>NC_092629.1:44703126-45903126 GCF_039555335.1 Amphiura filiformis | reverse complement strand
TATTTTTTACATAATCAGACCAATATTCATTTTTGCCCCCTGCGGAGCCAAATATGACGCTATAATATTACACGTTAGCCCATAACTCCATAACCGTACGCCATAGATGGGTCAAAGTATACTTTTTCTGAATACTTATGACCAGAGGATGACGTTGGTGACGTTGGTTACTATGCAAAGTTCAATGACCTTTTTCTACTAAATGAGAGGTGTTGTTGAAATGGCTTCATAGCCTAGATTAATCACCTTTATAAGTACTATCCATACCGTGGAAACATGGCATGTTGTAGTAGGTCTTTAAAAGCATGTTGCAAGGTTGTAAAAAAGATTTTTTTTCTTTCCTTTTATCTCACCAATGTGTAGATTGTTCTGGTATAACGTGCATGAATGGCGGTGTCTGTTCGGGTGAGAATGATAGGTGTTTTTGTCCAGTTGGATATTCTGGTGACGATTGCGGGACTATCGATCCAGGTAGGTCAATACTTACTTTGTGTTTTGTCTTTGTGAAATAATCTATAACGTTGGAAAAACTTAATATTATGAGTTGTTAATTAAAATTACGTGGAATATAAAAAGTACTAAGTCCATTAACCGACGTGCCCGGCATGTATGTATCAAGAATTGTCACAAAACAACCTGAATAATCACTGAGTTTTGCTCATCTTGACCTACGTATAACAGTATTTTGCCCTTTTCCTCTAGTTTGTGACCCAGAATGTGATGCAGGTAGCATATGTGTAGCTCAAACGTCTGTGTCTGCCCGATTGGACATTCTGGTGCAGATTGTCCTCCAGTTTGTGACCCAGAATGTGAAGAAGGTGGCATATGTGTAGCTCCAAACGTCTGCGTCTGCCCGATTGGTTATTCAGGTCCAACATGTCAAAATGACGATGGCACAGGAGAAGGAGGTAATGAAAATATATCGCGTTTGACATCTTGCTAATCAAAGTCTCCACAGGCTGGGATTTGTTAGTAGCGCAAAAACATGAGGTTTATTCGTCTGGTGCTTTGTACTTTTATAAGGCAAAAGGCTATTTTTACATAATCAGACCAATATTCATTTTTGCCCCTGCGGAGCCAAATATGACGCCATAATATTACACTTTTGCCCATAACTCCATAACCGTACGCCATAGATGGGTCAAAGTATACTTTTTCTGAATACTTATGACCAGAGGATGACGTTGGTGACGTTGGTTACTATGCAAAGTTCAATGACCTTTTTCTACTAAATGAGAGGTGTTGTTGAAATGGCTTCATAGCCTAGATTAATCATCTTTATAAGTACTATCCATACCGTGGAAACATGGCGTGTTGTAGTAGGTCTTTAAAACATGTTGCAAGGTTGTAAAAAAGATTTATTTTTTTTCCTTTTATCTCACCAATGTGTAGATTGTTCTGGTATTACGTGCATGAATGGCGGTGTCTGTTCGGGTGAGAATGATAGGTGTTTTTGTCCAGTTGGATATTCTGGTGACGATTGCGGGACTATCGATCCAGGTAGGTCAATACTTACTTTGTGTTTTGTCTTTGTGAAATAATCTATAACGTTGGAAAAACTTAATATTATGAGTTGTTAATTAAAATTACGTGGAATATAAAAAAGTACTAAGTCCATTAACCGACGTGCCCGGCATGTATGTATCAAGAATTGTCACAAAACAAACTGAATAATCACTGAGTTTTGCTCATCTTGACCTACGTATAACAGTATTTTGCCCTTTTCCTCTAGTTTGTGACCCAGAATGTGAAGAAGGTGGCATATGTGTAGCTCCAAACGTCTGTGTCTGCCCGATTGGTTATTCAGGTCCAACATGTCAAAATGACGATGGCACAGGAGAAGGAGGTAAATAAGTATAATGAAAATATATCGCGTTTGACATCTTGCTAATCAAAGTCTCCACAGGCTGGGATTTGTTAGTAGCGCCAAAACATGAGGTTTATTCGTCTGGTGCTTTGTACTTTTATAAGGCAAAAGGCTATTTTTTACATAATCAGACCAATATTCATTTTTGCCCCCTGCGGAGCCAAATACGACGCTATAATATTACACGTTAGCCCATAACTCCATAACCGTACGCCATAGATGGGTCAAAGTATACTTTTTCTGAATACTTATGACCAGAGGATGACGTTGGTGACGTTGGTTACTATGCAAAGTTCAATGACCTTTTTCTACTAAATGAGAGGTGTTGTTGAAATGGCTTCATAGCCTAGATTAATCACCTTTATAAGTACTATCCATACCGTGGAAACATGGCATGTTGTAGTAGGTCTTTAAAAACATGTTGCAAGGTTGTAAAAAGATTTTTTTCTTTCCTTTTATCTCACCAATGTGTAGATTGTTCTGGTATAACGTGCATGAATGGCGGTGTCTGTTCGGGTGAGAATGATAGGTGTTTTTGTCCAGTTGGATATTCTGGTGACGATTGCGGGACTATCGATCCAGGTAGGTCAATACTTACTTTGTGTTTTGTCTTTGTGAAATAATCTATAACGTTGGAAAAACTTAATATTATGAGTTGTTAATTAAAATTACGTGGAATATAAAAAAGTACTAAGTCCATTAACCGACGTGCCCGGCATGTATGTATCAAGAATTGTCACAAAACAAACTGAATAATCACTGAGTTTTGCTCATCTTGACCTACGTATAACAGTATTTTGCCCTTTTCCTCTAGTTTGTGACCCAGAATGTGATGCAGGTAGCATATGTGTAGCTCCAAACGTCTGTGTCTGCCCGATTGGACATTCTGGTGCAGATTGTCCTCCAGTTTGTGACCCAGAATGTGAAGAAGGTGGCATCCCAGCAAACACAAAACGTTTATAAAACGTTTTTGTTAGGTTCTGGTTAGGTCTTTTACGTCTTCGTCTTCCAAAACGTGTTTAAAACGTGTTTAAAACGTTGCGATTTGGTTATAATGTTGAAGCTTTAATTTCGTTTTATTTGTAAGTTCACAAGACGTGTTGTGAACGTTATAAAATGAACGTTATTTCGCGACGTGTATAAAACATTCGCCTGCAACTTTCTCAAAACATATTGTGCTGACGTCTGTTAAACGTTTCTTTATCAATAGAATATTGAAATGTACAATAGAATGTAGGCCTAAAGAAGAATTTAAATTCTACAAGTAGAAATTTGATTTTAATTTATTCATAAACGTGTACAAGAAGATGACGCGTTTATTTGCATTTTGCATAGGCCTATGGAGTCAATATATTAAATAATTATTGCGATTTTGTATTTATATACTCATGCATAAATAGTTCTATAGGCCTATATGTACACGTAGAACGCAAACATTTCAAAAAGTGAAAGGGAAGTTAAAGATTTCAAATGGTCCCATGAAAACGGTGTATATGTGCTTATACACATACACTTTCACTTTGTGTCTTGACCTCAAGAGCAAGACTATAATATAGCACCCACGCAGAATATGGAAAGAATGCAACAGGTTGAACTTGACCTTAACGGTCACTCACCAAAACAGTACAGTACTGTGTACAACGTGTATGTATCAACTGTATTATTATGTATGCCGGAATCTCACTGTAACACATGGCTCCGGGAATAATTCCTCTATATATATTATCAGCTATTATCGAAGCATCAACGTTTTCCAAGAAGTGACATTTTCAGGTAGGCCTATAGTGATGTTTTTTTCCTTGATTTGTGTTACCGACTAACCACTTCCCTGTGAAAACGGAAAGTGTGTTGTAGTGTTTGTAATGCAAGTTTCTGCTTATCGTGTATATTTTTCCCGGGATCATGCGGATATTCCTGCCGGTAAAATAAAGAACCTGCTGTTGCTGTCGAACACGTAACTGTTGAGGTCATACGTATTACCTTTGGTGTGAATACTATCATCATCATGGTAGACGTATTACTACAAACGGTTCTCGTGTTTATACTACAGTTTTCGTCCGGAGTTTTCGTCACTTGGTCACTGTAAAACTGCCATGGACCGCGTTTTTCTTCTAGAAGCCGGACTTATAGTTTTGTATATTATGTATGATATTTTTGGTACTTTTGTAAAGTGTACTAATAAAAGTTTTCAATACGTCATTATAACGTTCTAAATATGTAGTAGAAACGTAACATAAGTGCGTCCTGCAATAAAAAACAAAATATACAATACGTTTTTTACGTTCCTATAACGTTTTCATATATACGTTCGTTGCGTGCTCCAACGTCCGATACGCTTTATGTAGGTCCTGGATACGTCCTGGGTGACAGAAAGAAAGGTTGTTAAAACGTTCTTTACGTTGTGAAAACGTTTTTAGAACGTCTCTTAATAACGTTTTTAGAACGTAAAAAACCTTCAACAAAATTACGTGTTTAAAACGTTTTATCGAAACGTCTAGAAAACGTCAACGGTACTTTCTCAGAACGTTTTGAGAACGTTATTTGGTTAGCTGGGATATATGTGTAGCTCCAAACGTCTGCGTCTGCCCGATTGGTTATTCAGGTCCAACATGTCAAAATGACGATGGCACAGGAGAAGGAGGTAAATAAGTATAATGAAAATATATCGCGTTTGACATCTTGCTAATCAAAGTCTCCACAGGCTGGGATTTGTTAGTAGCGCAAAAACATGAGGTTTATTCGTCTGGTGCTTTGTACTTTTATAAGGCAAAAGGCTATTTTTTACATAATCAGACCAATATTCATTTTTGCCCCCTGCGGAGCCAAATATGACGCCATAATATTACACTTTTGCCCATAACTCCATAACCGTACGCCATAGATGGGTCAAAGTATACCTTTTCTGAATACTTATGACCAGAGGATGACGTTGGTGACGTTGGTTACTATGCAAAGTTCAATGACCTTTTCTACTAAATGAGAGGTGTTGTTGAAATGGCTTCATAGCCTAGATTAATCACCTTTATAAGTACTATCCATACCGTGGAAACATGGCATGTTGTAGTAGGTCTTTAAAAACATGTTGCAAGGTTGTAAAAAAGATTTATTTTTTTTCCTTTTATCTCACCAATGTGTAGATTGTTCTGGTATTACGTGCATGAATGGCGGTGTCTGTTCGGGTGAGAATGATAGGTGTTTTTGTCCAGTTGGATATTCTGGTGACGATTGCGGGACTATCGATCCAGGTAGGTCAATACTTACTTTGTGTTTTGTCTTTGTGAAATAATCTATAACGTTGGAAAAACTTAATATTATGAGTTGTTAATTAAAATTACGTGGAATATAAAAAAGTACTAAGTCCATTAACCGACGTGCCCGGCATGTATGTATCAAGAATTGTCACAAAACAAACTGAATAATCACTGAGTTTTGCTCATCTTGACCTACGTATAACAGTATTTTGCCCTTTTCCTCTAGTTTGTGACCCAGAATGTGAAGAAGGTGGCATATGTGTAGCTCCAAACGTCTGTGTCTGCCCGATTGGTTATTCAGGTCCAACATGTCAAAATGACGATGGCACAGGAGAAGGAGGTAAATAAGTATAATGAAAATATATCGCGTTTGACATCTTGCTAATCAAAGTCTCCACAGGCTGGGATTTGTTAGTAGCGCCAAAACATGAGGTTTATTCGTCTGGTGCTTTGTACTTTTATAAGGCAAAAGGCTATTTTTTACATAATCAGACCAATATTCATTTTTGCCCCCTGCGGAGCCAAATATGACGCTATAATATTACACTTTAGCCCATAACTCCATAACCGTACGCCATAGATGGGTCAAAGTATACTTTTTCTGAATACTTATGACCAGAGGATGACGTTGGTGACGTTGGTTACTATGCAAAGTTCAATGACCTTTTTCTACTAAATGAGAGGTGTTGTTGAAATGGCTTCATAGCCTAGATTAATCACCTTGATAAGTACTATCCATACCGTGGAAACATGGCATGTTGTAGTAGGTCTTTAAAACATGTTGCAAGGTTGTAAAAAAGATTTTTTTTTTTTTTTCTTTTATCTCACCAATGTGTAGATTGTTCTGGTATAACGTGCATGAATGGCGGTGTCTGTTCGGGTGAGAATGATAGGTGTTTTTGTCCAGTTGGATATTCTGGTGACGATTGCGGGACTATCGATCCAGGTAGGTCAATACTTACTTTGTGTTTTGTCTTTGTGAAATAATCTATAACGTTGGAAAAACTTAATATTATGAGTTGTTAATGAAAATTACGTGGAATATAAAAAAGTACTAAGTCAATAACCGACGTGCCCGGCATGTATGTATCAAGAATTGTCACAAAACAAACTAAATAATCACCGAGTTTTGCTCATCTTGACCTACGTATAACAGTATTTTGCCCTTTTCCTCTAGTTTGTGACCCAGAATGTGATGCAGGTAGCATATGTGTAGCTCCAAACGTCTGTGTCTGCCCGATTGGACATTCTGGTGCAGATTGTCCTCCAGTTTGTGACCCAGAATGTGAAGAAGGTGGAATATGTGTAGCTCCCAACGTCTGCGTCTGCCCGATTGGTTATTCAGGTTCAACATGTCAAAATGACGATGGCACAGGAGAAGGAGGTAAATAAGTATAATGAAAATATATCGCGTTTGACATCTTGCTAATCAAAGTCTCCACAGGCTGGGATTTGTTAGTAGCGCAAAAACATGAGGTTTATTCGTCTGGTGCTTTGTACTTTTATAAGGCAAAAGGCTATTTTTTACATAATCAGACCAATTTTCATTTTTGCCCCCTGCGGAGCCAAATATGACGCCAGAATATTACACTTTTGCCCATAACTCCATAACCGTACGCCATAGATGGGTCAAAGTATACTTTTTCTGAATACTTATGACCAGAGGATGACGTTGGTGACGTTGGTTACTATGCAAAGTTCAATGACCTTTTTCTACTAAATGAGAGGTGTTGTTGAAATGGCTTCATAGCCTAGATTAATCACCTTTATAAGTACTACCCTTACGAAAATGCAAGCAATGAAAAATGTGTGCGGAAGCATGCAGCACGCGTGCGGCAGTGTGCAGCACACGTGCAGATGTGTGCAGCATGCAAGCAAGGCCTGTTGGTAGCGTGTTCATGCGTGCGAACCAGCTGTGTGCATGCAGGCACCGCACACAAATATCCACCGCGCACACAATTTGCTTGCAGAACCTGCGTGCAGACTACTAATCTGTACGCAAATTACGTGCAGACTACACTTGTGTGCGGACTGTAGGACTGCATGCAAATTGCACGCATCTTGCATGCAGCACGCATATTGCTGCATGCATGCAGGATTTCCAGATCACAAAGTTAGAATGCTGCACGCATACAGGGTTTCCAGAAGCAGTAAAGGTAAAATGCTGCATGCATGCAGGATTTTCAATGACTAATTCACCTTTACACAACTGACATCAAGTCACAATTTGGCAATGATCTAGAAGTGAAAATATTTAAATGTTTACAATGAATAAATAAGTTAGCCTTCGGACCAAAATTTTCTAAGTATTTAACCTTCAGAAGATTTTTTGGCAGACAAAGAGGGGGGGGGGCAAGCAATTTTTGGCAGGCCAACAGGGGAGGGGGCAAGCATTTTTGCAGGTCTAGAGGGAGGGCAAGCAAATTCTTGTTTCGATAGTTGGCATTTCAACTTTGGGCCAATGTTGGAATGCCATTCCTGTTTTGATAGTTGGCATTGAAACACTGGGCCAATGTTGGAATGCCATTCCTGTTTCGATAGTTGGCATTGCAACATTAGGCCGATGTTGGAATTTCATTCCTGTTTCGAAAGTTGATATTGCAACATTGGGCCAATGTTGGAATTCCATTCCTGTTTCAATAGTAGGCATTGCATCATTGGCCCAATGTTGGAATGCCATTTCTTTTTCGATAGTTGACATTGCAATATTGGGCCAATGTTGGTATGCCATTCATGAATCAACAGTTAATTGGCACTGCAAAAAATCAAAGCAAAATTCAACATTTTTATAGTGAATGTTATCAATATTCACAGTAAATTTGATCAATATTCATAAAATGATGCACTTTGGCCGGTTTAGTCATCAAAATATTGCTTATATTAACTTAAAACACTTAATCAAATGTGTATACCCCAATAGCTCAAATGGTAAAGCATCAGACTCCCATGCAGAAGGTCCCAGGTTCAAAATCAGGTAGGTTAAGTTAGATAAGTGACTTGTATAAAATTAAGCTAGGCAATTTTGGTTCATTGTGAAATGGATACCCAGGTTATGTAAGACTAATTGTAAGGACAGTATACACTGTTAACCATTATTTTGATTTTTTTTTTCATGATTTTGTCTCGCATATATATGGCCAGTACGTGCTGCACGCATGCAGTGCACGCAAATGCATTTGCATGCTGCATGCAAACTGCACACGCTCATGACCTGCACGCATGCAGCAAGCATCTGCACGCTTCCCTGCATGCGTGCCTCGTTCCAAATATACGCATCCGCACGCTACCAACTGCACGCGTGCTGCATGCGGTGCGGCACACATGCTGCTTGCATGCTGCATGCGTTCAAAAACTGCGTGCCATTTTCGTAAGGGTATCCATACCGTGGAAACATGGCATGTTGTAGTAGGTCTTTAAAAACATGTTGCAAGGTTGTAAAAAGATTTTTTTCTTTCCTTTTATCTCACCAATGTGTAGGTTGTTCTGGTATAACGTGCATGAATGGCGGTGTCTGTTCGGGTGAGAATGATAGGTGTTTTTGTCCAGTTGGATATTCTGGTGACGATTGCGGGACTATCGATCCAGGTAGGTCAATACTTACTTTGTGTTTTGTCTTTGTGAAATAATCTATAACGTTGGAAAAACTTAATATTATGAGTTGTTAATTAAAATTACGTGGAATATAAAAAGTACTAAGTCCATTAACCGACGTGCCCGGCATGTATGTATCAAGAATTGTCACAAAACAAACTGAATAATCACTGAGTTTTGCTCATCTTGACCTACGTATAACAGTATTTTGCCCTTTTCCTCTAGTTTGTGACCCAGAATGTGATGCAGGTAGCATATGTGTAGCTCAAACGTCTGTGTCTGCCCGATTGGACATTCTGGTGCAGATTGTCCTCCAGTTTGTGACCCAGAATGTGAAGAAGGTGGCATATGTGTAGCTCAAACGTCTGCGTCTGCCCGATTGGTTATTCAGGTCCAACATGTCAAAATGACGATGGCACAGGAGAAGGAGGTAAATAAGTATAATGAAAATATATCGCGTTTGACATCTTGCTAATCAAAGTCTCCACAGGCTGGGATTTGTTAGTAGCGCAAAAACATGAGGTTTATTCGTCTCCCAGCAAACACAAAACGTTTCCAAAACGTTTTGAATTGGTTTTTATTTGGTTTTGGTTTTTAAAAACGTTAAATACACGTTTCCAAAACGTTTTGATAAACATCGAGTTATCTGATGGCAGAATAGTTCGACCAAAACGTTATAAAAACGTTCTAATAACGTAGACCCATTGTAGACAAAATACTCACGAAAAAAGCAAATAAAATCACAATGTTCATAGATCGTTCCATTCGACTGGATTTCCACTATATAACCAATTAGCTGGATATTAAATAATTATTTAATATTTATTATAATAAGTAGGCTATCGAATCAACAAGAGACTTGCATTTTATTTTTCTGTAATTTATTTAGGCCTACCAGTGGCGTAACTCCTATGGGCTCTGGGGGGCCGCGCCCCCGGGCACCCGGGCTAAGGGGCACCCATCAGCAGACCGAATACCCTTTCGACACGATAATAATTTGTTATAGGAAAGAAGTGGAAACCTTTACCCACCATGCATAGAATTATACTCTTCATTTGGGTGCCCCCTTCAACACAAAATTTTTGCGCGCTTCGCGCGCATTGCACATAAATAGTCATTTAAAAGACCAAAATTCAACTTGAAGTCCACTAACTGCCACACCCGAAAAAAATTCGGGCAGCGCGGTACGGTCACTGGACTTTCGCGATTCGTCTTTCTTGCGCCATCGGAGATAGTTAACCAATTCAGCGTCGATTCTGCGCCCCCTCCAGCGATGAAAGTCAAAATTTTCGTGCCCTTCGCGCGCATTTCAGTAGAAAATCATTTGAAAGATCAATTTAAGACCGATATTCAACTTCATTATGACCAAAATTAATGCGTGATTGGTCCTATTTGTGCAAATTTTCGCGCGCTCCGCTCTAAGAATTGGGGCCATTATGTATCCTTAGCCCTGTGCGCCACAACCCCTAGCTACACCACTGTCCTACACGTCGGACTATGCACATCCTTGGTCAGGGGCACCCGATCTACTTTCGCCCCGGGCACCCTGGCCCAAAGTTACGCCACTGAGGCCTACTGTACGTTATTTGCATGAATGATGACAGATATGAATAAAAAACGTAAGCAAATTAAAGTAAAAAGTACCGGTAAATTTACATTGCTTTATTTTATAAATCAACTTTCAAAAGATGTAACCATGGTAACGCACGGTCTCGATTTCGTAAAATAATGAACCGGCGGTTAGTCTCGAGTCCCAGACGGCTTGTGCTCCTCGTTACTCAAGGAGCACAAGCCGGCTGAACTAAACTACCACCGGTTAGTGCGGTTTGTGTGTTTCGAAATACTAGTAACAAATTGTAACCGTTTTGACCATGCATCAACGGATATATCTGTGAATCTCAATTGCTGACTGTTTACGGTGGAATTTAATAGGCCTAGCTAACCTTTAATCATGTTTATAGATCAAAAGATAAACGTGTATAGGCCTTTGATTTTGTAGACAAGTTGCAGCTATGTTTTGGGCGAAACATTTGCGTTTTAATGGAATTACTGACATATGATTTTAGTCTGCACTGATGGCGAGCAATGGTGACTACTACACAGTACTATAGTACTAGTATCCTTGATCTCAGTGACCTTATACTTGACTAGCCTATACGTGGTTACTGCTCAACTACTATATATTAGCTGTTCAAATTTGATTCTGGTGTGGAGAAAGCGATACAATTCTACATGTATTTTTGTTGTATTTAATGATAAGTGTTCCAGCTCCAAGAGTAAAGTATAACAGCATTAGGTCTACTCATTTAGGTAAGTTTTCATTTTCAGTTTTAATTGAGGCCCTTTTATTTCTTAATTCTGTAAATTTTAATAGCATGACATGGTATAAATGTGCCATTTGTTTCTGATTATAATCATATATAATATTCACGCTAGTTGCCCATTGCAAGTCTCTTGTTGGTTTATATACTGCGCCAAAAAGTATCCTTACACTTGGAAGAAAAATAGATAGCGCATCTATTAAATAAATAAATTTACCCAAATATGGTTTAGTTTTAATTCACATGTTCAGTTCAGTTCAGTGAGTTGTAGAATTGATTTTTTCCAAGTGTAAGGATACTTTTATAATTTTAGCGCAGAATACATTTACATTAATGTATTTTAATATCACATTTAATATCCTAGCTAAGGTTGGCTTTCATATTTTGGTTATCCGAATCATGCTGCCAGCTGCCGGCAAGAATAATCGATGCAACAGGACTGGACTGGGACGCTGAACATGTCTTGATGTCGAAGACATTGGGGACATGGAGTTATACATTATCTCATGGTGTACATCTTTTACTTTCATGGTTAATGTATTTCTTCATGGTTTCATGTCTTATATACTACACAAGAGATCGAAGTGTTAACGTCATAACCATGATAACTTGGACTACCAAAGTGATGCGGTTTATTAGCATTTGGAAAACGGTCTGATAACGTTTTCAAAACGTGTTATGCAAACGTTATTGAAACGTATTTAGAACTACGTTTTAAAAACGCAATATTGAAACGGTTTTTAAACAAAAGTGAAACGTAATATTAACGTGAAAAAACGTAATCAAAACGTTTCATGCAAACGTTATTGAAACGTATTCAAAACTCCACACATTTACGTTTTTAAAACGCAATATTGAAACGTTTCTTAAACCAAAGTGAAACGATTTTTTAACGTTTTAAAAACGTATTTTGGCTAGCTGGGCTGGTGCTTTGTACTTTTATAAGGCAAAAGGCTATTTTTTACATAATCAGACCAATATTCATTTTTGCCCCCTGCGGAGCCAAATATGACGCCATAATATTACACTTTTGCCCATAACTCCATAACCGTACGCCATAGATGGGTCAAAGTATACTTTTTCTGAATACTTATGACCAGAGGATGACGTTGGTGACGTTGGTTACTATGCAAAGTTCAATGACCTTTTCTACTAAATGAGAGGTGTTGTTGAAATGGCTTCATAGCCTAGATTAATCACCTTTATAAGTACTATCCATACCGTGGAAACATGGCATGTTGTAGTAGGTCTTTAAAAACATGTTGCAAGGTTGTAAAAAGATTTTTTTCTTTCCTTTTATCTCACCAATGTGTAGATTGTTCTGGTATTACGTGCATGAATGGCGGTGTCTGTTCGGGTGAGAATGATAGGTGTTTTGTCCAGTTGGATATTCTGGTGACGATTGCGGGACTATCGATCCAGGTAAGTCAATACTTACTTTGTGTTTTGTCTTTGTGAAATAATCTATAACGTTGGAAACACATAATATAATGAGTTGTTAATTAAAATTACGTGGAATGTAAAAAAGTACTAAGTCCATTAACCGACGTGCCCGGCATGTATGTATCAAGAATTGTCACAAAAGAAACTGAATAATCACTGAGTTTTGCTCATCTTGACCTACGTATAACAGTATTTTGCACTTTTCCTCTAGTTTGTGACCCAGAATGTGATGCAGGTAGCATATGTGTACCTCCAACCGCCTGTGTCTGCCCGATTGGACATTCTGGTGCAGAATGTCCTCCAGTTTGTGACCCAGAATGTGAAGAAGGTGGCATATGTGTAGCTCCAAACGTCTGTGTCTGCCCGATTGGTTATTCAGGTCCAACATGTCAAAATGACGATGGCACAGGAGAAGGAGGTAAATAACTATAATGAATATAAATATCGAGTTTGACATCTTGCTAATCAAAGTCTCCACAGGCTGGGATTTGTTAGTAGCGCAAAAACATGAGGTTTATTCGTCTGGTGCTTTGTACTTTTATAAGGCAAAAGGCTATTTTTGACATAATCAGACCAATGTTCATTTTTGCCCCCTGCGGAGCCAAATATGACGCCAGAATATTACACTTTTGCCCATAACTCCATAACCGTACGCCATAGATGGGTCAAAGTATACTTTTTCTGAATACTTATGACCAGAGGATGACGTTGGTGACGTTGGTTACTATGCAAAGTTCAATGACCTTTTTCTACTAAATGAGAGGTGTTGTTGAAATGGCTTCATAGCCTAGATTAATCACCTTTATAAGTACTATCACTCTGCCAAATATGAAAACTTTAACACGATTTGCACGATTGTAGTGCATATGAACTGAATTCTCTTGAACTATAGCACAGAAAATACCAAAGCCTTTTCTTGTTACGCTTTTCATAAATGGAACCGGCTGCTGCCATCACACAATATGAGACCCGAATCCATATTAAAAAGACGTATGAAATGTCCCCGGGAATGTCATCTCTTTGAATTTGCTTTTTCAAAAAATGTGTGTGCAGCGCTTTAGTACAGTTTTGTTGATTTTGGCGCAATATAGATTGCAAAGATTGATTGATTGAACTTATAAAGGCAACAAATACAATGAAAACTTAATTATTTTCACTTTTATTGCACACTCAAAGATACTCAATCTAAGATCATAATTACCACAGTTATCTTTAGAGACATTAACGTATAATAATTGATGTATTTTTATGTGTGTGTTTACGTTTATCCAGTCTGTGCTTCAGGCTGTCTAAATGGTGGTATCTGTTCTTCCATTACTGATGTATGTATTTGTACTCCTGGTTGGACCGGAAGTACATGTAATGTACCGATGACCCCGGCAGGTAATAGAATATGCACAATGGGTTAGTCCAGTTGAAATTATTACACCCCCAATGGATGATGACATCTCACACACACGATGTGTAGATTTCAAAATGGAGTCGTTCATTCAGGTAAACCCCGTTTAAATTTCACATTCTCTGAGTGTGGAATATTAAGGTCATGTCTTACATAGGGGGTGTAGGGATTTCAACTGGAATAGTCCAATGCAGTAGAATTAAAAGTGATAGAACTGGAAACTGAACACTTTTTCTTAAAACTAATTTACAAGATCTGACAATCATTATTAGCGAGATTTGTACTTGGTAACATCCCATGAAATTTCTTTTCAACACATTATTTACCACGGGATATTCACCGAAGGGGAATAATTGGGCGTTTACTCCCTCCCCCATATTGTCACCAGGGCCGCCGCTTGAGGGGGTGAGGGGAGGTAAGACACCCCCCACCCATTCTTAGTTTTGTCGTCAAAAAGTGACTGTTGTCGTCCAAAGCATAGGATTGTCGGCAAATTACAATAGTCATATCAAAATAAAACGTGCGATTATAATCACGTTAAAGTAAATGTAAAGTAGTTACTTTAGTTACTATAAATGCAAACAAAATGTTGAGGCAAAACATATTTCCGTCTGCAAAATATGTACCCCCGAAATTCGACCCCACTCCGATTAGTCTAGCGACGCCCCTGTTCGGCACTACCCGAACATCGAACATGCTCACGATTAGGACTTTATCTAAAAGTTAACCTGTTGGTGTCCTTTTGGCGGGCAAGCCACTTTCGCAAAAGAAAATAATACTGAACACTCACACACTTATATATCTTATTCCATTGATTATAACGCGTCCCTCCTAGGAATTCACATTTTTATGCTGGGGTCTGTCCCCGGGGGGCACTTAACACAAATGACCATACGGTATGCTCCCCCGGAAAGACCACCCCCCTTTCGCAGCTCCGAAGGACCCCCTATATGTGACCAAAATACAGTTCCGAAAGACCCTTGATTTTGATAATTTCAGCTCTAAAAGGTAAAATCAGGCGATTTTCAACCAGAAAGCCAAGAAAGACCTTTGATGTTGACTGTTCGCAGCTCCAACAGTCTTGTTAGCAGCTCCACAAGACCTCCTTTTACCGGTACGCCGTCAGCTCCGAAAGACCCACCACCTCAAAATTCCGGGGAGCATACCCACCAAAATTTTTTGATGTGCTCTGTAACCTAAATTTACATGTATATTGGCTTTTCAGTGTGTGATCCGGACTGTATCAATGGTGGGGTATGCATAGGTGACGACCTCTGCGCATGTCTCCCAGGATTTGCTGGCGCAATTTGTGGAGATGAAATAGATATTGGAGGTAAGTTGTTAACATGGTTTATTGAGTAAACACGTCCAGTTTTGACAAGTCAGATACAACCAGGGAAGCATTTTTTGGGTCGGGTTGCTCACTCGTAAACCAAGAAAACGGTGATAAAATTATTTTGTAATACACGTACTAACTACTAAGTTTCGTTTTTGTATTAAAGCCATAATGTGTGATTTGCTCCACAGCAACGCATTCAATTCTTTTTCGAATTTCTTCTTTATTGCATGATTGTAATGCCCAATGGTGTACTAAAATACCACTAAGCCTGGAGTGCTTTAATTACTAACAGTAACATTTAAGTTTTATATTAAATCCGGAGATTACCGATCGAGTGATGGCTAAATATATCGTGTGGGAGTGTGTATCATTAAATCAGTGACGTACACACTTTGTGTATATCGCTATTCGTCCTACGTCTTGTTTGTGCATCCCAGCTGCGTGAAGATCCGATGATCATGGTAGTAATAATACGACTCGGTAAATACGATTGTAGACGCTGGAACGAAATGGCAATTTTCTTCGTTTTACCTCATTTGTCTTGCTCGAAATTAAAGGCCATTCAGTGATTTGCTCATCCGGACGATCGTAAAAATCATCAGAATTCAGATTTTGGTGCCTTTGTCATTGTCATAGTCATGATAGATGTGCTAACATAGCCTGCGAATAGTTCAGCCGAAAGACGTGTATTTATGACAAAATAATACATTTTACACGAATATGTAATTTAGATACTGACAGTATCTGTAATTTAGATACTGACAGTATCTAAATTAGCTACATGTATTTGAATGGGTCTTCAACTTTGTCAGTACTGCTGTTTTCTTCATTTCTTGCAAAATTTGTCATTTCAAAAATACCAAATGACAACTTGAATGGCTTATCCTTCACTTTTAAGCAATTTATAAAAAATAAAATTACACTTGCGCTGGGATCACTGAATGGGTCTTCAAAATGGGAAAACGTGATCAGTAGCTATTAGTGACAACTCCTTCTTGCAAATCAAACATTCTAGCTTTAAACCAGCTTTTGTATTCATACACAAACTAAATTTATTTACTACATGTAAAATTGAATCGCATTTTGTGATCGTACATTAAACGATGTCGCTTTTTGCATATTTTTTATTCATCCTCCTTGTAAGTGCCTGCTAAGTTTCAACTCCGTACCATAAAAGCAACCTTACATATGCGCCCAAGATGACAGGAATGTCAAGATATCGCACATTCGGAATGTTGAATATGAACACATCTTTGTTTTATATTATCATATTTTTCTTTGTTACTTTTTATTTTTTCTCTAATGTTGTCATAGTAGAATTTGTTTAAACAAAATAAACATATAACAAAATAATATATATTACACCAATCTTAAAAAACTCGTATGATATGACCACAGATCATGGATAACATGCCCCGGGGACATGGCCTAAGTCCAGTCTTGTCAGTGACTAGTATGGGGCACACTATGCATGCACATACCCTCTGATCACCGCAAGTCCTGAGACTGCCCCCTTCCCTCTGATCGCAAAATATATAGTGACCACTGCCAGCACTGGCATATATCTAGTACAGCTCAGACAAGGAAGGTCATGGTTTTAACAGTTTGTTTTTAGGATAACAACTTTATTATGGACTCATCAAGGTTGCCATGCTATTATGCACGGTGGTAACGAACCTAGTGCTAAATTATGTTACGTAAATAACTTGCTCAGGTACTTCGATTGCCGTTAAAACTCGATAGTTCGCATATGTGCTTACAATCGAGCGCAAAGTCCGGCGCTTTACCAACTGAGCTAATGGGGTTGAGGCACACATTGGCAGGTTTACTTGTTCGTATATAACTATATGTGTCGATAATTTGGATGGGGCTCTTTTGTTTGTATGTTTTAAAAGCGCTCGATAGTAAGCACATATGCTAACTATCGAGTTTTTACGGTATTTTGAAAAATCTAAATGTTTCTCTTTTTGGACACCCGGATATATTGTTATGTCTAATTATTTCACTATTTTTTTCTCTCGTTATTATCAATATATTCAGATTGTGCAGCAGGTTGTGATAATGATGGCATGTGTTCAGCAATTGATGATATATGTATTTGCCCGCCGGGATTTTCTGGTGACATGTGTGAAATACCAGATCCTGGTAAGCAGCAGTTCTTATCATATCATGCCTATTTGTCCCATCCGTATTCACAGTCCTTGTCACATCCGTATAATGCCCTCCCAAGGCAAAACGGCCTACCTATCAAATTGATCTTTGCGAGATAATTGAGTATAATGCCCTCCCAAGACAAAACGGCCTAACTAACAAATTGATCTTTGCGAGATAATTGGTGTATAATCACTTAATATTACTCATGTTGACCCATTTATAACAGTATTTTTACCATTTTTTCTCTAGTTTGTGACCCAGAATGTGAGGAAGGTGGCATATGTGTAGCTGAAAACGTCTGTGTCTGCCCGATTGGTCATTCAGGTCCAACGTGTCAAAATGACGACGGCACAGGAGCAGGAGGTAAATAAGTATTACTATACCTCATAAATATTTATTAGGAAATCTAGACATCTTATTGGTTAATAACGCCAGTGTCCGAGTAATATGACTGTATCTGCTTTTCAATACACTAGAAACGTGTTTATATATGAAGAGCTTTGTTTCAAAACCCCTTACATCCACTTTTGGCTGACATTGAGTTATTGACATGACATTATAGTGTGGGTAAAAATACACATTTTGGTGGTTGTTTGACCTTCATACCACTTTCCCTTCTGGAGATATGGTATATTTCCCGTTTGGGAAATATACCATATCGCCCAAGTGGGAATCAAAATAAGCATTATCCACACTGATCATGAACACTGATTACTGATTGATATGCATTCATGTGCATAGTTGGTTTTGTCTAAGGGGTCATTTGTACCCATGATTTTACAAATGGTGAATTTACCTGGGTGGGCGCAGAGGTGGGGGTTCTAAATAACCAAATTGTATATGGCCAAGCTATTATGACTCTATGTGTTGAGCCAACATACTGCAGTTACTGTCCGTTTCCCTATACACAATACACAGTGCTCTTACCATTGACGCGTAACCTCTACAAATAGCGTATGTTAGAAGTATGGGTAATTGCCTATTTAACGTCGCTGTGTGAAAAATAACGGCCAATATTAAAAGTACTCTTCTAAAATTCTAGAAAATATAGTTTTGTAACATATCCTAAATTTTTAGCTAATTTAGATGTTTGGAAATATTCGTACTTTGGTGTTTTAGTGTATGTTATAGGTAATAGTACATTGCCTAGTTAACGTCGCTGTGTGAAAAATAACCGGCCAATATTAAAAGTACTCTTCTGAAATTCTAGAAAATATAGTTTTGTAACATGTCCTAAATTTTTAGCTAATTTAAGTGTTTGGAAATATTCGTACTTTGGTGTTTTAGGAAGGATATGTAAACGACAGATAACACCAACAAATATGAAGAAATTATTTCCAAACCGTGTTAAAGCCATATTATAACATTTGCTGAGGAGCACGCCCTCAAAAAATTTTAAATTCAGATTTTTACACGATTGTAATGTGCTTTTGTTAACAAAGATTCTCTGCAAAAATCAAGATTTTAGGTGCTGTAGTTTTGTCAAAATCCGAGATTTTGAATAAACCGCCGGAACCGTCGTTTTATTATTACGATAGAAATATTAGTCGAACGGGGGTCGAACGCGTATGCGATGTTACACATACTACGTACACGGCGTGCGGGACACCCCCCCCCCCCCCACGCCAGAGGATCGTATCGTATTACAACTGCCGGAGTAACATATAATAGCGCTAGTAGTAAATTCCAATTTTCTTTGCTTTACCTCACTTGTTCGGCTCAAAATAAAAAAGGGGATATATCTGACAGTAAAAGCTAACATTTTATGCAAAATAAATACAAATCTATTTTCAAAGAAATGTTATAATATGGCTTTAAGTCTGCAAACCACCATGCTTCTCGTTTTCAAGAACGCTGGTTAACAATAAGCAGAGTATGGTCTCATTTCGTAAACAAAAGCCCACACAGAATTGTTCTAGCGTTCGCTTTATAATCGTTCACCCAACTGAAACTATAATACCAGCTCATTGCTCCATAGTACATGTAAAGCAGAAACATATGTTGGGTGGATTTAACCAGAGAAGATATGATTTAATCAGTTGAGCTGTTTTCAATGAGTGTTATCTTGGTTTAATGGGGTTTAAGTCCTGCAAAGGTCGTGGTGAATTCTACTGTAGACATGACTGCATCACGATTTGTTTCTTCATTTGCAGTATGTGCGTCGGGTTGTGTAAACGGTGGCATTTGTTCAGCAGATGCCGGTAAATGTATCTGTACACCAGGCTTCAAAGGAGCAACATGTGATACGCTTGACGTGTCTCCAGGTAAAAACTGGCAGTAAAAAAACTTTGTTGTATAAAGAAATACGTGCACGTATGGGGTTATGTAGGTTTTGGTATCTTTTTTTCCCGATCGAGAAAATCTGTGTATGGTCCATGGCTCCATTTTTAAAAGTCCTCATTAGAAACGCTACGAAATTGGCTGTCATTTTTGAGTGTTAGCACCTTTTTGTAATAATATTACGAAAAAAATGTAAAGGAAAATATAACTTTTGCTTCTGAGAAATCCTATATTTAGTAATATGTTATAGAAAAAAAGATGAACAAATGTATTTTACTTGGATGATATTTGTTCCGATTAGTTTGACAACTGTCAGTAGTGCATCTCCTGATCGCTTGGTGGTCTTGCAATGGCGGCGCTTATGGGTCATGTCACCCATATCCCTGCGTCACCTAAGCTCATTGAATATAAACTTATCGGAGAAAATGTGCACGAAGCGATTAAGAAAATAATTACTACAGAAATTATATTCCCAACAGCACGAAAATATATAATCTTATCTCTATTGATATTCAATCAACTATTTATAGTACCCAAAATTCATAGAGGTCGTTCCTGAATGATGCATAAAATCTGCTCGTACATCCTGAAAATAAATTACATACATAATAAAAGTAATGTTCAGCAATTTAGTGTATGAATTTGATATCATAATTAATATATGCTCAGTGTATTTCATTGCAAGTTTTGGAGCCCAAAGGGCAAAGAAACTATGCCTATCTCACAGAATAGCTGTTTTTTTCTAATAATAATTATTATTTTTTAATAATAATTATTCATGTGTGTGTTTTGTGTTTTCAGCTGTGTTTGGATTAGAAAAGGCGTTTTACTATGTAACGGAGTCGCAATCTTCAGTTACCGTTGGTGTTGTAAGGACTGGTGACAAAGCGTTGGAAGGCACAGTTGGTAAATACTAATTACCGTGAACAAGTAAAGTATACCGATCCTAGAATACTATAAACCTTCTCTATTATAATCCCGTGAAATAACACAGGCGACTCGCGGAGCGCTGGTAGCGATTAAGACCAAACCAGGCTTATGAACTGTCATAATGATATCGCCCTCTGTAGCCAATGTAAACGCCAAGGGCGCGCACCAGGACGGTTTGTAGTCATTTGCTATTCGTCAGTATGTGGCAATTATAAATATCACTATCATGAAAGACAGAGATAAAAAAGACTAGTTCGCGTCTGACGTCAGGTCAAAGACGCGCCGTGATTGGTTGCCGACCTGCGCAGTACGGCATTCTCTGTCTAGTTTTCAGAATGTCAGACGCGAACTAGTCGTTTTATCTCTGTCTTTCACAACTTACTTTATTTGCAAAAGAACCCGTTTTGCTCTTCGTGTATTGGGATTATGGAAGTATTCCCAAAAGTGGACAACTTGTGTAAGCCTAATTCGGTAACATCAATATTCTCTCACTTGCATTTGTAGAACATGAAACAATGATTGGTTAAATAGTGTAGAAAAACAAAGTCCAGGACCAGAAGATTAGATGGCTGTTTTAATTGGCAATATTTTAAGTGCCTGCCAGCATAAGCATATGTGTAACGCGGCTGGGCCGCGGTGGTGAATACTGAGCATCCGGAACCTGGAACGACTGGACAAAAAGACAAACTGTACGAAATGCCATCTAATATGGTGAACTATTCTTATTGAGCGAATTTCACTGGTTCTTAAAAATATTACTCATGGCGAGAGCTTTCGACTGATGCCAGCTTGTCTATCAGTTTGGCAATTGAGCAATTAAGGCCAATCAGAAGTCAAATTTCTTTGTGATATAAAAATCAATAAACAAATCCAAAAATAATAGGCAAGTTCAGCCTATTTGATTAATTTTGAAGTCACTGGCAGATTTTCCACGTACTTTCCTTGATTCTGAAGTATAGAACTGCACGATTGATAGAATAAACAGGAAGTTCCTTTTTAATTCATAAACGACGAGTGTGCCTTTAATCCATAACACCTAAATTCAGAGCCACCATCTGCATGGTATGCATGCACATCATAATGCAAGGCTAAGCTTAGCCTTTCTTGAAGACTAGGAACTTCCCCTTTTATATTCTATCGTAATTAAATTAAGATGATTAAACCATTGTTTTATCAGTCACGATGAACCAAGATGTCCAAGAGAAGCAGAAGGCCCAAGAGCCTAAGTAAGCTTAAACTTTCCAGGCCACCTACAGGCGCTAAAAGTCGCAAGGCAGCAGCCTAGGCCACATAAGCTTACCGATTTATGACGATTTGTGACTGTAAAGATGCTGAAAATGGTGCAGTTCTATAGGCCTATCTTCGAGGGAGACAATTAAGCATTCATGGGAACCAAAAATTATTAAACTACGAAACGGAGAAAGCTAGGCTAGCCTTGAAAAAGGCTCGATGATGACAACCCACTTTACACTGCTGAGATGGCTGCATGTCGTCTGCTACATTTTGACCATCATTTTTTTGCTGAAAGTTCCCATAAATTGCATTAAATGTCTTCCACATCGAAGCTGAAATTTAGTGAACCAATGTCAAGGAAAGCGAGGCTACGGCAGTGAGTGGCAATCACTTCCAATGCCCGATGAGTCTCATTTCAAATCTGCTGTGACAGAGCTGACCAGGGCGTGACTGCCCCTGGCAGCGTCAAACCAAAAAGTGAGCAATTTTGGCGAGCAGCCGCTTTTATAGTGAGCAATTTATCGCGAAAACACGCACAAAACGAGAGTTGAGTGAGCAGAAAAATCACTTTCCTTGCTCGCGAGCAATTTATCGTCTTTTCTCGTGAGCAATAAACAGCACATTCTGCTCACGAGAACTCACTCACCGAAAAGGTTTCTGATTGACTGAAAAACATGAAAAACGAACGCGGCACAAACCCAGACAAGCGAGAATCCGACCATAGACATCCCCAAACGGGGTCGATCTCCAGAATTAAAAGCGAGTTGCCAGGGCCGCAAATTTGACAGAATCTTTACTAGATTCAGAGAATTAAGCCCAAATCGACAAAGAACTGGCAACATGTAAACAAATAAAAACTTTCCCAGATCGAAAATATGCACGAAACACATCATTTTAAATCAATTAATTTACGCCGAAATTCATTTTAGATTTCAATAAAAGTAATTTTGATAGTATTTCCACCTGTGCTTCACTGTAAACTTTTATTAATTTGCACAATAAAAGAATTTGGATCATGAAAATCTGGCGATAAAATCAGTGACTGGTGAGTAATACAATACTCTTCATTCAGTAAGCTTATAAAAATGCATGACCAGAACATCGAAATCGAGGACGAATCAAAATTGATCAAATTTGGTTATAAAAATCATGATAACTAGTCCAAGAGAGATAGGTACGTGTAACAATACAAAAATAAGACCATAAGCCTCACACGAGCTCAAATAACCAATTTTTAGAGAATGAGCGAAAATCCATTTTCGTTACACTACCCCCACCTCTGAAAAGAATTTCGTCCTCGAAATTTATTTAATTTCTGAATTAAGTGAACAATCTAAATTGTGAACTATTATTAAAATTCAAAACATTCAAAAGAGAATCAAATTTGCCAAAAATTTGAATAAAAGCCAAAATTTCATTTAAAAAAAATGCACAGGATTTGAACTGGTTAGATCGACCAATGCCATACCTAAGTCATTTTAGTGCACTCATCATTGCCAAAAATTATTTGTCTTGTGACACGTGAACATTTCCACCACTGAGGTCTCCAGCGCTTGCTTTATGATACATTTTAAAGAAAGCTTAACACCATGCACCAGGAAGACCTTTGCAAGACAATCCCTGTCAACACTGAGCACACAATACATATTATAAAATCTTACTCTACAATTTGGTTTAATTTTGTTTTGATTTTTCAAGAAAATATATTAGTAATATTATTTTCATTTAAATTTTGTAAAATAATTTATTTTAAATTTAACTGAAGTAGAGTTTAAAAAGTTATTCCCAAAATATAATCACAAGTTTTCAAAACATATCAAATTCCAAACTATTTTCAAAAATCTATTTCAAAATCATCAAAATGTAAACAAAGGTTATTTTTATCTTCCAAAATTTCAAGTTACAAAATTTCAATCAATTTTCAAATTTCCAATTATCCAAAATAAAATAAAATCTTGGCATGTTTCCATTCATCACACAATTTTGATATCAGAAATAATAGTATTTCACTTTCGGAGCTTTTCAGAATAACCAAAATTCATATAAATTTCATTTTCCAAAAATCCAATTTTCAAAATTCAAAGATAAATTATTTATCAATTAAAATTTGGGTTCAAAATTAATGCAAGAATTTTGATGTGTGAATTTACTAATTTTACATGCTGAATTAACTGAATCTTCGTATAGTCTTCTTCTGCAGGTTATCAGTCTCTCAGATGTTCATCAGCTTGTACACCATCACACAGGTAGCCTGTCATCTGACATCCCTGACATCATGCTGAACCAGGTTCCAGATGGCAGTAAGAGTCACCTTGTCAAGACTCAAGTTGGGAAATGTTGCTTTGAAAAGATTTAACACTGGTATTGTTGGAAGAACCATCAAAGTTTCATGGTATACACTCGGTAGCGCAGTCATCCCATCACACCAGGTAGCTAGCACAAGGCTCTCATCAGAATAGGTTCAGACCATCACTCACATGACATCCCACATAGAGCCCAAGGTAGAGAATTAATATTACCAGTGTCAAACTTCTCATTGCAACATGTGTCCCAGGTGTGTGCCATCTCCATGTTGAAGATAAGAACCATCGAAGTCTGAAGAACCATCGTCACCACATGCTGACTGATGAACCATTGCTGAAAAGATACAACTAGTAAAAGATGGTTGTTTACACAAGCAAAGCAATGGTACCATTCTGTAATTCACATCAACACAGTCAAGTTGATAGCATCATACATGTACATGTGTACAATGTGTAGTACCAAATCATCAGAATTAATAAAGTTGGTTGAACAATAATAAAATATCATAAAACATGACATTTTGCAGTTATTTTGTAAAGTTGAAGGTACATGTTAGACTTCTCTTCTCCATCAAATAAAGTTGATCATCAAGGTTGGCAAAAAATGTAGCCAAACTATCTCTCCCTGAAAGGTAGGTGGAAATATTGAAAATGAAATTTACAGTGTGATCAGTACTGCAAGCATCAATGTCAACATTCTAACATACATTGTAGGACTCCTGATACTGTGGTGCGCACCAGCCACCAGTACGTCATACAGGTGTAAGGTAGGTATACTTCATCACCCCAGGTGAGATCTATTTGAAGAAATTAATAAAGATGCCAACTATCAAAATTGGTGTAAACAGTTGTTGGTTGGTAGCCACTCAATTTCCAGTCAGCAGCACTGTACAATTAGTACAGCACAGCTGATACAGCCACATCTTACCTCTCTCGGTTTATGTAAATTAAGTAGAATGATAAGAGTCTCACACACTCTCACTGTCTCCCTGCAATCATCCTAAGGTTCCACCCATTTTGTAGTAGTCGTCTCAAGGCGTAGTACCAGATCAAACAATGGCGCTTACTCAACCATTGCGATCAAAAACAAATCTCCGTTGGCTGCTGAGCTTACCCTGCTCGTCCTGGCTACAACGGAGGTATCAACAAAAGCGGACCGGTCCTTTCCAACAAATTCCCATGTAAAAATACATCTTCCAGGCATGGCGCTATATCTCCCTCTTCCTCACTCCTTTAATCGAGCACCTTCTCTGGGAACCCCGGGTGGTTACTACGTGGCCTTGCGACTACTACCAGTTCAATGGGCAGTGGCGCCTATTACTGTATGTATCCATCGCTGCAACCCCTGCTACAGCGTCTGCAGCCCCTGCTACTGCACCTGCAGCCCCTGCTACAGCGCCTTGAGCCCCTGCTGCTGCACCTGTAGTCCCTGCTACAGCACCTGGATCACCATCCACAGTATTTTCTATCTAATTTCGGAGTTGGGTTGTCTACCAACCTTAGGATTGCTATACCACCAGATAATGTAAGATGAGGCTGTGACTGTAGGCCATCTGGCAACACTAAAAGTATAAAAACTTTGATAAAAGTTAACATGAAGAACATTTATACAGTTGTAAATATACTTGCAATTACATTGCATATTAAAGATGATAGACTGGTCATTTGGTACTACTCAATTCTGAAGCTGCATTTGTAGGCCATAATTACATCAAGGAATACAGGCACTCACATGCTCAAAAGGCTTTGAAGCATTTCAGACTCAGTTCTGAAATGCTAGCATTGGTAGCGTAGACACGGCATGGGTAGCGTAGAAACTGAACTTACTGAAGCGGCGTAGAATCAGTATACATTACAACACCATAGGCTAAACATGTTTATAGAGATGCGAAGCCACAGCACAGGTAAGCTTACCATGGAATGTCGAAATTCATGTCCAGGCTGTTCCGGACGTTCTCAGTACTCAGTAGGACTATCATCGATGAAGAAGGTCAACTCTCCTAAGAAGCAAAGTTCATCCACACAAGCTGCCACCAAAAATTTGTAACGCGGCTGGGCCGCGGTGGTGAATACTGAGCATCCGGAACCTGGAACGACTGGACAAAAAGACAAACTGTACGAAATGCCATCTAATATGGTGAACTATTCTTATTGAGCGAATTTCACTGGTTCTTAAAAATATTACTCATGGCGAGAGCTTTCGACTGATGCCAGCTTGTCTATCAGTTTGGCAATTGAGCAATTAAGGCCAATCAGAAGTCAAATTTCTTTGTGATATAAAAATCAATAAACAAATCCAAAAATAATAGGCAAGTTCAGCCTATTTGATTAATTTTGAAGTCACTGGCAGATTTTCCACGTACTTTCCTTGATTCTGAAGTATAGAACTGCACGATTGATAGAATAAACAGGAAGTTCCTTTTAATTCATAAACGACGAGTGTGCCTTTAATCCATAACACCTAAATTCAGAGCCACCATCTGCATGGTATGCATGCACATCATAATGCAAGGCTAAGCTTAGCCTTTCTTGAAGACTAGGAACTTCCCCTTTTATATTCTATCGTAATTAAATTAAGATGATTAAACCATTGTTTTATCAGTCACGATGAACCAAGATGTCCAAGAGAAGCAGAAGGCCCAAGAGCCTAAGTAAGCTTAAACTTTCCAGGCCACCTACAGGCGCTAAAAGTCGCAAGGCAGCAGCCTAGGCCACATAAGCTTACCGATTTATGACGATTTGTGACTGTAAAGATGCTGAAAATGGTGCAGTTCTATAGGCCTATCTTCGAGGGAGACAATTAAGCATTCATGGGAACCAAAAATTATTAAACTACGAAACGGAGAAAGCTAGGCTAGCCTTGAAAAAGGCTCGATGATGACAACCCACTTTACACTGCTGAGATGGCTGCATGTCGTCTGCTACATTTTGACCATCATTTTTGGCTGAAAGTTCCCATAAATTGCATTAAATGTCTTCCACATCGAAGCTGAAATTTAGTGAACCAATGTCAAGGAAAGCGAGGCTACGGCAGTGAGTGGCAATCACTTCCAATGCCCGATGAGTCTCATTTCAAATCTGCTGTGACAGAGCTGACCAAGGGCGTGACTGCCCCTGGCAGCGTCAAACCAAAAAGTGAGCAATTTTGGCGAGCAGCCGCTTTTATAGTGAGCAATTTATCGCGAAAACACGCACAAAACGAGAGTTGAGTGAGCAGAAAATCACTTTCCTTGCTCGCGAGCAATTTATCGTCTTTTCTCGTGAGCAATAAACAGCACATTCTGCTCACGAGAACTCACTCACCGAAAAGGTTTCTGATTGACTGAAAAACATGAAAAACGAACGCGGCACAAACCCAGACAAGCGAGAATCCGACCATAGACATCCCCAAACGGGGTCGATCTCCAGAATTAAAAGCGAGTTGCCAGGGCCGCAAATTTGACAGAATCTTTACTAGATTCAGAGAATTAAGCCCAAATCGACAAAGAACTGGCAACATGTAAACAAATAAAAACTTTCCCAGATCGAAAATATGCACGAAACACATCATTTTAAATCAATTAATTTACGCCGAAATTCATTTTAGATTTCAATAAAAGTAATTTTGATAGTATTTCCACCTGTGCTTCACTGTAAACTTTTATTAATTTGCACAATAAAAGAATTTGGATCATGAAAATCTGGCGATAAAATCAGTGACTGGTGAGTAATACAATACTCTTCATTCAGTAAGCTTATAAAAATGCATGACCAGAACATCGAAATCGAGGACGAATCAAAATTGATCAAATTTGGTTATAAAAATCATGATAACTAGTCCAAGAGAGATAGGTACGTGTAACAATACAAAAATAAGACCATAAGCCTCACACGAGCTCAAATAACCAATTTTTAGAGAATGAGCGAAAATCCATTTTCGTTACATATGTGACCAGCTACAACAAAACCCAGACCAAGTCGCCAGACATGTTTTTGAGTTTTTGGCTTTATTGAAATTCCCATAAAAAAATATATTTTGGAATAATTTCATGGTATTTGACTGTGGGACCATTAAGTGGCCTTTCAAATCCTTGAAAGTACTTATTAAAAAAGGTTTATTTAATCTATAATTAATTCTGGCACATTACTCAGAATAGCAATTTGGCTAAAATATCAAGTTATCATTTACAAAATTATTTATATCTTGAAAAGTATTGATGCTATTTATATCATTTTGGTATCATTTTAAAGCTTATTGTCTAGTGCTTACATTTTATTCAAATCATGAAATGTCAACAATGCGACTTGTTCCTGGTTTGGTCAGAACGGGTCACATAATAGTGTTCGCAATATCAAACTGCAGCGGTACCCACTTTTCAAGCAGGTAGTGTGGCGAGCGTGTACATATATTTAAGCTTCATAAATATTTTAGTATTGGCGAATTAGGAGGAGTTATACTCTGATTATAGTATTATAAATAACCCTACTTTATCTGAATAAGACAAGCCCCAGTTGTGCAGTTTCTGAGTATTTTTGCCCATGTAATCATTAAACACCTGGAAATTTTGCTCCAGTAAACATGGTAAATTGATATTTGAAGCATGTCATCACTCAATTTTGCAACTCCCCCCAGTGTATTTTACCCATAGGAAAAATCATTCCGTACCATGCGTGTACAGATTACTGACAGTGACGCAATCAACCAATCAGCATTTGGAAAATCGTTGACCCAATGACGTCATCGCGGATTTCCATTGATAAATGTGCAGAATGATTTCTAACTGCAGATATTTAATTTGTTTGTGTATGAATGTCAATTGCTATCTCAAATTGACATGGTATATTATCGTAGCGTTGAATGCGCCGAGGCTCATGAAGCGGGTCCATTGCAAATTTTGCGGTTCTTTTGTTTTTTGTGACTTTAAAAATCCATCGTTCGCATGGCCGGGCGGTGCGTGTGTGTGGGGGGGGGTGTGAATAGGGGTCAGCTATTCGCGCATGGATTCTGTTGATAACGATCTGCATGCAGAAACACGTATACGGCTGGACGACCCCCTTGTAAATTTGCCCCCGAATTGCTACCGGGCTTAAAAGCTCAATCAAACTGGCAGAAATCGACCACAATTGTCCTGTGAAACCTTGACTTGGGGTTAAAAATATTGCAGAAATTACTGATTGGCTCAGTAAATACCAAACTTCAATTTGATTTTAGACTAAACTACTGTAAAACTTTTGTTGTTTGTCTTTCTGTTTCAGACCTAAGTACATCTGATATAACTGCAATGGCAAATATTGAGTATGTGCCTCTGACAGGTACAGAAGTGACCTTTGACCCCAGTATATCATTGGTACCAGTGATGGTACATTTGACTGATACAGTTGATGTTGAGAAGGATCGCTACTTCGAAGTTTGCCTCGCAGATCCTGTCAATGGTGAACTTGGAACACCACGGTGTGCTACTATTGTAATAGCAAACTGTGATTGTAAGTGCAATCTTTTTGCTGCTAAAATGATCTGCCTCAGGGTATAACGAAAGATAGAGATAAAAAGACTAGTTCGTGTCTGACGGCATGGCAAAGGCTCGCCGTGATTGGTTGCCGACCTGCTCAGTACGGCATTTTCTGTCTAGTTGTCAGAGTTTCAGACGCGAACTACTCTTTTTTTTATCTCTGTCTTTCAATATAGTGCAACTCATGATTGCACATCTAAATCATTGCTGACATGTTGACAGTTGACTTCGTGTCTATCCATTGGTGTGGTTTTCTGTAGACTTGTCTGATCCTATTTAAATGTATAAACGCACAAAATTTAATAGACCTAGCAAACTTATCAGTCATTTCCTTCTTGTTTTCGTTAACGCTTTCTCGACTGCTTTTATATTTAGCTTCGTACAACTTTGTGAACCCTATACATTACGTGAGGACTACGGATACATCCGTAAAGCTACAGGTTTCTCGAAGAGATTGCCGTGATCAACTTGGAACAGTGGGTACGTAAACACATTACATAACTACCTTGCTCGTCCCTTAAATACTAGTTAAATGTTGCTTGTGTTTTAGTTGTTATTCGCCATTGTGGTGCCCCAAAGGTATTTATATTAATCAATCGTTATGTTCGTAAACTGTCCATATACCATTGTAACAAAAATATACCCAAAATAATCTAATGACATTTGTGACCGTCCACCACAAACCGCTCGTATAGTTGGCAAATGTATTCTGAGCAACAGAGCAAAATGTGCATAAAGTTGTACCTCAAGTTGGTGCGACATGTTTCTCATTTTGTATGTACCCGTCAAACACCTATAAACAAATCATTAATGCTATTGTTGAAGAGGATAATAAGCTTCTACCTATGTATAGGTTCTTAAATAGCTCTAGTCTTTGTTTGCTTTGGCTAAATCCTGTTCAAGTGGTGGGATTTAACAATTAATGAGAGGACATTCCTGAACCTCGTTGACTTGGGGATGATTTGAATTGACCGCCATATGACTGTTTGATATTTATTACCATCCATGTGGATAGGCATTATGTAGCACTGAATAAGGTACCATTTTGCTGAAGAAGAATAGTTCAACAAAACCATAACTCCGCTTCTGGATATCTTTTGAAGTCAAATGATATATTATTTTAAAGCTTATGGTATATATTTTTCTAAACAGGAAATAAAACAAAATTGGCCTGAGGCCGACTTTACGAGCGTTTCGTGGTGGACGGTTACATTTTAGAATTGTTTTCAGAGAGTAATCCTGAAGTATTACTCTTGTTTCATTTTAGATGTAAGTACAGAAGATGGCACCGCACAGTCCGATATCAATTATATTGATGTCGCGAACCAACAGCTCACCTATCAAGCAGGAGAAGACACAGTACAGTGTGTGACCGTTAATTTGACTGGAGCTAATATCGGAGGCCCTAATTCTTTTGTCCATTTTAAGGCTTGTCTTAGTAATCCTACAGCCGGGACACTTGGCATTAATGAATGTGCTTTGATTGTCATTGAACATGTAAAATGTAAGTACAAAACATTTATATCGGGCTTTTGAAAGGTACAAATATATAGTTATTAGTGTATAATACATTACAACTATATATTGTCTAGTTTATGTGAGGTACACAATAAGGGAAGAAAACATAGTGTAAGCTAATAATAGTCTGTCTGGCCGCCCTTATTTTCGTAAATGACAAGTCCCTCATAGAGGTGTCTTGGTCCAAGCTATAGAGCAGGTTTGCATTTGTTTAGTGGATGACCATCCTGGCTATCACAAATGTTACTCATTGGGCCTATAAGTTGATATAAAAAAAAATGGCCAGAATTCTTACTAACACTTAATAACTGAATGGATCTCACTTAACGAGGCCAGATCTTTTCCTTTTTTTATAAATACGGGATGCGTTGGCTGGGGGTGGGGTGTTACGAGGAGGTGGCTATTATACGTGGGTCTTCTTTTACTCTATAGCTCAGTGCTTTTTTCACTATGTAGTCTCATGCAAAATTTGTTGATTGTATCTCTTGATAAAAATTCTAGACAATCACGATAAATTTTATATCATTGGTATGCAGAGCATTGTTTGCAAAATACTCAGGGTGTCGGCGAACGCTGGGATTCACACGGACAACGGGTCACATTTTGGGAAATGTTTTAAGGAATCGGATAGCTAAGTTTGCACAGTCTTTTTTTGTGGGACCCGATAGCACATCAGACATATCGAATTGCATTCTCTATACGAGGAATATTTGATATCAAATAGTTTCCTTTTTTTTGTTTTGCGATATTTTTTTAATTTGCGATATCGTTAGATTCATACAAACTGCTTCGAGGACTGTAAAATTTCGAAAATATCAATTTTAATCATTTTCCATAAAATGTGAATTACATCGCGACTTTCAAAAAAATCCAAATTATTTGATACCAGAAGGACATTCCTCGTATTCAAAATGCAATTCGACATGTCTGATGTGGTCCCACAAAAATAAGTGAAAATGCCCATATCTGAGCCCTTAAGTTTAGACGCCACCATTTTCTTAATTCAGGGTAGGTCAGTAGATATGAAGAGCTTTGTTGCATCCACTTTTGACTTTTTGAGAAAACCAGCTTTTTTAATTGTGCAAGTATTACTTGTTCGATTTGATTCAATTTGGGTTTGGATAAAGTGTTGATGAATAGAAACTAAAAGAATAGGTTTGGTACAATTTTCAAGCCTTCCTATTCATTTTATTATTTCTTTTATATCGCCCCTTTTGTGGATGTAAGGGGTTTTGCAACAAAATAAATTTTTCTAGAAACCACCTTTGCCTGAAATTTGAGCCAATTTGTTTGTACTACTTTAGGTAATTTGACTAATGCTTTCAAATCAAAAAGAAAAATTGAAATATATCATTTACTTTTTTAATTATAAATTTTTATTACAATTCGGGTTCATTTTTTGAGTATTTCCTAAGCTACACCTTTTGTTAATTAAAATGATTTTTTTCAAACATAGTAACCCAAAAACAGTTCCTTTTGGTTTTATTAGGTAAAGAACATTCTAGGCTACTACTATACATAAAAAATTCAAACAAAACAATTCTATATTCATTTTAAGTTCAGATTTCCGGAAATTCCCTAAGATTTCCCAAATGGGAAATATACGATACTTCCGGAAGGGAAGGTAGTATGAAGGTCAAACAACCACCAAAATGTGTATTGTTACCCACACTATAATATCATGCCAATAACTCAATTTCAGCCAAAAGTGAATGTAAGGGCTTTTGCAACAGAGCTCTTCAAAATACAGTGGCGGGGGTCTTTAGTTTTGAGTATAAAGAAAGTAGAGAGAATGGGAAGTTCCTGTTTATAATGTCCTTCAAATTTTGAACGACTCGGGATTGTCGGGAAAGCAGCTGGTTCGTTTATATTCGAAGGTTTATTCACAAATGGCAACAACTTATGTCACTTTATTTTGTTCAGTTGAGACTTGTATCGTGTTCTTCACAGTTAATTTATAGGTTAATAAATGTGTATCATTTGTTGGGAGTGAAATTGTACAAAATAATGCACGCGGACTGAGATGTTGATGCGTCTAATACACGAGCCCCGAAGGGGGGAGTACATTAGACGCATCAACATCTCAGTACAAGTGCGTTATTTTGTACAATTTCTCGAGCAACAAGTTATATGCATTTATTAACCTATTTCATACACGACTAAAATCCCGCGATTTTTGCTATTTTTATTACAAAAGTGTCACTAAAAATATTGGAAAATATAAGCAAATATAAATACATCCTCCCACAAGAAAAATGCGCCCGTGCAATTATACAATATTTATGCACGGCTGGTAATTTACTAACGTTTGCCCTGATTGGTTCTCACTATCTAGGAGTGTATGAAAATGCGTTGGTCTATTGATCGTGATAAAGTCAAATGTAGACTGATCAGTAATTCTACTGCAATGATAATTATTTGTGTTTATTTCCAGCTCGAGTCAGTTTTGCTGTAAATAGTTATCCAACAACAGAAGACTCTGATGTTCTTGTTGTCACTGCAGTTAGAGATGGCTGGCTAGGAGATGTCGCATGTTTTGGTAAGATATCACCTATAAAGTTCGTAAGTGTTATAGTTTGCATTTAGTTTGCAGTGATAGACATAAACTAATCTTATGACATGCAGTTCAAATAAGTAAGTTTCCCTTCTTCTTAGTACAGGCCTCATATGTATGAGTATTGTGGCACCTAGAGTAGATGAGTGTATTTTTGAAGTACAGTAACAGTACCGCAGGGGCGTAGGCAGCTTTTTTGGTCAGGGGGGCAAAATAAAATTTTTGGGGCACAAACGAAAAAAATTACAGTTGCATTATATAATACATAGAGACACTATTTTTGACCATTATCAGGATGGAAAGCCTTAATCCCTGCAATATGCGCGCGTAGCGCTGAAAATTTTGTATTTTCGGGCTGAATTTTGGTAGAAAAGGGCTCCTTGCCCTTTTCTTTTCCCTTTGCCCTCCTGATTTTCCCTTTTATTTTTTTTTGTCAGAGGGCACTTTTTTCTTTAATTTTTTTTTTGTCGGGGGGCACTCTGCCAGCCCCTGCCCCCCCCGGCTGGCTACGCTACTGCAGTACCGGGATAATCCCCTGCTCTTTTCGAATAATGCCTGTGATGTTCTTTAACTTGCACAATGCATTAATGTCAGAAATTCATGTACACGGGACCGACGACTTAAAGTGCCCTCCGAAGCACTAAGCAAGTAGAGTGAAGTGCCTTGTTCAATGACACAAAGAGCCAGCCGAGCTCAAGCGGACTTACCAGATTTTGTACCGGGACCCTGGGTTTCACAGTCCAACGCCTAAACGCCCGGCCACGATCCTCTCTATAGCGTTCTTTTTTATCTTATATCGGCAAATTTATTATAAAGACTGCAGTAACGCAGCTGTTATAAATACGCCTATAGCGTCAGAACTAATAATTGTGTTCACAATATTTCAACATAGAAAGATAGATGATTTATTTACGCGCATTTTGATACCCATTTGTCCAGTTTCATTCAATGTTAACAACACAGAAGTGTTTTGAAAGAAAAATACCTGAGTTGCAGCTATTTGTATTGATTTGAAAGCCGCGCGAAGACAACTGGAGGGTTTTACGTGCCACAATGATTAATTGCGTAATAACGGGCATTTCTCTTTAAAAGCACTACTGTGTTGTTACTATTGAACGACATGTGACAAATGTGGTATCACAATGCGCGTAAATAAATCATCCTTCTTTCTTGTACGTAGAAATATTGTGGAAACAATTATTAATTCTGAAGCTATAGGCGTATTTATAGCAGCTGTGTTACTTTTTGTGCAGACTTGATTATATTCAATTGAAATGTGTCTTAGTACATAATCATGTTTTCTTATATTTTTTGTGGGACCAGAGCATATAATACAGCACGGATTGTTTAAATTCGAATGTGTTGTGGTGTTGTATTTAAAAAAAAACTAACTGCCTGGACTCTTTTAATTCTTATGTTTTAGTGCCGTGATTTGGGGATGTGTTTTGAAAATACAACATAGATTTGTTTAATTTTTATGTTTTCTATTACAGTCCAGAGTTTTTGGAGATGTATTTATGTAGCATATGGATTTTTTACTGCATAATGTTTTGCATTAAAGTGCTGTGTTTTGGGTTTTATTTTCACAACATTAGATGTGATCACCTATGACGTAAGCGCAGTAAAAGGTGATGATTATAACGTGTTGGAAAGAAAGGTCATCATGGATCATTCAGAAGATATGTACAGTTTCGAGATTGCCTTGGAAAATGATTTTATACTAGAGGGAATGGAAACCTTCCAGGCAGAAATAGTGAATGTTCAGGGGCCTACTGTTAGTCCTGGTTTCCCAAACAAGGCCACGGTGTTTATATCAGATGATGACGGTAATAAATAATTTGATTATCTTTTTTATTTCAACATTTGGTCGAACTTTCGTAATTCTAGCTAAAGTGATTGAGTCTATTGTAATAGATGTGATGTTTTTAACTAAAGAGATTGGACGAGCGAGTGGTATTTGACCATTGAGGCAGCGATGGAGTATAAATAAATTCAGCTCGCCTCTTGTAACAATAATTCTAATATAAGCATAATGTAAATGACATGTAGCCACATTTTACGAGTGTACACCTATTTCATTTAAAACCCACACCCCCGGTGACAGATTTAGCTAAAATCTTCCCCCAGAGGGAGTATAGGTACCAATGCGATAGGATCATGGGCGTCAATCCCGGGGGTAACAGGGGGGACGTGTCCCCCACCTTTCGCCAAAATGACCCATGTTGTGTTCTTTTCAGCCACTTTTTTATCAATTTTGGTCGGTTGTCCCCCCCACATACACACCCCCACACCCCAAACCGTATTGGGGCTAATGGATAGGGTAGATATATGTTCGATCAGATAATTGATATTTCCGTTGAAAAAGTCACTCCTGGAATGTAGATTCCAAATTGAATAGCCCATTGCGCCCTGGTACATTAATAACGTGTGAGCCTGACATCCTTAGGTGTTTAGTACCAGTTGGCCTTTGACCATTTTGGTTATAACTCAAGAACGGTACATCCTAGATAGGTCAAACTATATATTTTCTGAATCCTTGTGACTAGAGGAATACGTTGAAATGATTTTTAACACAACTTGAGCAAATTTGACCCTACCTAAATTTCGATGGCCTTTTCCTAGTTCAATTGCTATTAGGCATTTTTGTATAGCCATGATGTCAAATACCTATTATGGTAATAGTGCAGTTCCCCCCCCCCCACGTGGTACCGTACAACCCCCAAGCTCAAGCTCATACACTATAACTGACGTTTATCATTGCAATAACAGCACCATATTTAAAATGTTATATTTTAGTGCAATATGACGTTACTCCGTCCATCACTACAGAAGAAGGTCGCGATAATTTCAATATAATGGTCGTCAGGAGTGGCAATCTAAACGCGCCAACAACGATGAGTAAGTAACATAAGACATTGATAAATACCATAATTTGACCATGCCAAACAGTCATTTTACCACCAGACCCGATCCTTGAGATGACCTTTATAGATGCCATTGGTTAAGGTAAGGTAAAGGTAAAGGAGACGACCCTGTATAAACAGTGATCGGAGTGCCCATCTCTCTTTCATTGGCGATTGGGCCAGACTCCTCCATGTAATGTTGCTATAGGGGATCGCTACACCTCCTCTACAACGAGTCTGTTACCTTCCCAGCATTTAAGAATGCCGGTACCCATTTAAACACCTGGGTGGAGAGGAGTAATCGAGATAAAGTGCCTTACTCAAGGGCACAACACGATGGCGTCGCCGGGGCTCGAACCCACAACCTTCCGATTATGAGTCAGTGCCCGTTCCGCTCGGCCACCGTGCTCCCATTGGTTAAACACCACTAATTATCTATTTCACGGTTTTTAATGGGAAATGTCTAATTTTGGGCGGAATTTTCTCATATTTAGAACTTTCACAGTAAAACGCCACCAATATTAGGTGAAACTGGGACATGAGACTTTTCTTGTTTTAACTCACTGAAGCGTAAACATCATAAAATGGCTGTGTGCCCTCCAAGCTGAAAGTTACAATCGGATAGGACGAATAATATTACAGCAAAAATGTCATATAATGAGAGAAAATATACCATTTCGAAGCATCAAAACCCAAAATGTACTTTTTTTAGCTATATAGCTTGGTCAATTTCAGTGGTTTTAAAGCAGATGCCACACAAACAAATAGTTCCTCGGCGTAATTTTATGCCAGGCCTATTAGTGTTAACCCGTACACGTACAGCCACGAGCAGTAGATAAATCATATAGCCCTCTGGTTGACATGTTCTTTCCCTTTTTTCCAGAAGACAATAATACAAATAATCAGTGTGCCTCCTATAATTCCATATGTGCTAAACACGAGCCGGGCGTATCATCGCATATAGCTGGCAGGTCCAGTTCAAGAAAAAGGACCAGGATGAAGCCTTGATCGAGGCTATTTTTTTAGAAATGCTGTCAGTGGAACCCCGTTCTTTATAAAAGGCGCTACAATTTCTATTATTTCGAGAATATTATTGTTGACAATATTTTGTTATAAAACCAATCTTTAATTGCAGAATTGTCTACCAGATCTGCCTCGGCAAATCCTACAAGTGACTATAATGGGCTAACAGAATTGGACGTATTTTTTGACGTAGGAGAGACTACCAAATTAATACCCATTGATATTGTCAACGATGACGATTCAGAAATCCCTGAAAGTTTCCAGGTATTGATAGACCCACCAAACCTTTGTGGTGTTTGTGCGGGAATTGTTACAATCATGGACGATGATATGGCGCAATCGGGACAATCAGGACAATCAGGTAATAAATCATTTCGGTAAACTTTCCATTATCCTTTGAAAACGAAATTATATTTATCACACCTCATTACGCACGCGCGACAAGTCGAACGTACGCATGTGTGGTCTTGATTTCTAGTGATCATCATTATTGGTAGCGCCGCGGCGCGCCGGTGCTGCGCGATGATCCCGTTGCCGTGAACCGACTACAATTGAAAACGTGTTAAATCGTGGCAACCAACACTGCTCCCGATCGCTGAGGGCTGAAATCATATAGCCAGGATATAACAAGCAAAGCCATTGGTTACTATATGTGATCCGGATGTAATCAGTTATAAATCATCGGGATTGCATATAGTTACTAATGTTTTTGACTTAATTTTCATCCCTGGAAACTAGCATCCGGAGCCATCGGCAGGAGCCAGCGTCAGTATTTGCAAACTATATGAAGCCACTGATCATCAACCAGTCAATAACCATCTGTCAAGTTCAAGATCATCATGCATATCACAAGCGATCTAGATTTCTGGGTAGCATCATATTGCCAGGATCTAACAAGTACTGCCATTGGTTACTATATGTGATCCGGATGTAATCAGATATAACTCATCGGGATTGCATATAGTTACTAATGTTTTGACTTAATTTTCATCCCTGGAAACTAGCATCCGGAGCCATCGCCAGGATTTCTGGGTAACATCATAATGCCAGTATAACAAGCAAAGCCATTGGTCACTATATGTGATCCAGATGTAATCAGATATAACTCATCGGGATTGCCTATAGTGACCAATGTTTTTGACTTTATTTTCACCGCCGGGAACTAACATGTGGAGTCATCGCCCGGGGCCATCGTCAGTATTTGTGAACTTTATTAAGCTACTGATCATCAAACAGCCAATGACCATCTATCAAGATTGTTTACTACAGAAGTAACTAAGGGCCACGTGAGTTCGCTTTGTAACGCAAGAAGTCAGGATCTTGTGATCACAAATCCCGACTTCTTGTGTTCCTGACTTAGCCAGTTTGAAATAAAGAGATAGTAAAGATATCAAAATAAAGAAATAGTTAAGACAACTCAGGATCTCAAGAACTCATGAAATCTGTTCAATTTTCACGCCGTTAGTAGTTTAATTGTAAGCCCATCCACTTTAGTTATCTCGAGATCCTATTTTCTTGACTTAAAGTCAAGAACTCGTGAACTCAAGCCACGCTTGACTTCCTGACTTCAAGTCAGGAACACAGGATCACGAGATCCTGACTTCATGACTTTAAAGTCAGGAACTCGTGAACACAAGCCGCGCTTGAGATCCTGACTTCACGACTTTAAAGTCAGGAAGTCGTGAACACAAGCCGCGCTTAAGATCCTGACTTCACGACTTTAAAGTCAGGAACTCGTGAACACAAGCCGCGCTTGAGTTCACAACTTCCTGACTTTGAACTCAGGAACACAAGAACTCAAGCGCCGCTTGAGTTCACGACTTCCTGACTTTGAACTCAGGAACACAAGAACTCAAGCGCCGCTTGTGTTCATGACTTCCTGATTTTGCCTGGACTAGCAGGTGGTATAGGTCACGCGACAAAGTCAGGAAGTCGCGAACACAAGCCGTGCATGAGTTCTTGAGTTCGTGACTTCCTGAGTTCAAAGTCAGGAAGTCGTGAACTCAAGCGCGGCTTGTGTTCACGAGTTCAAGCGTGGCTTGAGTTCACGAGTTCCTGACTTTAAGTCAAGAAAATAGGATCTCGAGATAACTAACGTGGATGGGCTTACAATTAAAATACCAACGCCGTAAAAATTGAACAGATTTCATGAGTTCTTGAGATCCTGAGTTGTCTTAACTATTTCTTTGTTTTGATATCTTTACTTTCTCTTTATTTCAAACTGGCTAAGTCAGGAACACAAGAAGTCGGGATTTGTGATCCAAGATACTGACTTCTTGCGTTACAAAGCAACCCGCATGGCCCTTAGTTACTTCCGTAGTTTACATATCATCAGTACACTCTAAATTTTGCAACGGATAATGTAGTTGTGTACAAATGGTTGAACCTTTTGTTGCACTGTGTTGATACTTTGAATAAACCGGTGTATACACATTGCCTATATGACAATATAAATGCAATTAAACAGCCATAGTTGTCAATTTTCTTTTGGAAAAGGGCTCGTAATTGGTAAAAGTAAATTCTTGGATGTTTATATTGCAATAACACATAATTGTCCCGTAAATACAAATGCATACTTTCGGGACAACTATCCGTCAGTGCACTAACACATTGTTGTCGAAAATACATGGTGCAATTGGTTTAAAGAGCGAATTAATTATCTTCTAACAATTACGAACCCTTTGCCAAAAGACTAATTTATTTTATTTATTTATGGTCATTTATTGGCAATTATACCATATAAGCACTGCATGTACACAGGTGTATTTAAAGTCGTCAGTATTTGCGAACTATATGAAGCCACTAATCATCAACCATGCAGCCAATGACCATCTATTTACAGATCATCAGTGGTCGTGATTTCTGGTAACCATCATCTTGCAGGACATAACAAGCAAAGCCATTGGTTACTATGTGTGATCCAGATGTAATCAGATATAACTCATCGGGATCGCATATAGTAACGAATGGTTTTGATTATATTTTCATCGCCGGAAACTAACATCCGGAGCCATCGCCAGGAGTCATCGTCAGTATTTGCAAACTATATGAAGCCACTGATCATCAACTAGCCAATAACCATCTATCAAGATCAAGATCATCTTCATGTCATAAGCGATCTAAATTTCTGGGTAACATCATAATGCCAGGATAACAAGCAAAGCCATTGGTTACTATATGTGATCCAGATGTAATCAGATATAACTCATCGGGATCGCATATAGTAACTAATGTTTTTGATTATATTTTCATCTCCGGAAACTAGCATCTGGAGCCATCGCCAGGAGCCATCGTCAGTATTTGCTAACTATATGAAGCCACTGATCATCAACCAGCAGGCCATCTATCAAGATCAAGATCATCATCATATCATATGCGATTTAAATTTCTGGGCAACATCACATTGCCAGGATCTAACAAGCAAAGCCATTGGTTACTATATGTGATCCAGATGTAATCTTAAATAACTCATCGGGATCGCATATAGTTACTAATGTTTTTGACCTAATTTTCATCGCCGGAAACTAACATCCGAAGCCATCGCCAGGAGCCATCGTCAGTATTTGCCAACTATATGAAGCCACTGATCATCAACCAGCAGGCCATCTATCAAGATCAAGATCATCATCATATCATATGCGATCTAAATTTCTGGGCAGCATCAAATTGCCAGGATCTAACAAGCAATGCCATTGGTTTATGCTATACGGGAGTATGTGATCCAGATGTAATCTTATATAACTCATCGGGATTGCATATAGTGACCAATATTTTTGACTTAATATTCACAGGAATCTAACAAAATTGTTAATCAACATGTCTCTGAAAGATTTCGGGATCAACTTTTTACTGTATTTCGGTTTAAAATGGATGTTACGTTGGCGACACCATAAGCAGCAACCAGCTAATCACCATTCATAACCTCATGAATAAACGTGATGCGTGTGATCCAACCATCGAGGTCGAATAACCCTGGAACTACTGAGCCATATTTTGTAACACGAACTACGAAGAGGGGGGTTGTTGCGACCCCCTAATTTTCAATTATAAACGTCATATACGGTTTCCTCTAACCAGTGATACCAAAATTAGTACAAACATTCCCCACATAATAGGCCCTATCGCTATGACGTCATGCAAATTTGGGAAAATTCTGGCTATGTACAAAAGTATAAGCAAAATTGATTTTCGGCAAAAAATTTCTACAAAAATGCGATTTTTCACCGAATTTTCCTCTAAATATAAAAGGAAATGACAATTTTCACCTAAACTAACATGTACAAAATCAAAATAATTTTATTCGAAATAATTTAACAAGAGCGAAATGAAAATCATTGCCCCCCCCCTTTTTATGGTCATCTTTGCTGGCCGGTCCTACCCCGGGTAAAGTGCTGGGGTGAAAATTAGCGCAAAGGATGTATCTACGATTAGCTTAGGTCGTTTGGGCGTAAACGCGTGCGTTTTTTTATGACGGATACAAAATCTTGGGGGTGCAACCCCCTCTTCGTAATTCTAGGGTTAATAGTGATTCGCACTTCTGTTATTGGTTATCCTGTTTTAGCCTGCTCGATTTTTGGAAAGACAAAATGTCAAAATTGTTTATTTTTACAGTCTTTTAAGGAAGCATTTTGTGTTACTTTGTAATGTGAAGAGAAGAAAGTGACAAATAATTAGAGGTTTTAATAACTTTGCATCGGTAATATGTCAGGCATTGTGAAGAATCTAAACATTTTGCTTTTGCCCTTGGAATATCCCTCAGTTCCAAGGCAAAGTGGTTAGATTTTTTTCACAATGCCCTCCAAATAACCGATGCGTTGTTATTAACCTCTAATTATTCAACCGAGTCTGGAAATTACCAATGATAATCATCACCAGTGAACGATCTGTTGAGTATCGTTGTATAGCCAGAAACTTATACCTTCATTCCGTGATAGCAGGTTACCAAAGGACTTTCCTATTTCCCCTCAGAAATAGGTATTTTATCACAGAACATATCAAGCTCCCTATAACATATAATCATAATGCACCCCTCAACAACGTCTTTCTTTCTTCCTTCCTTTTTGCAGGAGATTGTAACTGTCAGAACAACGGGACCTGTTCCACCACCTGTCAATGTACTCCGCAATTTACAGGAGATACGTGTAATGTTGGTAAGAATATGCCTCACATAATATGTGGTGTGATCAAGCAAAATCAGTCTGAAGTCAGTCATATTCATTTTTCAGTTTCTTATTGGATTTGCAGCAAACCCTAATGAAATTTGACAACTGGTTCAAAAGATATTAACAGTTGAAGAGTTTCCAAGACAGTAGGAAACACAAGGGAAATATTTCCTTTGTTTGGCTGTATATTAGGATCAATATTTCCGACTTTCGACTGATTTTGCTTGATCGCATCACATATGTGACCCGTTCTGACAAAACCAAGAACCAGTCGCATTTTTGACATTTCATGATTTGAATAAAAATGTAAGCACGGAACAATAAGCTTCAAAATGATACCAAATTTATATACATAGCATCAATACTTTTCAAGATATGGATAATTTTGTAAATGATACCTTGATATTTTTGCCGAACTGTTATTCTGAGAAATAGGCTATTAGTTTTCTGCTTTACACAGGATTGAATAGGGATTATCATAGTTCAACTGACAATTATTGATTAAATAAACCTCTTTTGAATAAGTACTTTCAAAGATTTGAAAGTCCACTCAGTCCCAAGGTCGAATACCATGAAATTAAGAATTCAAAAATTTGGGTTTTTTTATGGGAATGTCATCTTTAAAGGCCTATAACTAAAAAACGTGCCTGGCGACTTGATCCGGATTTTGTTGGAGCTGGTCACATATAGGTATTAGTAAACATTGGAAACAGCTTATTCAGCCAGTACAACGTCCATCACCTGCTTGTAAACAACGCTGTTTATCCTGACGAATAGATTATTCTCATGTGATTTTCAACATTGCATGCCTTAACTGATTTGATCCAAGCTAGCCACGTTTGCATTCGGAGAAGCAGTTAAAAATTAATCTGCCCAATTGCGTATATAGTGAACTTAAAAACCTTGTCGCCACAATAATAATAACTAGACTTAGCTGTGGTCTAAGACCACAAACACAGCCGTGTTGTGACCCCTTAATCACATTCGACCCCAAAATATATGAAAACCCCATAGACATTGGCTAATGTCAATGCACGTGTCCACGTGGCATCACTTTGCTATGCTTTTTGAGGCAGAAGGGGCATTTTGAAGGTATATCGTTTTATACCGGAAGTGACCCCTTAATGACCTTTGACCCCAAATCTGTGTACACCCCATAGACACTTGGTAATAACAATGCATGTATGCAAGTAGCGTCACTGTCCTCCAGAATCTGTGGAAGAAGATGCATTTTAAAGGTATTTCATTTTATACCGGAAGTGACCCCTTAATGAGATTTGACCCCAAATAAAAAAATACCACATATACATTGGATGACTGCAGATCATGTGTGAACATACCGTTACTGTCCCATGTTTTACTTAGCTAATAAAATGTTTTGAAGGTTTTTCGTTTTATAACGGAAGTGACCCCTTAATGACCTTTGACCCCAAATCTGTGTACACCCCATAGACACTGGGTAATAACAATGCATGTGTGCAAGTGGCGTCTCTGTCCCACATAATTTGTGGAAGAAGATGCATTTTAAAGGTATTTCTTTTTATACCGGAAGTGACCCTTAATAAGCTTTGACCCCAAATAAAAAAAATACCACATATACATTGGATGACTGCAGATCATATGTGAACATACCGTTACTGTGCTATGTTTTACTTAGCTAATAAAAAAATTTGAAAGTTTTTCGTTTTATACCGGAAGTGACCCCTTAATGACCTTTGACCCCAAATCTGTGTACACCACATAGATACTGGGTAATAACAATGCATTTGTGCAAGTGGGGTCGCTGTCCTACGTAAATTGTGGGAGAAGATGCATTTTTAGTTGAAATCACGTTTTTGAGTTTCATGTGACATATAGGGGCACAGACAATGATCATTGTGACCAAGTTAGGTCAAAATCGATGTAAGCACGTGAGTGCTAGAGCAAATGTAATGGTTGACAGAAGAAAGAAAGAAAGAAAGAACCTGTAAGAAAAAAGACACAGCCGTGAGTGAGTGATCTAAGATCATTTTGTTAAACCAGATTTGGGACAAATTGAAGTTTTGGGACAATCTTACTCTTAATAGCGAATGGTTATGGAGTTGTGGGCGAAATCTGGACCTGTAAACCAGTGTAAACTTGCAATGGTCCCCAGTCTAGACTTAATTGGTTATGCAACCGCTAGCTAAGTTTCACAGAAATACAAATATGTCATGATGTTACAAGTCATATATCGTCGGCCGTATCACATACTGACGTATTTACAAAATACTCATTTCGAGAAAATCGAACTTGAAAATCCTGCGAATGGTTATGGAGTTGTGGGCGAAATCTGGACCTGTAAACCAGTGTAAACTTGCAATGGTCCCCAGTCTACACTTAATTGGTTATGCAACCGCTAGCTAAGTTTCACAGAAATACAAATATGTCATGATGTTACAAGTCATATATCGTCGGCCGTATCACATACTGACGTATTTACAAAATACTCATTTCAAGAAAATCGAACTTGAAAATCCTGCATAATCTTGATTAAAATATTATTGTCGATTAAAACCAGTTTAACAGTAATGCAAATATACCATATTTTCAATATTATTCACTTATCACTATCAGAGCATAACTTATTCTGCAAAAAATCAATATTAAATAAAATACGTCACTATGTGAAAAGGACTAATGTCAATTTCGCCGTTCAAATGACAAATACGTCGCGTAAATACGTCAGTATGTGAAACCGTTGCGCAAATACGTCAGTATGTGAAAAGGACAAAACAGCAATTTTGTCGTGCATTGACAGAGTCGCGCAAATATGTCACGCAAATACGTTAGTATGTGAAACGGCAAAGTCTTCAAATTGCAGATACGATATACTGGGCTTGCGCAGTATAGGTGATCGGCAAATACGTCGTTATGTGATGCAGACATTTCAAGGTTTTGTAAATACGACATAATTAAATTAATTAATATCTTACTAATCAAGCCACTTTGAGGCATGATTTCTGGTGAATATATAGAGTAGAACATAACAAACTAACATACCAATTTTCTCAAAAATGTTAAAAAATGTCGAATACGTTAGTATGTGATACGGCCGACGATATGTTCCGATATGAATCGGCAGCATTCCATGTAAAATCCACACTACCCCTGTGGAAGATTTTGGAAATATTTTTCACAAGGGGAGTATGTCTTTCAAATGTAATTAGTCAGGGTTAATCATTTTAAAACCCATACTCCCCCTGTATTATGGCTTTACCTATATCTTCCACAACCGGAGTGAGTATTTCAACTAGAAGTTACCCAACTGTCTATTAGAATTGAAACTCATACTCCTTCTGTGAAATATGTTTCCAAAATATTCCACAGGGGTAGTGTGGATTTCAAATGGAATAGCCCAAAACATGTGTGAATCAATTTTGTTTCAGACGTGAATGAATGCGATACACCGAATGCCTGTGAAGGTGATTTAGAATGCGTCAATACTTTTGGAGGGTATATATGCCAGTGCCCCCCTCTAACTTTACCGGATGGAACAACTACATGCAGTGGTAAGAAGTGGACGAGGGAAAATGCATTGCGTGGTATGTCAAAGGAAGCATTTCTGGGCGCGATCGTGAATAGAAAACAATTAAAATGGTAGCCATGGGTGATGTTTGTGTAATTTTAGGTTTTTTTTTTTTTTTGTGATTAATGTTAAAAAAATGTTAACACTTTAAGATGTAATTATTTGTAAAAAAATGCGAAGAAAGAAGTGCCTCCTTTTGATATACCAAATCACATTATGTTAGAATGAATAGATGAATGTAAAAGTATGTTCATACTACGCCGCAATTGCTTTGCTGCACTGTATTGTAATGCGAGATACTGCATTACGGTATCGCAATGAGTTGCGGCAAAAAATGCTCACGTGTGAAACAAAGGAATGGTTACATGGGCCACCAACAAAACCATGCATACACATTACCTACATTCGGTTGTCTTTATTATTTAAAGCCATATTATAACATTTGCTGAGGAAGACGCCCTCACTGAATTTTTAAAATTCCCTTTTTACACGATTAAATTGTACTTTATTAAACCAATATACCCTGCAAAAATCAAGACTCTAGGTGCTGTAGTTTTGTCAAAATCCGAGATTTTGAATAAAACGCCGGATTCGGCGCTTTATTATTACGATGGAATTATTAGTCGAACGCATACACGATGTTCATAACACACAGTACGTACACGGCGTGCGGGACGGTGATATACACAACAAAGGGTCGTACCACAACATGACCGAAGGAGTGGTACGTATTGGCGACATGTGCGCTGGTAGTAAATTCCAATTTTCTTTGCTTTGCCGTAGTTGTTCGGCTCAAAAATAAAAGGGATATATCTGACAGTAAAAGCTAACATTTTATGGCAAAGAAATGCTAATCTATTTTGTTTGAAAATGTTATAATATGGTTTTAACTCATTTAACTCGTCTTACTAAGGGGATGTGTCCCAGCCAGGTTTTTTTCTCTGTCTCTGTGCACTAAAAGGCTCAGTTTAGTGACCCAATGACTTGAGCCATCCCTTATCGTAGCTACAAAATGAACGTTATTTGATTAAAATGTGATTTTTGGATGTTAAGATGTGTTGGTTAAAGTAAATACAGATTTGGTACATCGGAAACGGTCTGAAAAAAGGCTAATTTTGATTACTAAATGTTGCCAACATCTATGTGGAAATCATTACAGATTTATCTCTGAAAGTGATTAAATTTTATTTCTGAAAGTGATTAAATTGTTAATTTATTTTTGTTCAAATAATTTAATCAATATCTAATGCTTGCAGATAGTACAGTACTGGTTATCATGTCTTTGCACAACAAAACCGATAGATGTTCAGAATAGCCTTTAGTATTGACCTTTTTCCATAGGTTAAGTTGACTTCGATGGTGAGCACTTGTTGGTTTAAGTCATATTAATTGGTTCATATTAAAGTTAAAGTCAAATAAGTCTTGTGCACAGTTTTGTATTTTGTAAGTATATACAAGGTTATTAACAAACTGTTCATATTATTTCCCCGTTAAGATGCATCCAATAGAGATATTGGGAAATTTACGTGAAACGTGATACGGGAACACCGACCGCATGCTACATTAGTCGAAAATCAGTTAGTATGCCCTCTAGAGGATGAAATCTGTTGTGAATTGGTCAATCGTGGAATTCCCGTAAGGCGGTTATACGTTGCGGTTGGTAGCAAAAAATGACGTTCCAAAATGAAAAAAAAGGCATTACAAAATGCAGAAATATGTTATGTTTGTCGTGTTATGAAGGGAATCAAAGTATCCAAATAGAACAAGTAGAGTCCGACATGTAATAAAATCCACTTATGTGGTTACAATTTGACCTAGTATAGACAAGAAGAAGTGAAAAAATTTCGAATTTTTTCGACGCGAATTCGAACGGGCAGATTGCCTATTCATTTGTGTGTGGAGAATGCCGTCCAAAAATCATCTTGCGAAAAGGCGTTTTAGGCAAGATCGTGTCGTCTTACGGTATAATGCGGTATGAATTGTCTGTTTTGGACGGGGAACAGAAGTTCGTGCAACGTAATTTTTCGCCATTGCTATGTCACCAAAATGTTTTTAAAACATGATAATGCGTGTGTTTTTGGTTTTAGCTAAAATCTTTTGATAACATATCAATGTCGGTTTATATAAAAATCATGAAAACTCTATTTTAAAACGTGTTATACTGAAAAAAATAATAATACAAGAACATTTTAAACCAAACTTCGAAATGCTATAGTAAAATATAATTTGGCAAACATGTTGTGTACATAAGTCTATTATGTTAGAATGTTTTGCAGCAAGTTTTGAACAAAACGTTTTGTTGAATGTTATTAAAAACTTTTATACCCTTGACGCTCACATACCCTTTAACCCGACATTTGTGTGTCTGTCACTCTGTTGAACCCTTCAAAGTTTTCTTCTCATATTGTTTTGAAATCCCAAGGCATATGTCAGTGAGCTCAAATAGGACCAAAATATTTATTCCGTTAGGGGACAACCACATTTTTAAATTATTTGTATTTATATTATCCAAAGCTACAATATGATGCCTACTAAACTTATGGCTTCAGTTTTTAACCGTTTCCGATGTCCGAAATGTGTACTCGCTTCAACCAAAGTATATATCTTGTTAAAACAACTAATAATCACATTATCATCGAATAACATCAATTTTGGAGCCTAGATGTACGAGTATAATCGTGGGTATTTTCAATTACCTGGCACGTAAGATAACAGAGATGTGATGATGGTGGTAGAACTTTTTGAATGACCCGCGTAGTTTATTTAAATATTTCTTTATTTGATTGTTCTTTCACTATTATATCATTGGTTTAGCCTTTCCATGCCCAAACAACCAATGTTTAAACGGAGGAGAATGCTTCGGAAACTCAACAGTCTTTGGATGCACGTAAGTATCTATTGGTTATTATTATTATTATTATTATTATTATTATTATTATTATTATTATTATTATTATTATTATTACTATTATTATTTATCTGTTTATTTTTGCATGTATTTGTTTGGTTTGCCCTCAACATTTTCTTCGTTTTTGCTCCCTATAAGTTTAAGTTGATTTAATGCTTATTCCTCGATTTCAGTTTTGTACTAAACTGGCCTCAAAAAGAAACTTATAATTTTTCACAAGGTCATATCTTAAAATCCTCTCCACAAAATTGAACAAAAATTCAATACTCTACTCTAAACACATGTCAGTAACCAAGCAGTTGTACAACTGACACAACAGCAAAATGCACTGACATGGAACACCTTCCTGGACCAAAATTCACATCCCAACAGATTTCTTTTGTTTGGTTCCAATTATCCGCCTGTACATGAACAAAAATTACACACAGGATACCTTCAATACTCTACTCTAAACACATGTCAGTAACCAAGCAGTTGTCCAACTGACACAACAGTAAAATGCACTGACACAGAACAGCTTCCGGGACCACATGTGTTTAGAGTAGAGTATTGAAGTATTCCTGTGTGCAATTTTTGTTCATTTTTATGGAGAGGATTTTAAGATATGACCTTGTGAAAAATTATAAGTTTCTTTATGAGGCCAGTTATATTGATAGAGAGAGGTAAAAGCCTCACACATCATACACTGAAACAATGGCCTATTCCAGTTTAAATCCACTCAACCTCTGTCGAAGATTTTGGAAATATATATCTTCCACAGAGGGAATATGTTTTTTTTAATGTAATTGGTCATGGTTAATCATTTTGAAACTGAAGTGAATATTTAAAATGGACGTTACTTATACCCCCTCTGTGTAAGACTTTAGCCAAATCTTCCAGATGGGTAATGATAATTTTAATGGAATAACCCAATGATACAGTTACACACTAGCCGCGAAATCAACAATGCTTTAAGTGCATTTCTTAATATATAGAATTAACAAACTCAAGTGGAGGATGAAAAATGTATTGCGTAAAAGAACAAACTAAATATAAAATTACAAACTCACAAAACATGCAGAAGTGAATAGACCCTGGCAAAAATCCTAGGATTTCCAGCCCTACCGAATGAGAACTTGGTAACTTGTATGTGCAGGGTGCATTCTCCAACCACTAAGCTACAAATAATTCCTGATAAATATGTGTTAAAACCAACTTATAACGATTGATCTGTAGCACTAGCAGAAATTTAAAATGAGAATTCTTTCAAAAGCGATGAGAATTGGACATAACTATGAGAATTAAAAATTTTCTCATTTTATTGAAACTTTTAATTCTGTGAGCATGCTTTCTTCAGGGCTTTCTCATCCAAATGAATGAGAAATACTGTTGAACGTGTAATATGTCACTTGTTTTAAACATGAAAATATAACACGATAATTAGTTTAATATGCCCCAATCAGTCCCATATAAATGAGAAACTTTTCAATTCTCGTAGTTTTGTCCAATTCTCATTGCTTTTAAAAAAGAATTCTTATTTAAAATTTCAACAAGTGTAGGTTAGCCAATCATTCTTGGGCCTATTTAAAGTTTATATGTTGGTTAGTTAATCATATTCTGTTGTAAACATGTAATAACTCGGTTATTTCACTTTCAGGTGCCCTCCTGGCTACAGGGGAAATAGATGCCAAGAAGAAACAAATGGTAAGGGAGAAAAGTACTTTTCATGAATGCTAGGATCCACAACATGCTCATCTATCAAGACACAGTTCTTTAACCCCAATACATTTGCACATTCATTGATGACCTTTGAAATTTTGGGTACAAAAACTCATACTCTAAAACTTGAGGTAAAATTTTGCACTATGATTGTTTAATTGAGGTTATTCAACTTTGCCATTGTGATGAGGCCATTGTGGTCCATAGTGTAAGTTTCAGTATAATAGCATGTTTAATGTACGTCTTTATGTGCGAGAAATCATGTCGACAGGGATAAATAAGTGTGATACAAGTAACAGTCATTCGTGTTATTTTGGAACAAGAATGGTCCAGTGGTAGATCACTATGGACCACAATAGCCTCATCCCAATGGCATAGTTCAATAACTCAATAAAACAATCAGGTTACAGGGTATGAGTTTTTGTCCCAAAATTTTCAAAGTATTGGGGTTAAAGAACTGTGCCGTGATAGATGGTCATGTTGTGGATGCTAGAGGATGTTTTCACCATATTGCAGTTCCGCAAAATTTTCTCTATTTACAGACACTGACCCGAATTTTTTTAAAAATTGTTTCCACAACATTAACTATATACCATCGGGACATATTAAACACCATATAAATTGACATTATCTTATTTCGTAAGGTTTACATATGAGTTAGCCTACCTTAAGCTTACAATTAGGCAATTATGGTGTTTAATATTATTTTGATATTCATCACTAAACAAAGCAATGTCCACAAAAAGCCAGTATTTTGCTGTTTGCGGAAGCCAATAGGTGTGGTTTATTTATTCATGTACCAGAGATTCAGGTGTTTTACGAGTCCAAATTGCCGCGTTTTTATTTAATTTCAGGATGTTTGGGTGCTTTTGGGTCTGCATTCGTGTGCTTTGTCAGGTTTTTCTGACCAGTTTCAGGTTTTTTTAGTGAACGTGAGTGGCATCTCTGATACACCAAAAACCCATTTCGATATATCAATCTGATTGGAGTTATGATTCTTTTTCTTTCATGTTAGTCTTTCTCCAGATTATATTATTATTATTAATTTTTTTTTGTATTTTGTTTTTTGTGCGCTTTTCCCACATTTCTTACCATCCTCGTGCGTACCTTTTATTTATGTATGTATATATTTATTTTTTTATTTTTTTGTATTTTAGACGATGAAACAAACAACTCTCAAACTAACCAGTTATCTGGTCTCAATTGGGGTCTTATAATTATGGATATTCTGCTTGTACTTGCCGTCATGGGTCTAATATTATGCTGGTTCTTAATGTGCAAGCGAAGACGCGTGAATAGACCACTTCCCGTGATCATTGACCCGGAACCAGTCCGTTTCACAGAATTCAGGTTCCCGGATGTTTTTGAATCGACATTCGATACATCGCAGCTGACACCAGAATTGCCATCACTACAGGTGGGTAAACGTACTACGTAATTAATATGGGGAAAGTCAAACACTTAATTTATTTTAATTCATTCTTATTTAACCTGGGTTGACCTTTCAATGTACTAACATGCCCAAGTGCTAATTAGGAATTAGATAATGTTTCAACAACGAAAGCAGTCTAATATTGTCTAATTCACATGATTGTTTCATGAGGAATATCCGTTAGTCATTGCTACTCAAAATTAAAAGAAGATCGGCGATTTCACTGTTAATATCAGCAATGAAACTACCGAATAAAACGGTAATATTTAGCCACTACCTGTACCTCCAAAATACCTCGTCAAATAATACAAACTATATTAAAAGTTATACTGTTATTTTATACCAAGGTATAGCTACGTATTCTCTACCCAGTGATACCAAAATATTTTCAGTACAAACATTTCCCCAAAAATTTTTGACTATGAAAAAACGTGTAAAAGACCACAAAAATGCAATATTCACCAAATGTCTGCTAAATAAGAAAGAAAATGTCAATTTTAACATAGCTATTAAATTTGCAAGAGCAAATATTTTAAAAAGATATGGTTGGTTTCACTAACGGCCATCCTTGTAAGGCAAATGATGGATCTCCAATTAGTTTAAGGTGGTACTACACTCACTGATAAAGTTTGTGACTAATTTTGCATTTTTCTCAAAAAATAACTACACACTGGTAACAAAAGTTATGTATATTATAGGGGTAAGGAATCCAATTACTTCACTGAAATTTCAGTGATTCAAGACAAGTGGTTCATATGTTAAGAAATGAGGAACCCCGGAGGGGGTTCTCCCTGGTTGAAGGTATACAAGATTGTGCCACGGTTTTGGGGTACCTTTTTAGCAATTTTGGTATATCGATGGGTGGGTTTTCAGTGGAAACCAATGCGCCCAATTGGGCGCATTCTGGCAAAAGTACCCCTAAAAGCGCCTAATTAGGGCACATTTGGGTGTTTTTTGTGAAAAATTGGTATACTGATGGTGGCAAATACAGTAAAAAGTAGGTATATAGATAGATCAATTAGGATCTCCAAGAATTTAGTAGTATTTACTTGAGCGGCGTGAGCCGCGAATATTCTTACAAACTAGTGTGTTATTATTTTTTGAGAAAAATGCAAAAAGAGTCACAAATTTATCAAGGGGTGTAGTACCACCTTAAGTCATTTGAGAGTTTTTTTTTTTTTTAAATAGTCGTTTTTACATGAATTCTATGTTTATGCTTAAATTCCGTGATTCGCTGTCATTGAAATTGATGTCTAGTTTGTATGGCGTGCGCAAATAAATTAAGAAGTCACTCTTTATTTAATCCCTATTGGAGACCTCACGGTCTCCTGTTCACTGTTAGCGGTTTGATATTCTACCAGGTCATTGAATCTCCACGCATTGTATTTATAGTATGCTTCTGCACTCAGAACGATGGTCACAGCTTCTTTTGTTATGCATAGTCGCGCTAAAAGTCGATCGATGTTGAAATCAGCACAATTCAGAGATACACCTTTTTGCAATGAAATTAATTTTCTCTGTCAATATAAAGAAATAATTTTGTTTCCTTCAGTAATGTCAGTTAAAAACGCAGTGCTTGGATATACATTTTTTATAAATCCTGGTGTTAAAATTAGGCATGAAATTGTGTCTTTTAGTGTAAGATTTTGGATTTTTATAGGCTTTAACTCCGCCCGTGAGCTTTTTTCGGAATTAACGTTTTAGCGTTTTAAACTAATATAATTCCCTTAAAAATATTTCCCACCTCTGTAAGGCACATCGTGTTGGTCTATATATTATAGTTTTGACTTCACCTTTTTCCACTTGCGACTGCCAAAATGTCCAAACAGTACTTCATTTCTAACCAGCGGAAATAATCGATATTTGTATTGTGGCTTGCAAAATCATCCATCCATGGGTACATTCGCGAGTTGATTTTGACAAAATTGGTAGTCAGAATTGAAAAATGGTGCAATCAAAACCGAAATTCTGACAAAACTATGACATAGCTTTATATGATGTTCTTTAGAAAGTTTGGAAATATATTTCGTTAGCGAATTATGTTACTTTGAAATGCAAACACGTTGACCCCAGAAAAAGCTTGCGGGACAAAATGAAGCCTGTGTAAATCGAAAATATTACACTAGAAGCCTAAATTTAACACCTAAGTGTAACACCAGGGTTTGAAACAAATATATAGTACCAAGCATAATAGTTTTCTTCTGACATTTGCCGAAGAAATGAAAATTATTGCTCTTCATTTGACCAAGAAAATTAATTATGAAGTGAACAAGTGTAACTAAAAAATTTGCCTATTTCAAAACCGAATTCGATTGTTTCAAGCGCCTAATTAAGTGACTGAGTGGGTCTTGTTTAACAATAGGCATCGACTGACTAGCTTGTCTGTTTTCCTATTATTAGTGCAATAAAACTTCTTATATACCAGTTTGAAACAATTTATCAGTACCCTGAATATAAAGCAGTCGAAATTTGTTTCTATACCGTAAAAACGATTCTCGGCAAAGATTTCGTCATCTGGCACTGTCTGATCTGACAGCACTGGGCATCGCTTTTTTGGAATACTGCCCATCGCATTGAGCGGCCCTTGGCAATGGGCATCGGGCGAGTTAACTATGCCCGTCGTCAAGGCATGAATAAATTACATGAATGTATTATAATAGGTATATAATACATATCACCGATACCAGACAAAACCCAATATCAACTGATTATTACTGTTGCTTTTTTTTCTCCAAATCCTTATGCATTATTTCTACCACTGACAGCTGATGGCTGTTGGGGATCCACCGCTTGGGATAATGGACTATTACAACGGGAATACTCAAGAAGAAGATTTTCTGTACTAGCATTGGAATGGTTGGAAATATTCGAAATGTTCAGCTTCTGTGCAGTTAAGAAAAGAGAACATAAACTGACATGATTGTATGTAGCTATTTAATGTTCACTTGAATGCATTCATCCATTTTTGGTGTTCCATTTGAAATATACACGCACCATGTGGAAAATGCACCACTGCCAGCTTATGTTCAATATATGAAGAGCTTTGTTTCAAAACCCCTTACATCCACTTTTTGGTGGTTGTTTGACCTTCATACTACCTTCCCTTACGGAGTTATCGCATATTTCCCGTTTGGGAAATCTTAGGGAATTTCCGGAAATCTGAACTTAAAATGAATATAGAATTGTTTTGTTTTAAATTTTTGATGTATAATGGTAGCCTGGAATGTTCTTTACCTATTAAAACCAAAAGGAACTGTTTTTGGGTCACTATGTTTGAAAAAATCATTTTAATTAACAAAAGGTGTAGCTTCGTAAATACCCAAAAAATGCCATTTTCCCGAATTTAATTAAAAATTCATAATTAAAAAAGTAAATGAGATATTTCAATTTTTCTTTTTGATTTTCAAAGCATTAGTCAAGTTACATAATGTAGTGCAAAGAAATGGGCTCAAATTTGATTGCAAAGGTGGTTTCTAGAAAAGGGTAAATTTATTTTGTTGCAAAACCCTTACATCCACAAAAGGTGCGATATAAAAGAAATAATAAAATAAATAGGAAGCCTTGAAAATTGTCCCAAACCTATTCTTTTAGTTTCTATTCATCAACACTTTATCCAATCCCAAATTGAATCAAATCGAACAAGTAATACTTGCACAATTAAAAAAAGCTGTTTTTCTCAAAAAGTCAAAAGTGGATGTAAGGGGTTTTGCAACAAAGCTCTTCATATATAGAAGGAAAATGTTGTTAGTTTCATATTAAATTGTAGCTGAAAAAACCTGTAATTTATCAAGAGTGGCGGCAACGGGATTTTTGGGGGGAGGGGGGGAGTAGGGGAAAAGGTGAATTTCAAGGGGGAGGCAAAATCAACAAATTGTGCGTAAAATTGCAGTAAAAGGTAAAATATCAGTAATTTGTTGGTTTTTAAGGCCCCCCCTGCAATGCTGCCACTGTTTAGCATGTGGAATGAACAGTTTGGCACATAAAATTATATTTTTGTAATTCCAAAATCTTCCACACCTTACCCCTTTTTAAATTCTTCCATAACCGGTATAAGCTTTTCAAATGAAATAGCCTTCGTCGTTTTTGATTAAGTTTGTTTTGACCTTGTTCGTGTTCCAATCTCGGAATGATAAGGCCAACAAAAATAGTATGTTTTGGAGCTATCGCGCACACTTCTTTTGCGATGCCCATTTTTCTAGGCGAAATTAGCTATTCTTTAAAATATCTGTAAAACTATGCTTTAAAGGCATTGATTTCTTGCAGGAATTGCATCAACAATAAGGCTTACTCGTTAATATTTGACAAAAACGTTGGCATCCATGAAAATTATTTAACACAATTAATTAATCAGAGATAAACAGATGCATCACTTCAAAGTTGTTATTTCAATGTAACTGCAAATCACAAAATATTTACACGTTTCTGATAATAAAAAAAAGTGCCCTCAACATAAACAAACCTAACGAGTCGTATATCTGACGTGAATATGAAGATTTTCCATGGCAGCATGATTTCGATATTTTGATTTTTACTCAAAATTTAAATTGTGTAATGTGCTAATTTTGTCCAGTATTTTTCCCCGGGATTTCTTTGCCATGACAATCACGAGATGTGGCTTTGCAGAGGTGTCTGATATAATAGGTTTACATAACGTCACTGGGCAGGAAAAACCTCATGTACTTTTGGCCCTTGAACATCATCAAGCCTTGTAGCTGTAGACATTATATTGAAGAGCTTGTTTCATCCATGGCCTAAAGTACACGCAGGAAACACCTCATATTTACTTTTGGCCCTTGAAAATGGATAAAGCCTTGTAGGTGTAGACTTTATATTGAATGTTTTGCTTCATCCATGTTCAAGGGCAAAAAGTGTATAATTATGAGGTTTTCCCCGCCCAGTGATGAAATAACAAAAAACAATGGCTTTGAAAATTTTTGAATGGCATGCTAATTCCGACTTGAAATCTGGAAATTTTCGAGCTTCTCAAAATAATTTTGACTTTGTTTTAGTCAGGAAAAGGAAGGACAAAAGGCTTTCCGAATTAAATGTTTGAATCTTCTCAAGCTCTGAGCCATATAATTTTTTCTTTTTGCCTAAATTTTTCTCTCGTTTTTTCCCACGAAAAGCGCCAAGTTAATGTACACACTAGCTTTTGTCATTGTCCACTATTTATATTATTTGTACATAAATTATATTTAAAAATAGCTGATATGTATTATTAAGATATTATGGAATATCAGGGCTGCATTAATAGAGAATCTGAGTATGAAGTATAATGTTCTGTGTAATAGAAACATACCAAATTATTAACAAATGACTACATGTAAGTTTCTGATTCTTCGGAATAACTGAAATACACTACTTATATGTGTTTGTATATTCAATATTGTGCGAAATTTGTTGGGACACCTGCCATTTTTAAGGTCTTGTGCACAATAATTAAGTGTAAATTGGGAATAATATCATGTTTTATAGTCTACGATTATGTCCTTACTCCTAGCAATGTTGGTTACTGTAATGTGCACACATGACAGTGCACACATGATACGCATAAATGTGTATAAACCAATGGGGTTGCTAATTTTGAATATGTACATGTACCTTCTATCTTGTTAGTTGCATAAGTTATTTCTGCTTAATGACTCACTTGGGTCACGATTCAGTGCCGACTGTAGTAAAAAATCATTCGCCACTCCATTCATCACTCAACATTGATAGAGGGTAGTGGGGAAAATTCCACATAACGTGTCCCAACATATTCGCGCCTGATTCCTGATCGTTAACCAGAGACAAAGTTGCGAAAAAGCTAATTGCGAAATTGCTTGCTCGATGCTAGTTAATGTACACACTAGCTTTTGTCATTGTCCACTATTTATATTATTTGTACATAAATTATATTTAAAAATAGCTGATATGTATTATTAAGATATTATGGAATATCAGGGCTGCATTAATAGAGAATCTGAGTATGAAGTATAATGTTCTGTGTAATAGAAACATACCAAATTATTAACAAATGACTACATGTAAGTTTCTGATTCTTCGGAATAACTGAAATACACTACTTATATGTGTTTGTATATTCAATCTTGTGCGAAATTTGCTGGGACACTTGCCATTTTTAAGGTCTTGTGCACATGATACGCATAAATATGTATAAACCAATGGGGTTGCTAATTTTGAATATGTACACGTACCTTCTATCTTGTTAGTTGCATAACTTGGTTATTTCTGCTTCATGACTCACTTGGGTCATGATTCAGGAACTGTGCCGACTGTAGTAAAAAATCATTCGCCACTCCATTCATCACTCAACATTGATAGAGGGTAGTGGGGAAAATTGCACATAACGTGTCCCAACATATTCGCGCCTGATTCTTGATCGTTAACCAGAGACAAAGTTGCGAAAAAGCTAATTGCGAAATTGCTTGCTCGATGCTAGTGGTATTGAATCACTAAATACATCCCAGAAATTGGTTGTGAGCCATGCGCATGCGTTAATTGTATATGTTTGTGTCACGATCTACTATAGACTATGTATCAAAAGTCAAAGTCCCCGTGCATTGAATGCTGTGAATTCTCGCATTTATGATTGCCGATTGTTCCATAGCTTTCCATCGTACCATGTCTAGCAGCGTTGCGTGCCTTCGCGTATACGCGATAGAGCTTCGCCTGTCGCATTTTGTGGAACAATTGGCCCTCATTATCGGGTGATGCTAAGACTTTGACTACTCGCTGTTATCTCTTTCGTCCATGGTCTGTGTATTGATTTGACAGCTTAGCTGTTCTCGCAAGAGGTATTAAGCCATAGTCAGAGACACAGATTATTGAAAACAAAGTGTGAGCATGAAGTTACAAACTAATGCAATTTGTTAGCTTTAAGTAATAAACCAGGATTCAGATTCCGCCGTGTCACTTGGGCACCCTTGGGTAAATTGAATTATTTGGGTCAAAGATCTTACAAGGAGATCCAACAATTCTATTGTATAATTAAATCTAGACGCTATTGATAAGTCAAACTATACATTTTTTTTGTCAAGACGGATAATTTGAGACTACAATTGAGGCATTTTGAAAATTAATCCATGTTTACTTTATTTTATTTTCACCCTTTGATCCGTTGTGACATATGCATCATTAATAAAACATGTACTAGAGGGAGAACTTATCACTTTACTGCGAAGCTTCACATTCAAGAGTCAATTTTCGCGACCGTGGACTAACTTGAACGTCTCAGATTTACCTAGCTGAAACGTTTGAGTTATAAGAGGTAACCTTTTTGAAGCTAGATAACATTTTTATACATATCATTTAGTAAGCCGAACTGATCCACTCAGGCCAAAGTAGGTAATTTTGAAAATTGAGTTACTACCATTGCTAACTTGCTCAGTACCTAAACTTACTGATGCTGAATATCCAGGTGTCTTGAATACTTGGTTGCAAAGTTGTGAATATCAATTTTCTTATGTGTTTATCGGTTTTTTCTCCACACTTTTTGCCTATATCTCAATTTCAGTATTGCAGACTTTGATAGCTTGATTGGATCAGATCTGGTCATATTTACACCCAAACTGACGGTTGCTGAAGTGTGCTTTTCCCGTTGCTTGTGGTGGAAAATGCGAAATCCCGAGCGAAATAATTTGCCAATTCCATAGTTTAGTGTCATTATTTGTATTATTATTGTCGATGATGTTTTGTATGACTCAAACAAGAATGTTGTCACAGGATTCATAGTTAATCTCATTTCTGTTTATTACTATTATTAACGGTGCACATAGAATTTTAGATCATAAAACGTTTATTTAATTTAGGTTGAGGTCATAGGTAGAGCGATACCACTTGGTCACTAGAGCAATAATAGGCTGGTGGCACAAATATCACATCGTCGGTCGCAACATTAACACATAGTGGCGTAGAGCGATTTTCCAAATTTTCCGTTTCACATAGTGGCGTATAGGTTTCGAGCTAGCTATTATCCTATAGTAGTTCTTCCTTGTTAACTATTAAAGATACAATTTAATAGTTTGAACCTTAAACTTCCATTTCAAATGGAATCGGGCAACTGAGAGATATCAGTAGAGGAGTACGAGTATCGACTCATTTACTGGTAGCATATCCTTCAAAAACGTTTTGCTCGTAAACGCATTTTGTCCTTCACGTACGCCACTATGTGTTGCGACCGACGACATGACCAACCGGAGGTCAAAGGTCATACAAAAGTATTTTCACTGGAGTAATCTGCTATTTCTATGATAAGTCACACACGTACACGTGTGTACCCAATTGCTATAGGGTTTATTGGATTTGGATTTTAATTTATTACCTTGTAATATATTATTAGTTATAAATTACTTGTTTCTTCGGTTTGTTTTGTTTTATGTAATGAAACAGGTTTGTGATAATTAACATTTAATGCACAACTGAATATTTAAAGATAGCAGCTGCGTGGTGATTTGACGATTCCATTGTAAAAACGGAAGTAAAAACAATAAGTTGTATATCAGAAAATATTACTTTGAAAATTCAAGAGTTGCGAAATACCCATACTGCTCAAATGCACGGATCATAATAATCGTGTCTAAATTTGTAATATGAATATACAAAGTGTGAATTATACTTAATAATATTTTGTGATAACAATATTATGTTTTAATCAGCTTTTCTTGTGTATATTTTAATGTGACTGTCCACCTTAAATAGGCTTAAAGCGCTCCACAGACTCCGAGTATTAGACGTACAATATTGTATGCAACATATTTACGTTATTTAATTCTTTGCCATTCTATTTCCAGTAATGTTTAAGTTCTAACGAATGTTTCATGACGAAAAATCGATAATATGTTACATATAATATCTAGTAGAAATATATTATCGATTTTACGTCATCAAACACTCGTTAGAACGTAAACATTACTGGAAATAGAATGGCAAAAGATTAAACAACGTAGATATGTTGCATACAATATTTTACGTACAATAAAAAGTCTGAATACTGCTTAATGGCACCGGTATTTTTGTTTAGATATTGCACTTTACAATAAGCTTTACAATGGTACATTACACTAGTGGAAGTTTTGGATGAGAAAACGGACATTTTGATGAGAAACGGCCAAAATGGTGAGAATTTAATTTTCTCATTCTTTTGGATGAGAAAATAATAATCGGGGATTAGCAATTGTCACCAGTTTTAATAAGACAATAATGATTGACACACACACCAGGAAGTTTCTCATCCAAGAGAATGAGAAAATTAAATTCTCACCATTTTGGCCGATTCTCATCAAAATGTCCGTTTTCTCATCCAAAACTTCCACTAGTGTAGGAGTTCGTGATCACAGTCTTTATTTAACACGCCACGCCGGTAGATGTCGTTGTTAAGCAGTGTTTGAGTTGTTGGTGGTGGTGGGAGGGGGGTAATAGACAGTCGATAACCGACAATCAATGATCAATTAATTGTCAATATTCAATTAAATTCTAAAACCTAACACGGAAATGATGATCACAGACTGTCATGTTCAATCGCAGTCGCTAAGGATGATTAGGGGGGGGGGGGTTATATTTGTGTGGTTGAGGGTGGTGGAGGAAAATCGATAATCGATTATCGTGTAACCCCCCCCTCCCCCACACACCCCACGTTCAAGTTTCATACGTTTTCATAAGTATTTACTTATAGAGTGCTTGCACATAAGGTCATTAGTTCAAATCATCTCCTCAATAGGCACGCTCCAGAAGATATGCAAATGGATGCAGTACAAAAGAATTATTTGACCACTATCTAAATAAAAGATTAGTTGTTTTATTTTGTGCCCACATCATAGCCTATCTATTAATAAATAGTCATGGACATTTTTTCACGCGGTACCTATGCATTGAACTATATCATGCTGATCACTCACATCTGTAAGATTAGTATGTATGAAAAGAGCGCTATTGTATTCAATCTATGATTGTAGACATACACAGGTGATGGGTGCAACCTGCTTGTAGTGCAGGGCGATATAGTCAAAATTGATACAATTAGTTGTTTTATTTTATATCCACATCATAGCTTATGCACTAACTAATATACATTGAAAATTTGGAGTGATTCTTTCAAGTAGTTTTAAAGTTATAGCCAAAAGATTAAAATCAGATGTTAATTTTAGCGATTGCCTCAGACAATCCCCGAAAAATGCCCTTGAAACGCTTTAGGCATCTTGAATGAAATCAAAAGTGTATTTTTAATGTGGATAAAAATGTTCAATATTTGGAATTAGAAGAAAGCTGGGCCATTAATTAACACTTGCCCCTTCCCCACCCCCATCATTCAATGTTGCGACACTTTGGAGACACGCTGAACACATTTGCACGTTTCAACATTGCACGGGGAGTGGGGACTTATTTTCCCTAAAGACGCTTTAATGTTTCAAGACATATTTCGGGGATTGTATGAGGCAATCGCTAAAATTAACATCTGATTTTAAACTTTTGGCTGTAACTTTAAAACTACTTGATAGAATTATACTCCAAATTTTCAATGAATATTAGTTAATGCATAAGCTATGATGTGGATATAAAATAAAACAACTTATTGTATCAATTTTGACTATATCGCCCTGCACTACAAGCAGGTTGCACCCATCACCTGTGTATGTCTACAATCATAGATTGAATACAATAGCGCTCTTTTCAAACATTACTAATCTTACAGATGTGAGTGATCAGCATGATATAGTTCAGTGGATATGTATCGCGTGAACGCTGCAGTGCAGGGCAATATAGTCAAAAACGACCTTTTTCACCTTTTTCAGATCAACGCCCTCCCCCAAAGCAAAAAAACAAACAAAAACAAAACGAACCAATAAAAAAATCGCATTAGTACGCTCATGAAGTAGGCCTACTCATGCAGAAATATCTTTAAAATTGATCATTTTATTTGCGTGAAATGGTAAAGTGCGATGTAAATCGTCCCATTGAATCACATAGTGATTTGACGGTTTACCATAGTCTAATACTGAATATTAATACAAGGAGTTTCTTTAATTTAAAAATGGTAAACCGTTGACAAAATTCATAATTTAGGCCGATTTGGTGTCAACTTTTATTTGGAAAGTGTTTTGTTTGAAAGCTTGTTCAAAACTACATCTAATTTTACTATTTTACGTTTTGTTAGCTCTAACATTATTTACATTTTACTGATTTTAGCAAATGTAAATCGTCTGTCGAGATTTACCATTTTCATAATCACGAGAATGCAATGCGCACCCATATATCACGGAATCCCGTAATTATTTCAACATGACAGCGTGGTGTAATGGACAGTACTTCAGACGGTGAAACGAAAGGCTAGTGGTTCGAGCCCCAACAGTTTCACTTTTTTTTTCTTTTTTTTGTGTGTGACTTATTCAAACCATTAAATTTTTCTTCTATATTCATGACAATTGACATTGTGAAACACGAAAATAAGTTTTAAAACCCTAATTTATCTATGGCATGATAATTGATTGGTTTTTTTAAATTGTAATAAAGACACACATAGATCCGGACATCTTTAAATGTCATGAATATGGGCAATATAGCAATTGTCAGATAACACTAGTGGAAGTTTTGGATAAGAAAACGGACATATTGATGAGAAACGGCCAAAATGGTGAGAATTTAATTTTCTCATTCTTTTGGATGAGAAAATAATAATCGGGGATTAGCAATTGTCACCAGTTTTAATAAGACAATAATGATTGACACACACACCAGGAAGTTTCTCATCCAAGAGAATGAGAAAATTAAATTCTCACCATTTTGGCCGATTCTCATCAAAATGTCCGTTTTCTCATCCAAAACTTCCACTAGTGTTACATCCCTTTCTGCTTGTTTTCAAGGTAGCAAACAATTAGTGAATATAATTCGGGGAATCCTGTGGTTTTTTTGTTTTGTTTGTTGTGAGGTTCAATGGACCATATCTAAAAAAGGTCTTACGACATTACAGCCAATGTGTGGTAGATTGTCACTATTCAGTCTCTACGCACGACAACCGATATCTTTTGTTGTGCAAGGCTCACTCAGTCATTTAATGATACATTCTCTTTTCTCAGAATTTTGGAGGGAAATGGGATGGGTTTGCCATATTCAGTACCCAAATTTGCCAACAAATAATTATAGGAAACAAAAACATTATAGTGCATCGGATAGGGGACGGCCTACCGATTATTTTTCTTGTTTTTGGCTTCAACAGATTTTCTCTGGGAGTGCATTCATTTGATTATCGATTGGGCCACTCGCTGGTGTGTTTTTTACCATTTTTTCATAGATTTGCTTTTGCCCGATTTTCCTACCAAACTGTAGACATATATCAAACACCCAAAGTTACATCCTGCCTGTATAATTTTGACCTTTGGGTCTCGCAAATATAAATTATATGTTCTAGAAAACACACATTTTACACTCAACTTCTCGTATGCCAAACTTTGTTTTAAACTGGCAAGACTTTCTTGAATATGTTAATACAAGCATATGTAACCTTTGAGGCAATAGTATGTACAGGGTGTCCCAGAATGATCTATACCGGGAAAGTTGAATTTTTCTAGGTAGGAAGGGCATTATTAATGGTAGTATTGTTTTACATTCTACAATCTACAAATATGTAGCTTTCTTAGAAATTTTAGATTTTTGAAATTTGATGTTTCTCATAGAAGTTACAGGACATTGCGTAAAAATGGTGAATTTAGGGTTTTTACAAAACAACTTATTTTGAAAATCTGTAAAATTACTAACTGTTCAGCAAAATGTAATTGTAAAATGTTATACAGGTACTTTTGTCCTAAATTGCCTGAATAGTCGATATCTATCGAATATTTATGATGTTACGAAGTAATCCTTGTAAAGGATTTGTTACGCGTGAGCGATCTTATACTATATTGTTTCTTTGTTGGCAGTTTTGAAGATAATTATTGCAGTGTCTGAGTTTTGTCATTTTAAATGCCGGCGAACATGGATTTGACATGAAAGTATGGAGAATGTTTGTCCTTAGTGTCGTAGAATTTATTAATGTCCACAGTATATTGGCAACCCGATAGCTACGTAATGGAGAAGATTAAAATTGACTGTAGGGATCCTTGTGGAAGTTATATTCTCTGTAATAATGACATTTTTGGGTAAAAATTGTGGTAAAAATTACATAAAAAGCATATTTTTTAACCTAAATATCTGAAGTCATATTGAAATGTTTCACATAATTCCATATCAAGAATTGTTCAGCGTTGTACGCTCTACAAATGTGCCAAATTTGATTCATTTCCTATAATGCAATGTAGGATTTCAACGGCTGGACGATGGTGATAAAGCATCCATGTGTTATGATGCCTTTGCGCTGTAAATCACACAACTGCAGTTTTTGTCCATTTTCAGTAATATCAATGTCACGCCAAAACACATCAAGCTATTTCCATGAAAATCACAGAATAAGTAGGCAACATGTGTGTCATTGTATTGCACTCATCAAAATTAGATACACTGTTGACTATATATTTTAAAGATTTTTTTTTCAAACACGGTATAGATCATTCTGGGACACCCTGTACCAATATTTTGCAATATTTCTGTGAAGAAACTCGGGCTTATATTTTGAGACATGTGCAGCATTGGCAGATATGGTGATTTTAAGTCTGATTTTATTTATATTTCATTAGTTATATAACAAGGTCAGCTAAAAATGGGCACGTTTATAGCGGCCGTTGGATCACCATGTTCACGTAATAGAGTACTTACAATCTGTCATCCATATTATGTTTAAATTTCACAAGTGTAATTTTCCTCCGAACGACGCCATTACCAAATACAATGGCGTAGATAAACACTATACGGTACCACGCATGTCAAAAATTGCCGTGATAGTACAGCGACTCCTCTCGTTTTTCAACAGCTACGCATCGCGATTTTGTTCGAGATAGGCCGAGCGACTCAAGCTAAGCATACCATGACTATCATATGAGATACACACAGAGTTTCTATATTCTACACATTATTACGATTTGTGCATGCTCTAGTACCCCATATGATGTTTCTATTACAAGAAAATCGATTTGTTTTCAGGTAAAACGAGGGTTTTGTTTCCAGTACACTCACTCGAAAAGCAGTACACTAATTAGCGGCGCCTTGCAGCTTGCTGTGGATATCTTTTACTGCATTTTAAAAGTAAAGATTTTGAAATCCAATGTAAAAATTGTGATATATTTAAAGGGCTCATATGGAGCAAATAAGTTTATATTATTTTTGTTGAAAATATTAAAGTTCAATGAATTTTTGAAAAAGCTCATCGGAAAGGTGCAAAAATGTGAAAATCAAAACTAGCTTTTTGGGTCTTTGGAATCAGCGCGCAGTTCATTTGCGGAAAACTTTTTCTGTTTACATGTCAGTGCAATGACCCGATGGGGTGCCCGCATCAGTCCGAAACGTCTTCAGTCCGAAACGTACTCAGTCCGAACAATCATCAGTCCGAAAATGAAATGCACTATTTTAGTTCGAAACGTCTTCAGTCCGAAACGTCTTCACTCCGAAACGTCGTTAGTCCGAATCTGAAAACACGTCTTTAGTCCGAATCTGAAAAACACGTCGTTAGTCAGAATCTGAAAAGCACGTCGTCAGTCCGAATCTAAAAAGCACGTCATCAGTTCGAATCTGAAAAACACGTCGTTAGTCCGAATCTGAAAAGCACGTCATCAGTCCGAATCTAAAAAAACACATGAACATTAAACCCGATGCTCCCGATAATTAAAACGCTGAACAACTCCTATAGAACCTGTTCCCAAAACTTGCCACCAGGGGCGGCGCCAGGGTATTTTGATAGGGGGGAATACAATTTGTGAAATTTGTTATTCGGCGCGACAGCGCTGCCCGTCGGGCTTACGCGACGCAGGGGGATGTCTGAGGGGGGATGTGCCCCCTGAGAATTTGGAAAAAAAAATCAAAATGAAAGCACAAATGAAGCCATTTGATGCACCATTTTGGCAACAGAATAATTAGTTCATGGTACAACTGTGCACGAAGTGCGCGAAAAATTGCGATATTGAAGCTAAACTGGTGATGGTGGAAAAGTTTAATAAAGTCGCGCGAAGCGCGCAAAAATCGTCACTTTTTAGGCTAAAATGGCCAAATCTGAGGTTACTTTGGTCAGAACCCCACATACAGGCGTTAACATTGGGGAATGATTGTATGGACCATCTACCCTATCAAAATATTGGGGGCCACCAAAACTCACACCCCGGGATCTACGCCTATAGTCGCAACGCGGTATAGGCCTATAAGTTGCATTGTATATGATATGCCAGTTTTTATATATAAGCACGATAAAATGATATGAATGGGGGTGTCTGGAAGTTGGAAATATTTTAATCAGGAGCGCAGGCGGGAGGTAGTCGCCCCTCCCTCTATCACTAAAAGCCGAAAAGGTCCACTTTGCGAACGTTGCGAGCGAAAAAAAAAGTTTTTTATGCTTTTTCAGTCAGAAAATGTCAAAATGTGCCCATTCCTCTTTTTCTCTCCCCTCCCTTTTTTCTCTCCTTCTTCTCTTTCTCTTTTTCCTTCCTTTTAGCTCTTTTTTTGCAAATCATAGAGGCCGCCACTGCTTACCACTAATACTGATTGCTAGTGCCTTATACTAGATGATATAGGCATAAATTATATCCGATGGTCCCTATGTTAGGGTTAGGATTAGGGTTAGGATTAGGTTCAGGGTTAAAGTTAGGGTTATAGTTAGGATTTGGGTTAGGATTATGGTTCGGCTTAGGGTCATGGTTAGGATTAGGGTAAGGGTTCGGGTTCAGGTCAGCTTTAGGGTTAGACACCGGAACATCTGCTCCCGAGGATTAAGACGATAGTCCCTAGGTTATTCTTAGGATTAGGCTTAGGTTAGGATTAACGTCAAGGTTAAGGTTTGGGTTAGGATTTGGGTTCGGATTAGGGTTCGGCTTAGGACCAGGGTTAAGATTAGGCTTCGGGTTAGGGTTAGGGTTAAGGTTAGTGTTAGGGTTCGGGGTCAGGTAATGGTTAGGGTTAGGGTTAGACGCCGGAACAACTGCTCCCGAAGATTAAGACGGCGGAACAACTCCTAAGACCCTGTTCTCAAAACTGACTTGCCCTTTATACTAGAACCTGGTATAAGGCACTAGCAATAAGGGTAAATTTTGAGAACAGGTTCTTAAGAGTTGTTCCGGCGTCTTAATTTTCGGGAGCATCGGGTCTAATTTAGCATATAGCATCTTTAATAATGCATTGGCTATCAGTATGACGGGTAAGTTTTGAGAACAGGTTCAGGTGTCGTAATCTTCGGGACCACCGAGTCAAATTGTGCCTATATCATCTAGTATAAGACACTAGTAGCCTAATCAGTATTAAGGGCAATTTTGAGAACAGGTTCTTAGGAGTTGTTCCAGCGTCTTAATCCTCGAGACCGCCGGGTCTAATTGTGCCTATAGCACTTAGCATAAAGAACTAGCCGAGTTTTAAGAACTGGTTCTTAGGAGTTGTTCCGACGTCTTAATCCCATAGCACCTAGTATAAGGCACTAGCAATCCGTATTAAGGGTAAGTTTCGAGAACAGGATCTCGGGAGTTGTTCCGGCGTCTTAGTCCTCAGGACCATCGGGTATAATTGTGCCCATAGGCCTAGCACCTTTTCTAATGCACTAGCAATCAGTATTAAGTTCAAGTTTCGAGAACAGGTTAATGTTCTTAAAAGTTGTTCCGGCGTCAAACCTTAACTCTAACCATGACCCAAACCCGAACCCTAACCCTAATACGAACCTTAACCATGCTCCTAACCCTAACCGTAAATCTAACCATAAGCCTAAACTAACCCTAAACCAAACGCTAAACTAACCCTAAGCCTAAACCTAAACCGAAGCCTAACACTAACCCTAAGCATTACTCTAACCGTTTGTTTGTTTGTTTGTTTTATTTCTTCTTTTGCCTGGGTTACTCATTCAGTGGATGTTTTAAGGTATCCTCTGTTCTTCCATGAGGCCCATAGGTTCCGTAGGTTCTTAGGAGTTGTTCCGGTGCCTAACCCTGACCCGAACCCGACCCCTAACCTTAAACCTAACCCTAACCCTAATCCTGAACTTAAGCCTAATCCTATCCCTAACCTTAACCCTAAACCTTACCCTAATCCTAAACTAACACGAAGCCTAACCCTAACCCTAATTTTAAACCGAAGCCTAACCCTAACCCTAAGCCTTGCCCTAACCCTGGGTTCTTAAGAGTTATTTAGGCGTCTAACCCTAACCCGGACCCGAACCATAATCCTAAACTTAAGCATAACCCTAACCATAACCAGGGTACACCCGTCAGTCCGAAACACCGTCAGTCTGAACAACAGTCAGTACTAATTTTTAGGATTACTAATACTAACCCTAAACCTAACGGTGTATCGGACTGATGGGGAGACCCCATAACCTATAACCCTAAGCCTAACCCTAACATTAACCCTAACCCTAAGCCTTACCCTAACCCTACACTCATAGAAATTGTTCGTTGGCATTACTCAGTAGTTGATGTAAGTCGATGTAAGTCGTTGCGTCAACTTTCCGAGTAATGCCAACGCGTACAATTTTGAGTAACGCTGACTCGATATCATTATGTTGGTCGCACTCATTTGCACTTACTTTATTGAGTTGTTACAACTCAGAAAATGAAACTTTTGAATTGCGCCAACAAGGCGAACAAATCATTTCTATGAGTGTAGGTTCTTAGGAGTTGTTCCGGGGTCTAACCCTGACCCAAACTTTAACCCTAACTCTAATCCTAAACTTAAGCCTATCCCTAACCTTAACCTTAAGCCCAACACTAACCCTTATCCATACCCTAGCCCTATCCCTTATCCTAAACCCATCCCTAACACTTAACCCTAAACCTTACCCTTAACACTAACCCTAATCCTAAACTTAAGCCTAACCCTAATAATAACCATAACCCTACGCCTAACCCTAAGCTGAACCATAACACTAAGCCTAACCCTAACCCTGATCCGAACCCTAACCTTAACCCTAACCCTTACCCTAATCCTAATCCCCAAACTTAAGCATAACCCTAGCAATAACCATAACCCTAACGCATACCCTAACCCTAATCCTAACCCTATAGCACCTATTATAAGGCAGGAGGTCTTCTGGCGTCAAACCCAAACCCTTACCCTAACAATGACCCGAACCCTAGCCCTAACATTAACCCTAACCTAAACTTAAGCCTAATCCTAAGCCTACGCCTAACCCTAATCCTAAGCCTAAACCTAACCCTAAACTGAAGCATTACCCTAACCCTAGGTTCTTAGGAGTTGTTCCGTCGTCTAACTTAGGAGTTGTTCCGGCGTCTAACACTAACCCTTACCCTAACCCAAAACTTCAGCCTAACCCTAATCCTAAACTTAAGCCTAACCCTAACATTAACCCTAACCCTAAGCTTTACCCTAACCATATGTTCTTAGGAGTTGTTCCGGTGTCTAACCCTAACTCTTACCCTAACAGTAACCCAAACCTTACCCTAACCCTAATCCTAAACTTAAGCCTGACCATAACCCTAAGCCTAACCCGAACCATAACACTAACCTTAAGGCTAACCCTAACCCTTACCCATACCCTATCCCTAAATCCTAATCCCAACCCTTAACCTAAACCTAACCCTTAACCCTAATCCTGACCTTAAGCCTAACCCTAACAATAACCATAACCCTAACGCATACCATAACCCTAATCCTAACCCTTACCCGAACCTAACCCTAATCCTAACCCAAGCACAATCGGGTATAATTGTGCCTATTGCATCTACTATAAGGCAATCAGTTAAGGTTCTTAGGAGTTCTTCTGGCGTCAAACCCACTCCCTTACCCTAACCATGACCCTAACCCGAACCCTAACCCGAACATTAACCCTAACCTAAGCGTAACCCTAAGACTAATCCTAACCCTAAGCCTACGCCTAACCCTAAGCCTAAGCATAACCCTAATCCTAAACCGAAGCATTACCCTAACCCTTGGTTCTTAGGAGTTGTTCCGTCGTCTAACCCTAACCCTAACCAGAACCCGATCCCCAACCTTAACCGTAACCCTAATCCTTACCCTAACCCTAGGTTCTTAGGAGTTGTTCCGGCGTCTAACAATAACCCTTACCCTTACCCGAACCCTAACCCAAACCTTCACCCTAACCTTAATCCTAAACTTAAACCTAACCCTAACATTAACCCTAACCCTAAGTTCTTATTAGTTATTCCGGCGTCTAACACTAACCCTTACCCGAACCCTAACCAAAACCTTCACCCTAACCTTAATCCTAAACTTAAACCTAACCCGAACATTAACCATAACCCCAAGCCTTACCCTCACCATAGGTTCTTAGGAGTTGTTCCGGCGTCTAACCCTAACCCTTACCCTAACCGTAAGCCAAACCTTAACCCTAACCCTAATCCTAACCCGAACCCTTAACCTTAACCTTAATCCTGAATTGCATAAGCATAACCCTAACAATAACCATAACCCTAAGCCTAACCGTAAACCCTTACTCATACCCTAACCCAATTCCTAAACTTGAGCCTAACACTTACCCTTACCCTAACCCTAACATTAACCTAACCCTAATAACCCAAACCTAGCGTAATAAGCATCATCAGGTATAATTGTGCCTATAACACCTACAATCAGTATTAAGGTCAAGTTTTGAGAACAGGTTAACCCTTACCCTGACCATGACTCTAACCCGAACCCTAGCCCTAGCCCCTTAGTCTAACCGTAAGCCTAAACATAAACCTAATACTAAACCGAAGTATTACACTAACCCTAGATTCTTAGGAGTTATTCCCGCGTCTAACCCTAACCCTGACAGAATCCGAACCCTAATCCTAAACTTAACCCTAACCGTAACATTAAGCCTAAACTAACCCTAAGCCTAAGTCTAACCCTAATCCTATACCGAAGCCTAACCCTAACGCTAAGCCTTACCCTAACCATAGGTTCTCAGGAGTTGTTCCGGCGTCTAATCCTAACCCTGACCCAAACTCGAACAAGAACCCGAACCCTAACCATAACCCTAAGCCTAAGCCTAACCATAACCTTAACATTAACTCTAAACTATACCCTAACCCTAACCTTAACCCTAATCATAAACTTAACCCTAATCCTATCCTATACCCTAACCTTAACCCAAACAAATCTTGTTTGCACCTTTGCATCTTGTAAACACTAATATAATATAATATAATGGCATTAGAACATCAGAAAAAAGACTAGCAAATGGCAAGAGAATTATCAAAAACGTTTTATCATGAAATGTAAGGACCAACCCATATTATTTTGCGAATTAAAATTTTAAATGTATGTAAACAACGCCCTCAATTTTCACACAAATGTCCAGTTATAGGATAAAAGTTACCACAAAAAAGCAGAAAAAAGATAAATAATAATATTATTATTAGGGTTAAGGTTAGGGTTAGGGTATAGGTTAGGGTTAAGGTTAGGATTAGGATTAGGCTTAGGGTTATAGTTAAGGTTATGGTTCGGGTTCTTGTTCGGATTCGGGTCAGGGTTAGGATTAGACGTCAGAACAACTCCTAAGAACCTAGGGTTAGGGTAAGACTTAGGGTTAGACTTCGGTGATTAGGGTTAGACTTAGGGTTGGGGTAACTTAGGCTTAGGTTAGGGTTAGGTTTAGAGTTATGGTTAGGGTTAGGATTAAGTTTAGGATTAGGGTTAAGGTTACGGTTAGGGTATAGGTTAAGGTTAAGGTTAGGGTTAAGGTATAGGAATAGAGTTAGGGTTAAGGTTATGGTTAGGTTTAGGGTTATGGTTAGGGTTTAGGGTTCGGGTTCTTGTTCGTGTTTGGGTCAGGGTTAGGATTAGACGCCAGAACAACTCTTAAGAACCTAGGGTTAGGGTAAGACTTGGAGTTATACTTTGGTATAGGATTAGGCTTAGACCTAGGGTTAGGGTTAAGTTTAGGGTTCGGGTCAGGGTTAGGGTTAGACACGGGAACAACTCCTAAGAACCTAGGGTAAGGGTAATACTTCAGTTTAGGATTAGGTTTAGGGTTAGGGATAGGCTTTGGGTTAGGATTAGGCTTGTGATTAGGCTTAGCGTTAGGGTTAGGGTTAAGGTTAGGGTTTAGGTTAGGGTTATGGTTAGGGTAACGGTTCGGGTTTGACGCCGGAAGAACTCCTAAGAATCTTAACCTGTTCTCAAAACTTGACCTTAATACTGATAGCCTTATAATAGATGCTATAGGCACAATTACACCCGATGGTGCCTACGTTAGGCTTGTGTTAGGGTTAGGGTTCGGGTAAGGATTAGGATCAGGGTTAGGGTTAGGCTTAGTGTTAGGGTCAGGGTAATGGTTCGGGTTAGGCGTAAAGTTATGGTTATGGTTATTGTTAGCGTTAGGGTTAGGTTAAGATTAGGATTATGGTAAGGGTTTAGGGTTAGGGTTAGGTTTAGGATTAGGGTATGGGTAAGGGTTAGGGTTAGGCTAAATGTTATGGTTATTGTTAGGGTTAGGCTTAAGTTTAGGACTAGGGTTAGGGTCAGGGTTATGGTTTGAGTCAGGGCTAGGCTTAATGTTAGGGTCAGGGTTATGGTTATGGTTGGGTTAGGCGTAGGGTTATGGTTATTGTTAGGGTTAGGGTTAGGCCTAAGTTTAGGATTAGGGTTAGGTTCAGGTTCAGGATTAGGGTTAATGGTTAATGGTTAGGGTTAGGGTTAGGGTATAGGTAAGGGTTAGGCTTAGGCTTAAGGTTAGGGTTTGGGTTAGGCTTAGGCTTAGTGTTATGATTAGGCTTAAGTTTAGGATTAGGGTTAGGGTTAAGGTTTGGGTTACGGTTACGGTTAGGGTAAGGGTTAGGGTTAGACGCCGGAACAACTCATAAGAACCTATGGTTAGGGTAAGGCTTAGGGTTAGGGTTAATGTTAGTGTTAGGCTTAAGTTTGGCACTAGGGTTAGGGTGAAGGTTTCAGTTAGGGTTCGGGTAAGGGTTAGTATTAGACGCCAGAACAACTCCTAAGATACTAGGGTTAGGGTAAGGATTAGGGTTACGGTTAAGGTTAAGGTTAGGGTTCGGGTTCTGGTCAGGGTTAGGAATAGACGCCGGAACAACTCCTAAAAAAACTAGGGTTAGGGCAATGCTTCGGTTTAGGATTAGGGTTAGGCTTAGGGTTAGGGATAGGGTTAGGACTAGGTGTAGGGTTAGGGTTAAGGTTAGGGCTAGGGTTCGGGTTAGGCTCATGGTTAGGGTAAGGGTTAGGCACAATTATACCAGATGGTGCCTACGTTAGGCTTGGGTTAGGGTGAGGGTTAGGTTAATGTTAGGGTTAGGGTTCGGGATAGGCTTAAGTTTAGGATTAGGGTTAGGGCTAAGGTTATGGTTCGGGTCAGGGTTTAGAGTTATGCTTAGTTTAGGGTTATGGTTCGGGTTAGGGTTAGGCGGAGGGTTATGGTTATGTTTATTGTTTGGGTTAGCCTTAAGTTTAGGATTAGGGTTAGGTTTAGGGTTAAGGGTTAGGCTTAGGGTTAGGATTAGTGATAGGGTATGGGTAAGGGTTAGGCTTAAGGTTAGGGTTCGGGTTAAGGTTAGGCTTAGGGCTATGGTCAGGCTTAAGTTTAGGATTAGGGTTAGGGTTAATGTAAGGGTTAGGGGTAGGCTTAAATTTAGGATTAGGGTTAGGGTGATGGTTTGGGTTAGGGTTCGTGTAAAGGTTAGTGTTAGACGCCGGAACAACTCCTAAGAACCTAGGGTTATGGTAAGGATTAGGGTTACGGTTAAGGTACGGGTTCTGGTAAGGGTTAGACGACGGAACAACTCCTAAGAACCTAGGGTTAGGGTAATACTTCGGTTTAGGATTAGGGATAGGTTTAGGCTTAGGGTTAGGGATATGCTTAGGGTTAGGTTTATCGTTAGGGTTAGGGTAAAGATTAGGGTTATGGTCATGGTTAGGGCAAGGGTTCGGGTTTGACGCCGGAAGAATTTCCTGTTCTCAAAACTTGATAGTAATATACTGATTGCCTTATAATCAGAGGTGCTATAGGCACAATTATACCCGATGGTGCCCACATAGGCTTGGGTTAGGGTTAAGGTATGGGTTAGGGTTATGGTTATTGTTATTGTTAGGCTTAAGTTTAGGATTAGGATTAGGGGAAGGGTTGGGATTAAGGTTAGGGTTCGGGTCAGGGTTAGGCTTAGGCGTACTGTTAGGGTTATGGTTCGGCTTAGGTTTAAGCGTAGGGTTATGGTTATTGTTAGGGTTAGGCTTGAGTTTAGGATTAAGGTTAGGGTTAGGTTTAGAATAAGGGCTAGGGCTAGGGTATGGGTATGGGTAAGGGTTAGAATTAGGCCCAAAAAAAAATATTGTTGTGTTGCCCTCAAGTGGAAAAATGGGAAAGTTGGGTCGGGCGGTCGGATTTTTTTTTTTTTTTTTTTTTTTTTTTTAACCTTCAGATTTTAAAAAATCCCTCAAATATTAAATAATGCTTCTTCAATTAGGGACATTTGTCAATTTTGACTTCTGGATACCTGTTAGACATCAATTAAAGACTAGTCTTTCAATATAATATTAATTTTAAGTGAAAAACATTGATTTTTTGAACAAATCTGTAAAAATCATCATTCCAAAAACAAAAAAAATTGCGACCCTGATTTTTCAGGATTTAGGACCGGACGGTTGAGGGCAACACAACAATTTTTTTTTTGGCCTTATGGTTAGGGTTACGCTTAGGATTAGGGTTAGGCTTAAGTTTAGGATTAGGGTTAGGGTTAAAGTTTGGGTTAGGGTTCGTTTTCGGGTTCGGGTTAGACCCCGGAACAACTCCTAAGAACCTAGCGTTAGGGTAAGGCTTTGGGTCTCCCCGTCCGTCCGAAATTTTAGGGTTAGGCTTTGGCTTAGGGATATGCTTAGGGTTAGTTTAGGCTTAGGGTTAGGTTTATAGGGTAAGGATTAGGGGCATGGTTAAGGTTCGGGTTAGGCTCATGTTTCATATCTTATCTATGAACTCAATACACAAATTAAGCGAGAAATTACTTTCGTATTCAACTTTGTTTTCCAAAAAGCCGTATTTGGCGGCTTATTTTCACCATTTTGTTACTAACAATAGAGGTCACGCCGGTAAAAATTATCGGAAGTGAGCTATTAAGTTGCCGTCGCACTGAGTGTAGTATGTGAAACTGGAGATCATTTTGGACGCCATCTTGGATTTAGAAGTACACGAAGGAAATAAAATGTGTCTCAAACACAATGAATTATTGACCCCCTTTTTTGCCATGACGCTTAAGAATCTAAAAAGTGTTTGTGTGTGTGTGTGGGGGGGGGGGTGCTTTTTCAAATTCCGACTGAAGACGTTTCGGACTGAAGACTTCGGACTGATGAAGTATCGGACTAATGACGTGTTTTGTATTTTTTACGGACTAGCGAAGCTTTTTTTCGGACTGACGAACCTAAAATGACTTTCGGACTGACGAACCCCCAGATATAGTAAAATTGCACTTCGGACTGACGACGTTTCGGACTGAAGACGTTTCGGACTATAGGACGTTTCGAACTGACACCCTGCACCCGAAATTAGAATGGCGATTGGACGTCCATGCAGTGCGCAGTAAGTTCGTATGTACAATAATTATTTCCCCGACCATTTTTCAACAGGATTTTCAACCCGTTGTAGTACACAGATCTCATATTTTACAATTCGAAAGACCACAACCAATTTCCAAAGATTTTGAGAGTCAGTTTGGTATGTTATTATGAACTATGTATGATTGGCCTATTTGCTATCAGATAGACCTCAAATTATTAAACCCTTCGCCGGGGCATGTGCCGAGGTCACCTTGCCGCGGCTAGCACGGGTAAAGCAACACTGCATGCATAGCGCATAAGTTCATGCGTGTGTTTCCGATGACTCGAGCAAGAATAAGCCAAGAAGGTCGTTGATTTTGACATGTTTGACATTCGGTAAAATGATATTAAACTAATGGCCTATAATCCTGCTATTTAAATGCAGCTATGCTTTTTTCGTAAAAAGTTTGATAGTGCCTTTAAATCTTCCATTAAAAACATGTAATTTAGCCTACCTATGCTCACGAGAAAAATAATACGCAATCATGCGGATATGGTTGAATTCCCGTCGCTGGCCGGATTGATCTAGGCGGCTAGGCCTAAGCCTACCTCTGTCTCACGCTCACATTTGCTTTGAATTAAGTCATGCTTTGTTGTGATAATTACTACAAAAATATTTGATAAAATATACTATTAAAAATACTTCCAAAACTTGGCGAAGACTGCGTTGGATCATGGACATGATGCATAAATGACTATTTAGGCACGAGAGTTTAATCAGCCTTGGCGAAAAGCTGGAGGCTTAAGTTTAGGATTAGGGTTAGGGTTAAGGTTTGGGTTACGGTTAGGGTAAGGGTTAGGGTTAGACGCCGGAACAACTCATAAGAACCATAGGTTAGGGTAAGGCTTAGGGTTAGGGTTAATGTTAGTGTTAGGCTTAAGTTTGGCACTAGGGTTAGGGTGAAGGTTTCAGTTAGGGTTCGGGTAAGGGTTAGTATTAGACGCCAGAACAACTCCTAAGATACTAGGGTTAGGGTAAGGATTAGGGTTACGGTTAAGGTTTCGGGTTCTGGTCAGGGTTAGGAATAGACGCCGGAACAACTCCTAAAAAAACTAGGGTTAGGGTAATGCTTCGGTTTAGGATTAGGGTTAGGCTTAGGGTTAGGGATAGGGTTAGTACTAGGTGTAGGGTTAGGGTTAAGGTTAGGGCTAGGGTTCGGGTTAGGCTCATGGTTAGGGTAAGGGTTAGGCACAATTATACCAGATGGTGCCTACGTTAGGCTTGGGTTAGGGTTAGGTTAATGTTAGGGTTAGGGTTCGGGATAGGCTTAAGTTTAGGATTAGGGTTAGGGCTAAGGTTATGGTTCGGGTCAGGGTTTAGGGTTATGCTTAGTTTAGGGTTATGGTTCGGGTTAGGGTTAGGCGGAGGGTTATGGTTTTGTTTATTGTTAGGGTTAGGCTTAAGTTTAGGATTAGGGTTAGGTTTAGGGTTAAGGGTTAGGCTTAGGGTTAGGATTAGTGATAGGGTATGGGTAAGGGTTAGGCTTAAGGTTAGGGTTCGGGTTAAGGTTAGGCTTAGGGCTATGGTTAGGCTTAAGTTTAGGATTAGGGTTAGGGTTAATGTAAGGGTTAGGGGTAGGCTTAAATTTAGGATTAGGGTTAGGGTGATGGTTTGGGTTAGGGTTAGGGTTCGTGTAAAGGTTAGTGTTAGACGCCGGAACAACTCCTAAGAACCTAGGGTTAGGGTAAGGATTAGGGTTACGGTTAAGGTACGGGTTCTGGTAAGGGTTAGACGACGGAACAACTCCTAAGAACCTAGGGTTAGGGTAATGCTTCGGTTTAGGATTAGGGATAGGTTTAGGCTTAGGGTTAGGGATATGCTTAGGGTTAGGTTTATCGTTAGGGTTAGGGTAAAGGTTAGGGTTATGGTCATGGTTAGGGCAAGGGTTCGGGTTTGACGCCGGAAGAATTTCCTGTTCTCAAAACTTGACAGCAATATACTGATTGCCTTATAATCAGAGGTGCTATAGGCACAATTATACCCGATGGTGCCTACATAGGCTTGGGTTAGGGTTAAGGTATGGGTTAGGGTAATGGTTATTGTTATTGTTAGGCTTAAGTTTAGGATTAGGGGAAGGGTTGGGATTAAGGTTAGGGTTCGGGTCAGGGTTAGGCTTAGGCTTACTGTTAGGGTTATGGTTCGGCTTAGGATTAAGCGTAGGGTTATGGTTATTGTTTGGGTTAGGCTTGAGTTTAGGGTTAGGGTTAGGTTTAGAATAAGGGCTAGGGCTAGGGTATGGGTATGGGTATGGGTAAGGGTTAGAATTATGGTTAGGGTTAGGCTTAGGACTAGGGTTAGGCTTAAGTTTAGGATTAGGGTTAAAGTTTGGGTTAGGGTCCGGGTTCGGGTTCGGGTTAGACCCCGGAACAACTCCTAAGAACCTAGCGTTAGGGTAAGGCTTTGGGTCTCCCCGTCCGTCCGAATTTTTAGGGTTAGGGTTAGGATTAGGGTTAGTGTTAGGATTAGTAATCGTGTACCCTGGTTATGGTTATAATTATGCTTAGGCTTAAGTATAGTATTAGGGTTATTGTAAGGGTTCGGGTCAGGGTTAGCGTTAGATGCGGGAACAACTCCTAAGAACCTAGGATTAAGGTAATGCTTCAGTTTAGGATTAGGGTTAGGTTTATGCTTAGGGTTAGGCTTAGGGTTAGGGATAGGCGTAGGATTAGTATTAGGCTTAGCGTTAGGGTTAGGGTTAGGGTTCGGGTTAGAGTCATGGTTAGGGTAAGGGTTCGGGTTTGACGCCGGAATAATTACCTGTTCCCAAAACCTGACCTTAATACTGATTGCCTTATAATCAGAGGTGCTATTTGCACAATTACACCCGATGGTTATGGCTAGACTTAGGGTTAGGGTTAGGTTAATGTTAGGGTTCGGGTAAGGGTTAGGCTTAAGTTTAGGATAAGGGTTAGGGTTAGGGTATGGGTTAGGGTTAGGGTTATTGTTAGGGTTAGGCTTAAGTTTAGGATTATAATTATGATTAGGGTAAGGGTTAGGGTTAAGCTTAGGGTTCGGATCAGGGTTAGGCTTGGGGTTAGGCGTAGGGTTATGGTTATTGTTAGGGTTAGGCTTATGTTTAGGATTACGGTTAGGGTTAATGGTTAGGTTTAGGTATAGGGATAAGTGTTAGGGTTAGGTTTATGATAAGGGTTCGGGTTCGGGTTGCCGGAACAACTCTTAAGAACCTAGGGTTAGTGTAAGGCTCAGGGTTAGGGTTAATGTTAGGGTTAGGCTTAGGGTTATCGGTTATGGGGGTCTCCTTGTCAGTCCGAAACACCGTCAGTCCGAACCACCGTCAGTCCGAATTTTTAGGGTTAGTAATCCTAAAAATTAGTACTGACGGTGGTTCGGACTGACGGTGTTTCGGACTAACGGGTGTACCCTATGGTTATGGTTAGGGTTAGGCTTAAGTTTAGGGTTAGGGTTCGGTTAGGGTTAGACGCCGAAATAACTTTTAAGAAACCAGGGTTAGGGAAAGGGTTAGGCTTAGGTTTAGGATTAGGGTTAGGGTTAGTTTAGGGTTAGGGTTAAGGTTAGGGGTAGGTTTAGGCTTAAGTTCAGGATTAGGGTTAGGGTAAGGTCTAAGGTTAGGGTTCGGATCAGGGTTAGACGCCGGAACAACTCCTAAGAACCTAGGGTTAGATAATGCATAGGGTTAGGGTTAGGCTTCGGATTAGGGTTAGGCTTAGGCTTAGGGATATGCTTAGGGTTAGTTTAGGCTTAGGTTTATAGGGTAAGGATTAGGGGCATGGTTAAGGTTCGGGTTAGGGTTAGGCTCATGTTTCATATCTTATCTATGAACTCAATACAAAAATTAAGCGAGAAATTACTTTCGTATTCAACTTTGTTTTCCAAAAAGCCGTATTTGGCGGCTTATTTTCACCATTTTGTTACTAACAATAGAGGTCACGCCGGTAAAAATTATCGGAAGTGAGCTATTTTAAAAGTTGCCGTCGCACTGAGTGTAGTATGTGAAACTGGAGATCATTTTGGACGCCATCTTGGATTTAGAAGTACACGAAGGAAATAAAATGTGTCTCAAACACAATGAATTATTGACCCCTTTTTTGCCATGACGCTTAAGAATCTAAAAAGTGTCTGTGTGGGTGTGTGTGTGTGTGTGGGGGGGTGCTTTTTCAAATTCGGACTTGAAGACTTTTCGGACTGATGAAGTATCGGACTAATGACGTGTTTTGTATTTTCGGACTAGCGAAGCTTTTTTTCGGACTGACGAACCTAAAATGACTTTCGGACTGACGAACCCCCAGATATAGTAAAATTGCACTTCGGACTGAGGACGTTTCGGACTGAAGACGTTTCGGACTATAGGACGTTTCGAACTGACACCCTGCACCCGAAATTAGAATGGCGATTGGACGTCCATGCAGTGCGCAGTAAGTTCGTATGTACAATAATTCTTTCCCCGACCATTTTTCAACAGGATTTTCAACCCGTTGTAGTACACAGATCTCATATTTTACAATTCGAAAGACCACAACCAATTTCCAAAGATTTTGAGAGTCAGTTTGGTATGTTATTATGAACTATGTATGATTGGCCTATTTGCTATCAGATAGACCTCAAATTATTAAACCCTTCGCCGGGGCATGTGCCGAGGTCACCTTGCCGCGGCTAGCACGGGTAAAGCAACACTGCATGCATAGCGCATAAGTTCATGCGTGTGCTTCCGATGACTCGAGCAAGAATAAGCCAAGAAGGTCGTTGATTTTGACATGTTTGACATTCGGTAAAATGATATTAAACTTGGCCTATAATCCTGCTATTTAAATGCAGCTATGCTTGTTTCGTAAAAAGTTTGATATTGCCTATAAATCTTCCATTAAAAACATGTAATTTAGCCTACCTATGCTCACGAGAAAAATAATACGCGATCATGCGGATATGGTTGAATTCCCGTCGCTGGCCGGATTGATCTAGGCGGCTAGGCCTAAGCCTACCTCTGTCTCACGCTCACATTTGCTTTGAATTAAGTCATGCTTTGTTGTGATAATTACTACAAAAATATTTGATAAAATATAATATTAAAAATACTTCCAAAACTTGGCGAAGACTGCGTTGGATCATGGACATGATGCATAAATGACTATTTAGGCACGACAGTTTAATCAGCCTTGGCGAAAAGCTGGAGCGAAAAAACTGGATATGCACCGCTCAAGTTGTGGTTTATTTTGTTCAATATCTCAGAATTTATAAAGAGGAATTTTGGAATGATACCATACCAGACAACATCACATGATGATGTTATCTTTTCTTCGCGTTTTAAAAAACGCGAAGATATAGGCTTACTGTTAAATGTTAAAAATTGCGAATTTCCCTTGGCAATGACCATTGATTGAAATGGACAAAAATTATAAATTATAAAAAAATCAAAAATTATAATTTTTCATGACTTTCAACCGGGCCTTCAACTCCCGTATTTCTTTAAAAACGCAGCGATAGGCCTATAGACTTTCAATTCAAGAATTGTAATCATGTATAATATCTGTATTTACAATGGTATGTGATTCTGTGATTTTGTGACATGTTTTAAGAGATATTTGGGTTCAAAGCAGGAACATTTCCCGAAATCGTGTGCACGTGTGTGCACCACCGCGGCGATAGGGAGTACCCATTGTGACGTCATCGGGTCGGGTTGCAGGGTGTCAGTCCGAAACGTCCTTAGTCCGAAACGTCTTCAGTCCGAAACGTCGTCAGTCCGAAGTGCAAATTTACTATATCTGGGGGTTCGTCAGTCCGAAAGTCATTTTAGGTTCGTCAGTTCGAAAAAAAGCTTCGCTAGTCCGAAAATACAAAACACGTCATTAGTCCGACACTTCATCAGTCAGAAGTCTTCAGTCCGAAACGTCTTTAGTCCGAATCTGAAAAGCACGTCTTCAGTCCGAATCTGAAAAGCACGTCGTCAGTCCGAATCTGAAAACCACGTCGTCAGTCCGAATCTGAAAAGCACGTCGTCAGTCCGAATCTGAAAAGCACGTCGTCAGTCCGAATTTGAAAAGCACGTCGTCAGTCCGAATCTGAAAAGCACAGCATCAGCCCGAATTTGACAACCACCGTCAATAAAAAAAAAAAAAATAGACACATAACATGGACATGGCCGTGCCCTTTCAGTTCCCTTTACCCCCCCCGCACTCTTTGCACTCTGTGAAGGGGTGCAGGGTGTCAGTCCGAAACGTCCTTAATCCGAAACGTCTTCAGTCCGAAGTTAAAAGGCAATAAGGTGTGTAATTGCAATATTTCCTCTGAATAGGAAAGACTCTCTACATCGGGTTCTGTATGCTGGTGGTTCGCAATACTGTTATTTAAGAGAAGGTATCTTCCAAATCCAAATCGAAATGTTGACATTGCACAAACACAAATGAACTCCTGACATCATTACATTATTCACAATTATTTTGTGTCTTTGAAAAACAAATTTAATATTGTCATGCAAGACAATAGTCATTATTTTGCCACCATAGACAACAATTAATCATCACATTAAGGGCTGGGGTAGCCACGTTCTTTAGGGTAGCCCCTGTTGAAAAGTAAACATGACCTACACCTACTATTTAGTGTGAGAAGTGCCATGGGTCAGTACATGACATGTGTACTCTTTTGGGGTAAATTAGTGAAAAATCGGTTTTTTGCACATTTTTCAAACAAGAGAAATGTCAGACACAATCGCTTTTGGACATTTGTTATACATACATAATACACAAAATTTCAGTATGGCTTTAGCAGCTGTGAGTTTCCCAATTTACTGTTACACTTTGATTTGTCTTCCCATGTCACTGTTTTCTGACGGTTGTACACGTGTACTTGAATTAAGAATCATTTTTCACAATGGCATGCTCAAAATTTTGGTTTGACCGTCGGAAATTCTTGAAAACATTATGCTGACTACATGCGCATTTATTTTAAATCACTCTCCAAGTGCACTTTGGTTGTTATCGAAGTTTGCAAGTGATAAAAACAACGAGTACAAGCTATAACATCCATGACATCATATTTCGAAAAACCCGAGGTTGTACTTATTGGATTAAAACATCGATTTCTGAGGCCAATTTGTTTATTCGCGTTTTCTTACTTACCCTGCTGTTACTGCATGAGACGAGGAAACTTGCAATTATTTCATTTTATGATTTGACTTTGCCTTTTGCCTTATTTGGAGGCTAATCCTTGTCGGAAAACTGTCCACAATGTTTTGAACACCACGCCATTATCCATTTTTCATGCCAGGCCAGATTCGATGAGACTTGCTTCTCTATTGGTCAATTTGGTTAATTGAGAAATATTCCACCAATCATAATTCTTCTTCTATCTTCTTCTATATCGATATACCGTCCCCCAATTTGGTTATGAAATTAGTCTCGTGTATACGCTAGTTTATAGCCTTCCTGTGATTGACGACTATATATAGCTTACGTCCATATGAGTGGACCTGTACAACATGATGCAGTCATGTCTACAGTAGAATTCATCTCGACCTTTGCAGGACTTAACCCCATTAAAAGCTATTAAACCAAGATAACACTCATTGAAACAGCTCAACTGATTAAATCGGATCTTCTCTGGTTGTGCACAAGTGTCTGTTTTCATGTGCGATATCGCACTAAAGCTGGTATTATAGCTTCAGTTGGGTAACCGATTATAAAGGAAACGAAAGGAAACAATGGTATGTGTACCTTTGTTCACGAAATGAGACAATGGCGTGCTTTTTGTAAACCAGCATTCTTGAAAATGAGCAACATAATGATTGTTGACTTAACACGGTTTGGAAATAATTTCTTCATATTTTTGGTGTTATCTGTCGTTTACATATCCTTCCTAAAACACAAAAGTGCGACCCTCTCCAAACACCTAAATTAGCTAAAAATTTAGGACATGTTACAAAACTATATTGTCTAGAATCTTAGAAGAGTACTTTTAATATTGGCCGGTTATTTTTCACACAGCGACGTTAACTAGGCAATGTACTATTACCTATAACATTAACTAAAACACCAAAGTACGAATATTTCCAAACAACTAAATTAGCTAAAATTTAAGACATGTTAAAAAACTATATTTTCTAGAACTTTAGAAGAGTACTTTTAATATTGGCCGGTTATTTTTCACACATGGACCCAGTATAAAGAAGAAATATACAAACAAACAAACAAACAGCGACGTTAACTAGTCATATCCCATACTTTTAACGTAGGGCTATTTGTAGAGGTCACGCGTCAATGGGAAAGAGCACTGTGTATTGTGTATAGGAAAACGGACAGCAACATAATGATTGTTGACTTAACACGGTTTGGAAATAATTTCTTCATATTTTTGGTGTTATCTGTCGTTTACATATCCTTCCTAAAACACAAAAGTGCGACCCTCTCCAAACACCTAAATTAGCTAAAAATTTAGGACATGTTACAAAACTATATTGTCTAGAATCTTAGAAGAGTACTTTTAATATTGGCCGGTTATTTTTCACACAGCGACGTTAACTAGGCAATGTACTATTACCTATAACATTAACTAAAACACCAAAGTACGAATATTTCCAAACATCTAAATTAGCTAAAAATTTAAGAAATGTTAAAAAACTATATTTTCTAGAACTTTAGAAGAGTACTTTTAATATTGGCCGGTTATTTTTCACACATGGACCCAGTATAAAGAAGAAATATACAAACAAACAAACAAACAGCGACGTTAACTAGTCATATCCCATACTTTTAACGTAGGGCTATTTGTAGAGGTCACGCGTCAATGGGAAAGAGCACTGTGTATTGTGTATAGGAAAACGGACAGTAACTGCAGTATGATTGAAATACTGAAATGAGGTGGGCGACTAATTTGTGAATTTTATGCTGATTGACCCGGAAGTGGGAAACAGCTGTTGGATTGTGTTTACAAAATTCACAGAGCAAATTCATGATCAATGTGCCGATCAGATGGTGAGATGTCACGTTGCACAATGAAAAACCGTCCATATTATGAAGAAAGCTTTAAAAGCAGCCGGGAAAAGCAGTAAAGTCATGTGCGCATAGTCTTTTAAATTAGACTTTACTACGGTTAATTAATGAAGCTAAATATTTAAATATTATGCTGTCAATCAAAAATTCACAAACTTTCAAGTATGGCAAGCCATTCGATCCAAAACGCGTTAGTGCAATTGGAAGAGATGTAATTGGCATTTTGGGGAGGAAATTTCCAATGTTATCTGGTTGACCCGATAGCTTACAATTTCTTTCATCAATATATGATCAAAAACATTTTTGGACAAAATTATTGGGGTCTTGGAGTCTTGCCCATTCCCCTCCCTTAAACATGTGATAAACTAATCAAATATACAATATTTTGTCACAATCGGCAATCTAGGTCATTTTTAAGTTACGAGATTTCATTCATGTTGGCCATTTAAAGAGATACATTCTCATATTTTGTTTAAGGGGGTACTACACCCATTGATTTTTTTTTTGCATTTTTGGCATTTTGTGAAGAAATTACAAAAAAAAAATTGGACAAAGTGGTATGCAAAATGAAGGGGCAAATCTTCTCGTTTTATTGGTGGCATCGGTATCAACGTAGCTTACATGCTTTTAAAAGTAGAAGCCAAAAGGTGGTACATCACTGATGATTTAAATTCACTTCATTTTGGAAAGCTTACTATCAACGGATTTCGTTAAAATTTTGGATATGTGTTGCTAACGCGTTAGGGAAATAAAGTTGATATGTAAAATGGGAATAAGTGGTTCCTGATTTCTTTTATGACTTCATGAACTTGGTGCTCCACAACTATCAAAAAAGGAACTGGTTAAAATGCTTCTATTTTCAATGTTGAGCTATATTTTGTATTTTTAACTTGCGACATTATTTCACTGAAACTTAATTAAGCCACAGGTAACAGGTTACCACAACCATACTACAGCAATGTTGAAAAAATTGTATTTCTTGTCACCTATACCACCATATTGGGTAGTTTTCCGTAAGCTTAACGTTTGTGATTTTGGTAACTATTTTATATTTATTTGTGAAATCCGTCTCAACTAGGCATTCTAAATTGTACTCACCATTTACATCCCAAGGTATATTAGTATATCCACCTTGCACTTCTCGATATATATCCAGTTAAAGACAGAATATCAAAATTATTCCTCATTATGATATCACAAACTCTCACATGTGTATTCAAAATTGATGCTTAAATTTGACCTGAACCAATTGACCTATAACCTGACATACGGTGACCTAATAGCCTTTTCTTCTCCTAACAACACATTATAATATTATTGACTAATGACTATACATCCATTGTGTAAGTGTTTATATATTTTGCATGCACCACTAGATTTTCTATAGGGAGTATAACAAAGGATTTAATGTATTCTATTCATGTACCCTACTTGAACATGCTGAATAGAATAAATCATGGTTTGTTATGAAACACGCATCTGAGTAACTAGGATACAGTAAACAAAATATATATAGGGCTAAAATGACTTACTACAATTGTTTAAAAGCACTTTTTTTCTCCTTTTTTCATATTTTTTTTTATTTCACATGATCCGTGCATATATCGCCTAGCTATAAATGAAAAAATATTTATTTAGACCAATCAAACCAGTATATGGGTGTAGTACGCCCTTAAACATGATACAGTTTTATACATTTTATGACTATATTTCTCAATGTCAATAACAATGTAACAGACATGATAAACATGACTTTTTTTAATGTAAAGTCAATTTATATTTTTCAATTCAAATTTTAACCAACACTACATTTTTACACTTCTTCACTTTTAGTCTCAAGTAACTAAAATGACTCAAGTTATTTGTCTCCAACTCCATTTTACCTGTAATTTTGACAGGATTTTCCTTGAGAAAGTTTAATGCAGCAGCATTTAAATTACACTCAGGTTCCCAAGTATTTCTGGAGTGAGGAAAATTTGTCCATTTGATCAGAAATTCAAGACGTTTGTTTCGGTAACGTCCTCTCACAATTTGTTCAACTTCGTATTCTAGAGCAGATCCTGAACCGCGGGAAGACCTGGAATAATGGGGATAACTGTCTTGTGTGCTTCCTGAGTTGCTAAGAGAGGTTCAAATGAATCCTCAGTCAGGACAGTCATCCGGTATTATACCTGGTACTTCATCTCTTTGATTTTGGTCTAAGGGAAGATCTTGGTTGCTTGGCCTAACAAGGCTATCGTACGCATATTTCATTCGATTCACGTGAATCGGCGTACTGATTAACTTGTTGTTTTCCAAGTTTCTGACTCGAAAATTAACGGGACCCGTTTTCTCAACTAACAAGTAAGGACCAGACCAAAACAGCAAAACTGCATCAATTTGCGGGAAAGACCTTTTTGCAAAGCTGGGATATATATCCAAACAGTATCCCCTATCTGATATTCAACTTCATGTGAACGTTCATCATACCGATCTTTCATATTTGCTTGATGCTCTTCGGCATGATATTTGGAAACTGCTCTGAATAGGCTACCTCTAATTGGCTAATGAGAACATGTATATGATCTCTTAATGTCTTGTCAGGATATTGACATTCTTTCAGTAAAGTAACGTCAATGGGAAGTCTTGCTTCCCTGCCATACAATAGGAAGAAGGGACTAAAACCAACAGAATTTGTTGCAGGAGTGGTACGATATGCAAATTGTATCGCTGACAAGTAGCTATCCCAGTCATTATGAAATTGATTTACATAATGTGAAATAGTATCTAATATCACTGCATTGTACCTTTCTTGAATTGCATTGCATTGTGGGTGATATGAACATAAAACATAACGGTTTCCCGATACAGTAATTGGCAATGGTCCTAGCACATCTACACCAACCCGTTCAAATGCTCCGGGACTTTTATTGTAACCAAGGGTGCCAAAACTTTGTGTCTATGAGTTTTCCGTTGTGAACAAGCCCGGGAGTAAATGAGGCCCCACTGAGGTATTGAATACCAGAATATTTGAGCTTATTTGATAAGTTCTCAAACAAGAACATCAAAATGAAAAACAAATGAACCCCAAATTAAAAACCTATAGGGGCCTAAACAAATCAATTTTAATTAAATTAATTTCAGGCTTAAACACAAGGGGTGTGGTGACACATACACCCGACGCACTGAAGGGTCTATTGTTCTATTGTTTCCGATTTGAGCGCTGACATATTGGAAAATGTTGCCAATCAATATTCATGAGAGTGTACATTCAACGTCCAGTTATCGAAATTGGGTGACATGTGTTTGGCAGGTGTGAAATATATCTGACTGGGTGTTTTAATTACGTAACGTATTAAGGTTTTGGCATTGAAACGGTATTGGTAAATCAAGCCAACCCATAATATTGGTGTTTTTTTTGGGTAATCCCCTTTTTTCATTTTTTTACCCAAATCGCATAGTACTCCTTTAAATTTCATTTCTGCATTACGTCATTTATGGTCGCTCTGCGCATGCTCGATTCAATTAATTATCACCGTCAGCCAATCAGAGCGCACGAAGGCCGGGGCTTTGCCGTACTGCCTCGTGGAAATCGTTCTTTTACTCATCGGATTCGAATTCATAGGTAGGCTTTTGAGATTCGCTGTTAAAAATTCAGATATGTCACATAAATCGCGTTTTGGATGACTTTTAGTGATATTAGACTGTCAGGAATATGGTATAGATCCTTCAGATGAGTTATTTTGGATGTGGTCTGTATGCAAAATGTGTAATTTGATGAATATCTTTGTTTAGATTTTGTCAGAATTGCTCTATGCAGTTCGCACATGGTATCCTGTGTGTGAGGTAGTGGTTTTCTCGAATATTTTCTAAATATTTCGTCTTCCATTTCTCTCTTTAAAGTCATCCCGTGCACGTAATATTGTCAAACCTTTGGGCTCATACGGATCCTTCAGATGAGTTATTTTGGATGTGGTCTGTATGCAAAATGTGTAATTTGATGAATATCTTTGTTTAGATTTTGTCAGAATTGCTCTATGCAGTTCGCACATGGTATCCTGTGTGTGAGGTAGTGGTTTTCTCGAATATTTTCTAAATATTTCGTCTCCATTTCTCTCTTTAAAGTCATCCCGTGCACGTAATATTGTCAAACCTTTGTTTGTTTGTTTGTTTACCCAGGTTGGTCCGTGAGGAACACATGCTAATCCATGGAAAACCATGGACCGTTCCAAGCTCATACAAATGCACAAGCCTGGATAGCCAGTGTAGGCTAATATATGCTTGCTGGCCTAGATAGCTTTGATAAACAAAGCAAGAAATGGAAGAAAATAGCTAGGAAAAAGAGAAAAGAGAGGCCACTCCCAAACACAATTGTACAATTTTACTCTTAGCCCTTACTTCGTGAGAAAGGAAACTGGAATTCCAATCTCAGGCCCCGATGCAAAGGCTCATACGGATCAGCAAATGTTCCTGACTAGTTTTATATCATTGTTTGCATTCGGGGCGCAAAGACTGGCAAAAGGGGAAGGTATTTAAAATATTTTAGTCGCCATGTTTCGAGTTCAAAACCACCACGCTCTGAGTGCATGTAGGCAGGGATTGCGCGGTGCCTTATGTAAAGTGTACGTGATGCATGTACAGTCTAATTAACATGGGGATGTTTATGTTTCTATATTATTGGAGCGTGATGATACCTATGTTTATATCGACATTTAATGGCTGAGATTAATTTCTTCAGGTGATCCTTCCCTTTCGCCATCTTATTAATTGCAATGCGCTGTATTTATTTATGTCGTGTCGCCTTGCCCTGGTTTTTCTCAGATATTTATGTAAACTTTTTGAGATTATAAATAGACAGTTTTAGTCATGTTTTAATGTCCTGCATCATGAATCTTTTAAAATATTGCAATTTGTGTCATGGTGTAAACAAAAGAAATTATTGACGCTCTCTAAAACATGTAAAAACAATATAAATTTAGGATTATTATTATCGGTCACACCTATACCAGATATTCAAATTGTCATGTAAGCACTATTATTTTATTTCTGCTTTGGAGAAAGATACTTTAAATTGTCATGTGATTTTATTTATGCATTGGTGAAAGTATACTTAGATTGTGATGTGTTTATTGTTTTATTTTATGCATTGTGTATTAATTAAACTTGCTATGGTTTATTTATTTTATACTCGTAGTAAGTGCTCACGTATAAATGTGGTAAGTGACAAGGAATTTGTATTTATTTATTTATTTATTCTATTATTTTATTTTTATTGATTCCGACAGACATGTGTTATGGCTCCGTGCACGCGTATGTTTCCTTTTCAGTGACATCATAGAGTAATAAGGAGGAGTCGGAGAAGGTCCTAGGGCCCATGCAGTAGCGTGGCGCAGCCCAGGGACACATCATGGGAAAAATAAGGAGGAGGGGAAGGTCCGAGGGCCCATGCAGTAGTGTGGCGCAGCCCAGGGGCACATCATGGAGAAATAAGGCGGGGGAGAAGGTCCGAGGGCCCATGCAGTAGTGTGGCGCAGCCCAGGGGCACATTATAGAGAAATAAGGAGGAGGAGAAGGTCCGAGGGCCCATGCAGTAGTGTGGCGCAGCCCAGGGGCACATCATAAAGCGATGCGGAGGAGAATATCAATTCTTATTGATTTTTATTTATATGTAGCTGAGTGAGGATATTATTTTTGGTGAGTTATTCATTTTATAATTATGCGAGGATATATTTTGGTGAGTTTATTTTGCGATTGAGGGAGGAGGCTATTTTGGTGAGTTATTATTTTGTGATTGAGGGAGGAGGCTATTTTGGTGAGATACCGTATATATTTTGCGATTGAGGGAGGAGGCTATTTTGGTGAGTTATATATATATATTTTTACGATTGAGGGAGGAGACAAATTGGTGGGTTAAATTATTTACAGTAGAGGAGACGAGTTTTATTTATAACAGAGGGAGGTGAGGATATTTTGTATAGTACAGGCATATGACAAATTTTGATATACAAAATTTACCCCTTTATTTTCTTAAACTATATTTCAGGGCGGAGTTTATTTTTGTAAGTAAAGTGAAATGGGGTGATTTATTTTTATATGTGTATATACTTTATTATGCTATGTGATGGTAATGCACAGTCTGTTGGAATCATATTGTTTATTATGTGTAATTTTAAAATAGTGATGATACATAAAGATGCATACCGCAGGTGTGACATTTGTTATGTATTATTGAAAATCTGGTCAGCACCTAGAGCGGAGCCATGCTGCCCAAATTTTCATTTGGCAAAAAGTAGTTGTGTTTTATAGGATATTTGATAATTATTATGATGATACCTTACCAATACATGCTTGCCATGTGTTTCGTAAGTGTCGTTACTATTAGCATGCGATAAGCGGAGCCATGCTGCCCAAATTTTCATTTTGTGCTAAATAACTTGGGCCTTTTTCGTACGTCTGAAATGTGTAATCATATGTTAACACTTTTTAACGTGCTTATATATTTTTTTACTCATCGGATTCGAATTCATAGGTGAGGGAGGGTGCTAGCTGAGTAGTATTACGGAAGCCATCGTAGGAGTGGGGTGCCAGTGTATTGAATACGGGTGTGACTGAATCCTGTATGTTGTAGTCTGGAAATAAGTAAATAAAGTACTGTTGAAGTTGAATTGGAAAGACCTACTTGAAGAATTATTTAGATGCACTTCTGTTTGTGAAGGGTATCAGAGGTGGGGTTCAGCTAACTAGGTATCTATTTAAAACCACATTGAGACATTCGTGCTCTCCCCCATCGGCCGTCCCGCCACAAATTGGTGTCAGAAGTGGGATCTGAGTATTGCAAACAGACCTATCGGTGCATTACCATGTCGGGGAGAGTAGGAGAGGAAGGTGGAGGAGGAGAGAGTGGTGTGGTCGTGTGGTGGAAAGGAGGACGTGTAAATATCAGGCATGTGAGACTATGAAGGAGGAAATAGAGGAGCTAGACGGTTATATTGAGGCCCTGTCAGACATATGTGTTAAAGATGGAGCAAAACTTGGGGGTATGAGTAAGGAGGAGGAGAGAGTAGGGAAAGATGATACGGATGGGAGAAGTGAGGAATTGCCACCGAGAGTGGGGGATACATATGAGCGCTATATAGAGCGCAGTGATGGGGAAGACAGTGGTTTATATCTGTCTGGAGGCACGGAGGTGGAAAGTGTAGATTGGCGGGATATAAGAAGGTGAGGGGAGACCGGGGATGAACCAGGTGCGGACGGAGAGAATAGTGATCATAGCCCTCAGTCTGAGACGTTAGAGTTTCTGGGAGATTGGAATGACTCTGAGAGTGAGTCTGGAGATATCACTGAGGAGAAGGAAGAGTATGAGATCAATAAAGTGGATGTCATAGATGAAAATGTGTATGGGAGATTTGACCCGGGTGATGGAGGTGGACGAAGGGGTAAATATGGACGAGTGGTGACTGTGAATAGGACGGAGGAAATAATTGATAGCCCAGAGTCTGGTTTTCCTTACATAGGTGGTGTATATGTTAAGGTAAATAATGAGAGGAATTCAGCTATCCAGAAAGATGAGGACAAGGCAGAGGTGGAATACCAGTTTTCCGTGCAGCGGGCACAGATTGAAGATGTTAGACAAGCGATAGTGAATCGGATGGAGGAGTGACTGGCTAATGTAGTAGAAGAGGCACAAGAGAAAATCGATAATGAAGTAGAGATTCTGGAGGCAATGAAGAAAGAGCATATGCTGAATGTGGAGTTGTGGGAAAGGACAAAGGGGGAGGAAAAAGGAGAGATATATATTCAAAACATACAAAATGATCGCCGAAAGTGGGAGTTGGACAAGAAAATAAGTAAATTGGAGGAGCAACGAGCTATTTTTGAAGCAGAAGAGGAAGAGTGGGGAAAAATTAAAAGCAGTGAAAGACAGGAGATAGATGTTCAAAAGGAGGTAAATCAGCGACGAGGGGAGGAGTTGAGGGAGAAGATGACGGAGATGAATGACAGGGAGGCTAAGGTAGAACAGTAGACTTCGGTTGTATATATAAATGCGCTTTTATAAATGCGCACGTGACCAGATGGCCAGCGCCATATTTGCATTACATCACTGTCAATCACTGAAATGACGACCATTGAAGGAGTGGCTACAGTTGTGACCTTGTTTCGTGGCTAGCACTGGCAAGGAACATTGGCTGGAGGTTCGATGCTATAAATTTGCAAGGATAAATCATGGATATCAAAGGATCATGATTATTGCACAGCACCCCCATGTACAAACATAACTAATGTTTATTTATTTATTTTTATTTATTTATTTATTTATTTATTTATTTATTTATTTATTTATTTATTTATTTATTTATTTATTTATGCGACGAAAAACGAAAACCCTGTTCTATTTTGCACAAATTGGGAAACAAATTTTTCCTGTACAAATGAATGCCGACCCCAAATTTCGGAAATTTCAGGACAATTTTTTTTTGTATTTTCTCAAATTGAAATTTATTTACAGATTTTTGTGATTTTTTGGGTTATTTAAAAAATTTTAAAAAAATAAAAAAAACGACCGACCGACCCTACTTGGAAGGTCCGTTCGCCCGTAGAACAGGGTTTCTCTCTTTCTCGCCTTACTTATAATTTTATAAATATTATTTGTCCCCCCCCCCTCCCCCCAAACCACCCCCCTCCCCCTTTTCACTCATAAATTAATTGTTTTTTTGCTAACTTTCCCTCCCGTGTAAAGTAAAACTTTATAAGCCGGTTGAATCAAACTGAACAAAATTGACGTATACAATTACAATATAATACCATGACAATAATGTGTATGACGAGATATATCTAACTTACTAGCTGAATAAACCTCAAACCATGCATCACATACGTGATTGTAGGTCAAATTGTCATATAACGTATGAGCGTGATGTATAGTATACGAGTCTTCCTCAACATCTTCCAGCCGGGATGATTAGATCATATACAGTCATCTACGTGTTTATACTCTAAATTGTACGTCAAAGGGTGACAAAGGGTGTACAGATTACCGATTTAGCATGGGGGACACAAACAGGTGCTTAAAAACACATTTTGAATTTGTTTTTTGTCCATTTTGATACTTACTTAATTGAATGAGTATGTTGGGGTTGAGGAGGTCAGGCGGGGACATCTAGCCTATTAAGTTCGGGAGGGTCATTATTCCGAAAAGGGCTAAAGTTATATAGTTTCGTCAATTTACGTTAAAATTAGAGTTAAAATTAGGGTCAATATATAGTGGCGGCACTACGGGGAGTGGAAATACTTATCTTGACTCCCAAATAAATAAATCCATGACCCATTCCTCCAGAAGAAAATGACAGCCCCCTAAGTTCCCTATCATCACGTGCAAAAATTATCAAATAACATCATCGGCAGCTACTAAGTTCTGAGATTTGAGAATCAGCGATTGTTGTGGAAGCGTAAGAGAGAGAGGAGTGGGAAAGAGGAGTGCAGGTGTGGGAGGAGGCGAAGAGTAAGGAGTGTGAGGAGCGTGATGCCCGGAGGGTTGACTGTGATAGACGAGACAGAGGACTGGGACAGAAGGCTGCTGAGCTGTGTAGTGAAGCAAATAAGGTCGAGAGACGGCGTGAAAAGTTTGGAACTGAGAAGAGATCATGTGAACAAGTGTTCCGAGAGAAGCAGGCTAAGTTGAAAGAATGGGAAGCGGAGTTGAAAGAAAGGGAGCAGAAAATGAGAGACTTAGAGAACCAACTGGATGAGAGAAACAGGTTGATGCAGGGGCAATGTTTACCTCCTGGCCACGGTGATGAGAAGTGTGACGACTGTGTCGAATTGAGGCCATTGGAGTTTGATGGGAAAACGAAATGGAAGGATTTTATAATCCATTTCGAGGCATGTAAGGCTTACAATCAGTGGACGGGGGAGGCGGCCAGGTACCAGCTACAGGTACCTGTTGTAAGGATGATGCCCTGGCGATTTTGAGTGTTAATGACATAGATCCGAGAGAGACATCTTATGAGGATTTAGTTGAGCTATTACAGAAAGAGTTTGTGCCTAGGAGAGAGTGTGCCGAGAGTTATTTCTTGGAGCTGAAGAGGCGGGAGCAGAGTAGTAGAGAAGCTCCACGCAGTCTGGCCCGTGATATTGTAAGGCTGGTGGGGCTGGTGTACCCGGAGATGAGCCGTGTGAAGAAAGAGGAGATTGCCAAGTTGCATTTTGGGCAGGCTCTGGGAGCTGTGGAGTTGAGGGAGGAGGTGTTTCGTGTTAGGCCCAAGACTTTGGAGGAGGCAATAAGTAGTGCGGAGGCCATGGATTCATTTCTCCACAGTGAGGAGGAAAGGGTGAGGAATGGTGTTCATGTCAAGGAAGTGGAGCAAAGAGGGTCTGTGTCGGCGGGAGTGTACGTAAGGCAAAATGGCGAAGGATTGCAATCAAGTGTGTCTAGGTCGTTGACTATAGAGGACGATGTCAATATAGTACATATTGAGGGGCAGCAGACTGGGGTGAACCTACAGCAGAGTGTGAAGGGTGTGGTTGGAGAGAGTCAAAGCAGCAAAGGAGGTGCACGAGGTGATGGGAGATTGTGGAAGGAGGCAGATGGGAGGACGGAAGGGAGTGTGCAGAGAGGAGATCGGGACTGGGAGGGGGGCTGTAGTGGTGAAGGAGGTGTAAGGGGAGGATCGATCACTTTGGAGAATATAAGGGACATGCAAAAACGAGATAATGTGATTGGCCCTATATTGAGAGGGAAGATAGAGGGCAGAAAACCAGTGTGGGGAGTAGCGGCGAGATGTTACATGAGACAGTGGGAGGTATTGGGTGTGAAGGAGGATGTTTTGGTCCGGAGATGGGAAAGTCATGATGGCAAGATGGTGAGGTGGTTGATTGTGTTACCATGGGGACTACAGGAGCAGGTGTTGGAGGAGTTATGTGTAGCTACTAGCTAGGGATGATGGAGGATTGAGAACTGGGTGTGTTCTGGCTGCGGTGATGCAAAGTTATTATTGGGTGGGGATGTACAATACCGTTCAAAATTACCTGTGGGGTCGGGGAGTTGTGGTTGCAGGTCGCAGTGGAGTGAATGATGGTGTGGCGCCGAAGCAGCAGAGTAATCATGTCAGGCCTGGGGAGTTTGTATGGTTGAGGAACGATCGAGTATCAGGGGGATCTGGAATGTCTCCATACCAGGTGCTGAGTCAACTCCCAGGAGGTGGCGTGCGGATACAGAAAGCTAGGGGTAGTAGGCCAACAATAATTGTTAATGTGCGCAGATTAACAGTATGCAGAGAATTGAGGTTAGAGCCGTGGGAGTGTACAATTCCTATGGTGGAGTGTGAGAGGGGGCCAGTCGTGCATACCAGAGTAGTGAAGACTAAAGGACAGAGGGTAGAGAGTGGAGTTAACTAAGTATTACCCAACCTGCAGAGTAGACAAGGGTGGAGGAGTGTAAATAAAAATTGTTGCAGTTTCAGTTGTGTTTAAAGTTGTGTTGAGGTTGTTGCGTTTTTTTCCAGTAAAATCAAATGTGTGGTTGAATTAATTTGGGAGATGTCTTCATCGGTGGTCTTTGTTGTGTGTGGGGGTGATTTTATGTGGCTGCATGTTCTTCAAATAACGTATTTTCTACGGACGTGACAGGGAGTGTACCTTGGGGCTCGTTATACTTATTTCCTTATAGGAGTATGGAAATGTCGTCAGGACAACAGAGAGTCAATGATAGCTCCAGGAGTTAGAGAATGTCGTGCCAAATATGGATGGTGGTGATGTCTGTACGTCATAGAACTCCTTTGTTACCTTGAAGACGATAGCTTGGTAGAGTCAAGGACACTGGTTCGGAGTGAAGGTCCAATCCGTCCTATTACCAATGCAATCAAGTAAAGATGAGCTGACCAACCAATCTCCCATGACCATTACTTACGAAGAGAATAGATGGGGGAGAAGGAGAGGGAACCAGCCGGTGAAGAGACGGAAGACGGGGAAGGAGAGCGGTAGGAGTATCAGGGGACTTATGGGATTCCGATGGTACTCGCATTGTTCGGGTGATAGGCTGGTCCTTTACCAGAGTGAGGGGACAAGCTCCCTCCACCGCCTTAGACGCCTTTGTACTGCACCTTCTGCGGTACCCTTTATTATTTTCTTTTTCTCTCCGAGTGACGATTGGTATTAGCAGAGGAGGATCAGTCCATGTCAAAACAGACTGAGTGTACACCCACCCTCTTGGATTATGCTCTCCTTTGGCTCAGGGGTACCTTTCATGGACCCCTAGGTGAGGTCACAAGAAATAAATTCAAATTCAATTTCGTTTCCGAATGGCGGGCCATCTAAGTTTGGCGACCTTGACCAAAATTGGGAATTTAAGGTGTCCAAATGACAAAGCGCTCTCTTTGAGAGGCATTTTCTTCTTAATTAAATCAGTTGTGACCCTCTTTTTGAATGTGGTCACTCACTGGCTGTGTCTGAAATGCCTAATGCCAAAAAAGATTGATTTCGGAATTTCGTTGGGATTTCAGAGGGGGTCAAAATCAGCACTTCATACTGTTCAATCAAATTATCTTTGATTTTGAAGGACCCATGATAATGCCACAGTGCACTTGTAGGTCCTAATTATGTTCAGAATGGATTAACCATGTGCCAATGTCTATGAGCAATTCAAAAAAAGAGACATTTCTAGACCCCCTACAGAATTTTAGGCCCCCCTAAAGTGGTTCAGCCACAAATGGCGCTTAAAATCGGCAAATTTTGACACCTAATAACTTTAGGTGTACACCAGATATGAATTTCTAGTCTTTTGCATCTGAAAGAATGTAGTCTAATGTTACTAGGAACATAAGATTTGTTTTGTATTTTTGTGTTTTGATACTTTCAAAAGGTCATTGACCTATGAACATTTTTCGTCATAGCGCCCTCCTGAAAGGTCTGACACATAACAAACTATACATTTTTGGAATCCTCATGACCATACGAGTAATTTGGTATATTACTTGACATAATTGGGAGCATTCTGAAAATTTGACCCCATAACCTGTACTTTGCATGTGCATCGTTGCCAGGAAGTGCATTTTTGACCCCTTAAAAATCCATACAGAGGATTAGAAAATAGATATTACTTATTACTTGACTCAAGAGCAACTTGAAATATCAGGATAAATAATACAAATGGCTATAAAGTGATCAAAAATATAAAAAAATATCATACTAAAATTGGCATTTTGTACCGTATCCTGTATGCATGGTATGTTAGGCAAAAATGACTATTTTTGAAAGCGTCAACTTAATACTAAAACACAAAAATACAAAACAAATCTTATGTTCCTAGTAACATTAAACTACATTCTTTCAGATGCAAAAGACTAGAAATTCATATCTGGTGTACACCTAAAGTTATTAGGGGTCAAAATTTGCCGACTTTAAGTGCCATTTGTGGCTGAACCACTTTAGGGGTGGCCTAAAATTCTGTAGGGGTCCAGAAATTTCTCTTTTTTTTTAATTGCTCATAGACATTGGCATATGGTTAATCCATTCTGAACATAATTAGGACCTATAAGTGCACTGTGACATTATCATGGGTCCTTCAAAATCAAGATAATTTGATTGAACAGTACGAAGTGCTGATTTTGACCCCTCTGAAATCCCAACGAAATTCCGAAATCTATCTTTTTTGGCATTAGGTATTTCAGACACAGCCAGTGAGTGAAAAAAAACAAAAAGAGGATCACAACTAATTCAATTAAGAAGAAAGTGCCCCTCAAAGAGAGCACTTTGTCATTTGGACCCCTTAAATTCACAATTTTGGTTGAGGTCGCCAAACTTTGATTGCCCGCCATTCGCAAACGAAATGGAATTTGAATTTTTTTCTTGTGACCTCACCTAGGGATTCATGAAAGGTACCCCTGAGCCAAAGGAGAGCAAAATCCAAGAGGGTGGGTGTACACTCAATCTGTTTCGACATGGACTGACCCAGGAGTAGTTTTTTTTAAATCTTATGAATCACAAGGAGTAGTACGCATGCAAGAAGAGGTTCAGACCAATGGTTCCAGAATTATACGTGCGGCTGCTGGTATAAGGATACTTGTCAGAAAAATAGACGAGTGAATATATTTACAGGTGGTGGGACCACCAGACTCTGTCTCAATTGAATAAGATAACTGGGTAGAGTGACGGTTACCACCAAACCGTCTCTTCTTACCAGTGCATCCCAATTAGGAATGAGTGACCGACCAAACCCTATGACCATGACGTACATACTTACGAGGATGGTAGCAGTTAGACATTCGAGTGGTTAATGATGACGGACAGCCAGCATCGCAGATGTCAGAACTGACAGACTGATACAGACGATATCCATGAAGACCGCAGTGAAGACTTAAGATTTAGGCCATTTCCATTTAGTTAGAGTAGAATAGTGTAGTAGGCCCATTCCATGTCAACTCCAGGGATGTGCACCGCAGCCCCTCTTCAATTTTTTTCTTTTTCTGTGTGGTGGTAGATATTGATGAGAAAGCAAAATCCCGAAAATTTGAGCTTCATACTCCATTTCGTTTCCCGTGGCATCAATTTGAAATTTAGGGGGATCAGCGTAAAAAATGTGTCGCAACGCGAAAGACGATGTTTGGAGGTCCATAAATGTATAAAGGGAACCATTTACAACTTTGAAAAGTATGTATCCTGGGGTACTTATTTGTGTAGAATTCAAATCTGGCATCAGAAAACTTGTAACTCCTTTACTTTAAAAGATATAGGGCCCTCAAAATGCAACTTCGTCCATCCGGGACCAACTTTGGGGGGTCAAAACTCCAAAAGTAAAAATAATTTTATTGTCCATTTTTTTGCCAGTCAGAGCCCTTTGGTAGGACATTACTCTTAACCAATATTGAGCCTATTCGAATATTTTTAGCTGAGATATTACCCATGCAAAACCCCAATTGTACATTTTTTGTACATTTTGACCCCCCTGAAAACCAATGTCAGGCATTTTGATCCACCATCAACTTCGGGTATGTTGCCCGTATCGTTTCTGAGAGATATTGGCTTTGGGACTCGATGGCTTCAACACATCAGTAAGGTTTGCATTCTCCATAGAGTTGTACACATTTTTGATTTCGCATGTATAATGGGTACAACTCGATGGCTTCAACACATCAGTAAGGTTTGCATTCTCCATAGAGTTGTACATAAGTCATTATACATGCCCCAGAAATCAAAAGTGTAAATGGTTCCCTTTATACATTTATGGACCTCAAACGTTGTCTTTCGCGTTATGCACATTTTTACGCTGACCCCTTAAATTTCAAATTGATGCCACGGGAAAACGAAATGGAGTATGAAGCTCAAATTTTCGAATTTTACTTTCATCATCAATATCTACCACCACACAGAAAAAAGTAAAAATTGAAGAGGTGCTGCAGTACATCCCAGGAGTTGACATGGAATGGGTCAGTAATAAGATAAGGCATCATGTAGCAATACCGTTTTTTTAATTGTTTTACGTCCATGTGCCAGGGACGGCACATTGTGGGAGGGGGCCGTGAAACGGTATTGGTAAATCAAGCCAACCCATAATATTGGGGTTTTTTTGGTAATCCCCTTTTTTCATTTTTCTACCCAAATCGCGTAGTACTCCTTTAAATTTCATTTCTGCATTACGTCATTTATGGTCGCTCTGCGCATGCTCGATTCAATTAATTATCACCGTCAGCCAATCAGAGCGCACGAAGGCCGGGGCTTTGCCGTACTGCCTCGTGGAAATCGTTCTTTTACTCATCGGATTCGAATTCATAGGTAGGCTTTTGAGATTCGCTGTTAAAAATTCAGATATGTCACACAAATCGCGTTTTGGATGAATTTAAGTGATATTAGACTGTCAGGAATATGGTATAGATCCTTCAGATGAGTTATTTTGGATGTGGTCTGTATGCAAAATGTGTAATTTGATGAATATCTTTGTTTAGATTTTGTCAGAATTGCTCTATGCAGTTCGCACATGGTATCCTGTGTGTGAGGTAGTGGTTTTCTCGAAAATCTAAATATTTCGTCTTCCATTTCTCTCTTTAAAGTCATCCCGTGCACATAATGTTGTCAAACCTTTGGGCTCATGCGGATCAGCAAATGTTCCTGACTAGTTTTATATCATTGTTTGCATTCGGGGCGCAAAGACTGGCAAAAGGGGAAGGTATTTAAAATATTTTGGCGATATGAAAAATTATGAAAATTAGTCGCCATGTTTCGAGTTCAAAACCACCACGCTCTGAGTGTATGTAGGCAGGGATTGCGCGGTGCCTTATGTAAAGTGTACGTGATGCATGTACAGTCTAATTAACCTGGGGATGTTTATGTTTCTATATTATTGGAGCGTGATGATACCTATGTTTATATCGACATTTAATGGCTGAGATTAATTTCTTCAGGTGATCCTTCCTTTCGCCATCTTATTAATTGCAATGCGCTGTATTTATTTATGTCGTGTCGCCTTGCCCTGGTTTTTCTCAGATATTTATGTAAACTTTTTGAGATTATAAATGGACAGTTTTAGTCATGTTTTAATGTCCTGCATCATGACTCTTTTAAAATATTGCAATTTGTGTCATGGTGTAAACAAAAGAAATTATTGACGCTCTCTAAAACATGTAAAAACAATATAAATTTAGGATTATTATTATCGGTCACACCCATACCAGATATTCTAATTGTCATGTAAGCACTATTATTTTATTTCTGCTTTGGAGAAAGATACTTTAAATTGTCATGTGATTTTATTTATGCATTGGTGAAAGTATACTTAGATTGTGATGTGTTTATTTATTTTATACATTGTGTATTAATTAAACTTGCTATGGTTTATTTATTTTATATTCGTGGTAAGTGCTCACGTATAAATGTGGTAAGTGACAAGGAATTTGTATTTATTTATTAATTTATTCTATTATTTTATTTTTATTGATTCCGACAGACATGTGTTATGGCTCCGTGCCCAGGGACACATCATAGAGAAATAAGGAGGGGGAGAAGGTCCGAGGACCCATGCAGTAGTGTGGCGCAGCCCAGGGGCACATCATGGAGAAATAAGGAGGGAGAAGGTCCGAGGGCCCATGCAGTAGTGTGGCGCAGCCCAGGGGCACATTATAGAGAAATAAGGAGAAGGTCCGAGGGCCCATGCAGTAGTGTGGCGCAGCCCAGGGGCACATCATAAAGCGATGCGGAGGAGAATATCAATTCTTATTGATTTTTATTTATATGTAGGCCCATTCCATGTCAACTCCAGGGATGTGCACCGCAGCACCTCTTCAATTTTTTCTTTTTCTGTGTGGTGGTAGATATTGATGAGAAAGTAAAATCCTGAAAATTTGAGCTTCATACTCCATTTCGTTTTCCCGTGGCATCAATTTGAAATTTAAGGGGATCAGCGTAAAAAATGTGTCGCAACGCGAAAGACGATGTTTGGAGGTCCATAAATGTATAAAGGGAACCCTTTAAAACTTTAAAAAGTATGTATCCTGGGGTACTTTTTGGTGTAGAATTCAAATCTGCTATCAGAAAACTTTTAACTCCTTTACTTTAAAAGATATAGGGCCCTCAAAATGCAACTTCGTCCAACCAGGACCAACTTTGAGGGTCAGAACTCAAAAGTAAAAAATAATTTTAGCGTCAATTTTTTGCCAGTCAGAGCCCTTTGGTAGGACATTACTCTTATCCAATATTGAGCATATTAGAATACATTTAGCTTAGATATTACTCATGCTAAACCACTTTTTTTACATTTTGACACCCTGAAAACCAATGTCAGACAATTTGCCCCACCATCAACTTCAGGTATGTTGAAGATATGTTCTTGGACAACATTTCTGAGAGATATTAGCTTTAGTTCTTGAAAGCTTCAACACATTAGTAAGGTTTGCCTTCTCCATAGAGTTGTACACAGTTTTCTGATTTTGCATGTATAATGATTTCATGTACATTCTGGACACCAAAAAGTTGCCCCAGGATACATACTTTTCACAGTTTTAAAAGGGTTCCTTTATACATTTATGGACCTCCAACATCGTCTGCGTTGCGACACATTTTTACGCTGACCCCCTAAATTTCAAATTGATGCCACGGGAAAACGAAATGGAGTATGAAGCTCAAATTTTCAGGATTTTACTTTCTCATCAATATCTATTACCACACAGAAAATGACAAAAATTGAAGAGGTGCTGCGGTGCACATCCCTGGAGTTGACATGGAATGGGCCTGTAGCTGAGTGAGGATATTATTTTTGGTGAGTTATTCATTTTATAATTATGCGAGGATATATTTTGGTGAGTTTATTTTGCGATTGAGGGAGGAGGCTATTTTGGCGAGTTATTACTTTGTGATTGAGGAGGAGGCTATTTTGGTGAGATACCGTATATATTTTGCGATTGAGGGAGGAGGCTATTTTGGTGAGTTATATATTTTTTTTTACGATTGAGGGAGGAGACAAATTGGTGGGTTAAATTATTTACAGTAGAGGAGACGTGTTTTATTTATAACAGAGGGAGGTGAGGATATTTTATATAGTAGAGGCATGTGACAAATTTTGATATACACAATTTACCCCTTTATTTTCTTAAACTACATTTCAGGGCGGAGTTTATTTTTGTAAGTAAAGTGAAATGGGGTGATTTATTTTTATATGTGTATATACTTTATTCCTCGCGCCGGGAGGCGCGAGGTATTACACAGCCGTGACGTTAGTCACGGCTGTGTCTTTTTTCTTACAGGTTCTTTCTTCTTTCTTTCTTTCTTTCTGTCAACCATTACATTTGCTCAAGCACTCACACGCTTACATCGATTTTGACTTTACTTGGTCACAATAATCATTGACCGTGCCCCTACATGTCATATGAAACTTGCGGGGTCAAAGGTCACGCAGGGGTCACAGGGTCAAAAACGTGATTTCAACTAAAATGCATCTTCTCCCACAACTTACGTCGGACAGCAACCCCACTTGCACACATGTATTGCTATTACCCAGTGTCTATGTGGTGTACACATATTTGGGTTCAAAGGTCATTAAGGGGTCACTTCCGGTATAAAACGAAAAACCTTCAAAATTTTTTATTAGCTAAATAAAACATAGCACAGTAACGGTATGTTCACATATGATCTGCAGTCACCCAATGTATATGTGGTATTTTTTTTATTTGGGGTCAAAGCTCATTAAGGGGTCACTTCCGGTATAAAAAGAAATACCTTTAAAATGCATCTTCTTCCACAAATTATGTGGGACAGAGACACCACTTGCACACATGCATTTTTATTACCCAGTGTCTATGGGGTGTACACAGATTTGGGGTCAAATGTAATTAAGGGGTCACTTCCGGTATAAAACGAAATACCTTCAAAATTTTTTATTAGCTAAGTAAACCATGGGACAGTAACGGTATGTTCACAGATGATCTGCAGTCACCCAATGTATATGTGGTATTTTTTATTTGGGGTCAAATCTCATTAAGGGGTCACTTCCGGTATAAAACGAAATACCTTTAAAATGCATCTTCTTCCACAGATTCTGTAGGACAGAGACGCCACTTGCACACATGCATTTCTATTATCCAGTGTCTATGGGGTGTACACAGATTTGGGGTCAAAGGTCATTAAGGGGTCACTTCCGGTATAAAACGAAAAACCTTCAAAAATTTGTATTTGCTAAGAAAAACATAGGACAGTAACGGTATGTTCACACATGAATTGTGGTTACCCAGTTTATATGTGGTATTATTTTATTTGGGGTCAAAGGTCATTAAGGGTCACTTCCGGTATAAAACGAAATACCTTTAAAATGCTTCTTCTTCCACAAATTACGTAGGACAGTGACGCCACTTGCACACATGCATTGTTATAACACAGTGTCTATATGGTGTACACACATTTGGGGTCAATGGTCAGTAAGGGGTCACTTCCGGTATAAAACGATATACCTTCAAAATGTCCCTGCTGGCACAAAAAGCATAGCAAAGTGATGCCACGTGGACACGTGCATTGACATTAGCCAGTGTCTATGGGGTTTTCATATATTTTGGGGTCAAAGGTGATTAAGGGGTCACCACACGGCTGTGTTCGTGGTCTTAGACCACAGCTAAGTCTAGTTAGTGTTTACTTCTGAATCGAACGTGGGGACATGGGGAAAGCCTGAATAGAGGTAAATTATAATTACCTTCATTTAAATATTTATGATACTTTTATTAAAACAAATATTCAAGCGATGATAGTGTGTAATATAAAAAACATTAATTTTCACTATTTTCAGAGAAAATAGTGTTTTTAGAAACAACGATAATTTGTTTTCTGCATAGAGGTTGATTTATTAATTGAATTGAGCATGCGTGTTGAGAAATTCGTTCGTTTGGGGGCACTGATCTGACGCTTTGATAAAATTCCCTTTAAAAGGAAAGACCGGAGGGAAAGCTTAAAAGCAATAAATATATATAGTAACTCGGGGAAAATGATCCCTGACTCTTGGGGAGTATGAAACCGCAAAGCTCATGTGAGGTCAAAGGTCAGGTCAAATTTGAAGTTGCTCCGATTAGGCTGTAACTTGGGGACAATGATCCCTGACACTTGGGGAGTATAAAACCGCAAAGGTCATGTGAGGTCAAAGGTCAGGTCAAATTTAAAGTTGCTGCGATCAGGCTGTAACTTTGGGAAAATGATCCCTGACACTTGGGGAGTATCAAACCACGAAGGTCATGTGAGGTCAAAGGTCAGGTCAAATTAGGAGTTGCTCCGATTGGGCTGTAACTCGGGAAAATGATCCATGACTTTTGGGGAGTATGAAACCGCAAATGTCATGTGAGGTCATAAGGTCAGGTCAAATTTGAAGTTGCTCCGATTAGGCTGTAACTTCGGGAGAAGTGATCCCTGACTCTTGGGGAGTATGAAACCGCAAAGGTCATGTGAGGTCAAAGGTCAGGTCAAATTTGAAGTTGCTCCGATTAGGCTGTAACTTGGGGACAATGATCCCTGACACTTGGGGAGTATAAAACCGCAAAGGTCATGTGAGGTCAAAGGTCAGGTCAAATTTAAAGTTGCTGCGATCAGGCTGTAACTTTGGGAAAATGATCCCTGACACTTGGGGAGTATAAAACCGCAAAGGTCATGTGAGGTCAAAGGTCGGGTCAAATTTAAAGTTGCTTCAATTGGGCTGAAAGTCGGGGGAAATGATCCCTGACACTTGGGGAGTATAAAACCGCAAAGGTCATGTGAGGTCAAAGGTCAGGTCAAATTGGAAGTTGCTCTGATTGGGCTGTAACTCAGGTAAAATGATCCTTGACTCTTGGGGAGTATGAAACTGCAAAGGTCATGTGAGGTCAAAGGTCAGGTCAAATTGAAGGTGTTCCGATTAGGCTGTTATTTGGATCTTTGGTTCTCGTGTCAGTGGTCGCGTATCTGCGCGATCATTGGTAAATGAGATATAGTCACTTATTGTACTTTTTCCACTTAACTCTGTATCTTTTTAACCAAATATCATAGAGAGTCGTGCTGTATGTCAAACTTTTCGTCTGGTCATAAGGAACAAAAAAGTCAGTGGTCGTGTATCTGTACGATCATTGGTTAATGAGATATAGTCACTTATTGTACTTTGTGCACTTAACTCTGTATCTTTTTAATCAAATATCCTACAGAGTCATGCAATGTGTCAAACTTTTCGTCTGGTCATAAGGAACAAAAAAGTTAGTGGTCGCATATCTGTAGGATCATTGTTAATGAGATATAGTAATTTAAGCACTTCAGCCTCTATCTTTTTAACCAAATATCCTAGAGAGTCGTGCGATATGGCGAACTTTTCCTCTAGTCATGAGGAACAAAAAGGTCAGCGGTCGTATATCTGTAGGACCATTGGTTAATGAGAAATAGTCACTTTTTTAAACCAAATATCATAGAGAGTCGTGTTGTATGTCAAACTTTTCCTCTGGTCATAAGGAACAAAAAAGTCAGTGGTCGCGTATCTGTACGATCATTGGTTAATGAGATATAGTCACTTATTGTACTTAGTGCACCTAACCCTGTATCTTTTAAACCAAATATCCTAAAGAGTCGTGGAACACGAATCGATTGGCGCGAGGTTCGTATTGGTGCGTATGCACCAAATAAATTTATGTATCTTGTTATGCTATGTGATGGTAATGCACAGTCTGTTGGAATCATATTGTTTATTATGTGTAATTTTAAAATGGTGATGATACATAAAGATGCATACCGCAGGTGTGACATTTGTTATATATTATTGAAAATCTGGTCAGCACCTAGAGCGGAGCCATGCTGCCCAAATTTTCATTTGGCAAAAAGTAGTTGTGTTTTATAGGATATTTGATCATTATTATGATGATACCTTACCAATACATGCTTGCCATGTGTTTCGTAAGTGTCGTTACTATTAGCATGCGCTGAGCGGAGCCATGCTGCCCAAATTTTCATTTTGTGCTAAATAACTTGGGCCTTTCTCGTACGTCTGAAATGTGTAATCATATATTAACACTTTTTAACGTGCTTATATTTTTTTTTTACTCATCGGATTCGAATTCATAGGTGAGGGAGGGTGCTAGCTGAGTAGTATTACAGAAGCCATCGTAGGAGTGGGGTGCCAGAGTATTGAATAGGGGTATGACTGAATCCTGTATGTTGTAGTCTGGAAATAAGTAAATAAAGTACTGTTGAAGTTGAATTGGAAAGACCTACTTGAAGAATTATTTAGATGCACTTCTGTTTGTGAAGGGTATCAGAGGTGGGGTTCTGCCCCCACGACTTGCCCACGTCTCAATACAAAACTTTTCGTGTTCCCATTTTGGGAACTGGTGTCAACCCGGCCACCTGACTTTCATATACCAACTTATACAGCTAACTAGGTATCTATTTAAAACCACATTGAGACATTCGTGCTCCCCCCCCCCACCCGCCGTCCCGCCACAGCATCATTAAATGGCTGCCTAGTGCTGTTACATGCTTAGATAGGCTATAATAATAATTATTATTTTCTTTATTCATTCCTTTCTTTTCCTTTTTCTGCACTTATTCTTTCTTATGCACACACTTAAGCAGTGGTGTAGATTTCTTTTTGACATGGGGGGGGGGTTAAGTACCCAGTACAGTGAACCTTATGGTACAAATGCGCGGGAAACATTTAGCATAGGCCTATTGAAACTAAACTGGTGAAATATGGGACAAAAGTGGAATTAATTCGCGCGAAGCGCTAAAAATGACATTTTGGGGCTAAAATGACCAAATATGAGGTTAATTTTGACAGAAACCAATACACAGGCGTCAATATTGGGGGGGGGGTGATTATATCGACCATCCCCCTGGCAAAATATTGGGGGGATTTATCCCCCCCCCCCCCCCCGATCTACGCCTATGTAATTTAGAGCCCTGTGACTGCATCGCTCTCCTTCTACCTCTCTCTCCTTCTCCCCCTCTTCCTTTCTTTTTGTCTTCCGCCCCTCCCCTACAATCTCGATCACCCATCCGCTTCTCCTCTTTTCACCTCTCGACCCTCCTTCACTACCTCAATTGGACCTGGCTTTTAAAATGGATATTCGTGATATTAAGAAATCCATTTGATTTTATTGAACAGGCCTATAACCATGATAACAACATAAAAGCTGCGAAGTAGTTAATTATAGAAAGTGACATGCAGATAGACCTATATACCTGGCAGCAATGACACGTTGTTACGGGTAATCGGTCAGCAACTCTATTGAATTTATTTAAATGAGGCGCCTAAATTAAGATGGGCTCGACAACTCGAGCACACCCTTGTGTGGTATTATAACAAAAGGTACCTCTCGTCTGTGTAGGCGCTTTCACGTGACTTTCATTTACGCTATATAGGCAGGCCACCGATTTAATGGCGGAAGCCCTTTGTCCCAAACAAAAGGTACCTCTCGATGAATAGCTTGGCGGAAACTCTAAATAGGCACAAAGGAACAATATGCGTTACATAATCTATTTCCTCTCCTTTCTATATCTAACCTCCTTGCATACACCACCCACTCCCATCCTCGACTCAGATGCACTTTTTGCAATTTTTATTAAAGCGACAGAAAATTGAATATAAGTCCACTTTTCAATGGTAAGTCATTCAAAAAGTAAAAAAAGACATGATATTTTAGGGTAGTGTCTGCTCGACGAATCAGCAAGATAAAGAATGAAAAGCATTTGTAAAGTCTTGCCAGTTTTCCGAACTCAAAAACCACAGTGCAGAAAGACTGGCACCACCAGCCAGACCCCGATATCATTTTCATCGTTCAATCACCCCTCCCTATTTTTTAGGGAGGGCCCGGACCTTCCCTGGTAGGAGAACTTTGTAAATGGAGCAGAGGTATTGACATTGCAGATTAAGAATACAGTCAGGCACATTTCAACTTTTGAAGTTTGAAGATTTGTTTATTTTTTTTATAAACCATATAAATGCACAGAATTGTGTACAGCAGGATACAGTCTACATTTATTGCAATCAGAGCTGTGACCAGGGAGGCGTGTCATGCACCCCTCTGCCAATCCAAAAAAAATTGAAATTACTACGATTTCCGTCAAATTTTGATTTTGTTATTCTTTATTCAAAATGTTGAAATAATATTAGTAATAACTGACGGGGAGGGTTGCTGTCCATTTTAGGTTGAAATAACAAGGTAAGGTGAAAGAAACCCCACTGGTTATTTTGGCCATTTAACACGCAGTTCTATGGGAGGACATATTATCATAATTTTTAAATTATGACAATATGTCGAACTTTGCTCTGTTGACCTACAAAGACAACAAACTTGGCCGATTCCATTTAGGTGCAAGTTGGGACATGTGTAAACATTACAAATATGCAAAAAAATCAGCCAATTTCATATTCATAAGATCGTACATTATGGCTTTAAGTAGCCCTTTTTTAATGGAAAATTCACAACAGGTCCACTTTTTATGCTGGTTTCATACTACCCTGCCGCTTGCCGCTGAGCGGCGTGGCGCACGCATATTGCAGACAAACGGACACAGTCAAGGCTTGTCATTGGTTGAAACGCCCAGCCGCTTGCCGCAGCGGCAGGAAATTATGCTGGAGGCTTTAGTCCCCCCCCAATAAATCCTGGCTACCAGCCTGATTGCAATACAATCTATGTGCTACCTATGTTTGGATTAAAATAGTTGAGCATGCATGAAGATAAATATATATCACATGAAATGAAAACAATTCCACCAAATTAATGTTGTAAAGATGAAAACAGAAAAGCACAAAATTAGTTCAGCTTTAATCTTGAGGTATAATTATATTTGAGAGATTACAAGCTGCCTCTACAGCATATTGTGTCCGAATCTTTTGGAAAACAAAGTATAATCTGAGACAGAACTAAAAGACTATTTTGCATCTGATGTCACTGTCAATCAAACTCCCCAAAGATACAACCATTGGTAATAGTAGCGCGTAAAAGGCAGGTTGATTCATCTGGTGTCGATCGGAGGAAAGGAATCGCAGAAAATTGTGAAAAATTACAGTACGGTACTTTTACCAGGCAAAATGCAAATTTTCTATGCATTGTTGATATGGTGCCTTTAGAAAATAGAGTTTTCAATTACTAAATACCCAATACAGTTTATGATGGTGCAAAATTAATCACATACAGTTTTATCGCTGCTTTCGCTGTCTTTGATTATACTATGTCTTCACTAATTTTTTCACTGTTTTGAATGCCACAAAATCGCAGTCTCTCAATTGTCCACATTAGGCCACTAACAATAAATTTTTAAATGCAAAGGTTTTAAAGATTCAGTTAATTGTACTATTTTGCTGTAAACCTATGAGAAGCGCATACTACCGCTATGTTACATAAGTCTGAGCTAACAGCATGTACGGCGCAAAGTTCATTAATAAATTTCCACTCAGCAACAGCAGATCGCCTCAGCAGCCAATCAGAGATGACAGATGAGTGTGTTTCAATCCAGTAAATATGCAATGTACATTTATAATATGCTCTTGTCAGAAGTTTACAGAAAAAGATTATATTAAGATATAAATTGTGTGTGTGGGGGTGGGTTTGTGTTGAGGGTGTTTGTGTCATGCTTGTATATGCATTCAAACTGTGGAGAAGTGCATATTGTCCACATACCAACTGTCGAGCATGATGGCAACCTGTTCAAAAACAGTATCTTTGTATTGAGCTGGCCACAGAGGGGGTACGACACCACTCATTTTGTGATATAAAGACCTCCACAGAGTGGATTTGGTATGGATTTGTGTGTGTAAAACTCCATAGCTAGAATGCGGGTGTATATAAACTCCATGGCTGAAAGTTGTACACATTCCACCAATGGCGTGCCACGCTTGGGGGAAAATGACCCCCAGTTAGAACTCTTCCCCGGTCCCCCCTGACCCCACCCACCCAATTCTAGGGTCATGGGGGGGTATTGTCTGTGTGTCTGTCATGGGCAGGTACTCAATGTTAGTTTTATAATTGTTAGTATAAATTACAATTAACATGGTAGTATGAATGAAGAATAAATATCATTATTATTATATTGATAAATAGTAATTACACCAATTAAATGCCTGTTTCAAATTCATGATTGTTTTTGTTAAAGCAAAATGTTTGTCATACCAATTTTAAAATGTACAGTGTCCCAAAAAAGAAGCAAAAAAAAAAAAAAAGAAAGTTTTTCAGCCTTTTTCTTGTTTTTGGCAATTTTTTCCTGTTTCTGATAAAATGCCTAACACAAAGGGTTACATGCTAGAATTACTTTCACATACTTAAGCTGGCAGGTTAACCTTTTTTTCTTTTTTTTTTTTGAAGTATGTTGTAGACTTTATAAACCATTGTGAACTGCATTAGGTATAGACCACTTGACACGTGACGTCATTGCCCGGTAGTATACGCGCAAATTATGACAATTTCCATTGTTCTTTGCCCTGCAGTGTGCGTACGCATCGTAGTTTGCTCAGAGCACATGCATTTTAAATCGCCCACCACATTTCATATAGTACAAGAAAGCCATTGAACAGTGTAGCGGTTCATTCAAGCATATCAATAGACCAGTCCTTCGCCTTTGTTAATAAACAATGTCAAGTGGTCTCTACATGCTAGATTTTTTGGTTATAGCTGTTGTCCATGACAAATTAGATCAATGATTGACCATATATGTATTTCTTGTCAAAATATGCTATTGAGCTATTACATTTTGAAATATACATGACCCAAATCTTCCAACCCTGTGACACAGGGAGTGTGAATTTCAAAAGTTACCTGAATGGGCGACTTTGTTCAAAATCTACACTCCCTGTGTAGGAGATTAAATGTCATGTCTCACAAGTTCCACTGGGCTCTATGGATTTCAACTTGATTAGCCCAACAGTGGCGTACCGTGGCCGCTCCTACCCTGGGAGGCTGAAGGAAATTTTCAATTTTGCCGCCTTTCTTTCCTCAACAGCCCGAAAAGGTTGACCCAATTTTTTTTTCGGTGGTTTGAAAAAGTGAAGAGGAAAAAAAAAAGAAAAAAAGAAAAAAAAAAAATTATAAGCGCTAGCGCCCTAAAAGCAACACACAATTTGATATATAGTAGTACAATTACCCTTCTTCCACCGCCCCTTCGTTTTGGCCGCCCCCTGCTTTTGCCCCCAAAGCCCCTCCCCCCAAAAAAAATATGTGCATGCCCAATACATAATCATTACAAATTGCAAAACACATTTATATATAAATAAGGTCAGTTTTTGAAATAAGTAACTGCAGAGTGCAGACAACAAAAAACACAACATGTAAACACAAAATGTAAAATAAAAAATATGGCAATAAGGAAAAACTTGGAAATAAAGATCAATCTTAGCTGAATCAAAAATCTTTGGGCAAATGGAAGTGTGAAATTACACAAAACGATTGGCAAGAATAATGCAGTACAGGCAAAAATGTGTGGAAGGTTGCACAACCAAAATATTGTCTTATAATTCAGTTGCTGTTGATGTTTTTGAGGGGAGTGGATACCTAACATATGCAGCATTTACATCACACAAAAAGATTCCTATTTGGGTCACCTGCACAGGTACATCATCCTTGGTTGGTACCTTGCAGTAGCAGGGGAGTACCAGTGTAGTCTCAATTTTATTCCAATTTTTTTCCATCTGATACCTGCACCTGGTTTTCTACTTGTCGATGCCCAAATTGTAGGCCCATTTATGGTCTTGCCCCTGGCATTCCATTCTTTTTTCCAAATTATTTAGGTCTTTCCTAGGTGGGATGGTTCTAGAGGTGAATTTACACCTGTTTATCCCAGCCTATTCGCTGGTCTTTTAACATGTTTTTAAAAAAAAGCTTCTATATTTATTTATTTCAATATTTTGATTTGCAATAATTTTATATGTACCAGTGATGAAGTCTAATAAATAAATAAATAAATAAAAATAAATAGTAGCAGCATTGGTACTATTGTAGGTACTCTGTGTGTACCAGTCGAGTACCTTGGCGACGATGTACTTGTGCAGGCAGCCACAGTAGGAATCTTGTAGTGTACATGTAGTTAAGGTACACCAAGTTAGTTTTAAATTGGGCCAACTTTTATTGGGACACTGTGTACACTACACATTGACTTCATATTAATCAATTTTGATCTACAAAAATAACATAAAATACAATTTTTAACAAAACAAAAAATACTCAGATTGAATCTTATCAAAGTTAAGATCATAGACATCACAAATATCACAAGAAAATCAATTTACTTTCACATTAAAATCAAATATTCAAAAAATCAAAAATAAACTTATAAATTGCACGATAAAGCAACAAACTGCTTCTAAAGCATAATGAAACAAGCATTTCAACCACTAGTAAATGAATAGATATATATGCGGTATATAGATGTTAAATAGGCTTATATACAGATTAATATGCAGAAAATATTACACTGGAACTAAATACTATATAAAAAAAGATACAATTTTTAATTTTAAAAGGGCATTTCATGATCCACAGCTTCATCCCCCTACTGTTCTTAAAAAAAAAAAGTTGTGATTTTTATACCACTGGAAACCTCTGGCTACATAATGTTTATGTACAGAAAAATAGTTGCAGATTAATTAAATATTGTCAAATTCGAATTACGTTCTGGTGTACCAGAATGAAATTACAACTGTGGCCTACGGAGCTAAATACACATCATCATGCATAACTCGCAAATTTATGCAAACTCTCAGAATCAACTGAAATTTTGTTAATAAGCTTTTCTCGTGGATATCTACTGACAAATGTAATAAAAAGAGGATGATCGGATCACAAAATACACCTACTAAGTAGGCTACTATGATGAAAATCAATATAATTATTGAATGGAGATACATACTATTTTGAATACATATTGTAGCTACAATTTACAGGGTTGTTGACTTGTTTGACATGCGCTAGGAAATATGTCATTTTCCTGATCATGTTATGTCGACAACCCTACTTTTTAAATTGATTTGATTCTAGCTAAAAGTTGACAACCAATGCTAGAGTTGGGCGACTATCACTTTTTTCCTAGTCGTCAGCAAATAGTCACGACTCCGACTATAGTCGCAACTATCTGTGGTCAGAATTGGACCAAAAAATCGGGTGAAAGTTTGATGCAAATTTACAATAACAAGTCAACAAGACCAATTTAATGATGATTGATGGACTTACAATGATTACTTGTTTGTTAGTGTTACTAAGACAATGACTAACGTTTTTATCACATTTTCACAGTTTATATAAGTATTTGGTTGGTTTTGGTGCGGATATCTGGCCCTTTTAACATGATTTTATAACATTCAAATATAGTTGCGTTTGACGACTTTTGCTTTTCAATAGTCGTAGTCGCGACTACCAATAATAGTCACGACTAATGACTATTGGCGACTTAGTCGCCCAACTCTAACCAATGCACCTTGAATATTACATGTTATACAATGTTTTAAAAAGCTAATTTCTAATTACAATTACACATGTTAGTATTTCAGTAGAGAATCATATAGTTAATGAGTAGAATAATTACAGTTTGTAATTTTAGAATAAATACATTTGTTAAAAAGCCAATTTATGTTACAATGAATATTGGTAGTACAATGTATAAATCATGGCAAGGATATATAGTAAATGATATTGTATACTCTATTATATTGGGCTAATACATTAACATCCATTCGAAAATGTATTCCATTGACAACGCCCACAATTACATCTCCAGCTGTATATAAAATGTTTCCTGATTTCATGGATATCTGAATAAATTACTTGGTATGTGAGCATCTCACATCTTTTGAATAAAAACACCTTTTTAATTTACTCAAGAATCTGGCTATGTTTTACAATAAGGTATGCCATCCACAACCTGCACTATCATCCTGTGAGTATGCCCCATTCAGAAAATAATAAGAAGGTGAATGACAGGAGTACTTTATTCTAAAGATTCACCAACAATTTAAAACTTTACATAAAATTTAATTTCTTTTCTACTTGTACTGGCCAGGCCTAGTATACTTGTACTGACCAGGCCTAGTATACTCGTACTGGCCAGGACTAGTATATATTTTGAGACCTAGGATATTCAAAAATCCTATATACATGTAACAATCGATGTGTTGGCTCCAAATTGTGGCAAGATTTGATACTTGAATGCAATCAATGCACATGTATAAAAACAGCTGCTATGAATTTGTGGTACATACTTTCTTGTATGTGTACACTTTTTCATTACCGGTCCCCAAATGATGCCATAAATACAATGGAACCTTGTTAACACAAAATTCAGGGCCTCAGATTTTAGTTTGTGTTGACATGATTTTGAGTTAATCTTAATATAATATATAAAATATATGCTTGGGCTTGGGACGTGAAAAGCATTTTGCATTATCAGGAATTTATTTAACAGATTTCCTGTTAACAAGATTACACTGTATTTCAAATTTTAAATGATACTCTCTGTTAAAAACATATTATTTTTATGTCAGCATATCCAAATATTTGTTGACAAGTCAAGGATAGTTGCACTACCAACACATCGTTGTTGGGCAGGAAAAACCTCCTAGATGTGCTTGTGGCCACTGAACATGTTTAAAACAAAACTGCCAACAGGTTACATAGGAGGTTTTGCTTTAAACATGTTCAGGGGCCAATGACACAGGAGCTTTTTCATGCCCAATGACAACATCATGCCAGTGGCGTAGCGTCATAGGGGCATGTGCCCCCCTCCATTAATCCGAAACTGTACAAAATCCTATAGGAAAGTTGCCAAAAATTTACTTGTGCCCCCAATAAGACCCGGTGCCCTCTAAATCATGGTCCCCCCAATATTTGAATTATTTCCCTGTGCGCCCGGCAAATAATCTGGAGGAGCGCTATTTTGCACTCCATGAGTAACAAACACACAAGTTGGTACTCTTTGTTTTACCTCATTGTTTAGACCAGGTCTGTTAGACTCTCACCTACTAACAGGTAATTATGTACTCAGGTACCCGATTGAATTTTCGGACGGGAATCCGGGTACTAAAAAAAAAGCAAAAAAAAAGAAGTTACAGACCCTAAATTACTTGTTATTTAAGGTTGGAATACAAAGAAATACTGCTACTAAAAAAAATTATTTGCAATTTTTTTTTCAAAGCCGAATAAAGTTGTATACTTTCCAATCTTGAATAACAAATAATTTAGGGTCTGTAACTTCTTCTTTTTTTTAATTGTTTGATTTGGGTAACCTGTTACTGGCATTTTGACAATGACCAGGTACTGGGTAGGCCGAGGACAGGCAGGAACTTGGGTACCAGTGAATTGGTGAGAGCCTTAATGTTACTACACACAAAGCATATCCCTACACTAATCTTTCCTGTTCTACATCAATAGCTAGCCCTACTGGAGCCTTTGGAGTTTTGTCCCCTTCGCTGTCATCCGTCTGCATATTTTCTTCAAGTTGTTTCAAACGTGACTTGCTGATTCGCTGGCTCGCTCTGACACCAAAACGATTGTCCTCTTCAGAAGTCTGCTGGATTGGGATCTCTGATAGCGTGCTGTTGCTATATAGGTGATAAAAATAAATCACAAAGAGTTTTAAAATCAATATTTATTTTGACTTTCGTTTTTCATAGAGCCCATGGCACCTTTGTCTTGGGGTAAATTTCAGATCTATAGATAGTAAACGCCCTCCTCTGAAATCCCAAATAGAACTAGAATTTGCTGGTTGGATTTCTACTGGAGAGCACTTTTAGTTTCAGCCTAAAATTCCAATTAAAAGAGAGCCCATATGCGCTATCTAGGCGAATCTTTACGGTATTATAGTTCTGCAAGACTGCTACACAAAGTCAGAGACTTACCATCTCACTATACCATTTTTCACCTTGATGTGGCAGTGACGTCAGTACCTATTTCATTCGGTGCAGCTTCATATCGTTCGCTCAATGCACTGGCGTACTGACAAGCACCCACTTAATTAGACTTAGCATTAATGTGTGCATGAAACAGCTGCCTCAATATGTTGACGTCACTGCCACATCAGCCTGCTAAATGGAAGAGTGGGGAGTTATGTCTTAATTGTTTATAAGGCTGCAAGTAGCTATAAACACTCTGAAAAGGTGCGACAAAACGAGCATGCCGAGCACTGGCTCAGGGCATAATCATTTTAGCCAACATGAGGGATCGGGTATAGGCTACAGGGGTATCACCCTCATAACCATTTTGTTTTGTTTTTGCTCTTTTTAGGATGAAATAATCTAAACGTCAGAGTCAGTAAAAAAGAAGAAAAAGAAACCGAAAACTTATTTCACTTGCGAGTTTGGCAGTGATATTTAAGTTGCGAACTTGCGTATGCGATATTTTGCTCACATCGCAGATGAATTGCGCGCTAACCTAGCTCTTTCCAGCATGTACACACACATGCAAGAGCGATTTTTGGAATGCCTGCAGCCCAAGCGCGTTAACGCACTGACATCACTACCAAACCCACGGTAAAACAAAGTATATAGTACGTCTTGTAGAAACCAGTGTTGTAGTCAAACGAGTCAGTTACATCTAGTAGCCTACTAGACATGCATGACCTTAATCTCCCACACAGGGAGTGTTAATTTCAAATGGTTTCATTCATTCAAGTAACCCCATTTGAAATTCACACTCCTGTGTGGAAGATTAAAGCCGTATCTGCCAAAGAGGGTGTATGGATTTTAACTGGAAGAGACTGATATTCACATGTATGTTTTTGACCTACCTGTCCTGTTTTTCAATAGTTTTTGAGAATCCTTTCTCCATAGTTTGGAATGCCTGCATACTCTGTGCCAGGTTGCTCATCTGGTTAGTAACCGTGCTCAAATCTTGCAGGAATCGCCCTGGGCTACGAGTTGCTTTCTTGCCTCTGTGCAAAAGAAAATCAAGTTGAATTTTATGTTCAAACAAAGCTTTATCTTATGGATTACGGTACTCTGCAATATTATATCAATTGGCAACTTTAGATCAACCCTTTGTTTATACACTTGTGCAGTTCAGGGTGGAGTGCATATGTCCCGGTGTTATCACTTAACATTGACTATGTGTACAATGTACATGTACGCATGATCGTTCCCAATTTCAAGAAAAAAGGGGTTATTTTTAAACTATGTTCTCGATATTTAAAAAATATGGTTGTTTTTGACGATGGTGTACTCGAAATTTAAAAAAATAGGGTATATTTTGTGAATCCTGATGTTGAAATCCCAAGAAATATTACCATTACTTGGTCAATAACCGTCAATTTACTCACGGATTTCACTTTTGTGACACTTTTGTGCCTTCCTAATATTCAGCAACTCACTCACTGTTTCCAGGGTTTGTTTACACCGACTGCATCACTAGGGACTTCCCAGTTTGGCCGCTGTGTTCTTTGGTGTGAGTTCTTAAAATGTTAAAAAAGGGGTGCTTTTGTAAAAGTGTACTTCAAATACAAATAAAAGGGGTAATTTTTAATGGATAATTTGTACCAGTTTTTGTGTAAAATAGGAGTAACAAATGCTGAAAATGTTATTGAAACCGTGCAAAATAGGGGGGTATTTTTGACTTTGGGAATTATCATGTGTTACGCCTTTGAATAGGAAGTGACAACACCAGGGCATATGTGTTTAAGTGAGAGTCACAGCATGCATGTATCATGAAAATATTATATGTGCACGGCGCAACCAAGCGTAATGGCACTCAACCCATCAGGGGTGTCTATTCTTCCAGAAAATTGAAATTATTCCCTCACCCTACCGCGCTGTGTCACATCACATCAGTCCCCAGATTCTTCCCCAACTGAGATCCCCAAAAATGGACCCAAAAGGGAAAATTTTAGGCTGGTTGCTATCTACATACTGTACTTTTCCATATTTTCTTGTTACCTCCCTTCCCTGCCTGAATATGTGTGTGTTGTCAGACCCAGAAACTTCTCTATACAACTGTTAGGCTAAGTTGTGAGCTGTTCTATTCTGTCTTCCCTAAAAACATCAAATTCTTTCCTAGATGGTACAGTCTGGATACTGAACCATTGCATCTAAAGGACTAATGGTTCAAAGGGAAGACAGGCTGGCAAATACCTTTAGGCTCTTTATTATTTTCAGAGCTAGCTGTGATTTATTATCTGTGAGTTCAGCTTATTTGTTTTGATTTTCAGCTTTTTTGTACCAGTACACTTGCTCTGTAGAAAAGTATAGGTGTTTTTAGCTTTTTGCTAACTGTTTTCAGTGTTTTCAGCTCTTTTATTATATGTGGTGACTTACATGCCCCTGATTTATAAAGCCTTAGAATTAAAATTCTTCTTCTGTTCAAAGATTGCCACTGAACTATTTATTGTATCTAGGCCAAGGGAACATTTGGACAATAATTGACTAATAAAATTAACTAATTGATGGTTCTGTCTTCCCCATGGCAGGAAAAGGTGGGCAATACGGGAAGCTCATGACTGGGAAATTTTTGGTTTTTGACCAAAAAAATAAAGAAATACGTAAGGGAAATATGTCATACTGGAGGGAAATTTGGTAAAACTGGAGGGAAATTCTGGATTGCTTGCAGGGAAACAAAAATTCAGCCTCTGGTCTTCCCTAGCTTAGAATCCCAAATGCTTCCCTAGATAGGCAGATGTCCAAACTAAAAAGAAAATGGATTTTGTATGAAATATGCAAAGCAGATCTCCCTTAATCTTTGTGTGCATTGTTACCTATAGTATGACCACTAGTCACTATTGCCCAGGCAGGGAAGAATTACTGACTCAACTTTTCCCTGGTCCATGGTTTCCCTCAAAATACTTATTTTTGGGGTGGGATTGGGTAAAAGCCAAGGGACCCAGACCACTACATGTATGCTAATGCTATGTAGGCTACCCATTATAATTCTTATAAATGACACTTGATGAATTCCCCTACCCTGCCAGCAAATGACCATCTATTTCATTCCTAAAATAGTCATAAAACATAATAATACATGTTCCAGTTATACATTTTCCCCTCAAATTAGTTAATTTTATTTTTAATCTTCCTTGAATCCTGTTGACTTTCTTCTGTTTTTCCCCTCTATTTTTTTTTTTTTTTTTAATGCAAAATTCTTCCCCAAAGGGGTAAAATTATTCCCTCCCCTTTGGGGGCGATTAACGGAAGAATAAACGCCCCTGCAACCCATTATAGCAAATAAAGGGCTCTCATGTGATGTGTAAAACAAATCACAGTGTGCGCAATTTTGAACAATGGGTCATGAATCTCGTGATCAGGGTAATACTAGAACTTACCTTTTAGGTGTTGTTCTCTTCTTAGCAGTACCCTGCTGTGGAGTTGAGCTTGCAATCCTTTGAGATCGTCGCTTACTGATACTCCCTGTGCTAGACACACTAACCATGGTCAAGTTGAGAGGGGTCATGTCCGTTTGTGGTGTGCCAAAAGTGATTGTGTCTGGGGTGTCTGGAGTGGAGGCAATCAGGTGTCTGTAGCTAAATTGGAAATAAAAAATAAAATAAAGAATTTGAGTCTACTTATTTCAGAATACACCACTTTACCCTTAGTGTAAAAGAGCACAAAAAATACTAATAGGATTAGAGTTAGGGTTAGATTTAGGGTTAGGATTTAGGGTTAGGGTTAGGATTAGAGTTAGGATTTGTTTGGTGCTCTCTTACACGAAGGATACACCCACTTTTGAATTTGAAATGATAAGTTTGTGAAGGTTGTGATGATCAGTGGCAAGATGGTAATGTGATTTTAAGAAAGGGAGCGCAGGTGGTACAAAATGGGGGTCAAGCAAGCAATCTCTGTCAAGAAAGAACAGCCTTCACTCAACAGGAGAGGCAGCCTTTGACAGTAGCCTACAATTCTGTAATCAAAAAACTTCCTAAGAAGTTTGACTCAAAATTTACAACCTCTGGTATTCTGGCAATACCATCTTGCCACTGGTCATTGTGGTCAATGACCAATTGCCGCCAGATCAAGAGATGCCCTGAAGATGCACCTTGTCAAGGTGCATTGCAATACTGTATACAGTAGCCTCTCAAAAATGTGAGTCCGGTTGAATGAGTTTATGAAATAATGCATAGTGTTTTTTCTGACATCAGGATAGACCTGTGCATCATCAAGGGTATTGTTAAAATTGGGGAAGGTTATTTTGTTATTCAAATTATGTTATCCGAGGAAGTTGTATGATTTAGAATATTCATTAAAATATGTTATATGCCTACTTAGGTGGAAATTGTATGGTAGTCGGGGGGGGGGGTACTCAATTTTGGTTTTGGTAGGGACGTGCCGCTGAGATTTTGAAAGCAGACCCATAAATATACCAATTTTTCAAGAAATTTGGACCCATTGATATACGGTACCAAAAGTCAAAATTTTCGGCCGAATTTACCCAAAATTGTCTTAGTTTTTACAAATTTTCCCAAAATTTTGGGGAAATTTTGAAAATTTTGCTAGATTAAGGAAAAATTGGGCTGTTTTCCGAAAAAATTGAGAAAATTTTGAAAAAAAGGACCCATTCATATACCAAAATAGGCTTTGAAAAAGGGGCCATTGATATACCAGAAGGCTGAAAATGCTACCCATGTTTGTGGCACGTCCCCGTATGGTCATTTGTACTGAGTACCCCCCGGGGTAGTCATGTACATTTATGTAGTACTTCTACTTACTAATGTTCATTCAGTGCATTGAAATTTGAGTTGAATTATTATAATGAATTTTGGGTGATTTCATTTCAATGCATTGGAATTGAATTGGAATAAAAAATGATTGGCTTGGGCATGAATTGAATTGGAATTGAAATCGTTTTAATGTTAATTCACTGCACTGCAGTGATTGAAATTAGTTTTGAATTGAAATGGATTTTGGGTGATTTTCATTTCAATGCAATGGAATTGAATTGTAATCAAATGATTAGCTTGGGCATGAATTGAATTGAATTGAATTGGAATTGAAATCATTGTGAGCAATGAAGAAATGAATTGGATTGGAATTGAAATCAATTTGCTCATGTGATACATTATGAAGCACCCACCAAAGAAGATATCCTATCTTACACTTCCCACAATGCATTTCTTCCCTGTACTGATTTGCTATTCAGTGCAACATGGGTAGATACTCGATAGTGACAAAAATACCTTAAATAACAACAGAGCTTATGGATCCAGATCTTGCAAGTGAGGTATTTCTTGTTACTACTAGTAATATCGACCCATGTTGCACCAAATAGCAAATCAGTACAGGGAAGAATTTTGTAAGATAACTTCCCTATTTTTTTTTTATTTCTGACTTATTACGGTATGATGAATCTAGTGAGCCAATACCTTAAAGAGTTTGGAGTCTGATAAATAGAAGATGCTCTAGAGTTAGGTGTCTGATAGATGGATGGAGAGAGTGGTGAGTTGACAGCACGGTACCTTCCTGCGGAGGGATCTGATGGTGACGTCACTAGTGGTACTGATGACACTGTCCATAGACGTTGACGTTTAGCATTGCCGCGAGGTTTCATCTTCTATATTGGAAAATAAAGGAAACATAATAAGACCGTGTTGTTATCATTGACAGGAAAATAAGAAAATACTGAAAACATTTTAGTGACTAAAGTTTGTTGTATGGTCATTTTCACAGTAAAGGGTGTAACTTTTGATTTTTAGGGTCAAAATTTCAAACCACTTAAATATGTTTCTGTTTACTGAAATCATGCATAGAAGCAACTTAAATTCCAGTAAAATAATGTTTCAAGGCTTAAACCTTTTGATTTCTAATAAAAATTTGACATTTCCTTAACATTTTGGTTAAAATCTAAGAAAAATGTATTTTACATATGCTCAGAAAATTATGACATGAAAGCTGGAATACATGTGAAATTCCATTCCAAAGTAAGTCTACAGATATAAGTTAAATATTATACCAGGTTTTGCTATGTTTGTAATTGCAGTTTTGAAAATTTTTAACATCAAGTGTCATTTACAATGGAAATTTCCCAACCTTAAACATATTTTTTAAGTTTTAATTGGGTTCCTAAAATAATTTGAATGTCTAACTTCATGTACAAATAGCCTACTACTTGATGAAAGGAACCTGCCAGCCAAGTTTCACAGAAATTGGAGTTATTTTTTAGAATTGGCAATTCAAGCGATTTGTGTTTCGGAGGCTTCAGTTAACAACACTGGTGATCATAAAAGTAAAATATTTTTCTAACTACTACAAGTTGACATGAAAAAATAGTTTTAAAATATCACAATTACCAATTTTCATGCTTTGCATCTAAGTATTGAATTTCAGTTGTGACAAAATTTAAATTATCACAGCAAGTCATTTTTTTTGTTTCGGAGGCTTCATGTTAACAATGGTTAAACATTGCAGAAGTAGTTTTTTTGAAAACAACACTGTTGGGATCATCTAAGCTGTTATTTTCTTGTGTGTATTGAATTAATGATTCTATGCAGCAGATATTGTAGATTAATCACACATTATTTTTTTTCACCCATTTGTTAAGTATGGTGTTAACTTGCATGTGAAGCCTCGAAACAGGTTTTCAAACATTAACCATAATATCATTTTTTTTTTAATTTATGACATTCTGCACATATCAAGTAACAATAACCATGCAGATATCAATATGGAACACACCATTTAGATGTGCAAAGATGATAATTAATCTTATTGTTGTTTCGGAGGCTTCATTTGTTTCGGAGGCTTCAAGTGTTAACGGAAAGTTTGTATTGGGTCCCATTTTCAAACGGTGATATATATCTCCACGATTTAAAAACAAGTGACTTGAGGATCTACTTTGCTACATTTTGATAAATAGATTGGATGAGCTCTTTTATTTATATTTGCCCAAGCTAGCTTAACAGTTTGTTTCGGAGGCTTCAAAAAAAGTTAACGGAAAAACGGCTCTTTGAAGTCAAGATTTTATAAAAATTTTAAAAGCTTGCAAATCGACTAATTTTGTTACCCATTTCAAGTTAAGATATCAACTGTTATGAATCAAGAAGAAGTGAAGAAATAACCAAGAATTATGAACCAAAGCTATACCCACAAAGTTTGTTAACAATTGTTAACGGAAAATGAAGCCTCCGAAACGACAAATATCGAAGAACGAAAAAAAAAAATACAGGGCTGTACACAATTAAATCTAATGTGGCAGTGTTTACTGAACATATGACCATACTTTCAGGATAAGAAAAATTATCCATGAACTAACTGAAGAAAACACAGGGTTTTACAAAAATGTTACTGTTTTTTATAGATTTCAAACTGGCAATATTAAGTACATTTAACCCTACTAAAACTCAACGCAGTAACTCCCAAAGATGATTATGCTACCCAAGGTAGCTGCTAACTAGATGACTTATGTGGCCAAAAATCATGGAATTCTGTGGCTTTATTAGAACACTACGGATCAAAATGTTAAAAATCCAAAGTTACACCCTTTACCGTGAAAATGACCATATATGATCCAGAAATCTTACTTTGTGTACATTTCAGCAACACTGCTGCCTTTGTCAACACTTGATGATGAGTGATTCCTACTGGCAACCGATGCTAGATGTATCTCCTCCAGCACAGGTCTTGTCAGTTGGGGATTTTCTTGATCCCAGTTATAGAAACTCATCAAAAATGTGAGAGAGTTGATACTTTCCATCGTCTCTAGATGGAAAATTCCGAGTATGGAAAATCAACTGGCAACACCTAGAACCACTGCATGAACTCAACTTTGTGATTTGAAGTAGAGTTTGAATTTGACAAAACTAATTGCCCTGGCAGGGTTGTCAAATGTTTAGAAAACATGATTATGACAGAGTTTACACACAAATGAAGTTGAGTTCAATTTCAGTGGTGTAGCGCCTTAGGGGCACTGGTCACCTGCCCTCATTCCCCAATCGATCTGAAAATTGTGCTCCAATCAGACCCGGTGGCCCCCTTACATGTAAATCATGGTCGGTACCTCACCAATGTGATGACACGTCCCACGGCTACGCCACTGTTCAAATTTCACTGATGAAATCAAGTTCAGGCTTGATGTCTACATGTATGGGCGTTTAGCTGGGGCCTTTAGAAGACAAATTGCTCACAACTATTTGATTTGGCAAGTACAATGGTCACTGACCTTCAAAAAGTCAATGCACTTTATAAATTCCAGCTGATTTGAGCTGCATGGCATGATGATTCTTTGTTTAATGACAAACAATTGAATTACTGAATTGATGTAAATTGCAAAGGAATGTCTAGTGCTAGTGGTTACTGAAAAGTAGAAATTTTTGCGCTACATTTATAATCACGCATTCACGCTTTGAAGTTTCCGCCTTTCCTGTTCCTGATACTGCGAAAATAACAATGCACTTGTACAAATGCTGTAAAAGTGGTAATATTCATGTTTTTTGCGCTTTGCCGATTTTTGCTTATTTTTAATTTCGCTATATTGAATTTTCTTATCAATAAACCTAGATGCATTTTAATTATATAAAGAAGTTAAAAGAACAATAACAGTTTTTATTTTCACGGTACTAGTTGTGTTGCCCGCGAAAAGCGCAAAAATTAATGTACCGCAAAAATTTCCACTTTTACAGATATAGTTCAATGTGTGAAAAGTTAGTTTGTGAAACAGTTCAAAATTGGAAATGCATGAAAAATTACTCCCACACAAATTTCCACTTACTGGAGTCACCATGATGATCACTGGACTAGGGAAGAGGTCTTGGGTACCGGTACTGAAATTTATGAATGCTTGCCCTCTTGCCTGAATATTAACTTGAGTGCTCAATAAACACATTCTTTTGATGGGGCCCTTTTTGTAATTTTGGGGTTTTGCTTGGCATTGAATTCACTACGATATAGGCTAGCTATATGGTAACATTGCCATAAAAATAGATTTTGTATGCCATTCCGCACAGCGTCATCATCCCTATATCTTTGTGTCAAAAATTGCTGTGATAGAACGACGAATCCTCTCGAATTTTGGGGCCCAAATAGACAATTTTGCTAGGCTTATTGATAAATTGTATGGTATATTGCATATATCGTATGACGTACCGGGTATCATGGATTCCAAATATCTCTCTTTCCCTCCTCTCGCTCTTTTTTCCTTGCACTGTACTAGGGGGCGGGGACCCAAATAGGAATTTTTTGCCGGGGATCGCCCCATGCCCCCGGCAGCTACGTCACTGAATCAGATCTAGGACTCCTTTTCTTGCGTTCGGTGAACTGAAATACCAATCGCCAGTCGCTCACCAACAGAGTATTAAGTTGCAGGGAAAAATATTTATAATACAATTTGTCGACACTGTGTACCGGCACATTTAAATACATACATGTACCAATCATACATTTATTTAGCAGCATGCAGCCATACATGATGATGATGCACATGTGCAGCAGTCGTATACATGTCATAAGGTGGTCCAATTTCCAGAACATGGTAAAAAATCATCAAAAATGTATTTTTTGATATTTTATAGGATATGGCATCTGTAAATCACTGACAAAAAATTTAACCTGAAAATAGGTTGCGTTTTTGTTACAACAGCCAATTAACATGTCGTTAATACACAGACTTCTATGTAAATTTATATTCTAAAATGCATTTTCCTCAAATTGGACCCTGATCATAAAAGTTTCAAATTTAAACTTGTAATGTGGTTTTGTTACCAATTTTAGCATCAGAACATGCTCTCCATACTATAGTACATTAACTTAGTTCATTAAAAAAAACTGAAAATCATATCTGATTTATACAGGTGCCCAAAAAACAATTAAATTTTTAAGTTGTAATTTTGCAAAAGTAACAATAATTGCTTTTATATTAGCTCCAACAACTTTTTAAATGCAATATTTAGATTCCTCGTGCAATTTCCATTCAGAAAATGTATACTTCTCTCAGGATTGAATTATTATTGAGCGTGTTATGATATAATGTAATTTGCGGTCAAAAAACAATGAAATACATAAAAATATAGGTACAATTTGAACAAAAATGGGTGATCATTTTGCAAATATCAATGATGGAAACAGTTTTATATTCCTAAACTATTCTACAGATTCATTACTCATGATATAATACATGAATCAGCCCTAAATCATAATATTTGATGTAGATATACTCAAGAAAAGTTGCCAAAAGCATAGAAAATTGACATTTCCTATACTTTAACATGGACCGCCGCCACCTGCACCGCCGCCACCTGCACCACCAGCCCTGTCTCTTCAAACTTAATGTGCTGTAACTTTTGTTACTGACATAGTATTGGCTTAGTTTTACTAGCATTTGTTACCTATACTTTAAGCTTTAAAATGAGACCTTACACAATAATTTCAGTTTAGGGGTTGTAGTGCTACAATAATTTATCCAGGGCATTGTGCGGAAAAATGTTCCACCACCACCCTTTTTGCATGCCCACCTTATGACATGCGACCACATGTATGATACATGACATGCAAACTCCGACTCGACACAGAAGAATGTTTAATTTATATTTTTATCTTCTAAATTTATTTTATTTCCGTGTATTTCAATTAGAAAACAATAATAGTCATAGTCATGATCATGATGATAGTCATACTTACCGCTTTAAAATTTCCCCAGGCTCTTTTAACAGTTCTCAATTTTCGTGCTGCGTTTGCTCCAAAATCCGCCAGTGCAGAATTCACTGTCCGTAACGGGGCTCGCCCTGTCAATAATCCCCCACAACTCCCAATATCTGATGGGGATCTGTCTGCTGCATTTGATGATCTGTACGTGTAGTCAACTGGTGTCCTAGGCCTTAATTTCATATTATGACTAGCTGGTGTAAAAATTATTGTGGGATTTTTACTGCTATGTGCCATTTTGGTGAGCGATCTGTGTGTACATGTGATGAAATCCTCAGTGTCCGATGTTGTTTACATCAAAATACCTTCAAAACAGGCGCTATCATGACGGAAAGGTACAAGGCTGACATTACTATTTGCTTACGATAATGAAAAAAGTTGGAGGCGTTTCTAATAAATTGTAGCCGGATGTTGCAAAAAATCATCTAAGGCCAAAAAGGTCCGAAAAAAAGTTCCTTTTATGGTTTTTCAACCAAAACTACGGTCTTTGAATATGCTTTCTTGGTCAAAAAAAGTCCAAAATGTTGGGAAAAGTTCAAAAAAGGTCAACTTGTTCAAAATCAGCCCCCTCCGAAAAAAAAAACACCGAGTGCACTGGAGAAAATGCCCGAGAATCGAAACTGAAGGTCAGTTTTGTCTCCTCTGATTGTGCAATCCCCGAGCCAAAATAAATAAATTAGGGGCTGTGCAATTAGGAGCCGACGCCCGACGGGGAACCAATGTGCCCCAAATTGCTCCCCCGGCCCGGCCTGCCAAAAATTGCACACCCTTCTCGGTCTGCCAAAAATTCTTTGCCCCACCCCCCTGCACATGCCAATTATTTGGATCCAAATTTGCAAACCTGCCTATAGGCCTTCATCAGTTGTGAGCGCAACGAGCAGGAAATTTGCATAGGCCCTAAGCCTTCCGTAGGCCTTGGGCCTACTGGTTTCCTAAACCTTTTATTTAACTTGAAGATGCATGCCTCATGAATGTGTGCCAACATTCGCTTGTTCCCCCTCTCGACTTGCCAAAAATTACATGCCCCTTGCCCCCGAAATACTTACTTGGGTTGCAAAATGCCTTTTTATGATAGCCCAATAAAAGTATTATGAAAACCCTAATTTTTACCCTAACCCTATTATCTCTCTATATATATTATAAGATAAAAAACAGTTATTAGATTGCGATGAGAGACAAATCCAAGCTGTGATTTATCTACTGAAGATAGGCCTAGCATTCAGAATCTCACATGAGTCCCAAATTAACGCATATAGTCCCAAATTAAACCAAAACAAAATGTCGCAACATTTGAAATTTTAATTTGATTCTCAGTAGATCATCACCAGTAGGCCTAGGCCTAATTCGATTCGAAAATATAAATCTCGCGCAGGGGACAATGAAAACATAGGCCTGCATTTTATTTCAGCTATATAGGCCTACTAGTAGTCTAGTATTCAGTATAATCTCCGTTTTAAATGTTTGTCAGCTTCGTCATTTTTACATCTCTTTATAGCTCTGCAGCCCGGCTCTGCAGTCGGCCTAATGCCGAGTTTTCTCTGAGCGCGCAACCCCGCGGTTCAATGCAGTTTTGCCGTTTCGCGCCGTATTGAATCATCATCTACAACGCGTGCTAGACAATGGGTTTTTTTTTGGTTTTTTTAATATTATTATTTTTTTGGGGTTGCTATCTTCTGAAGATAGCAATTTTGGTCAGTTTCGTCATTTTAATATTTCTTTATAGCTTTGCATTCGCGAATTCGGCCTAGTGCCGATTTTTATACTAAAAGAAAATTTGGCGAGACATGCCGTAATTTGCTCGACTCTGGTGCCGGTGTCTATAGACATGATAGAGCTCCTGCATTGATTTACATGGGTAATATTAAAATTAAAATATCTCAAGAACCGAATACTGTATGACGCTGAAACAAACTTTGAAATAAAGCTTTTACATTTCTCTATCTGTTTTATGTCATTTTGGTGTTTGTCGGATTCGTGTGATTTTGCTATCAACTGCAGATAGCTCAGATTTAAATGCCCGTTGGTTGTCGTTTTTGTCTGCTGAACGAGATAAAGGGTAGGCCTACATACCACAAAAAAGCTTTCCAGAGACTTTACGTGCTAAATAGGGGTCGCGTTTTGGCCATAAGTCGAGTTACGTCCAACTTTGAAATATATATTTGATATCATCTTAACTAGAACAAAATTCTGCATAACATTTCTGAAAATGACTACACATAGGTCCGACTACTTTTTAAGAAAATTAGTGCTATATAAAAAGGCCACATTTTCCCGTGTTTACATCCGACTGATAACCGCGTTCTGACCTCGTTTGTTCATGCGCATAATCGTAAATATCACTCAAATTTTCGCATTTTCTTTTTTCAAATTTGTAGAGTTCACATTCACAAGTTGTAGTAAAACACGATTTTCAACACTAAAATTGTTAATATTGTACCGATTTTCTAGAATTTTTATGCAAAGTTCAAGGCGTTATTTTGGGACAGGTAAAAATAGAGAAACAGGCAGATGCGGAAAGTCATGAGTCTGTAATATCGCTTTAAACTTTCTGATCGGGACTGATGTATTAGAAAGAAAAACCTCGCCGCTACATGATGAAGTAAAATTTAGAGAAAATTATTTAAAACATTACTTCTAGAGTAGAAAGATGCAATGAATCGGGATGAGATTCTAAATGCTATCATAGGTTATCACGGGTTCAGTAGATATAGCGAAAAAAATCCTAAACTACTAACGCGCATGGTTACTCTGCCCGAATTAAACAATCGGCATTCGGCCTATATGCCGCGCTATTTAAAAGAAAGGGGGAGAAAAGGTAAACTTATAGAGAAACAGGCAGATGATAATCTCTGCTTTATAAGTGCCGTTTTAAATTTTGGTCAGCTTCGTCATTTTACATTTCTTTATTGTTTCTGCAGTCGGCCTAATGCCGATTTTTCTCTGACCGCGCAACCCCGTTCAATGCGTTTTGCCGTTTCGCGCCGTACTGAATCATCATCTACAACGCGTGCTAGACAATGTTGGGTTTTTTTTGGTGTTTTTTTTATTATTATTATTATTATTATTATTTTGGTTGCTATCTTCTGCCGATAGCAATTTTGGTCAGCTTCGTCATTTTAACATTTCTTTACAGCCTTCGGCATTCGGTCTAGTGCCGATTTTTATACTAAAAGAAAATGTGGCGAGACATGCCGTAATTTGCCCGATTCTGGTGCCGGTGTCTATACAGCTCCTGCATTGATTTACATGGGTAATATTAAAATTGAAATATCTCAAGAACCGAATACTGTATGACGCTGAAACAAACTTTGAAATAAAGCTTTTACATTTCTCTATCTGTTTTATGTCATTTTGGTGTTTGTCGGATTCGTGTGATTTTGCTATCAACTGCAGATAGTTCAAATGCCCGTTGGTTGTCGTTTTTGTCTACTGAACGAGATAAAGGGTAGGCTACATACCACAAAAAAGCTTTCCAGAGACTTTACGTGCTAAATAGGGGTCGCGTTTTGGCCATAAGTCGAGTTACGTCCAACTTTGAAATATATATTTGATATCATCTTAACTAGAACAAAATTCTGCATAACATTTCTGAAAATGACTACACATTTTAGGTCCGACTACTTTTTAAGAAAATTAGTGCTATATAAAAAGGCCACATTTTCCCGTGTTTACATCCGACTGCTAACCGCGTTCTGACCTCGTTTGTTCATGCGCATATAATCGTAAATATCACTCAAATTTTCGCATTTTCTTTTTTCAAATTTGTAGAGTTCACATTCACAAGTTGTAGTAAAACACGATTTTCAACACTAAAATTGTTAATATTGTACCGATTTTCTAGAATTTTTATGCAAAGTTTGGGACTGTAGGCGTTATTTTGGGACTATATGAGATTCTAAATGCTAGGCCTATCTTCAGTAGATATAGCGAAAAAAATCCTAAAACGCGCGCGGTTACTCTGCGCGAATAACAAAAATCGGCATTCGGCCTATGCCGCGCTATTAAAAAAAAAAGAAGATAGCAATTTTGGTCAGCTTCGTTATTTTAACATTTCTTTATAGCTTTGCATTCGGCCTAGTGCCCCGGGCTAGTGCCGATTTTTATACTAAAAGAAAATTTGGCGAGACATGCCGTAATTTGCTCGATTCTGGTGCCGGTGTCTATAGAGCTCCTGCATTGATTTACATGGGTAATATTAAAATTTAAATATCTCAAGAACCGAATATGCATGTGGTTTTTTGTTCTACCTAGGCCTACTGAATACTAGTATATAGCTGAAATAAAATGCAGGCCTATGTTTTCATTGTATCCTGCGCGAGATAGGCATATATAGGCCTATATTTTCGAATCGAATTAGGCCTACTGGTGATGATCTACTGAGAATCAAATTAAAATTTCAAATGTTGCGACATTTTGTTTTGGTTTAATTTGGGACTATAGGCGTTAATTTGGGACTCATGTGAGATTCTAAATGCTAGGCCTATCTTCAGTAGATATAGCGAAAAAAATCCTAAAACGCGCACGGTTACTCTGCGCGAATAACAAAAATCGGCATTCGGCCTATGGGGGTGGGAAAGAGGTAATGCCGCGCCGCGCTATTTTAAAAAAAAGGGGGGGGGGAAATAAAAATAGAGAAACAGGCAGATGCGGAAAGTCATGAGTCTGTAATATCGCTTTAAACTTTCTGATCGGGACTGATGTATTTTTTTTTAAATCGCCGCCTACATGATTAAGGAGAAAATTTAGAGAAAATATTGTAAAACATTACTTCTAGAGTAAAAAGATGTAATGAATCGGGATGAGATTCTAAATGCTATCTTCAGTAGATAAAACGAAAAAAATCCTAAAACGCGCACGGCTGCCCAGCAAACACAAAACGTTTTCGACATCATTCGCAAAAGGCTGTAAAAGGTTGTCAGAAAACGTTTAAATGTCGGGTTATATAAAGGGTACATTAATGGTATAAAACGTTTTCATAACATTAAATAACATTTGTTGGTAATTTACTGCACAGCAAACACAAATGTTTTACAGAAAACATTTAAATGTCAGGTTATATAAAGGGTATAAAAACGTTTTAATAACATTCCAAAAACATTTTTGAAAACTTGGTACAAATCATTCTAAACAGAATGTTATTTTGGGGTTGAAAAAATATTTTGCAAAAAATGTTTGCCCAAAATATTTACAATAACGTTTTTAAAATGTTTTCACGACCTTTATATAACCCGACAATTAAATGTTATTAAAACGTTTTGTAAAAAACATTTTAAGAACATTTCTGTGTTTGCTGGGTGCAAATATTTTAACATAATGTTATTTAAGTGTTGACAAAATATTTAGCCAAAAATGTTTGTAAAAATAGTTTACAATGACATTTCGAAAACATTTTAAAAATATTGTTGTAGTATGTTTTCATACAAAACGTTTTAAAACGATTTCATGACCTTTATATAACCCGACATTTTAATGTTATTAAAACGTTTTTACCTAAGCCAGAACCCAAAATATAACTTATTTAAAACGTTTTAAAAACGTTTTTGTGTTTGCTGGGTGCTTTGCGCGAATTTAAAAATCGGCATTCGGTCTAATGCCTCGCTATTTAAAAAAAAGAAAAGAAAAAAAAGAGGTAAAAATAGAGAAACAGTCAGATGCGGAAAGTGATGAGTCTGTAATATCGCTTTAAACTTTCTGATTGGGACTGATGTATATGTATTAGAAAGAAAAAATTCGCCGCTACACGAAGAAGTGAAAATTTAGAGAAATTAATGTAAAACCTTACTTCTAGAGTAGAAAGATGTAATGAATCGGGATGAGATTCTAAATGCTATCTTCAGTAGATAAAGCGAAAAAAATCCTAAAACGCGTACGGCTGCTCTGCGCGAGTTAAAAAATCGGCATTCGGCCTAATGCCGCGCCGCGCTATTTAAAAAAAAAGGGGGGGGGGAGAAATAAAAATAGAGGAACAGGCAGATGCGGAAAGTGATGAGTCTGTAATATCGCTTTAAACTTTCTGATCGGGACTGAGGTATTAGAAAGAAAAAAATTCGCCGCTACATGATGAAGTAAAAATTTGGCATAACTACACAATACCCACCACACCATGGGCACAGCCCTGAGCTGCTTCAAAGGGAATAGCCCCCTCAATTTGATATTTTCTTGTATTTTGACAAATAATCCCCTATAGTCACATCATAATTTCTTTTACATTTTGGTTCTTGGACAAATGTCTTCAACGAAGCGCCATCTATCTAGTAGTTGGACAAATAATCCCCTACAGTCACGACATGGCTTTTGGGATTTTGGTATTTGGACAAATAATTTCAGACAGAGAGGGTGTGTTGGTTGAAAACAGCCCGACGGTGTTGGTCGGCGTAGACGCAGTGTCTTCAACGAAGCGCCATCTATCTAGTAGTTGGACAAATAATTCCCCTACAGTCACGACATGGCTTTTTGGATTCTGGTATTTGGACAAATAATTTCAGACAGAGAGGGCGTGTTGGTTGAAAACAGCCCGACGGTGTTGGTCGGCGTATACGCAGTTGAAAACTCATTATTTGAGTACGTCCAAGGTTCCACACCATGGGCCATTAACCAAGTGCGTCCATGTCCAAATAGGATATGCACGCAATTCTTGGTTTTATGTTGGCGCAGTCGGCGCAGACGTAGTTCTGAATTCGATAGAGGGCTTACACGCAATTCTTGGTTTTATGTTGGCGCAGTCGGCGCAGACGTAGTTCTGAATTCGATAGAGGGCTTATAGGTCTTGGTTTTATGTTGGCGCAGTCGGCGTAGACGTAGTTCTGAATTCGATATGGGGCTTTGAAAACAGCATGCTTCTTAACAGGACATAGACACACTTGCGTGTAGGTCTTGGTTTTATGTTGGCGCAGTCGGCGCAGACGTAGTTCTCAATTCGATAGAGGGCTTATAGGTCTTGGTTTTATGTTGGCGCAGTCGGCGTAGACGTAGTTCTGAATTCGATATGGGGCTTTGAAAACAGCATGCTTCTTAACAGGACATAGACACACTTGCGTAAACACAATGCACGACTAAACATAATGTATGAGGGAATGCCTCGTTCTAACAAGAAAGCCCGACTGCGCGTTGGGACGAGAGACCTTATTTTTGTAGTATATTTAGAATCAATCGTATCAAATTTTTACTTGAGTTGTAAAAACCATAAAAAGAGTCTCAATCAGTCTCATTAATTTTTATGTATTTTGCTGTTTGTTGGTATAAGAAAATATGTAATAGTGCAAGGCATCGCAACAAGACCAAAGTCATATAATTTGGATTCTATTATTTTTTAGAATTCAGTTCAGCCATCAATTCGCGGGAGAATTTTCCCAATTTTAACGTAATAAAATGGACTGTAAAATCCATACCCGATGACCCCCCCCCCCTTTTTTTTTTTAGTTGCGGCTACCCAATGAACCCCTTTCTTTGGTTGCGGTTACCCATAACCCCTTTTTTTCTATAATATCATCATCAAAATGCAACTAAACAATGCAGAAACTGTCCAATTTTGCTTCATTTTTTCACAATTATGCCGAAAGTTTCAAAATTTTGCTACATTTTGTCACAATTTTCTACCCGATGACCCTTTCTTTAAATCTTATACTCGATGACCCCCTTTTTTATTTTATTTGTACCCAATGACCCCCTTAGTTTTAAAAATAACGCTTTGTACCCGATATGCCCCTACTTCGCGACTCCGGTAGGCACATACCCGTCACTTCCAAAATTGAGGGCCCCCCCCCCCTCCCCCCGAGGTCCAAGTTGGATATGGTATACAAATGTGACTCAAAGACAGAGATATACACAATTATTGTTTAATTCTTGATGGTTTATTGATAGTAATAACAAAATATACTTACAAAATTGGATGCAAATATAAGTGAGATGATTGTAGTCATACAGTTATAACAAGATTAGAATGTACACGAATTTGTTTGCCTTATTAATACAGAAAGGTGTACAATAGAGTTGATAATGGTAATCATGGCTATGTGTCATTCTTTTGAAAATATGCAAGCTTCATAAGCATGTAATTGAAGATTCCGCATGTTTTGAAGGTGATAATGATACTTTTTTGATAATTTTGGCTATGGAGCACGGGCCCAAAACGGGGAGGCTGTATATTGCACGTCCCACGGCTGGTACCAGAGGATTATTTAAGCACTTCCCAGCAAGTCTTGCGGTTAGCATAGCTGTGTGAGTGAACATGACACCACTGCCCGTCCACTGCATACACACGTGCATGGTTAAATTTGAATTTGGACAGATATATTTACAATAAAAACACCTTCAAAAAGTTGGCCGATTTCACATTTTATGTTCTTATCTACAGAAGGTGTGATTTATCCTTCGTGCATACATCACTTTACATCTGAAATCGACCAAGTAATAATGACACACGGACAATTCTTAAACAACATCTTTTGCACAGAGTTCAATGGGATTTGAAAATATAGTGGCAGTTGAAACTCTAGTGATAACACTTTTACAGTGCATGATTGGGCTTCCTTAAATCATCCTCTGGGCTGGTACCTCTGCTGGTACGTTCAATCTCAGCCCATTGTCATTCCGAAGCAATCAATATTTGACTTCAACAGGAAGGCCTGTTTCCATTGCTACATTCTTGATGTCTTATATAGGGCCTAGAGGCCTTGCATGAGTTTATCGATTGGCTCCAAACAAAGGATTTGAACCGGTGTCCTTCACCGTAGTTATGGCGGAGTGCAGTCCATTCAATCAAATGTTGTCATCAACCTATTTGATCGTAGTGCAGGCAGGGGATGACACTCACCTCATTTGCATGGCAAAATTACCCGTCTCCTCTGCAGCCAATTTGTTTTCGCTCCATCGAAATCAAGCTGGTCACGGAGGAGACTACCTTCCTTTGTGTTTGTTCATTTGTGTATGGAGAGCCCTTCTTGGAGTCCGTTTGGACTTAGGCTACGCTCTCAGCTAGAGTCCGACGCTGTATTGTACTAGAAACACCTTCTCTGTGAATTCGCTAGAGCAAGGAAAATAAAAACTGGTTTCATTACTATCTGTTTTTGAGCTTTTTTGCATGTCTACGACCATGGTGTTACCACAACTGTCTTTGCGTCATTAAGCCGTTTCTCATCAAAATGTCCGTTTTCTCATCCAAAACTTCCTTTAGTGTATTAAGTTAGCTTACGCCTATTGATCCTAAATTTGCTGGTAGGGTAAAACTCGTTTTAGGGGGTGTTTAAAAAAGTCATGCGTTTAGGCCTACACTATCATACTTGAGTGCCCCCCCACCCCGGTGAAATTTGGGACTCATTTGGTCACCGTCCTTGCCCACACGAGTCGCCCAGGAGTAGGCCCTACTCGGCATTATTAATTATTAGTGCTTAGCTCCTAAATACAGTCGCGTATCGTGTTGTCAATTATCGTTACTTGTGTCCATGGATATGACCCTATGTATAAGTAGTCTTCATAGAATTCACACAGTCTATGCCATGTCATTTAACGGATACAAAGAGGATAATAATGTTGAGGGCGCCCACAAAATCTTACACCGTCTTACACAATGTTCCAAGGCAAAGTTCAGTTTAATATTTACTCATCGTACAAATACAGACGTTTTATTATTAATTTATGATGTTGTCTGGATGGGTGGACAGCTAGTTGTCACACTGTGGAAAAACAACAACCGGGAATCCGCATTCATTTACAAATAGCATTAAATTAGTATCACATAGTGGCCTCCGTGCAGTGGAAAACCTTAATTCTTTCATCAAAAAGAAATGAAAATGACCAAAAAAACCGGATCCACCTGTACGCCTATAAAATGGGCACAGAAATTTGTCTCAAATATGAATGAATTTTAAGAAACATACGGGATATGATGAACCAATGACCTGACGCCATGATAGCAGGATCTATTAGTTGTTTTATATACAATGCATATACCGTGTTGTCATAATACCAATATTTGGCATAATATATAACGACTAATATTTAGTATTGTAAATATGCAGTTCATATGCACAAACGAACACTGATCTTTATGATATTCAGGTTGTTGTACATCTCATATAACATGTCATATAGGAGGTCATATGTGTTGACCTTCTCCTATTGTATTTGTTCATCTGTGTATGGAGAGGATTAGCGCCATTAAACGCCATTAAAACTCCATCAGTATTAGGGCGTAGTTCAGTGAACTCACCAGATTGCTATTCCAAGTACTTTGATAAATACAGATAATATGTATCGATGGGTCGAGGCGATTGCATTGAAAACCTAATACATTATTCATAACAGTTACGTAATCAATCGATAGTGCGGACACTTTTCATTTGCAAACCACCAAAATTCGTGATCTTTTAGCGTTGGAAAAGAAACCACGTGAATAGAGTGCCCTCTCAAGAATATCAACTCTCTGGTGCAGGGTTATGTGTATGAGACGAACTGTCACGGTAGATTGCAATCATGCTTTTGTTGAATGCATTTGAGTAGTCCGCCATATTTACGGGATGATACGTCACATGCAAGGCCTCTATTAAACGAAAGTAGGCCCCTACGATTGCCGGATTCCGAATGATATTGTTGATTGTAACACATAATAAGTTCTATGTTAAAGCTTTGTTTTACATTACCTATTTACAAATGGGTGAACAATGTGTTCGTATGTTTACTGCGCTCTGTACAAAATAGAAGAATAACATTACATACTTACAAATTAATACATGAAGAAAATAATATTTAAACTGGACTACTCCCTAACATTTTGTGTCTTGAGCTGTTTAAGGTGGTTATTCAGGCATTATAAAAGTGCTCTAAACAGATTAATTGAGTAGACCAAAGTACACTGATCAATATGCCTTTTCTTTGGAATCAATCGGACATAGGCCTACATTTTTCAAAATACATCAATTTATATTTTCTTTGTATCGTATTGTCTTTATCAATAATCAATCAAGTCAATAAGCTAAAATGACTGCAGAAGCTCATTAACATATAATTTTTGCCAATATTTTGCTAAAAATCCATGCATAAATGTTCGGGGTACTTTTATTTTGCATAAATTTGCCCTGAAACTTGGTCAAAGTGTTTCTAATATGTTTTAATGTATTATATAGTGAAGCCACCCCCTAATTTGCAAACAAAAACGTTTTCAACATCGTTTGAAAAAGGTTATTAAATCCCTAATTTGCATATTTCCATAATTCAGTAGCATTTATGCAAATTAGGTCATTAATTATGCAAATTAGAGGGCGGCTTCACTCTATAATACATTAGAACATATTATAAACACTTTGACCAAGTTTCACGGCATCCAATACCAGGCATATACATTTTTGTAAGGTCTACTGCAAAAACATAGCCATTGAACACAGTAATACCTTACCCAGCAAACCATAAACGTTTCAACATCCTTTGCAAAAGGTTATAAAAGGTTGTCAGAAAACGTTTCAATGTGGGGTTCTATAATGCGTTCATTAATGGTATAAAACGTTTTCATAACATTTCATAACTTTTGATGGTAATTACTCAGGGCGTAGCCAGCTTTCTTGGTCAGGGGGGGGCAACAAAAATTCAATGGCACAGTTGAAAAAAAAAATTGCAGTTGCAACTTGTGACATGAAATTTTTGTTCTTAGAGAGACTGTACATGTTTTGGAACTTCCAAAACCATATGCGGGCGTAGCGCGCTAAAAAAATTGCATCTGACACTATTTTTGCCCATCATCGATACGAAAATTGCTGTATTGTGACAATGTGCAAAATTTTTTTTTTTTTTTCTATTTTGGCCCATGATCGGGGTGAGTTTTGATGACAAAGGGGCACCTTGCCCTTTTTTCCCCTTTGCCCTTTGGTCAGGGACCCTTCTTTCTTTCATTTTATCAGGGGGGAAGTTTGGCCCCCCTGCCCCCCCCCTTCCTGGCCAGGGGCGTAACCAGACCTGACCTTCCGGGGGGGCAAGATTGAAAAATTTCCCAATTCTTGACCAAAAGTCGCGAGCGGCTTGCCGCGAAGCGTTAAACGGGTGGTGTCCAGGGGCAAAGCCCCGGCAGGGGTCAAGGGGGCGGAGCCCCCTGAAGCTCCTGGTTTTTGGCATATTAGAAGCTAAAAAATCAGTGTTTCAGAGTACAAATTTCAAATTCCCTCTTTCTTTCCCTTTCTCTTCTCCCTTCCCTTTTTCCCCTCTTTTTTCTTTTCTTCTTTCCCTTTCTTTTTTTCCTCTTTTTCCCCTTTTTCTCTTCTCCTTCCCCTTTTTTCTTCCCTCTTTTTCTCTCCTTCCCCCCTTTTCCCCTTCCCAATTTTTTTGGTCTTCTTCCCAGTTTTTTTGTGTCCGGGGGGGCAGCTTGCCCCCCCGGCCACCCCACTGGTTACGCCACTGTTCCTGGCTACGCTACTGTAATTACTGCACAACAAGCAACAATGTTTGACAGAAAATAGATAAATGCGAGTTATATCATTGGTATACATGTACACACGTTTTTATAACATTCCTAAAACATTATTGAAAACTTGGTACAAATCATTCTAAACAGAATGTTATTTTGGAGTTGCAAAAATATTTTGAAGAAAATGTTTGTCCAAGTATTTACAATAACGTTTTTAAAATGTTTTCACGACCTTTATATAACGCGACATTTAAATTTTAGAACAATGTTTTACGTTTTTATAACATTCCAGCAACATTTTTGAAAACTTGGTACAAATCATTCTCAACAGGATGTTATTTTGGAGTTGCAAAAATATTTTGAAAACAATGTTTGTCCAAGTATTTACAATCACGTTTTTAAAATGTTTTCACGACCTTTATATAATGCGACATTGAAATGTTATTACAATGTTTTACGTTCTTATAACATTACAAAAACATTTTTTTTAAACTTTGTACAAATCATTCTAACCAATCGTGATGTTTTATTTCATCACGCTCTAAACAATAATTATCATTTTCAAGGAAATAACAAATAGACCTACACATAAAAGATTATTAATGATTTTAGGCCCTAAAATATGCATGTTGGGACCAGACTCCAGAAGCGTCAGCCCTGAGAGAAATGTTATAAATTGGCCTTTTTGACGAATACAAATACCTTCAATTCCGGGCTTCAATATTATTTTAGTAACCTTATAGTCAAGACGATTTCCTGTGGCATCATGCCCGACAAATTTAGGTGAAAACTGCATTTTAAGTGATGTCATTTTGCTGATTATCGTGACGAAATCCCGCGGACAATAATTTTATTTGTAGGCCTACTTACCTTTTAACGCCGATTTCAGATTCAGGTTCTTTAATATGTCTTATGATACGGCATCCAAGCAAAAACCAAAATACTGTCTTCTTTATTATACAGGTGTCTTAACGCGTTGTTGTCCGAGTAATTACAAATGAGCTCGACTCATTAAGGCTACATGCTCTTTTTGGTTGAAATTTTGGCGGAAATAATCCCGCCAAAACATTAAAGTAATCTTTTCCCACAACTAAATATCATAGCCAGGAAATTAATGATGCATCTGGTAGCTTAGATCATAACTTTCATTATACTTAGTTGCAATTATCCCAGAAAATTCTTGATTTGTTTTACAGAGTCTTGAATTGTCGATGTTTTTGATCAAAAACATCACTCGGTGTATTTTGAAACTCGAGGCATTAACTCTTCTCAAATTAGCCCCAAATCATAATTTATTATATGCACGTGTAGCAAACACCAATGGGAATAATTGGACGTTGTTTGCGGAGCCTAAATTTGGTTTGATTTTATTTCACAATAATTCTAAGGTGAGAATTTTGACCTGACATTTCCTTTTGGATTTCAAATTTAGATTCATTGATATGTGATATTTTGAATAAATAAAGAGTACGCTTACCTTTCTGCAACACTTCCCGGTATCATTAAGCATCTGCTGATAACCGACATTTTAGCTGAAAACAGTCCTTCCTATTATTGTTGAACAAAATATGTTTCAAAAGTGCGTACACTATGCGTATAAACTAGCACAGCGAGGTAATGAACAGAGCTATTTACGGTGGGGTATATATCTATTGTAAGCTATTAGGGTAGGCCTATAGTATATCCAAGGGGGTGACACTAAATTCACGGTTGTTCTATTAGCAACGCAAAACCTATGAAAAATTCCGCTGGTTTACTATCTAGAAAGTGAGGCCAGCTAGTTATCGATCCGTTATGAATAATTCATGTTCGACCCCGGGGATCATGTTAATTGAGATTGGCAAATAACAACGTTGTTAGTTTTGCGAACTTTGCCTGTTCAATGAGAGTATAGCGCGCCCCAATACATCTGGGCACAAACCAGGCGAAAACGATCCAGTTTAATGAAATGGCGGACGGATATTCCCATCGGGCACCAGTGATATATTTTTTTCAAAGAAAGTCTACTAATTTGATATGAAATGACATTTTGCAATAGCAAAGTCAAAATTAGGACTTGCGGTCAATAATATGAAGGAAATACGTGACAGAGGCAAGGTGTGAAACACAAGTAGTATTTGAAATTAAAATAACCTTTGATACCCGACCTGACCTTCCATAGCTTTCCATCATGGCGCCTTATTCGTTTTTATGTATTTCTATATGCTCTCAAGTAAAATAAAATACCAAACTGCACTAAGCAGACAGAATGTTACTTGGCTCCCAGCATGAATTATTGATTTTATACGGAGGTAAAGAAATACACAGTTGCCTGCAAGCCGTGCACCATACTCTAAATACTTCGGTAAATCTGAATAATGGTCACATGTAGACATATCACGTGTTCGGGAAATCACGTGGCAACATTTTAAGATTTCAGACTTGTTTAATATATCTTTTAAATGCTGATAAATCGTGGTTGGCTGCCCATATTATATGTTAAATTCAATGTTTTATGAATATAATTCTACCACGCAGAGGGGGTCACACAGCATAATTTCATCTCACTACACGATTTAGCTAGATTTGGAGCTCTGCATTTCAAATTCACGTCAATTTTAAAGTTTATACACTTAATATATTTAATATAATACTTATTTTTTTGTTACAACAAACTGGAACACGAAATATACTAGCTTATTACCTATACAGAAAGGGGATTTATACACATTCACTCATTTGACATGCCTGGCGCATCAAGACATTCTCTGTCTGGATGATAACATGACTGTCGCCCTCAATACGCCTGGGCGCAAATTTAAATAACAATACGCTATTTACATATGAATGCGGCTTCATGCTAATTTCTAGCGCCGCTTCCAGGCCTATTCCGTGGTATATCTTCCCGCAAGTGACAAGATGTGTCAAGCAGGGCGGTATATTCAAACGCTATTGTCTGGATCATTGAGTATCGATTGCGCACGTATACATGCAGCACGGATGTGTGTGGTCCTCCCCTGGTTTTGACATAAATTACAAATGACGTCGTGAATGACCCAGCGTTTTCATTTTATTATTACTAAATTAATCGTCGTTTAGGGAGCGATCGTTATTTATGGCAGGGGGGGGAATGGGTAAATTTAGGGGGGAACACGAAATTTTTTGTGGTCTTGAGGAGGGAACCTGAAATTTTTAGTTGAACCAGGAGGGGGGATTGTTAAATTTTAAATGGAGAATATTGGGAAAACAAGGGGGAACGCGAAAATTTTGAGCGGACGCGAGGGGGAACGCGAAATTTTTGTTGATATTTTGCCAAAACACCCATTCCCCCCTGCCGTAAATAACGATCGGTCCCTTATCACGAGTGCTAAGAGTCGTACCAGTTCAATGCATCAAAATTAATTTGTATTAAATGAAAACAAACAGACAAGTAGAGTCATATGTCTTTCTATGACCGTATTCCTACCAAAATCTGATTTTCAATACATAGAAACGTGTTGATATGTATATCTTTGAAAATCGCCGAATGTTAACCACAGTCACCGTGGCACAGTATAGGCATCTTTAGCATTCATAGTGCAATTGGCAGTGGTTCGAACCCCGGTGAAAATTTTAGGATTTTTATTCTTTTTACTAATGCGCAGTGCCGTTTTTCAAACACGCCCCTGAATGAAACTCATGGGCAAGTACCCTTAAAGATTTGGTGGGAGATTTGTCATCCACCGTTATCCATTCATGGGTCCTCGGGTTATGTGCCACGTGCGTGTTGAACATCATGTCCAAACCAAAACAGTTAACTTAGTTTTCCTTTTTGTTACCTATGTACACCATGTCTCTTTACTTCCATTGTTATTAATACACCAATGCTTGTAGAAAGAAATCAAGTTGACGTCAAGGTTAAGCAACCAAAAGTGTCATCCGAATCGACCTAAGCTTAGTAGGCCTAAGTTGTTAGTAACTGGTGGCCCATTGTGTATGTTTTTTCCACCAGTTCCAAGAACAGGGAATAAAAAACTTCAACAAAAAAAAAAAAAAAAAATGTACACAAAGTGCAAAGCAACGTAACAAGACAAAACTTTCATACCATTTTCATAAAAGTTCGCGAGGGAATTCGTCACAATATTTTCCAAACACTTATGACAAAGGCCATAATTTATTTGAAATACACTAAATCTAAATTACAATGGGCTATTCCAGAAATTTTCCACACACCCCCCAAAGGTGACATTGGGATTTCCCACAGATTTCCCCCTCAATATTGCTTGGGAATTCCTATCATGAAATGTCGAAAGAACATCCCATTTCCCATCCAGATGCACATCGGAATGTAAATGTCGGGAAATCACATATAATTTTAATTTTGTCACCTTTGGGGGGTGTGTGGGAAAATTTCTGGAATAGCCCAATGGCTATGCTTTCAAAAATTGAGCAGTTCAATACATTATTATTCTTTATTGTAACTGCTTCATTAATAAATAATAGGGCTTCACTTACAAAATGATTGTTTAAGGTCTTACAAAAATTATATGCCATATTACCGTCCATAATGTACATTCATACACCAGTTCGTTTGGGCTTTGTTTGTGTAAACATAATTGGGGTACTCTTAATCTAAATTGCAACAGAAAATGTTGCAGTTTTGAATACATGACAAGGATATCAATTTTTTTTTTGCTTGTCTTAAGGGATCTGGAATGAGCGTTTTGGGGGAGGAATTTTGGCACCTATTTTGTGGACATCATAATAATTCATCACTTTTTCATCACTTTTTATCACTTTGAAAACAAAATTACAAAATGCAATCAAACAATATCAGGGCATGGAATAATAATATTAAATTTCTCAATCCATGGGCTTTAAACATTATACAGAAAATTAAACAATCTTTTTTCCATACAAAATAACGTGAAACGTAACAAATGAAAAATTTGCGAAGTGATGAAAAAATCCTCACTTTTGTCATCACAAAATGATAGAAAACATTAAAAATCAAAAATATAAAAGTAGTACAAAATCCTCACTTTTTTTCACCAGAAAAAAAAGAAACATAATAAATAAAAAAATTGAAAGTCATGACAAAATTCTCACTTTTTTCCTCACAAAATATTAAAAGACATAAAAAAATTCAAAATGTGCAAAGTGATGAAAAACTGTCACTTTTTTCCTCACAAACTTTAAATAAGAAACATAACAAATGAACAAATTACAAAGTGATAAAAATCCTCACTTTTTTCCACAACAAATTTTAATAAGAAACATACCAAATCAAAATATTACAAAGTGATAAAAATTTCGGGTTAGTACAATTTGTGACCCTGACTTCTCATACACGACTTTTCAACCCAAAAATTTCAGCCAATATGGTACATATTTTCTAATGATTCAAGCAAAATATTTTTTTGTAATTCTCAAAACCCAACTTAACTAAATAACAAAAACTGATGCTAAACTTAAAATGTGTAGGCCTATCCATTATTTAAATTCAATCAAACCCGGAAATTAAGCATGTTATTAAAACCCTAACCCACGATGTGTAGATTTTTTTTGATTACCCAAATCAGCTATAATGCGTAACATATTAAAAGGGCTACTGCATGGAGGTGAGGTTTATGACCAAGAAATGTAAATATTGACTTTCCCTCTGTGTGTGTCATCACATGAACAATTACGTAATAGTATTGACTTTTGTTGAACCATGGTTGAACTTGTTAAGGCCCAGTAAAAAAATACATGTTTCTCGTTCGCGCCCTCATCCTTTTTGAAGATTTTTCAAATTTCTTTTTATTTTGTAAACTTTCAGTTATAACATGTTGAAAAAGATGTTTCAGAAGTTGAAACTTATTTTACGGCTTTGTAAATGCATAATACATCATTTAAGAAGAGTTTTGTGATCACTAGAGGGGCCTACCTCTCAAAACAATAAAATAAAAAGGGCCTCCTCCTTTTTCTCAGATATCAATATGAGCTAATAATAGTAATATGAGCTAATATGTGCGTCGAATACCCAAAAATGGTGCTAAATACAGGTATTTAGCGTCATTTCCCAATAAAAATTAGAAAATAAAAAGCCCCTCTCCTAATTTTTTAAAAACCCGGACGAGAAACATATTTTTATTTTTACTTGGCCTAAAAGGTCAGTGAACTCATCATCACTCCTGCCAGAGACCATGTTCTCGGGGGAGGGGCTGTGCAAGGCAACATGATTCAGCTTTGGCCCTTCAGATCTGTAACCTAAGTTTTTCCAAGCTGTCCCAAAAATTCTCTTTTCCCGTGAAAAGCAGTTTGCTATCAATGCTGAAATGCAAAGGGGAATACCGGAGTCACCGAGCCAGGGGCCAAAATTTCCGCATCGCATCGTTCAACTAAATAAAAATTCCTTTAAAAAAGGAACGGGGCGCCCAATGTGAGCTAGGACGTGATATGGTCATTATCAAAGAGCTTTTAAATAGAAATAGAGTCGCAATAGATTATATAATCTTTTGTTCGTTTGTGCCGATTAGAAGTTGCGACAGGCTATTCATAAAAGTGGTACCATTGTTTCGAATAAAGGGTTCCGCCATTAAATTGGTCACTGATCCGGCATCATATTAACGCTCTACACAACAGGCGAGTATCAATAAGTGACCACACTACAATCATGTGTAAGGGCAGTCATGTGTAAAGTGGTACCATTGCCTCATTTCAAATATATAGTTTTAGTTTTGGTTTTGGTTTTGGTCACGTGGTTTCCTATTGTCCTGCCTAACCACTTGAATCACAAGATATCGAACTCATTGTTTCTACCTTTTGTTTAAAACTAAACATTTGTGGCAGGTAGTTTCGGTTTTGGTTTCAGTTTCTTATAAGTGGTGTGACAAATAAAATTACAGGATTTTCGAGTTACCTGATCTAAGTATACAAAAGAAATGTTTAAATTTCGCAGTGCAATATTCACGAGCAGAGAAGTCGAACAAAGCAGTCTACATTTAAAAGCATTGATTTAGTTTGAAAGCATTTGTAGTGTTCTTCAGTATGTCAACCTTATAGTAAACATCGGTAAACCCATTCAGGTATGTTAGCCTTATAGCTAACCTTTGACCCAAGTTACTCACGATATAAACACGATGTAATCAAGCATAATAACTGCGTTGATGTGTTCTTATTTGAGTCATTTCATTGATACAAACGGAGATAATCTTACATCTCTACAATGGCGACGAACATGAAACTCCCGTGCGTGTTTTAAGCCTAGCTGTGAAGTGTATCACCGTGTACAAGTGAAGATATACTCGTCGAACCATGGCTGCCGACGGAGCAAATCTCCAATTGTATACACCGCCGTTCCCCGAATTTGTCATTGACGACATTACAACGGTAGGTCCCAGGTGGGAGAAATATGTCAAGAGTTTGGAGCGTCTGTTTGTAGCGTTTGGTGTAGACGATGACAAGAGACAGAGAGCTTTACTCCTCTATTACTGTGGGGATCCCGTGAATGAGATATTTGAAACTTTCACTGATACTGGGGAGGATTATAAAACTGCTAAAGATAAACTCACTGCTCATTTTGCTCCCAAGAGAAACAAGGATTATCATAGATGCCTGTTTGGTGATGCTAAACAGTATGCCAGTGAAGGCATAGTGGACTTTCATACAAGACTACAGCAGTTAACCCTATACTGTGAGTTCGCTGATAAGGATAGCAGTATTAAAACCCAAATCCTTCGAGGGTGTAAGTCTGCTGGTTTACGGCGGAAGGCATTACGTGACAGCCTTAGTCTTACACAAATTATAGAAAAAAAAAAAGCTCGTGAGTTGGCTGATACACAAGCCACCGAAATGGAGAAGTCAACGTCAACTCAGAGTCAAGTGAACTATGCTGGTCATAAGAAAAAGCCGGGTAGTGGTATGGCTTCGGGTAGTAACAGTGGTAAGAAACGGTCGTACATGCAACAAAGATACCGTAAAAACACAGCACACAACCCAGGTACAGATGCTAAAGCTAAAAGTGCTGGTAAAAGTGGTGCACAGAAATCGTGTTTCCATTGTGGTGGTTCATGGCCACATCCACGCGGTACGCAATGTCCGGCGTCAGGGAAGCGCTGCAACAGTTGTAAAAAGTTGAATCACTTTGCGCGTTGTTGTAATCAGTCTGGTCAGGTCAATATGAATGTTGTTGAACCTAATTTGTCAAGTGATGATGATTATGTTTTCGGGTTAAATAACAAAGATCTTCCCAGTGTAGAAGTCATGTTTGGTAGTCAACAATGTACAGCCTATATCGACTCCTGTGCAGGTGTCAATGTGATGAGTCCGACTGACTATGATAGCTTGGTTGATAAACCAGATTTGCAGAAACCAAAAAGTCTGTGTTTCCATATGGAAGTAAAGTCCTCTAAAATTTCGTGGAATGTTTACCACTACAGTCTCATATAACGACTGCATCCTGGAAAACAAAGAGGTGTATGTCAGTGAGTTTGGTGACACACTTTTGAGTTATGAAACGGCAACACAACTAGGTTTGATACAAATTACTTATGGTGTCGGTTCTTCATCAGAACATGTTGATCATATTGTGTCAAAATTTCAGGATAGATTTGAAGGAATAGGCAAGTTGAAAGGTACTCAAGCTAAACTTCACATTGATGATTCAGTCGTACCGGTTGCTCAACCTCATCGTAGAATTCCATTTCATACGAGAAAGAAAGTGGAAGCAGAGGTAAAGAAGCTTCAAGATCTAGATATCATAGAACCTGTCAAAGGTGATCCAACACCATGGATTTCTCCCATCCATGTAGTCAACAAGCCCAAGAATCCAGATCAGATCAGGATGTGTGTTGACATGAGAATGGCAAATAAGGCCATTGCCCGTGAAAGACACCTTACACCTACAATAGATGATATCTTGGCAAGCCTCAATGGAGCAACAGTGTTCTCCAAACTGGATCTTAATGCTGGCTATCATCAAATTGAGTTAGCGGAAGAATCGCGTCACATCACCGTGTTTTCGACACACGTAGGATTGTTCAGATTCAAGCGGCTCAGTTTTGGTATTAACAGCGCAGCGGAAATCTTCCAGAATCACATTCAATCAGCTCTTGGAGGTTTGGATGGTGTATTGAACATGAGTGATGATATCTTGGTATATGGTTGTAACCAGCAAGAGCATGATGCAAGACTAGAAGCATGCCTACAGCGCATCAGTGACAGAAATCTAACATTGAATAGAAACAAGTGTCAATTCAGTGTGCGCACCATAGAATTCTTTGGCCATGTTTTCAGTGAGCATGGAGTCTCACCAGACCCAAAGAAGGTGGAAGCCTTGAAGTCAGCGGAAAGACCAAAGACCCGTGAGGAAGTGAGTAGCTTATTCCCGGTGGGTTCAGTTTGTATTTAAAGGTAGGACGATGACCGCCAGGATTTGAAAATGACCCTATTTCACGGGAAATCGAGGACATTTGCAGCAATTTTACCCCTATTTTATGCAAATCAAGGAAAATTTCCCCCAAATACCTCCCCTATTTTTATCATTTTGAGGACGATTTTCATTTCACCCCTTATCACGAGGAATCAAGGACATTTTCCGAAATAAATACCCTATTTTACCATTTCAAGGACGCTTTTGAATTTACCCCTATTTCACGGGAAATGAGGACAATAATGAAAACTATAGCGGTAAAACGCGGACGAAAGTCCTAGAAATACACCCTATTTTTCATTTCAAGGACAATTTTGCTCCAAAACACCCCTAATTTGGACAATCATGAACAATTTTGTCCTCGAAAATTCATGGACATTTCTTGAAAAGTACCCTAATTGGAACCATCATGCGTACACATTGTCAGTGAAGACTGAACCCACCGGGAGCTTATTGGGTATGGCTACCTACTGTGCACGATTTATACCCAATTTAGCAACCAAGGCAGAACCGCTTCGTGACCTCATCAAAGATGCAACATGGGAATGGAAAGAAAAACATGAAATTGCACTACAGAATATTAAAGATAGCATTTCAGCTACATGCAGTACTGCATACTTTGACACCAAGAAGAAGACAGAACTTCTTGTGGATGCTAGTCCAGTTGGTTTAGGGGCCATATTAGTCCAGTATGACAATGACAATAACAATAACACTGGCTCAATTGTGGCACTTGCAAGTAGGGCTCTGACCCCTGTAGAACAAAGATACTCTCAAACAGAGAGGGAAGCTCTGGCTGTGTATTGGGGCATTGTACATTTTCATCTTTATTTGTATGGAGGCGAGTTCCAGGTGATTACTGATCACAAGCCTTTAGTGCCATTGTTCAACCGTCCTGGAGCTAAACCACCCATTCGCATAGAGAGATGGATTATGAGATTGCAGGAATATGAGTTTGAGTTAGCGTACCAGAGGGGGAAGTTAAACCCAGCTGACTACATGTCTAGGCACCCCCTGCAAACAACAAAAGCTACAAGTCATGAAGACAAAATGACTGAAGAATTCGTCAATCTTATAACAACACATGCCATTCCAAAGACACTTACCATAGATGATATCAGAGAGGCAACCGAGAAAGATGACACACTGCAGCAGTGCATGGTTGCCATAGAGACAAATGACTGGCACAATTTCCGTATGCAAACTACAGAAGCTGACAAACCAGAAATGGAAAGTCTGTATAAAGTACGGGAAGAATTAAGTGTCAACATAACTGAAGGAATCATTCTGAGAGATCACCGTATTGTGATTCCAACATCATTGCGTCAAAAAGTTGTAAGTATTGCTCATGAGGGTCACCAAGGTGTGGTCAAGACTAAACAGTTGTTACGTGAAAAAGTCTGGTTCACAGGGATTGATAAGTTGGTTGAGAGTACTGTCAGAAATTGTTTGGCTTGTCAGGTAACAGTCACAGAAAAGCAGTCAACGGAACCTTTGCAAATGTCTGATCTTCCCAAAGCAGCTTGGCAGGAAGTAAGTGTTGATTTCAAGAACCTTCCTACAGGTGAATACTTGCTTGTGGTGATAGATGATTATAGTAGGTTCCCAGTTGTTGATATTGTTCATTCTACTAGTGCAAAAGCTGTGATTCCCAAGCTAGACACAATTTTCTCAACACATGGAGTTCCCAGGGTAGTTAAGTCTGATAATGGACCCCCCTTCAATGGTGATGAGTTTGCGCAGTTTGCAAAATACTTAGGTTTTCATCATCGCAAGGTTACCCCCCTTTGGCCGCAAGCAAATGGCGAAGTTGAACGCATGATGAATAATCTTAAAAAGGTATATAATGCTGCCAAAACAGAGCGCAAGAATTGGCGACAAGAAATGAACGCGTATTTACGCAATTATCGCGCGACACCGCATAGCACCACTAACTGCTCGCCAGCGTCTTTGTTGTATGGTCGACAGTTTATCACTCGTCTACCTGAACTGTGCCAACCTCCCGTGAATGACGACAATGAACTCAGAATGCATGACAAAACGCAAAAGAACAAGATCAAACTGTATGCTGATAAAAAGCGTGGTAGTCGTCGCAAGCATATCAAAGTTGGTGATAAAGTGCTTGTTAAGAACAGTGGACAATTCAGTGCTACTCCATACAAGACTCTGCCCTATGAGGTTACTGCTGTGAAAGGTACCATGGTAACCGCACGTCAGGGTCAACAGTTCATCACCAGAAATGTGTCACATTTCAAACTTTACCAAGGTGAATTAGCTGATGAAGATTTGAGTGATACAGAGTCTACGTATGATGAAGGAGAAGAACCGCAAGTTGCAGATCCACCAGCATTGGCAGATCCACCTGTGAGACGCAACCCACAAAGAGACAGACAACTGCCAGCAAGATTGCGTGATTACGTCATTAATTAGCAAAAAATGGGGCATTTCAGAAATCTACCCCATGGCATTAAATGATAAAACAATGCCACAACTGTGAGCCCATATACTGCACTTTTTTTTTTTTTTGCCAAATAAACAGAGTGAGAGAAAATTTCTCATTTTCAATTGAAAGATATTCATACTGTTAAACAGCTATGATTTTGCTACATTTCCTATGATTGTGAAGTTTGTCATATGGACCTTTGAAAATCAAAGAACTTTCCTGAACATGAACATTTTGTCCAGACTTTTAGTGATGCATAAATAATCATCGCAGGCCCTTTGATCTACAGTACATGTAGCACAACTAGATTTTGTGCTTAGCTCAAATTTTTGTGCAGTTAGATTTTTTGGTTATATTTTTTTCCAACTCCAAATTTAAAAGGGCCACAGTTACTTCAAACTTGAAAAGTTAATACTGTGTTTCAACTTTCACTTGAAAGTAATACTTGTTGGAAACTTGTTTAGTGTTTTCATAAAACTAGAAAACATGCTTGTTAAACAGAATTGGAACTTTGCACATGACATTATATTTCCATGAAAGTACATGGAATTGGACATTTTTTTTTTTAAAGATAAGGAGGATACATGTATGTGAACTGTCAAAGAACACTTAACTCATCGAGAAACACTTAGTTTTGAAATGTGAAAAAACAATGTTCACATGTAGAAGGACATTTGTTTATTTATGCAAATTGATGAATATGTTTTCTCTCTAAAAAGACAAGGAGGGATGTAGTGTTCTTCAGTATGTCAACCTTATAGTAAACATCGGTAAACCCATTCAGGTATGTTAGCCTTATAGCTAACCTTTGACCCAAGTTACTCACGATATAAACACGATGTAATCAAGCATAATAACTGCGTTGATGTGTTCTTATTTGAGTCATTTCATTGATACAAACGGAGATAATCTTACATCTCTACAGCATTGACAAGAGACTACGAAATCAGCCTAAGCTGATTTCACTGTGAAAATATATAGACCATGGAAATATTTCCACAGACATGACAATAGACACTTGACAGATTATGACTTCAGTGATATAAACACTATTATTCAAAACTCTATTTATGTGCATGTCGCATGACGGAAGATCAATATCATAGAAAGCTGGTTTAAACTGACTTTTATTCAATTTATTTATTGGAGAAGGGAGAGAGAGAGAGAAAAGAGATAGCCAGGGAAAGAGTTTGTGTGTGTGTGGGGGGGGGGGTAAGGGTAAGGGAGAAAGAGAAACAGAGGGGGGAGAGAGCATTGGAAGTGGGAAGGGAAGGAGGGGGAGAGGAGAGCTCAAGAGTGGAGTGGAATAATAGGGAAGATTCGATATCGAGTGTGGGGAGGGGGAGGGAGGAGGTTATATATATATAGGTGGCGGAGGGAACATAGGTAAGAGGTATGGGTTGTGCTTTCGGGGGAATAATCTAATTCATAATCAAATCATCTACATCATCATGCATCGTTTATATTTCAGACAAATAAACAAAACACACCCCCCCACCCCTCAATATATGCACATGATTTCTACATGTAGGCCTAGGAATCGTATATATCCATCATTTATGTCTCAACGATGTCTATGCATAACTTATTTTATGGTGTCATGGACGTGTGCCACCTACGGCAAGAGAGCATCAAAAGTCGCCCGCGTTGTTAGATATCGATAATGAAAATGTTAGCACAATAGGCTATTATATACGTATGGTTATAGGCCATTATACTTTTGATTATATATACCCTCTTGTGTCCTCCCAGCACAATAGTGTTATGATTGCATACCAGTTCATATCCACATTTTAATCCCTTGATTTTTGGTTTCTGAACAATAGAGAAACCAAAACTATATATTTGAAATGAGGGATTGTACTCATGTATCCCAAATGTGTGCTTGTGTGGGTCTGAAGACTATGAGGAGGCTTTAGCTGTCGATTCGCTACTTGCACGGTTCCGCCATTATGCACTATGTGCGGGAGAGCCTCGAACTGGCAGCATACATGAATGGGAATTGAACTAGTCATAACGTTCTGTGTAAGGTTACATAATTCTTCCTTTCATGTATGCTGCCAGTTCGAGGCTCTCCCGCACATAGTGCATAATGGCGGAACCGTGCAAGTAGCGAATGCAATCATCTTTACCACCCACCTGACGATAGGTGTTTCATTTAAATAAATTGAATGCTCTTGGTGATCGATTACACATTAGAATGTATGAAGGCTGCCATTTCCAGTCCATATATCTATTACACTATAATGGTAATCGCTATACGTATACATGCATGTAAGTATTTAAGTATAGGCCTATAAAGGTTGTTTTTAAGAAATTTCCATTTAATTTTATTTTAAGAAGGAGATTGGTATAGAAATAGTGGCGTACCCAAAGAGGGGAGGGGGTTGGGGAGGGACAGATTCACCTCTGTGAGAAGTCTTGGGAGGGGGGAGGGAGGAAGAGGGGAGGAGGGGACATGGAGAATGAGAGAGGGCTGGAGGAAGGGATAATAAAGACAAGTAGATAAATAGAAATATAAGGAAAATGATGGGAATGAGAGAGGGAGGGTGAGATGGGACAATGAGAGCGAGGGAGTGATAAAATGTAGGCCTAGGAACGAATAAGTACAGAGAAGGGAAAAGAAAGGAATGATGAATACATTTAATAATAATTATTAGGCCTATATAATAACTAAACACATAACAGCACTGGGCAGCCATTCGACGATGTAAATGCCTTTATTCGTTACGTAATTAAAACGCCCAGTCAGATGTATTTCACACCTACCAAACACAACTCACCCAATTTCGCAAACTGGACGTTGAATGTACACTCTCATGAATATTGATTGGCAACATTTTCCAATATGTCAGCGCTCAAATCGGAAACAATAGAACAATAGACCCTGCAGAGCGTTGGTCATTATGGTGAATTCCATGGCATGGTGTTTATATTTGGTATTATAATGATTTTTCTAGGGAAGAGTAGAAGATGATCAAATGCAAGAGAAATGTGTTTGATTAGGGAAGGTGTATCACAGGACCGTTTCGGATGAAATAAATTGAATTGGAATGAAGCTGTCGTGTCAATTAAATCAATTCATTCTTCATAAAAAGAACATTCATTCTTCATAAAAGTAGCTACCCAGCAAACACAAAACGTTTTCGACATCATTCGCAAAAGGTTATAAAAGGTTGTCAGAAAACGTTTAAATGTTGGGTTATATAAAGGGTACATTAAGAGTATAAAACGTTTTCATAACATTAAATAACATTTGTTGGTAATTTACTGCACAGCAAACACAAATGTTTTATAGAAAACATTTAAATGTCGGGTTATATAAAGGGTATAAAAACGTTTTAATAACATTCCAAAAATATTTGTGAAAACTTGGTACAAATCATTCTAAACAGAATGTTATTTTGGGGTTGAAAAAATATTTTGCAAAAAATATTTGCCCAAAATATTTCAAATAAGGACAAATGCCCGCAAATAAATTGCAATGAACAAAATAATCATGTGCCCTAAAATCGTGCCAAAGCCCACCCCTACACACATCATCATCCCTATATCTTCGTCTTAAAAATTGCCGTGGTAGTACGATAAATCCTCACGTTTTTCAACAACTACGCATGGTGATTTTGAGCTATTTTGTTCGAGATAGGCCGTGCGACTCAGGCTATGCATACAATTTGAGATTTTGAGAGCCGGCCACACTGTTTCTATTCTATGTTTTACGATTTTCGCATGATCAGTATATGGCTGGCCGTAACCGCCACAACGTGGAGCTGCTACGCGTAGCTTACTTTTCGCTTCGCGGAGCTAAATTGACCAATCATGTTAGATCTTTTCATTACGCGGAGCCAGTTGATGCATCATCGTTCCAGAGAGAAAAACTCTTGCCAAAATTAATGTTTACTATGTGGATTTTAAATGAATCGAATGTAAATAAACCACAAACAGTTGTACAGGATCAATACCATTGTTTGATTAGTGTATAGTCAATGTTATCTTGCATGCATGTGCCATGTGTGTGGCGTGTTTGTTTGTTTGTCTACTGTGTCAGGCCAGGATCACTGACACCCACGGTACTGATACTGTCATACTATCACGGTGATCATATTGTTGAATGTTGTTGACTTTAAAATAATCATGATGCAGTCATGTCTACAGTAGAATTCACCACGACCTTTGAAGGACTTAAACCACATTAAAAGCTATTAAACCAAGATAACACTCAATGAAAACAGCTCAACTATGTTACATCAGATCTTCTCTGGTTAAATACACACTGCACTTGTGTCTGTTTTACCTGTGCAATGAACAATGAGCTGGTATTATAGTTTCAGTTGGGTGAATGATTATAAAGCGAACGCAAGGTAACAATACTGTCTGGGCTTTTGTTTACGAAATGAGACAATAGTCTGCTTATTGTTAACCAGCGTTCTTGAAAATGAGAAGCATAATGGTTTGCAGACTTAACACAGTTTAGAAATAATTTGTTCATATTTTTTGGTGTTATCTGTCGTTTACATATCCTTCCTAAAACACAAAAGTACCAATATTTCCAAACACCTAAATTAGCTAAAATTTAGGAAATGTTACAAAACTATATTTTCTAGAATTTCAGAGAATACTTTAAATATTGACTGGTTATTTTTTACACAGTGACGTCATATAGGCAATGGCATAAAACCTTCTAACATACACTAGGTCACGCGTCAATGGTGAGCGCACTGAGTATTGTGTATAGGAAAACGGGCAGTACCGTAACTACAGTATGTATGGCCTACTACTAGTATATAAAGTAAATCCGAACTGGTTTGCTGAAGGTCGAATTCCGCAGGCCACGCCGCGCAAAATGTACAAATCAGCTCCCGGCGATACACTGCAGATCGCAGAATTGTGTGCATGGTTTACCACCACTCTGCCTAGCTATATAGTTGTGTACAATACTGTATGAGTTTCTTGTGAGTGCATGTCCATCTTAATAATAAGTCGGTTCGTACTTTTCATAAATTACTTTTTGAATCATAACTATCGTGACCGAGGATATCTTGCAACTACGTGAAGCTCGTCTGGCAAATTCTTAATGACTAAATTCGCTTCACGTAATGAGTAAGTCGTACTTGATTGGTCAGTTTTACCTCCGAGTAATGAAAAACTCTAACATGATTGGTCAATTTGGCTCCACGGAACAAAAAGTCAGCTACGCGTAGCAGCTCCACGTTGTGGCGGTTGCGGCCTACCATATCAGTATCCCATATGATATTTCTATTGTAAGAAAATTTTATTTGTTGTCACGTAAATCACAGGTTTCGTTTAAATGTACTAACTGGATATTAAATGTACTAATTGGTGAGGACCGGTATTTTGCTGTGGATATGTTTAACTGCAATTTTGATGTAAAACATTTGAAATCCGCTGTAAAAATTTTGATAATATTCAACTCTTTGAGAAAATTATTTTATAAAGGAATGCTGGTAAAACCAGGTGCAATACAATGTACATTATTGACACACTATCACGCTCTTTATCTTCGTCAATAATAGAATAATCGATTTCAATCGAATTGAATGCATGAGTTTGTAGTTGACTACTGAGCGACCTAAGCGATCGATTGCTAGCCAATCAGATAGAACTCCTTTTCTTGCGTTCAGTGAAATACCACTCGCCTGTCGCTCACTACCACTCGCCCGTCGCTCACCAACGGAGTATTAAATTTATATTTATCGTATAGGACGTCGACCGTGTGCCCTATAGCCAAAGTCATCCTTGAAGAACTAATATCACTTTCAAAACATACTGAATCTTCAATTATTATGCTTAGGAGTGCTCATAAATACTTTGGTAGATGGGGAGCTGAAAAATATGTAGGGGGGGTTATAAAATTTTAGGAGTTCTGAATATAGGGGATTCAAAAGTTTTGGGTGTATGAACAGGGGGTTAAAAAGTTTTTGTGCACTTAGAGGGGGTGGGCTGTAAATTTTTTAGCAACATTAGTCCTGAAGCAAAAAATAAACGAATAGCCTGAAATATTTTCGCAAATGTTCCAGTATTAAAAACCAAAACAAAAGTTCATTCCAGATAAGGGTATTTATTTGATCAGGTATAAGTCATTCAATAGTCAAAGATATATTTAGTATCAAGTGTTGAAAAAGTTCTTTATCCACGAAATCTTTTTTTTATTACCAAACATGGTTAACACTTCTTTATACTTTTCTTAACTTTGTGATGAGTCCCTGAATTAATGAATTAGAATGTCCCTATGCCTATTTAAATCTTTAAGGTTCTTTATAGAACTTTTTAAGGTTTAAGAGTGTCTTTTTATCAGGATCTAATGCCAAAAAATAATGCATCAACTTTTTATCAAAATCATCAAAACAACTCAAACAACAACAGAGTGTTCTAATGAAAAGCCATAAAAGTAAGAAAGAAGAATAATGACACAATCTTACCACCAAATTTCGCATCAATTATTATGAATGCAATTAAAAGGGCATTTCCTGATCCACAGCATCATCCCCCACTTTTCTCAAAATTTCTTGCAGATTAATTCGTTTTGCAAACATATCGTGAAATTTGAATTTCGTTCTGGTATACCAGAACGAAATTTCAACACATAATTTGTCTATGGCCCAGTGTAATCATGGTAATACACATAATCATGCATAACTCGCAAACGCAAAATCGGAATCAACTGAAATTGTGGGTCATTGTTCGTGGATATCTACTGAAAATGTAATAAAAGAGGATGCTAGGATCACGAAATCCTCCTTTAAAGTTATTTTTTAATTCATCATTTCTAATTCATCATTTTAAAACGTAGGCCTACAGTAGTCACACCTATCAGACTTCGAAGTTAATCTTCCATATTTGATCAAATCTATTCAATTATACATTTCCCTATTTGAACGCCACGCATGATGTGCATATGTGCACATTAATCAATGGTATTTCATCACATTAAATACCATCATTATCTGGAACACCACAATTAAAATTATATTAATTCAACGTCAGTTTACCTTCATACTTTGATGTTGTAGGCCTATACTCGAAGATATACCCTTAACAATTATTAAATCCACTGAACAAATTACGTTCCCATATTATTAACTTTAAAGTAATCAAATATAGGTCTATATACCATTCTCAGGTATAACGCCCACGCCTAAACACAAAACCTGCTATTTTTGAACTACGTATGCGCCGACTGCGCCGACATAAAAAGGGTCCAAACGGTCCAAACAGTACATGTAGCAGCAAAACACCGTCAAACACTATACTGGTATCAAACACAAAACAACATACCATACCAATTCAACTTCAACGGGGACAGCCCCCTCCAACACTGCGTCCATGCCCCATTTATAAAATCACCCATTTTAATTACGTCCACGCCCAAAGCCCAAACATGCCAAATCTCGACTACGTCTGCGCCGACATTAAACCAGGACCTATACTTTGTCCAATTTACATATGTACCAACAACAAACTCAAACACTATCAAACACAAAACAACATCTTGTAGGCTGTAGGCATACTCCTTCAACGCCATTGGGGATTTGGGACAAATCCCCCGCTATACTGCGTCCACGCCCCATTTTAAAATCACCACTTTTAACTACGTCCACGCCCAAACGCAAAATCTGCCATTTTCAACTACGGCTGCGCCGACTGCGCCGACTTAAAAACCAAGACCTATGTCCAACATATTAACATACTGTCCATGTACTGCCACCATACACATTCACACACAAACTAACATATTATACTAATTAAACACTATGTCCCATTCATAAAATCACGTCCAAGCCCAAAGCCCAAACCTGTTAATTTTCAACTACGTCTGCGCCGACACGCCGACATAAAAACTAGAATAATTTGTCCTAGTAGGCCTGAAATACAATCACACACAAAAATACCACATCTTGTACTCCTTCAACGGTAACGGGGATAAATCCCCCCGCAATACTACGTCCACGCCCCATTTATTAAAACCTGTCAATTTTCAACTACGTCTGCGCCGACTGCGCCTTGTTAAATACCGACACCTATATATAGGGCCTATAGGCCTACTCCCGACTTGAGTAGTACACCAGCAAACATTATTACCATGATTACACGCAAACAAACACATTTCCTTTGTTCCAACGATGCGTCTTCGCTGCATTTATCAAACCGCAAAAAAACTGTGTCCAAGTCAAACACCAACTCTGTCGGTTTTCAACTACGTCTGCGCCTACTGCGCCCACAAAAAAACCAAGACCTATACTTAGTCTCCAGAATACCACACTCACAACATTATCATACACAACTCATTACAACACAATACACCATGCAGCGTAGATGCATTGTTTAAGTTGCAGTTGAAACAAAGGAAGTCTGTTTGTTTGTTTGTAATTTATAGTGTATTTTTTTGTTAGATGTACTACTCGGGAGTGTATGTGCCCGGTATAGGTGTCGGTTTTTAACAAGGCGCAGTCGCGCAAAACACCTAATTCCCATGCAATACATGTTTGTTCTTTTTCGACTACGTTGGTGCGCCGACTGGTGTTTTGTGCGTACTAAACCGACACGCACAAAACACCGGGCACATAAACATGTCACCCGACTGAGTCTGTACATCTAACAAAAAATACACTATAAATTACAAACAAAACAAACAGACTTCCTTTTTGTTTCAACTGTAACTTAAACAATGCATCTACGCTCCATTGATTAACCCGCCAATATAAACTGCGTCCACGTCAAACGCCAACTCTGTCGGTTTTTCGACTACGTCTGCGCCAACTGCGCCCACAAAAAAACCAAGACCTATACTTAGTCTCCAGAATAACACACTCAGAACATTACCATACACAAATCATTAAAACAGAATACCCCACTCAAGCACAAAACACCCTATTCCAATACATACAAACATGTTAGAACTTTATACAACTATACCCCCGAGAGGGGTATTCTGTAGTTACTCCAAAAATTTATGTGCTGTATCGGACAAAAATATATTCTAAAAAGTTGCACCTTTTTTTTTGTAAGAGTGTATAATTAGCCTAAGATTTTGAATGCCAAACTTGTGTCAATAGTCTTTGAATTTTGTGACTGAAATTGTAACATTGCATGTTTTGGAACATTTTCCTTTGTAAAAATATTAAACGGACTTAAAGGAGTATTTCGTGATCCTAGCATCCTCTTTTTATGACATTTTTCAGTACATATCCACGAAAAAAAGCATATTCCCAAAATTTCAGTTGATTCCGAATTTGCGTTTTCAAGTTATGCATGATTATGTGTATTACACTGCCCCATAGACAATACGTTGTAATTTCGTTCTGGTGGACCAGAACGAAATTCAAATTTCACGATATCTTTGCTAAACGAATGAATCTGCAAGAAATATTTTGTACATAAACATTATGTAGCCAGAGTATTCCAGTGATATAAAAATCTCAACTTTTTTTGAGAAAAGTGGGGGGATGAGGCTGTGGATCACGAAATGCCCTTTTAAGTTAGGCCTACAGGGTGTATCAAAATCATTGTCCATTAATGTTGATTTATTTATTGAAAAGCTTGCCTCTTCCAAATACAATATTGGATACTCTTGAAATGTTGCAGAATGTATAGTTTATGACTTGTTTTGTAAATTATATGGATCTTAGTGTTGATTTTTGATGCGTATAGGCTCATCCATGATTATGAAAACTGATCGGTACCAATCATTTTTTGATACAACTTGTATACCTATACTATCATCACTATTAAAAGGAAAGCAAAACATGATATTTCCCAGTGAGTTGTAATCAATCAATCAATCAATCAATCAATCAATCAATCAATCAATCAAAATAAATAAATAAATAAATAAATACATTAATTAATTAATTAATTAATTAATTAATTAATTAATTAATTGATTGATTGATTGATTGATTGATTGATTGATTGATTATTAATTAATTAATTGATTGATTGATTGATTGATTGATTGATTGATTGATTGATTGATTGATTGATTAATTAATTAATTAATTAATTAATTAATTAATTGCCTGTTTTTTTGTTTTGTTTTTGGTTTTTTGTTCCTTTTTCTTGAATCCATGGATTGCTATCAAAAATTGATTTGGTGTTAGTTATGAATCATAATTATTTGTTTGTCTGCACACGATAAATATTTGTCGTGAACATTTATGCAGTTTTTTTCACAATATATTTGTTACATTCACACACAAAGTTACAGGTCTGCAATACCTACAAACAATACCTGCAAACTTACCAAACTTACAAGCATTTCACTGGGCCCTCAACGCTGAATGAATAAAATGAATGTCAGCCTCATGCAATTAAAATGTAAATATAGGTCAGACATGCGCATTACTTCACCGCACCTAAAACTCTTCTACACATTATTTCTGTCACTCAACTTCCCCACACAACTCAGTGCAAAATATCTCTGCTACGACTATAATTCACCGACAGTAACAACATAGGAATTCAGTGTGTAGGAGGAGTGTTCCGGGTTCTTGAAACTTTAACTTTTAGTTCCTTTTTCCGTCAACCTCTTTCGTTATACTAAAGTGTGCCAGAGAACATGCAGAGTGCTCTTTAAAACATGGCTATTCCAGTAACAAAAGTCGTGGTTGACGTTATTTTGGCTGTGCTTGGTGAGTGAAAAAGAAGGGGGTACTACACCCTTCAATAAATTTGTGACTATTTTTGCACTTTTCTCAAAAACTAATAACACACTGGTAACAAAATTTATATATATTATAGGGGCAAGGAATCCAATTACTACACTGGAATTTCAGTGACCTAAGACAAGCGGTTTGTTATTTATGATAAGAAATGAGGTACCGCTAGGATGTACCTCATTTCCTATCATATATACTGAACCGCTTGTCTTGAGTCACTGAAATTTCAGTGTAGTAATTAGATTACTTGCCCCAATAATATACGTAACTTTTGTTACCAGTGTGTTTTTAGTTTTGAGAAAAATACAAAATAGTCACAAATTTACCACAGGGTGTAGTACCCCTTTTAAGCTTAATAAAACACATTGACACATGACATGGACATCAGGACACATACATACATATGGACATGATTGATTAGACCGAATAATCAGTCCCCAAAAATAAAATTTACTTGCTGACATTAATCTGTATTTGGGACTGAATGGGTTACAACGGTAAAGGTAAAGCTTATGGCAACAGTTATGTCATTTTTGAGTTGCACTTGTCATGCTTGTACTCACCACTTGGATGACACTCCAAATTGTTGCCTTTGACTGAATACTATTTTCAACAACTCCTCCTATACCTTTGTACAGGAGCCAACCGTTGTTAATCTGTGATGAATCCACACTTTTACCTTTGTGCGTGTGCAAGCTTACAAGTTGAATTCAGTATTTTTCAGGTAGCGGCTAAACTTTGCCGTTTTATTCTGTAGTTTTATTGCTGATATTAACAGAGAAATCATCGAAGTTTTTGTAAGACTTTTGTGACAATGATTAACTGACATTTCCTCGTAAAATAATTGTGAATTATACGATCTTTAGCTTCTTTTCGTTGTTGAAAGGATTCAATCATGTTTCACCGTTGTTCATCACCGTTTAACAACTAGCGTCCGACGTCCGGTGCGTCTGCGTGGTTTTACTTGCGAGGGCAGCTAAAGCTGCCCTCGTGAAATAATCATGCAGACGATGTTAAACGGTGATGAACAACGGTGAAACATGATTGAATCCCTACATGTAAATAGTAGGTATGCCAGGCAAACCTTAATTAACACATTTGCTAGTCAGCCAAATTCGCCTAGAACACAATGTAAATATGTTACATCTAATAAATTAAAAGAACAGGTAGGTCAAGGAAACCTACATATAATATGTTGTCTATACTTCACTTGACCCATACATGATTTTTTATGGTGATGAGACACTCGCACATGGAATTTTAGAGGGATTTGATAGCAGTTCCACTTGGTCGGGCTGACGTCACAAAGGGGAAATAGCCTTGTAAAACCAATGTGCGCATGTGCAGTTCCCCTTTCTCGAGCTGGTTGCTATCTTGCGCTTGTGCAAAAGGGACGAAGGGACAATGTTCCCGGATGTCTGACTTAGTGAATAGAAAAGCTGCTATCATCATGAGACCAAGATCTAGAAACACCACCGACATGCTGTTTTGTTAGCTGAATCTTTTTGATGAAAGTCAATCTTTGACAAGATGTAACTTTGCAATGGAAAGTGCTATGAAAAAAAGGTTTTCAGTTTTGGCTTTCTTTACTCAAGTGCTTTAATTTGATATTAAAATGATGCAGTTTGATGACAAATTTGAATTCACCTGGCGTACCTATTATATTAACACAGAAAGTTTGGGTGTACAATCGATGTCAAAAACCATTCTGCATTCCAACAAAAAAGCCATTTTCAAGCTATGTTTTTAGCACAGTTTCTCTACGCAACACACTCGTATTTATATGCTAATGCCGATTGGGATAGTCTCCTCACACCAGCTAGTTTGGTTCCGCTCCCGGCACCGACACCAAGTTGTCTGCGAAGGAGATTAGGTTACTACTTCCGTTGTCCATGCAAACAAGATTCGTGATGACCAGGAACTTTCAAAGGTGAAGGTGCAAGAAATTGGGTTTTTTTTGCACATTTCCAGTGCCCCCGTACTAGGGGTGTGATTTTCGGTAATTTTGTGCCCGGTACCCGCCGCATTTTTCGGGCGGGTAACCGAATACCAAATTGTAAAATTTTTTTTTTTTTTTTTACAAGTTTTTTTCTTCCGGTTTTGTTAGTGTCCCCGGACCTAGACCAAAATGCTAGGATCATTCATGGTTGATCTAAAAAAAAAAAATTGCATGTTGTTTTGTATTTTTAATATGAAAATTGATATTTTGTATTCATGTCATACTCTATAGTATTAATGATATCAAAATGCAGTAGGCCTATGACATGATCACAAATTTTCATATTAAAAACAGAAAACAACATGCAATTTTTTTTTAGGTCAACCATGAATGATCCTAGCATTTAGGTCTACAATGTAGGTCCAGGTACACTACAAAACCAAAACAAAAATACTACACTAGTAGTAGCCGTTGGGAACCATGTTCAGGAGGATTCATCCCTGTGCACGTTAAAGTGTCGGAGCTATTCGAAAACAAAAAGTAAGGGGTCCTGGACGCACAAGGATGCGACCCCTGCAGACATACTGTTCGGTGAAGGGAGGAGAACAACACAGCAGCAGCCGGGACGTCTCTAAACTACCAACTTGGCGACTGATCGCTCATTTAGTAGTTAGCGTGTCACATATGATGTGTGTAAGTGTGTTGCACACAGACTTTGACAGTTTGAAAAATGTTTACAAGTTTGCAAAGTAACCACATTTCTTTGATTACGGTGTATTGTATTAATTCTGTCCAGTAACATTTTGTATGATATCTTTCACAATAGTTGTTCTTCCATTTGCCGTCTTGGAATTGACAGCCAATCCAAATACTGCTTACCAAAGAGGATTTTATTGCAATGATGAGAGCATACGGTATCCGTATAAAGAAGACACCGTTAGTGATGCAGTACTAATTGTAGTTGGAGTCTTTCCTAATGTTATAGCTGTAAGTATCGGTGTGTACATCCATACATGTACAGTTGAAATCCACACCCCCTATGGAAGACACATGACCTTAATCTCCCACACAGGGGTTGTAGATTTCAAATGGGGCCACCATTCAGGAAACCCCATTTGAAATTCACACTCCCATTGGGGGAAGATTAAAGTCATGTATTCCATAGTTGGTGTACATGCATTTCAACTGGAATAGACCAAATGTTTTTGGACTGGTTGGTAATTCGCCATAGAAGTAGTGTGCACAATGTTGTAGCAAGATTAATTCGCTGTCGAAGTGACGTAAATAAAACTATCATACTAGCAATGGATGAATACAATTTTAGACTATATCGCCCTGCACTACAAGCAGGTTGCACTCATCACTTGTGTATATCTGCAAGCATAGATTGAATACAATACCGCTCTTTTCAAAGATACTTATCTTACAGGTGCGAGTGATCAGAATGATATGGCTCAATGCATAGGTAGCGTGTGAACGTTGTACTGCATGGCGATATAGTCAAAAATTGTATTCATCCATTGCTATGGTTGTCAATCCGATTATTACGTCACTTCGACAGCGAATTACCATTCTGTCCATTCATGCGATGTGTATACACATACCTCATGTTTTTTTTTAATTCTCCACCAAACACTCATCACCTCTGTATGTGCAATCACTAATCCAATATGGGTGAGCATGAAATTTCTATAGAAATACGATGCAGATCTTTTAGCCCTGATGTTTTCAATCATTTCAATACATTCCAATACATGTGTGAATAGTTTATTGAACACATCACTAAATTCACTACATCACTTCTACAGCAAATAGCTACAGGGGTGTGTGAAATGTAGAGATGTGTGTTTATAAACACACTGGAAAACAAGTGAAGAGAGCATCATTATGTGTGCATCCATATCAATAGGATGCACTTGTTGGCTACTTGTACAGTATCTCTTTTTACATAATACATATTGGAATAAATACCAGACTGCCCTACCAGACTCATCTCAAGTGGAGGTCACTTCAAAACATCCTCATACATGGTTTAGGAATACAGAGAACATTCCTTGACAATGTGACTTACAAAATACAGAACTAATTTTTTTGGATTAAAAAATATTATCCTGTTTTGCCAAATGAAACATAGCTAAATCCTATTTTATTTTATTTTTGGTCAATTTTTGGAAATAAGGGCCAAAAACATGCATTTTTTCAGGCATTTTTGGACCTTTTTCTTATTCTGTGACAATTAAGCCCAAATACTTGAACAAAGACTAATTTCAAGTTACGCATTCCAATCTTTTTCATAACCAATTAGCAAAAATAACATATTTTTAAAAGTATGAGCTAACTCTTACCCTATACTCAAGATTTTGAATGCTTAGACTTGTGCCAAGTCTTACAATTTTGTGACTACAAAGTAGAAAACATGCAACATTGCATGTTTTTGGACCATTTCCCCTCAAATTGCAAAAAATATTATAATTTTACTTTTATTGCCACTTAGGACTACATTGTAACTAAAGTATTAGGATTTCGCTATGTTTCATTTGGCAAAACAGGATCATATTTTTTCAAAAAATTAGTGCTGTATTTTTCTGGAATGGGGAGTAGGGATGATTTGAAGGTCATTGTATAGGTAAACACTATGTTATTTTGGTTCACTTTTTGCGACAGCCATCAGGGTTATACTTTTTAAAGCTTTGAGAATGGCTCATGTAATGAAACTGAAAACTGAATTGTGATTTTGATCGACACCAGACTCATTTAGCTTTATTGTATCACATTTGTGTGGCATGCACACGTTATGATATGTGTGTTGGATTGCCCATCTAAAGCAAGGAAGTGTGCACGAAAATATGCATACAAACCCAGGAAAAAAAGCTAGGAACGAGCAAGGATTACAAAGCAAGGATTTCTACATCAGTAGATAGGCAGTCATCACCCGGTATGGGTTGTATGAAAAACACAATTATAATCTTTCCTCGCTTTATTATATGGAAGTAATGTGGATGTCGCGGTATGAATGTGTAGAGCTTTTTTGTGTGTGTGAAGTGTGTAGAGCGCAGTGGCGGCGCCAGGAATTTTTTTCAAGGGGCCATGGGGGAAAAGTGAATTTCAGGGGGATTGGCAAATTTTGCACCAAATTGCCGCAAAAAGTGGAAATTTGTGTGATTTTGGGGATTTTGCCTAAAAAGTGGGGGGGGGCAAGAAAAATATTTGGGGCCCCCTTGCCCCCCCTAGCGCCGCCACTGGTAGAGCACCCTCACTTTCAACACGCTTGCATGTAATGGTGTGTGTTCTATCATATCCTGACGGTTTGTGTTATATTGCTTTACCCTATAGATGTTCATCAGTGAATGGCTTCTCTACAAATATTGTCAAGGCAATGACAATAATTACGAACCTATCTACCGGCGCAAAGATATCGGCAGTAAATCAGTCCACCCGTATGCCATCGCCCTCTACTGCACTCTGGGACCATTTGCGTTTGGTATCGCGACTATTGGGCTGCTTACAGATGGTGCTAAGTTTCTGATTGGACGACTACGGCCACATTTCTTATCAGTATGTGATCCTGACTTCAGCACAATTAACTGCACAGATGCATTTGGTGACCCGGTGTATGTGCAGGACTTTGTGTGTCGAGGGACAGATGAATCCAAACTCACAGACGCAAGGTGAGTCATGAGTACAGGTGCATGGGTGTTTTGAGTCATATAGATAACTCGTTTGAGTCACAAATTCATTTGGTGACCCAGTGTATGTGCAGGACTTTGTGTGTCGAGGGACAGATGAATCCAAACTTACAGACGCAAGGTGAGTCATGCATAAAGGTGCATGGGTATCGAGTCATAGGAAACTCGTTTGAGTCATAATTTCATTTGGTGACTCAGTGTATGTGCAGGACTTTGTGTGTCGAGGTACATATGAATCCAAACTTACAGACGCAAGGTAAGTCATGCGTACAGGTGCGTGGGTGTTTTGAGTCATATAGGTAACTCGTATGAGTCACAGATTCATTTGGTGACCCAGTGTATATGCAGGACTTTGTGTGTCGAGGGACAGATTAATCCAAACTCACAGACGATGCGTAAAGGTGCATGGGTATTTTGAGTCATGTAGGTAACTCGTTTGAGTCACAGTTCATTTGGTGACCCAGTGTATGTGCAGGACTTTGTGTGTCGAGGGACAGATGAATCCAAACTTACAGATGCAGGGTGAGTCATGTGTTAAGGTGCATGGGTGTTTTGAGTCATATAGGTCACTCGTTTGAGTCACATAAGCCTTTGCTGGTAGACCTGCAATGTCGTCATTTGACGTCACGCCGATGTGCACATTGTTTAGCGAACATCATTACTGCACATTATAAAACCGGGAAGTGCGCCGTAACAATGTGCGCATTGGTGTGACAACATCACAGGTCTAACTGCAAAGGCTTATGGGATTCACCGAAAAGGTCAAATGGCTATTCCAGTTGAAATCCATACATACATCCCTTGTGATAGACACGACCTTAATCTCTCTCACGTCACAGGGGTTGTAAATTTCAAATGGAGCCACCCATTCAGGTAACCCACTTGAAATTCACACTCCCTGTGTGGGACATTAAGGCAATGTCTTCCATAGGGGTTGTATGGATTTCAACTTGAATAAGTTATTGAATGCTATTTATATCATATTCAGTTACATAGTAGCATTTTTTCTCTTCTCTTTAGATTATCCTTTCCATCGGGCATGCATCATATAGTTTCTTCTGTATGGTCTACTTAGCAGTAAGTAATTTGAAGAACACTTGCAGGGACTACCTTTTGAGGAGAGCGAGAGTAATCGCTCTCTACTGCACTCCTTAAATCTGATAGGAGAGTGATTTTTAGCTCTCTGTAGTTGACCATTCTCTCTTTACATTGCATTGTGAATGCTCTAAACAACTCTCCTTGAAGGCTCAAGAAGAGCTATATAATGCTCTCCTGCAAATTCCAAAAGACAGTCCTTGCAGTTGTATCGTCTCCCGATTCTAGAAAAATACAGCACTGTTTTTTTTAATTCAAAAATATTATTCCATTTTGCCAAATGAATCATAGCGAGATCTTTTTATGGATTAAAATTCTTTGATTAGTTCTGCCAATAAAAGTCCAATTTTAATACATACGAGGGGGTATCAAAAGTTTTAGAAATCGTCCAGAAGTGAAAGAGCTATATCAATGAAATTTTGTCAGTGCAATCACTGGTCCTTATGTACACTATGGTGCAAAAATGGTCTCATTAGTATGTTTACTTTTTTTACAGGCGACGCTAGATGCTAATAACCTGCTGCCCCAGTTACTGCGCATAATCTGCAAGATTGAGAAAATTGAGGCAAGTAGCGTTATTAAGATCCTGCATTTGAAGGGTTGCAGTGCCTAGAAAATCGATGATGAAATGAAAGTTATCTTTGGTGGTGATTGTGATATTGTCACTGTTGCTTTTTGGAAAATGAATTTTTATTTCATCACAGATTTTTTGGGCACTGTAACCCTTAAAATGGAACTTAATCATGCTACATGCCTCAGTTTTCTCCATTTTTGCATCATAGTGTACATAAGGACCAGTGATTGCACTGACAAAATTTCATTGATATAGCTCTTTCACTTCTGGGCGATTTCTAAAACTTTTGATACCCCTACGTATGTATATGCGATTTAAGGGGAAATGGCTTTAAAACACAATGTTGCATGTTTTCTTATAATTGCAGTCACAAAATTCAATAGCTTGGGACAAGTCTAAGAATCACAATATACAATGAGTTTGCTTATAACTTTGATTTATATTATTTTTATTTTCATAATTGGTTATAAAAAGATATTCGAAAATGTGTTTTCCAGAAATTAGAATGCATAACAATTAGTTGATTGTTACAGCATACGAAAAACAGCCCCAAAACACATGCCCTTATTTCCAATAATTGACCAAATATTAAAATTTGACTTTCATCGTCAGTTAGATGAAGGAGCAGGATTTAGCTATGTTTCATTTGGTAAATCCAAAAACAAAAAATTTATAAGAGTGCTGTATTTTTCTGGAATTAGGAGTAGTGATGGACTCAATTTTGCCCCATGCATACATTTCACTAAAAAAAGTGCTATAAAATTTGTATTATTATTCCGCAAGTTTTTTAAAAAAATCAAAATTATTTGAAATCAGAAGGACATTCCTTGTATTCAGAATGCAATTTGGTGTGTCTGACATGCTCTCATGTCCCACAAAAATACTGTGCAAACATTGCTATCCGATTTCTCAAGCACATTCTCACAAATAGGAGTAATCTAATATTCCGTAGCAAATTAGTTAGTCCTGAAATATTTTGCTGGATCTGAACGTGTGTGAACCTGTTTTTAAAGTTCAACAATATGAAAAACCTTGGATTACTTCCTGTGTGAGCTCAATACCATACTGGACCTGTGTAAAGTGGCTTGGCATTTTTTTTATATGTTTGTTTTCCCTAAAAGGGATGTAGTCACTATGGACCACAATAGCCTCATCCCAATGACATAGTTCAAAAACATCAATTAAACAATCATAGTGCAAAATTTGACCTCATGTTGCATAGTATGAGTTTTTGTACCCAAATTTTCAAAGGTCATTCAATGAATGTACAAATGTATTGGGGTTAAAGAACGTTGGCCTGATAGATGAGCATGTTGTAGATCCTGGTGAGTTGTGAGGTAACAGCATATCAGGTAATACTTTTATAATATTAGCATGGTCAGGTGGTGGAGGGATCAGGGTATCAAGAATTTTCCCGCATTGGCCATAACTGCCTTATAAAGGGAAATTTTAAATTTTAGGTCATTATTAAATAAGCTCCCAGAAGTGGTTTCAGCTTTTAATTAAAATGAAATTTGAACAAAGATTTTTATCAATTAATATGCACAAACCTTGAATCAAGTGAAAACAGGCTGTGGGCTAAAACAAGGTTTGGAGTAGGAAGGAGGTACCCCTGCCTGTGCCCCTTCCAACCTACCCTCCCCCAGAAGGGGTTATAACACGTTTTAAGCATGTATTGTAATCGCACCCTTTCAACCTCTGAACAATGTTTGTTTTTTTATATTTCACAGTTTTACTTACAATTTCGAATGATATGGTCATTTTCTCTGTTGCTACGACCATTCCTTCAACTAGTTGCATTGACATGGGCCTTTATGTGTGCACTCTCTCGAGTTAGCGACTACAAGCATCATCCCTGGGATGTAGTAGCTGGGTCTGTGTTGGGAACACTAGTAGCTCTATGTGGGGTAGGTATCAGAAGCTAACCATTGCAGCTTTGGCCTTAAAAGGCAACTCTTGTAACTATACTGGTTGCACTACAAGATTTATATTGGGTCGCCTGCACAGGTACACTGTCGCCAAGTGGTACTGTGCAGTACTATGTGTGTACTGTGCACACCGTCATCATCCCTATATCTTCGTGTTAAAAATTGCCGTGATAGTACGATGAATCCTCACGTTTTTCAACAACTACGCATAATGATTTTGTTCGAGATAGGCCGTGCGACTCAGGCTAAGCATACAATTTGAGATTTTGAGAGCCTGCCACACTGTTTCTATTCTATGTTTTACGATTTTCGCATGATCAATATATAACCGCCACAACGTGGAGCTGCTACGCGTAGCTTACTTTTCGCTTCGCGGAGCTAAATTGACCAATCATGTTAGATCTTTTCATTACGCGGAGCCAGTGGATGCATCCTCGTCAGAGAGAAAACTCTTGCCAAAATTAATGTTTACTATGGGGATTTTAAATGAATCGATTGTAAATGAACCACAACCAGTTGTACAGGATCAATACCATTGTTTGATTAGTGTATAGTCAATGTTACCTTGCATGCATGTGTCATGTGTGTGGCGTGTTTGTTTGTTTGTTTGTTTGTCTACTGTGTCAGGCCAGGATCACTGACACCCACGGTACTGATACTCTCATACTATCACGGTGATCATATTGTTGAATGTTGTTGACTTTAAAATAATCATGATGCAGTCATGTCTACAGTAGAACTCACCACGACCTTTGAAGGACTTAAACCCTATTAAAAGCTATTAAACCAAGATAACACTCAATGAAAACAGCTCAACTATGTTACATCAGATCTTCTCTGGTTAAATACACACTGCACTTGTGTCTGTTTTACCTGTGCAATGAGCAATGAGCTGGTATTATAGTTTCAGTTGGGTGAACGATTATAAAGCTTAACGCAAGGTAACAATACTGTGGGCTTTTGTTTTACGAAATGAGACAATAGTCTGCTTATTGTTAACCAGCGTTCTTGAAAATGAGAAGCTTAATGACTTACCACGGTTTAGAAATAATTTCTTCATATTTTTTGGTGTTATCTGTCGTTTACATATCCTTCCTAAAACACTAAAGTACCAATATTTCCGAACACCTAAATTAGCTAAAAATTTAGGACATGTTACAAAACTATATTTTCTAGAATTTCAGAGAATACTTTAAATATTGGCCGGTTATTTTTTACACAGTGACGTCAACTAGGCAATGGCCTATACTTCTAACATACACTATTTGTAGAGGTCACGCGTCATTGGTGAGCGCACTGAGTATTGTGTATAGGAAAACGGACAGTAACTACAGTATGTATGGCCTACTACTAGTATATAAAGTAAATCCGAACTGGTTTGCAGTTTGCTGAAGGTCGAATTCGCCGGGACACCGCGTTAGTTATACAAATTAGCTCCCGGCGATACACTGCAGATCGCAGAACTGTGTGCATAGTTTACCACCACTCTGCCTAGCTATATAGTTATGTACAATACTGTATGAGTTTCTTATGAGTGCATGTCCATCTTAATAATAAGTCAGTTCGTACTTTTCATAAACTACTTTTTGAATCATAACTTTACGTGACGGAGGATATCTTGCAACTACGTGGCGCTTTCGTCTGGCAAATTCTTAATGAATAAATTCGCTTCACGTAATGAGTAAGTCGTACTTAATTAGTCAGTTTTACCTCCGAGTAATGAAAAACTCTAACATGATCATGATTGGTCAATTTGGCTCCACGGAGCAAAAAGTCAGCTACTGCGTAGCAGCTCCACGTTAATGGCGGTTGCGACCTACCATATCAGTATCCCATATGATATTTCTATTGCAAGAAAATTTTATTTGTTGTCAGGTGGAAATTAAATACACTAATTAGTGAGGACCGGTATTTTGCTGTGGATATGTTTAATTGCAATTTGCGGGTAAAAATTTGAAATCCTGAGTAAAAATTGTGATCATTTTCAACTCTTTGAGAAAAAATTTATATAAAAGAATGCATGTAAAATCCAGCTGCAATACAATGTACATTATTGACACACTATCACTCTCTTTATCTACGGCAATAATAGAATATCGATTTCAATCGAATTGAACACATTGCTCAGTTTTGAGTTTGTAGTTGACTACTAAGCGACCTAAGCGATCGATTGCTAGCCAATCAGATAGAACTCCTTTTCTTGCGTTCGTGAAATACCAGTGCCCGTCGCTCACCAACGGAGTATTAAATTTATATTTATCGTATAGGAAGTCGACGGTGTGCTGTGTACCAGTGTAGTACCAGTGCAATACCACTGCTGGTGGGTCCTGTGCAGTAGCAGCATTGGTACTGTGTAGGACTGTAGGTACTCTGTGCAGGTACGTTGGCTATGGTGTGCCTGTGCGGGCGTCGTCCCTAATAGGAATCTTGTAGTGTAGTTTTCACCTTGGCGAGTCATTGACGTCAGTGTGTATTACATTGGGCACAGTTTCAAATTGTGAGCGTTCACCCAAAACGCTGACATTATATACATGCAGTATGCACATAATTTGCCGCATAATTGAGCATGCTAAACTACTGCCTCAATGCGTATTGTATTGTTGTAAAGGGTATGTGGCTCGTCAAGCTCCTACCGAGCTTTCTTCACAACCCTACTAAAGCATTTTCCACCCTGATGTTCGCTCAAAGCGCTGGCGTACACACGCACATGCTTAAAGACACCGTATAGATGCGCACACGAAACAGTTGCCTCAACGCTTTGACGTCTCTGCCACTTCAGGGTGGAAAATGCTTTAGCGCCATATATTGTATTTTTGCTCTCTTTTGTACATTGTTCTTATTTTTGCTGAAGTTGACTCGTATAACCTTTGCAGGTGTAGATATTTGAAGGTTTCTTTGTACAAATCCAAAAATTTGGGTTGATGTTACGTACCTCAATGACAGTTTCGTGCTAAGACTTAGCACTTTCTCAAATTGACTGACCAATTCCTGCACATCGTTAGCTGCTTCCGGATGGAGCTGGCATAGATGGCGCTGTTAGGACTTGGTCGTAAATATGAAGACACTCCACCCAAGACACTCAACAGAGACGAGGGGAACTACTTTCTTCCGCATATTTACGACCAAGTCCTAACAGCGCCATCTACGTCAGCTCCATCCGGAAGCAGCTAACGATGTGCAGGAATTGGTCAGTCAATTTGAGAAAGTGCTAAGTCTTAGCACCTAAACTGTCATTGAGGTATGTAACATCAACCCAAATTTTTGGATTTGTACAAAGAAACCTTCAAATATCTATTTTACCGACAATCCTGATGAACTTATTTGCGGACCTTTGCAGGTGTCCTTTGTCAGTGATCTGATAAGAAATAAGCTAATCAGAGTTGCTACCCCCGAGACCAGTCAACGGCAAAGATCGCCTTCCCGTAGCAAATATGGGGCCGTCGCTACTGCCAACCAGAATTCAAGCACTCATAATGTCACCATGGAGCCAGAAAATGTTTAGATGGTTCAAGAAAAGGTTATTAACATATTGCTTTGAATAATCATCCCAGCACATTTTCATTTGATGTTTTAGTCCCACTAATTAGTTGGTAGTTGTACTTTATATCACTCTGCACCTTGGGCTGTTCGGGTTGAAATCCATACACCCTCTATGGAAGACTTGACCTTAATCTTACACACAGGAGGTGTAGATTTTATGGAACCACCCATTCAGGTAATCCCATTTGAAATTAACATTCCCTATGTGGAAGATTAAGGTTGTGTCTTCCATAGTAGGGGTGTATGTATTTCAACTGGAAGGATTTATTGATCTTAAATGGAGTCTTTACACTAGTCTAACTTGGTGAATATCATACACCATGGACACACCGAAATCAGCAGTACAGTACCCACCTTTTCCACTAAAATCCCCTGCCCCTGGTGTGTTCACACGTCACAGCAGTTTAATACAATGATGTATATTCATACGTAGCGGTAAGTGTGAATAGAAAGCAAAAATTGAGACTACTCAGATTTGGTACACTCACCGGCGCGCTTTCACCAGCTCAACCGGCGTGGATGTTATTGCATGCTCTGAAGATTTGATCATCATCACTATAGTCCATATCTACCTCGAGTCACCGGCACTAGCTTTGAAGTTTAGCGTGCTGTGTTCTGTGTTAGCTTAGCGTTACTTGGTGCGTGTACATACTCTTACACAACCAACATGCCGCATATGTACACGCAAGAAACCATGCCAAGCCAATGCAGCACACGATGAACTTCAAACTTAGTGCCGGTGACTTGAGGTAGGTATACAGATTATAGCAAGAATATCTGCTGAAGACGCCGGTTGAGTCGGAGAAAGCAGTCCTGTGAGTGTACCAAATTTGATTAGCGTTACGGTAGAAGTCTAATTTTGCTTCCTAGTCACAGTAGTTGTTTGTTTGGTACCATGGGAAGAAACTAATAATTGAAAATGTTGCACAGTGTAAAATGTTTTTCAATTATAACTTCCATTTAACAGATATGATATATTTGTGTCCATTCCTGCACTGTTTACATGGCAAGTGAGACAAGATACGGCAGAAAAATATGTTTTCATACTTATCCTTTGTTCTTTGTTCCTCAGTCCATTTAGAGCACTTCCCTTTGTTTTGTAATTGTTTATACTTAGTACTGTAGAATTCCATGAATGCGACGAGCCAAACTAGCTTAGTTCTTAGCTTAGTCGGAGCGCGTAGCACTTGTGCTGCGTCACAGGAGCGGTAAACGCTGCACCCCTATGATACTGGCGTCGTGTAAAATGGATGGATAGCCCCCAGCTATGGCCGCAAGTGAGGTGTAGGAATGTGGCTCGTCGGATTCGTCTATATATGCCTCTAAAGGAGGTGTTTTTTTATGAAAGATGAAAGGCAGAGACACCCTCCACAAAAACGTTACAATAGATTGGTCTTTTAATCAAACACATTTGTACAGCTGCGAGAGAGCACGCCTGTATCATATAGTTGTAATATGTAATATAGTTGCTCAAACTCCAAATAATGTTTTTGTGGAGGGTGTCTGCATTTGGTCTCTTTCATCAAGAAACAAACGAACAAAAAACACTCATTTAGAGGCATATATGCTTGTAGACGGAATTGTACGGTATATGTTAGGTTAGGTGTTGACCATATAACTGAATATGTGACACAATCTGGTCCATGGAGGCAAAAGGCGGCATATTTGAAATTGAGATAAAGGCAAAAATAAAAATAAAATACGTAAGAAAATGATGTCCACAAAACTTCATAACTTTAGAACCAAGTATGCTGGACCTTTGGTGTTTCAATTATGACAGCCTGTCTTTGTATAAGGTAATAATTATAGTAACTCAATTTTCAAAAATGCCTCCTTTAACCTCCATGGACCAGGCCTCTGGTCTCTTTCATCAAAAAACAAAAAACACTCATTTAGAGGCATACTTGTAGATTGACTTTGTAGACAGTATTCAGGAATGGCCCAATAGAATTGCCAATCTTGAGGATGGGCTTATACCAGAATGGTTAATGTTATGTGATGTGATGTGATCAAGCTAAATATGTTGCTTGCTACTATAATGATTTTAAGATATTACCAATATTATAGTGTTCAACTTCCTGTGTAATTTATTGTTCTGAGCAACACTAAAATGACTATATCTCTGGAACAGTAAGTCCAATACACACCTTTAGACTTTCTCTACCGGATGTCGATTTGTACCGAAATACCTTCCCACAATACCATTATGCGTATTGCATAACAAAGGAGATGGATTAACCTCTCAACTGTATCTATTGTTATGCAATATGCCTATTACCGTGTGGGAAGGAATTGAAGGTACAAATCAACATCAGATAGAGAAGCCCTAAAGGTGCGATGGAGTTTTCATTGAAATAAAGCTCTGAAAATGGTTCATACAATGAAAACTGAATTTTGATTCTACTGGACAAACAAATAATTTCTGCTGCAAAAGTACTCATTTTGCTTGGTCCATGTTGTGGACTTCATCTGATAATTCTAATATGAATCAAAAACTAAGGTTTGCTTTGTTTCATTTTATTTTACCTTATTTCCAGGTGATATTTGCTAGCGACTTATTTACGAAAAGACTACGCAGAATGGCGACTATTTCTAAGACAGATACTACTCCAGATTATGGCACTAATGGTAACCAGATAAACGAATCAAATCCAGAGATGATACGAGGAATGAGTTATGCTAGCAGTACAACACCACTGGAGCCTGGTGATAAGCAGGTTTAATGTGTGGGGGTGCGTGGGAACGAGGCCACACACATGACAATGCAATGGGGGACCGTCCTCAGTTCAAAAAGGCCTGCAAACATCCGCAATTGTATGTATAATGCATTTGCGAAATACTGTCTCTATCATATGCGAGATATAACATCGGCAGTTGTTAGGTAAAATTTCATTTTTATACACATACACACACAAATATTGGAGGAAAACGTCCTTGGTATGTCAAATTCAGACGTCCACGTTTGCATGGTCGTAAATTGCATCCATGTTCGGAGGCTATTACATGTGGGTGTGTGTAGGTCTTGTGTGTATGCTTCGGAGGAAATATGTTTAGGCTGCTGTCTTATTACCAGTGTTAGACTATCAGAATGTGAAACATCTAAAACTTGGCAAAGTCACATCAGCATTTTGAGTGAAAGTAAACAAAAGAAAAAGCCACCACACCTCACAGAGGTATTGTGGTTGATGCACTTGCCTCCCACTACTGCGGCCCTGTTCTGACTCCCTGCAGTTCAGTGAGTGAGCACGCATGCCCTCCAGGTACTCCTCCTGCATACTAAAACCGGATCTCTAATAACCATGTCCTTGTCACATCTTTTTTTTTAAAGAAAGGAAGATGTTGGTCACATTTTGATCATGATACATGACTGTATTTGCCAAAGTAATAACTATACAAAATTGTGTACATCCATATCCAAACGATGCACTTGTACGCCTGCTACATGTGTCTCATTTCACATAATAGCTAGGAAGAAATACCAGACTCATCTCAAGTGGAGGTCACTTTAATCATCCCCAAGTCACATAGTTCAGGAATGCTTTCTGTGTATTCATAAACCATGTGACTTGGGGATGATTTGAAGTGACCTCCACTTGAGATCAGTCTGGCATTTATTCCTAGCTATTATGTAAAATAAAAGAGACACATGTAGCAGCTGACAAGTGCATCGCTTTGATATGGATGTACCTAACGCTCTGCAGGGTCTATTGTTCTATTGTTTCCGATTAGGCGCTGACATATTGGAAAATGTTGCCAATCAATATTCATGAGAGTGTACATTCAACGTCCAGTTTGCGAAATTGGGTGAGTTGTGTTTGGTAGGTGTGAAATACATCTGACTGGGCGTTTTAATTACGTAACGAATAAAAGCATTGACATCATCGAATGGCTGCCCAGTGCTGTTATGTGTTTAGTTATTATATAGGCCTAATAATTATTATTAAATGTATTCATCATTCCTTTCTTTTCCCTTCTCTGTACATATTCTTTCCTAGACCTACACTTTATCACTCCCTCGCTCTCATTGTCCCTCTCACCTCCCTCTCTCATTCCCATCATTTTCCTTATATTTCTATTTATCTACTTGTCTTTATTATATTTTTTTAATTCTCCCTTCCTCCAGCCCTCTCTCATTCTCCATATCCCCTCCTCCCCTCTTCCTCCCTCCTCCCCTCCCAAGACTTCTCACAGATGGGAATCTGCCCCTCCCCAACCCCCTCCCCTCTTTGGGTACGCCACTATTTCTATACCAATCTCCTTCTTAAAATAAGATTAAATGGACATTTCTTTAAAACAACCTTCATAGGCCTATACTTATACTTACATGTATACGTATAGCGATTACCATTATAGTGTAATACAGATAATGGACTGGACATGGCAGCCTTCATACATTCTAATGTGTTATCGATCACCAAGAGCATTCAATTTATTTAAATGAAACGCCTATCGTCAGGTGGGTGGTAAAGATGATGGCATCGACAGCTAAAGCCTCCTTATAGTCTTCAGACCCACACAAGCACACATTTGGGATACATGACTACAATGGTACCACTTTACACATGACTGCCCTTACACATGACTGTAGCGTGGTCACTTATTGATACTAGCCTGTTGTGTAGAGCGTTAATATGATGCCGGATCAGTGACCAATTTAATGGCGGAACCCCTTTGTTTGAAACAATGGTACCACTTTTATGAATAGCCTGTCGCAACTTCTAATCGGCATCAAACGAACAAAAGATTATATAATCTATTGCGACTCTATTTCTATTAAAAGCTCTTTGGATGTACACATTAAGGCATGTGACGGGTGGGGTGATAGGAAAAGCTTTCATTTGGGCTGCATCCAAAGAGGTAATACCCAAAGAGTACCAACTCAAAATTACCCTGTGTGTAACGCAATGGTAAATCTGCAATTTTGGTTTGTCGCGCATTGTGGGCAAATAGTGTATCTCCTGCTTTTTTTTTAGAACCCAAAATCGAAGCTCGAGTGTTAAAAAGGTTTGCTCACTTAGCAGTTGGCACAATGTGTTATATATATGCAGAATGCAAAGAACAACAACACACATTAAAACAAAGTTTGCCGGGTGCATATATATAGCGAAACACTATTTTGTCCTTTTTAATTACGCGGTAAATGGTGAAGTCAGTACTCCTTGGTTCTCCCTCATTGGCTGCTGCAGAAAACATGTCGCAATATGGGCTATTCCAGTTGAAATCCATACACTCCCTTAATCTTCCACACAGCTTGGAGTGCAAATTTCAAATAGGTCCATTTGAAATCTACTAGTACTCCACCTGTGTGGGAGATTAAGGTCAGGTCTTCCATAGGGGGCATATAGATTTCAACTGGAATAGCACAAACTTTCCATAGTAATTGCATATGGCAGCTTTTGCAAGTTACATTTCTTGTCCTTGCATGGTGAATTTGAAATGTCTTTCACATATTATTAAACCAAAACAAATTGTCAATTATATATTTTTGTACAGTCATTGGCCATCTATAATACTTTTGGTCACACAGTATAGATATCAGTATAATCTAATCATAAATTGTTATTGCCAAAAACCTGAAGCAGTTATAGATGTAATTTATAGCCGAGTGGTAGTCTACTCAGCCACTAGTTGTATTCCGCTCGCTCTCCACACAAACCATATGGTAATTATTACATATGCCGCTTCTGAATGAGCATCTTACAGAAACAGTTAGATCTATGATCACACCTCATTAAGTCATGATTAACAGTCATTTGGCAGCCTTTTGTCGTCATTCACCAGTATTGACAGCCTTTTGACAAGTTGTGCTTGATGACATGTGGGAAAAATTTTAGCCAATCAGAAAGGGTTTATGATATTATCAATGGCAGACATTGTGTGGAGTGTAGTGAGCGGAATCAAAACCAGCAGCGGTGGAGACTAACCAAGTGGTTCATTGTTGATATGACTTAATATATGTAACTATTATAGATATCAGTAATCTGGATGGGCCATGCCTAGACTTCTCCGTAGTCCACTTGCCCATTTAATTAATGTGTGCATAATTGATAGATTTTCACGTCTGATCTGATCTTTTTAGTCACCGTACTCACTCTGTTTGTTGGCTTCCCAAGTGGACTACTTACTTTGCATTGCGGTTAACATGTTTAACACGGTTGTCTATGGACGAGATTGTCGGCCATGATGTAATGCATCTTTAAATGGATCTGGCTTGTGATTGGTCACCCAGATCTCGTTATGGTTTAAATCCTCCGGGCACGAGCCATTGCCATTGGTAACTAAATCGTACACAACTGTGCGGCACTGTGTGTACTAGGTGTATGAGCGCATCTTGTACGTCCAGGCTTTTGTGCTTGCGGTTAAACATGTTAAATTGGATTGATAAACAAGTATGATTGACAGTGTGTGTTCACGGTGTGTGTTAGGGACTAAGTCCCCGGGCAAAGTCCGGCTCAACATGCAAAGTACATAGTCGATTTTTAACTCGCGCTTTCGCGATTATTAAACTGGTTGATTCTAAAATCAGAATTGTTCAGTATTGAAGTGTCATTATAATATATTGCATTCAATAATATTATAAGCCTTTACTGTTACTGTCACTAATATAATTATATAAACTTTTTCATAACCATTTACTAGCATTTTGATGTAATAAATATCAGTATAATTTCGAGTTCAACTGAACGTGTTCATCATGATTAATAACATATTTTTATTTATCAAAAATCGACTATGGTATAGTCTAGGCCATGCCATATTTTCGGGACAAAGGTAGATAATGTGAGTGACCAAACTGTGTCCTCTCTCTTGCACATGAAGCAAGTTATATACTATTTAATATCAATATCATGGTATTATAATTCCGATGATGTGGGAAAGAGAAGTAAAAGTTTGGTTACTCACATTACATACCTTCGTCCCGAAACCGTGGAATAACCCTCCGAGTGTATTGAAATTGTGTCAACTTTAAATACTATGTATATTCCACCTAACTAGTGCCTCTATAAGGCCTACAAAGTTTGTATTGCCCTTAGAGCTCCAAAGTCAGGGTTGGCTTACTTGGTTTTACTTGGTTTTTCCATATACAATGTCAAGTTCACCACTAAATACCATGGTGACAATATTTTTTGAATATAGCAGAGTTGTGTAGTTCCCTTTACAAACAAGCAAAACGTTTTCACATTATTTTTGTGTAGGCCTATTTTATACCAAATAATGAAAATTCAAATATGAAAAAGAAGGCCTAGTTATACCCCTTGTGGAGTTGCTAGACCTGTTTAAGTGTACCCCTTATTGTACTCTATTTACTGCTTCCAATCTTAGCAATAATTTAATACTTAATTATAATATAACCCTCAAAATTCCCACCAAAATACTTTCATTTAATATACTATTTTGCTGTAACCCTTTGACGAAGGTGTACTTCTGCAATATTAACACGGTGCCTGTGAAGCGAAGTATGTGCAATTTACACGTTGTACATGTTGTTAATTTGGTCGCCGTATGCGTTTACACCTTGTCAAGTAGGCTCTTATCAAAGGTTAATAGCAATATCCTATAATAGTAGAGCTTTGTGCTATTTATAATATCATGTACATATGTTAACAAAAGTAGCAGTAAGTGTGTGTTTGAAGATTTATTAAGTCCTACGCATTATGAAATTTTATGCAAATTTATACTATGTATAATTATTTCGAGATGTGCCAAATATGTTTGTGTAATACAAAATCATAAAATATTTAGTGAATTAGCCAATTTGGTTGGTATCATATAATAAACATAGGATGGTGGCCTCAGTGGGTGGTTCCATTTAAAATCCACACTACCCCGGCCATATGGAAGATTTTGGAAATATCTGCCTTAGGGTGGAGTACAAAGTTCAGATGGAATGAGCACATTAAGCAGCTCCATTTGAATTGAGAAAAAATTCAACCTGAATCTTCCCCTGAGGGAGGGTGAGTTTCAAATGGACCTGCTAATGTGTTAATTCCATTTGAAATTCATACTCCCCCTATGGAAGATAGTTCTAAATTCGGGTACACCCTGTTAGTCCAAAACACTGTCAGTCAGTCCGAATTTTTAGGGTTAGGGTTCCTAACCCTGACCTTAACCCTAAACTTAACCCTAACCCTAAAATTCGAACTAACGGTGGTTCGGATTGACAGTGTTTCAGACTGACGGGGAGACCGCCCCCACATTCTTCCACAGGGGTAGTGTGGATTTTTAAATGTAATAGCCCAATATGTGGATCCTGGGTTTGTCCTCTGAAAGTCAATTTGACCAAAATTCCTTCCCACAATTCAATGTGACCTTATGTGATCTTATCCAAATCAAGGACCAATAGAAAACCTAAGAAATTGAACATGTAAATATTTCACAAATAAAGTCACTAATCATATCTAAGGTTTTGACAGAACTGAAGTGGTATTATGCTGTGTCAACATAAGCCGATCATTTATTACAACTAAATTGTTAAACCATTTGATCATTTCAACTCACTTGACACAATCTGCTCCATGTCGAAAAAGGAGGCATTTTTGACAATTGAGTTACTATAATTATTACCTAAGATATAAACATTATAAGCTATCATGTACTAAAAACACTAAAGGTCTATATACATGGTTGTGTGATTGCGGTTTTTGTGATGTTTATTTTCTTATTTTTTACTTCTTATTTTTCCCTTCATCTCAATTTCAAATTTGCCGCCTTTGGCCTCCATGGACCAGATTGTGTCACAATTTAGAAAAATGCTGTTGAAATATTTGAATAGTAATTGCTTCAAAACTGGATTCCTACTATTTCACTCACCTTAGATCATGCAGGCCTTCCCCCGGGGCTTTCCTACAATGCATAAGTTTGTTTCCTGCATTCTACTATGGGCTACAGCATAACACCCACCTGAGCCCCAGTGCAGTGATGTGTACTAATGCTGGTTTCATACTTTCTGCCACTTGCCGCTGAGCAGCATGACTCTGAAAGCCACTGTTGCCGCTCAGCACTGCTCTAAAAGGGGTACCACTCCCAGTTGACTTGAATTCAACTCGCAGCTTGGGCAAAGCTGTGAAGTGATTTCTTATGGAGTCACCCATTCAGGTATAAACTTCATTTGAAATTCACACTCCCATAAGATCAAGGTCATGTCTTCAGTACTGGGTGGGTGGATTTCAATTGGAATAGCACATATTGAAAGTGCCACCCAACTGGTGTTTTTTCTCTTTTATTTAGTTTAACGCAGGTACCGTATTCATTCCATTAACCGCCCAGGGCTCTTTAAAAGTAATTTTGGGTGGGCACTTATTTTTTATATTGTGTACCTAATATATATGTAAAAAATGGCCCAGAATATGGACTTTGTGTGTAGATGGCTGTGTTTGATACATGCACATGGATCATGAGTAGTTAAGTCGCTGGGTGGGTGCTTATAGGGGCATGGGCATTTAATGGAACGAATATGGTAATCCAAATACCAGGCAGGTTATTTTGAGACCAGTAACCTTTTTGGAATTAAACAGTCTATACAATGATTCCACTTTGATGTTGCAACTATAATATTACGGGTAAATTGATATATGGATGTTAATACAATAAGCCAAAAAATTAAGGTACCAGTTGTGTTCACCCCTGTATATCCTAAATAAAGACAAATATGATTAAAACAAGCAGCCAATACCTGTACTCTTTAGCTCTGATTTAAGACCTTATTTGTTGAAATTGGTTGAGAATTAAAGAAACGGTGATCTAAAACCTAATGAAGAAACAAAATCAAAAGTTGCACTTTTGTGTTCTAATCAATGAAAGCACGACGCTAGATTGACCATGCTAATCATTGGAAGCACGGCGCTTGGCAAACGCATTGTGTATAAATCAATAGGGTATAATATGGAGCAAACTGCAGCTTTTAAATTGGCATCTTCCTTGATTTTTTGGATCGTCGTGTGTTTTATTTCTTGAACAATTTCAACAAATGGGGTCTTAAATTCGAGCTAAAAGATGTAGCTATTGGCTGCTGGTTCCAATTATGACATATCTGACTTTGTTTAGGATATACAAGGGGTGAACAAATAGATAGTGATACATTATTGTTATCTTAATATGTTTGTGCCATGTAGTATATGTTACTTGTTGAAGAATAGCGTCTGCGTAAATTGTCCAAACGCATCACGTCACACAATGCGATGATTACAAAGCATACTTATGTACTACGTCAGGAGGCATGGTCATACTTTATCAATAACTTGCATTTGCGTCTGCATTAGGTGCATATTTAAAATGCATTCTCTTTGATTGAATTAAACACTTCGTGTCTATTAATGAGGTCATGAATTCATGATAAATTTTAATTAAAACTATTGCATTTAGACATTCATATGCATTGAATACACAGACACATAAAATTTTATAAAATGCTATTTCATTTAGATTATGGTGCTGGTAGCAATAAAATCATGGTAGTTCCAATTGTGCAGAAATTCACTACAGGTCGAATTGTGGATCGCTATAAGAACTTTTTGATTTATTACAAAGAGGGCAATATCATGTACTGTATATGTGGGAATTTTTGCGCTTTTTGCAGTTTGAACAGGTAGCACCAAATTTGTTTACAATATTTATTTATACACATAGTACTTTATGTGAATATATTTGGAAACACAAATTAAACATCCACTAATATGTCCAGAATTGATCAAATCACAAAAAAGTTAACCCCAGCAAAAATATAACTTTATGCAGTATTGGACTATGATGTCTATATTTAATATGATGTTATATATAGATGTATGTATTATATTTTATAGATACAAAATTATATTATATTTCTTGTAGATATATTTTGTACAAGTACATCTCTGTTTCACTATAAACCATATTGTGCCTAATAAACACCCAGGGCATCATAAAATTTGTCAAAAGGCAGAATCAATTTTCAATGAAAAAGGCTTGGAAAAATTACATCAGCAAGTACATTTTTATGCAAGAATGTGATTTACTTAAATTAGTTTTTTATATACATTCTACTATATATATACAGTAAGCCAAATAATTAAGGTACCAGTTACGTTCACCCTCTGTATATCCTGAATAAAGGCAGATCTGTCATAATTGGACCAGCAGCCAATAGCTACATCTTTTAGCTCGAATTTAAGACCTCATTTGTTGAAATTGTTCAAGAAATAGAGACACAACGATCCAAAAACCCAAGGAAGATGCAAATGAAAAAGTTGCAGTTTGCCACATTGCATGCCCTATATTGATTTGTACACAAAGCGTTCCCAAACAAGAGAAGTAGCGCCGTGCTTTCATTGATTAGCACGAAAAACTAGCGTTGTGCTTTCATTGATTAAAACACACAAGTGCAACTTTTTATTTAGTATCTTCATTAGGTTTAAGATCACCGTTTCTTTAATTCTCAACCAATTTCAACAAATAAGGTCTTAATCAGAGTTAAAGAGTACAGGCATCGGTTGCTTGTTTTAATTTTGACACATTTGTCATTATTTAGGATATACAGGAGTGAACACAACTGGTACCTTAATTCTTTTGCTTACTGTAGTTTGGCAATGAACTGGATGTAAGTTGAGATTTTGTTATTGGACATGCCAATGCCAGTTTGAAGCTTAATACTCAAATATCTGCATTTCTGTCACTTTTTTATTTGGGTTTTTTATTAGGGCAGGGGCATTTATTAGGCATAATAATGAGGCATAATACAGTAGTCCGTCATACAGTATAATGTATCAGTCTATGTGTGTTGTAGAGAAAAAGTTTATTTAAATGAAAACTGAATTTGCTGTGATAAATTTGATCAAATATAAATAGTCAGCTGAACAAATTAGAGGGAAAAGAATGGGAAGAAAACAGAAAACCTTGATGCCTATGTACAAGATGTTGTACAGCCTCTTTCTCATAAAAATGGTACTGTTTTGCTGCAACTAGACGGGGTCCATTTCACTAAACTTTGTGAAGCTTCATAGGTCTCGAAATTGTTCGTAACCTACTACTACTGACAGTACCCTTCATAAGTAATACTATAATAGGGATTTATTACAGGGACTCTTCGTAAAGTTAATCTAGTATTAGGTATTTGTAACTTTATGAATGGTTACTTGAGCTATGAAGGGTTAAAGGTCAAGTGAAATGGACCCCAGACATATTTTGAACTATAATTGTATAGTATTTAGACTATCCATGAACAAGTCCCACCATTGATATGATCCTCAGGGAAGGTGTTTTTGGAATACATTTTGGTGGGTCTGTGTGTACATGTATGGCTATTCCAGTTAAATCCATACACCCCCTGTGGAAGACATGACCATAATCTACACAGGGAGTGTGAATTTTAAATGGGGTTACCTGAATGGGTGACTCCATTTGAAATCTACACACCCTGTGTGGCAGAATAAGGTCATGACTTTCATAAGGGGGGTAAGGTTTTCAACTTCAATAGCCCTTAAATCGAATACAAGAAGGTGTAAGTGTATAATCATGACAAAAGTGCATGTTACAGCTTCTTGCAGCCAAGTATCAAATAGTGACCCTTCCAGATGATCGAAGGTTGGTGAGAATAAAACCCTTGCAAAATGAATGCGAAGATAACCCATAATGTGATCCTATGGTGCTACTATACATGTATGTATATGACACTCTCAAGGCTAGGCCATAGTCTAGTGGGCATTTGTCTGTTGCGACAGACGCAGAAGCTTATTTCTGCCAGCGCCTTCCACAGCAGCTACAACATTTTCCGAAGCGTCGTCCGTCAGCCGCATAGATGTGGAAAAGACGAACAAAGATAATTACTTGAGAATCTGTGTGCTGAACTGAAAATGTGATGTCTGTTGCAACGAAAGAAACTATAGCCTGGCCTGTACAGTCCAACTTCTCTGATTTGGCCATGATGGGGCCAAGCTTTGGCCGGATAAGTGAAAAATCTGAAAAAGTGAATGATGAATGGCATCCCTTGAATTTAGTAGCCTCTGAGCACTATTGGGCTTTAGCCTGGCTTTGGCCAAATGTTATAAATAAATAAATAAAATATGTATGCAAGAAGTACTAACATTGAAACTGCAAATAATTACTCTAAATGGGGTCATAACACTAAAAGATAGTATATGAAAGTATAAGAAGCAGAATATATTTTTTCAGTCGTAAAAATCTCTGGTAATTATAGAACTATGCACAAAACATGATGACTAATAAATAATACATTTATGTGATTTGTTGGTGAAATATTAGTATCAGGTGTGACTGACTTTATTTCAGGTATTGTTATAATGGGCTATGCCAGTTGAAATCCATACATCCCTATAAAAGGCATGACTGTAATCTTTCACACACGGGGTGTGAATTTCAAATGGGTTTACAGGCTGGATTTACCTTTTGCTGGCCCCTGGGCACGTTCATGATTCCCCCCCACCCCCAGCTCTTCTGGAGAAATACCAATATATTTTGATTTGTGTAAATCAGATTACCGTATTGGTCCGAGTATAGTCCCACCCGTTTTTTATGTGAACATTTTTCACAATTGGGGGTGGGATTATACTCAATTTCAAAAAAAAAAAAAAAAAAAGTTTATTTTTTCCGGTTTGGGAGTGTCCTGGACCTAGACCTACATGCTAGGATCATTCATGGTTGACCTAAAAAAAAAAAAAAAAAAAAAAATCAAAAAAAAAAAAACACAATGTCCGACTATGATTTATTTCAAAAAAAACAATGCATAGAAAAAAAAAAAAAAAAGTTAAAAGGGGGTTAAAAATTTTTTTTTATAAATACAAAATATCTTGAATATTTTTTTTTTTTTTTTTTTTTTTTTTTTTTTTTTTTTTTTTTTTAGGTCAACCATGAATGATCCTAGCATCTAGGTCTAGGTCCAGGACACTCAAAGTCAAAAAAAAAAACTTTAAAATTTTTTTTTTTTTTTAATTCTGAAATTTTTCGAAAATGGGGTGGGATTATACTCGACGGGGACTATACTCGGACTAATCACGGTAATTCTTATTTTGTTCTTGATGCTTATTTCTGTAGTAAAAGCAATATATTGATTAAATTTATATAATAACTTTCAAAGAAATAAAGATATTACCGTACTGACGCGAGTATAGTCCCACCTTCGAGTAAAGTCCCACCCCAAATTTTCAAAAATTTCAGAAATTAAAAAATTCAAATTCAATGCATTTTGAAATCATTAATAGAGTATGACATGAATACAAATTATCAATTTTCATATTAAAAATACAAAACATCTTGATTTTTTATTTTTTTAGGTCAACCATGAATGATCCTAGCATTTAGGTCTAGCTCCTGGGACACTCCAAAGCCGAAAAAATAAATAACTTTTTTGTTGAAATTCGAGTATAGTCCCACCCCCCAATTTTGAAAAATGTTCACCCAAAAACGGAGTGGGACTATACTCGCGTTATTACTGGCAAATTGAAATGCAATAAGTGCATCAGGTTGGGAAACACACAAAACACATGTCCCATTGTCCCTAACCTTACGCCACCTCACCCACCGTGTAATCCCTATGGCGTTACTCAAAATATTGCCCCCCCCCCCTAAAGATCATGGCTCCTGGGCCTGGGCCTACTGCGTGCTAGCCCTGGTAACTCCACCCCTTGTGTGGGAGATAGTCATGTCTTTTATAAGGGGTGTATGGATTTTAACTGGAATAGCCCAGCCCAATACTATAGTGTCTTGGTCAAGTTTCCTGAAATAGACAACTTACATAATTTTGAAACTTTCTTGTTGCTATTATGACAAACCTTGTCTGGAAGTGAATTATAAGATGATTCTTATCATAACATTGAAATGTCTGGAATTTCTTTTATGCAGGTCTAAATAAATGCAAATCTGTGTTTTTATAACTCCCTCAGTGTGTTTGTTGCCAGACATACAGTGTTCGCACCATCATGGGGGCGGGGGCAAATGCAGCAATTTTGCGCACAATTTGTTGGGTTTTTTTTTCTGATGCTGCCATTATTTTGGGAGTGCCCATCCCACGCACACACACACTGGGCAGACATGATACCTGACTTAATATTCTTGTTTTTTTTTCTCCCTAAACTTGAAGACCTTATTTTTTTCTCAAGTCAGGCCTTATATTAAGTATGCCTGGACCAGGAGCTAAAATGAGCTTCTGGTCCCAAAGGTGGCTCCCGATCCTATAGTTTGTTGTAATATATTGGACACACCAGGAGCCAAAACTTGGCAACCATAGGGTAAAAAAAGCCTGGGTACCTGGTTAATATAAGCCTTGTCTCAAGTGCAATCTGTGCAGCAAATGCTGCAACATATTACTGCCTGGACATTATTACATAGTATCCGTCCAACCATTGGCGTAACCGGGACTTTTTCAGAGGGAGGGGCGAGGGGGGAAAGGCTACTTGAAGATGGGCAAAATTTGATGAAAGTTGTCAAAAATGAGCTACAGTATAAGGCATAAAAATCTTAAATATCACAGTGGCCAACATCTCATGGGGGACTTTTCACAGGGGCAAACTGTCACCTTCCACCCCCCCTTGCTATCCCATTGCATCCTACTGCCATCATCAACCCAATAGCAGCAATTTAGCCCCAGTTAAAATATATTTCCCTTGTATCTTCAGGTACTGAAAAAGGGAGTGTACCTTTAATCAGGGTTAACTCTCTCCATGCTGTGTGTCAACTCAGATGTTTCAAATTTTGTTTTTTAAATTTCGGAAATGTAAATTTTAAGACCATATTTGGAATTGGCATGAAAAATGCATCAAAATGAGTACAAACAAGCCTAGTATTGGTTCAGAGATTTTTGAGAGCTCTTGATATTTTGAGAAACTATATCAAAATTTGGACTTCATGTTGAAGCCTATGGCCAGCATGCAGAGCATTAAGTACATATTTGAAATCATTGCATGAGTCACTCGGTATAGTAATGTAGTTTCCGTTAACGAAATCTGTTATGTTACTAAACACTTGGTTTAGCTTCATATAGCGTAATTTCCTAAATTGGACCAACAAATTAATATGAGTATGCGAATGGCATTCAACCTTTTCAAACTGTCTCAATTTAATTATAATAGACATTTGCCAACTTTATGAAGCTACTTTCATGCACTGGCCCATTTTCATCAAACTCAAACCCTGTAAAGAAGCTGGAAGACCCCCCCACCACCACCACATCGCCCCACCCACCCAACAGGCACACAAGGTATGAATGTTCACTGTTGTATTGCATTTTACACAGAGAAGCGGCATTGTAAATATAGAAATAGGTCCTACAAAGACTCAACAAAGGCCCAAAACATGGTCATACCTAATTGTCACAAAGTCCCTGTTTTAAAGCACAAAAGGTCCCAGCCATTGGTGATCACAAGTACACATACAATAATGCACTCCCATCCACCCACTCCACAATGCCAAGGGAATGGCCTTTGGGGCTTGAGCCCCCAGGTTTCCCGGTGGTTTCAGTTTGTATTTAAAGGTATGACCGTTCCAGGATTTGAAAATGACCCCTATTTCACGGGGAATCGAGGACATTTGCAGCAATTTTACCCCCTATTTTGCGTGAAATCAAGGAAAATTTGCCCCCAAATTCCTCCACTATTTTTATCATTTTGAGGACGCATTTTCATTTCACCCACTTATCACGAGGAATCGAGGACATTTTTCCGAAATAAATACCCCTATTTTTACCATTTCAAGGACGCTTTTGAATTTTTTCCCCCTATTTCATGGTGAAATGAGGACAATTTTTATCGGAAAAAATATCCTATTAATTTTTGTGTGGAACTACTAAAAAAACAGACAGAAAAATACAAAAAAACAAAAAATGTAGCGGTAAAACGCGGACGAAAGTCCTACAAATACACCCTATTTTTCATTTCAAGGACAATTTTGCTCTAAAACACCCCAAATTTGGACAAACGTGAACTATTTTGTCCTCGAAAATTCCGCGGACATTTCTTGAAAAGTACCCCTAATTGGAACCATCATGCGTACACATCGTCAGTGAAGACTGAACCCACTGGGCCAGATTTATGCCAAAATCGTATAAAGACCAGCTTACTTTGGGGACATTTCAGCCACTTGGCCTCCTGGGGGGGGGGGGGGGGAAGGTTTGTGGTATGCCTAAGCACATGTATAAAGTCATTAAGAGCCTTTACAGAACTTGTCTATTCTTGGACCAGTTTAGAGCTTCACAGCTTATAAGATTATATAGGTTAAGGTTAAGGCTAGGTTTGCAGACGTATCTCAAACATTTCTTTAATAGCGATGTTATTTAAAAAAATTGTCAGGTTCACTATCAGATTCCTATATTGCTGCCACCCCCATAGTCGTGGTGCCAAGAATTTTTTTCAGGGGGGGCATTGGGGAAAAGTGAATTTCGGGGGCAAAATCAACAAATTTTGCTCAAAATTGCCGCAAAAAGTGGACATTTTCGTAAATTTTGGGTTATTACTGGGGATGCAAGAGTTCTGACTGGGGGAAATTTCTCCCCAATTTAGGCAATTTATAAACAATTTTAATTTTGTTACACTTCACTGGGATCACTGATTGTGCCTTTAAGTTGTATCTTCCCCCTGTAGCAATGTATCCAAGTTATAGTCTCCATTTAGCAGGAGTCTCCTTGCTAATTTCCTGTCATTTCTTGTCTTAAGTCGTCTAGCCCGGACTCAGGATATCATTAGCACTTGACGCATGACTGACTTCCTCTCACTGATATCTCAAAATATCATCTTCAACACAAAATTATAGAGAAATGATCACAGCAAAATTATGAATAATATGGTAGGCCTTATGCAAGTGTTGAAAATACCAGCTTGAAAAAAATATATCACACCTGTACATATCTCCCCCTTTGCCCTGTTGCCTCTCCCATACTAAAACCCCAAAATTACGAAAATGTAATCTTTTGCGGCAATTTTTCGCAACATTAGTTGATACTCCCTGAAATTCACTTTGCCCTCAATGCCCCCCCCCATAAAAAAAATCCTGGCACCACAACTGCCAATGCTGCATTTTGAGTCTTATTTTTAAAAAGTGAGTATATTTTCAAGTGAAACTAATGGTAATGGCAAATTAATGGATACCCTTGCTCAAGGATTTGTTGTTTAATCTTGAACTTGATAATTTTAATACCGGTACCAATGATTGAGACATTATGAGAGTCATAACGCAGTGTATTTATTTTCCACTTACTGGGTGAAAAATCAATAAAATAATGAAATGTCCAAAGCTAACATTAAATAGGGCACCTCCACCTTGAAAAATAGCTAAGGAAATATTTCACCTAAAAATGCACATGTAAAAGTTCCAAATCAGGTAGCACCCTCTAAATTTCATTCAAATGTTAAAACAGTTTGCATGTTTTTTTTCCACTAAAATGTACAAAATAAGGCCCTTAAAAATAAAACAAATTTTGTTCTCAGAATCAGCCTAATGCATGTGTATGTTCCATTTTGGTAAAATGTTTTTCCCAATAGGCCTATCTGGAGATCCTATTATGGTACAGTGATGTAAAGGGTAGAGCCAATTTCTCAACTTTATTTGATTTTTAGAGCAAAATACTAATTAAATAGCTGATTTGCATAATTTATGCATATGGTCAGGTTTTTATTTTTTCCTATGGGGGCTATCATTTTCATCAGAGGGGGGGGGGGGAGGAGGTCCCGGCATTAATAAAATTTCAACCCCTTTTTCACCAACAAAATTTGTATGACCCCCACCACTGATACACTACCCCTAAACAGGCTAAAATTGTATTGAAATCAGTCTTTTTGAATAAAATAAACACACTATCTGTGGTCATCTTGTGACTCCCTACATTTTGGTCATCAAAAATTTATGACCCCCTCCCCTTCTTCTTTCCAAAATATTTATGACCCCCCCCTCTATATTTGGAACCCCCTTCCACCTGGGGATCTGTATGTGGAACAATGACCTAATTTGAAAGGGGGTACGGTAGCAGGGCCAGAGGTCCTCAACCTAATTAGATTTTCAGAGCCACATATGCTAATTAAGTAGCATGATTTGCATGATTTATGCATATGGTTATGTTTTCTTTTTTCCCAATAACTGGAGAACTGTTTGGGATATAGTGACATAACCTGGTAGGGGGTATCAGATCTAGATATTCTCAACCTGATGAGCTTTTCAGAGGAAACTAGGCCAGGGGAAGAGTTATGACTGCTCCCCTACCCCGTGGCACTGACATGTCTGCACACCAATTGGTACTAGGATGAAAATGTACAAAACATGTATTAATAATAATTCTGGGTACGGGTGGAGAAAATCTGATTACTGTCCAAGCCCTGCTGTTACTGATGACATCAATATTAATTAATTTTATCCTGTGAATGTGGTCAAAGTGAGCGAATATCGTCAGAAATTGTTGTTTCCGATCAGTTTAATCTTCTTGGGGTACAAACCAGCTATACACTACTCAAAAAATATAAATTGAGGATCATCCAACACTGATGACTTCAATCCTAGTAATTGCATTCTTTCTTTTCTGTTCACACATGTTGACCAAAGTATTTTTCAGTGTCGTAGGACACACACATCCACACCAAACTGTGTGAGTGAGTTGCATTGGCAAATAATTTGTGTACACTTGGCTTTTCTCATGCAAGGAGCGAAAACAATTTATCTCCAGTGTCGTCAATCTGATCTATCTTGAAAAGGCTGAAAAGAACAAAATGGCTCATTTTGCCAAAAAAAGGAGGAGGACATAATTATACCAACTCATAGCTCGACCCATAAATATGGGCTCATGCAATCGATCCAATTTTATATCAAAATTGATTGCTTTTGAAAAAGAATTACTGGGCCACAATAAATAAATAATAAATTATGTATTTGGTGTATTTTGTCTGCTGAAAACCCACTCATCAATGTACCAAATTGGTTCGATACTCGTACATAACAGCAAACATTTTATTTAACATTTTGAACTTGCAACCTTTAAATAAAACCACAGTACAATCTTTAACGGAAATCCGAATTCAAATTCAATAAATCGTCCCACATTCTATAAATGCCATTTTGTGTGTAAGCAAACTGGCCCCAAGGATTCAAAAATGACAAAAATAGCAACTATTTGGCATCAAATGTAACTAATTTGGTTGTACATCCTCGGCTATATAATCCTGGAATTATGGAAAGCCTGCATGATGAGTGCTGCCAAATATGTACAAGCTTTTCAGTCAGGCCTGTATGCCGGATTTGTTTTGGCAAACTTCCAAAAAAATGGACCGTTTTTCAATAAAAATTGTGCTTGTACAGTTTTGTGAAAAAATTGGACCTTAAGTAGTTCTAAAAATTGCCCCTTTTTGTGACTTTTTGAATGCCTATCACCAAAAAGTGTACTTTTTTGTCAATTTAATATTTTCCCACTTTTGGACATTTTTATTGGAAAAATAGTGGAGCTTTTTCTTGGGGGGGGGGGGGTTGCCCCGCACCCCCCTTTCATACGGGCCTGGCTTCAGTCTAGGTTCTACTCTCTAAATGTAAAAGAGTGAAAATTTCACTCGGAACTTGGAGTGATTTCATTCTCACTCTATTCGAGTGGTTAGTCGCTCTTTTCGAGTGAAAAAAGCTTCTACTCGGTCAATCTAGATTCACTCCTTACAGAGTGATCCAAAATTACCGCTCAATTTCAGAGTGAAATCAGAATCACTCTTTGCGGAGTGAATCCACAGTTCGTACAGCCAATCAGGAAGCCGGATTTTCGCACGAAAACAATGTGATTATTCATTCGCTAATTAATCGTTGCAGCAATGGCGATGGAGTTGTCAGTAGTCAGGAATGGGCGAGGCAGTTTGGCGAAGAAATAGCCAATATTTTCGTCGGTAAGTATACTTTGAACTATTTTATTTATATGTTGAATCATTGCAGATTGTAATCGACAACTAAAATCTGATGTTACTGTCTCAAAGGTGATAATTGTACCCATGAAGCTTCTTCATTTGTTGAACACATTGATTCACATTGTCGGTCCGGCATTACGGTGGCACACTCATGGACTGCTATGCATACCTGGTACATGTATTACTTCATAAACCTGTAAATGATTGAGTGTACTTGTGTAATAATTGTAATGTTTGTTATACTGCGTCAGCCTTTTTATTGTTAGTATGTACCCGATCACATCTCCGAGTCCGATGAGCTAGTCATGCTATACATACCAGTAGCCACAGGATCACATGCAGCAAGGCCAGGCTATACCTAGCTAGGCTTAGGCCATAGGGCCAGGCCAAAGCATAGGCATGTTATCTCTGACCATGCAGTCTCTAATTTATCATGTTTATATACTGCAGCATGTTATATCTGCATGTGTGATGCCAAAAGTCACAGAGGACTATAGGCCTCTATGTCTGACCAGTCTCCAAAAGGCTTTACTATAGTACAGCACGCCTACCTGCATGTGTGATGCTAGGCCTATAGTCCCACGTCACTAAGCTTTTAAGCATGCCAAAATTACCATTTTAATCTTAATTAACATGTAAAAATACTTATTGTGTTGTAATTCCTTTGCTCACAAAAATACATGAATGAATGAACATTTTGTGCCTATTTCTGTGATTATTTTTTGTCAGTCTCATTCACTTCTTTATTTCAGAGCTATTAACTCAAAAAGAGTGGTTTTTCCACTCCTCTTTGGAGCTGTATGAGTGACCACTCCTTTTGGAGTGAAATTCACTCTCCCTAAAGAGTGATTTTATTCACTCTTTTTTTTTGACGAAGTGAATTTCACTCTAAAAGGAGTGGTCACTCATACAGCTCCAAGGAGGAGTGGAAAACCACTCTTTTTGAGCTGTTTTTCACTCTTTCACATTTAGAGAGTAATTGGGCTATTCTATTTAAAATCCAAACTACCCAGTGATGTTATTTTGCAAAGATCTTTCACAGGGGGAGTATGAATTTCAAATGGCATGAGCAAATTAGGCAACTTTCTTTGAAACTCACCTTCCCTCGGTAGAATATTTAGGTTAAATCTTTCTCAGAGGGTGTAAGAGATTCAAATAGAGCTACCTAATGTGTTCATCCCATTTCAAATTCATACTCCCCCTGTGGACGGTATTTCCAAAATCTTCCACAGGGGTAGTATGCATTTTAAATGGAATGGCCCATTGCCATCATTGGGCCAAAAAAAAAATTAATTTTAAGTGAAAAACATTGATTTTTTGAACAAATCTGTAAAAATCATCATTCAAAAAATAATTATTTCCTGATTTTTCAGGATTTAGGGTCGGTTGGTTGAGGGCAACACAACAATTTTTTTTTGGCCTTGTCTGCATGTGTAATACATTTACACCCACATATAACACTGGATGACAACAGCGCACAAATATCTAAAGATTGAAACAATATAAACCTATCAACAATTTACATATTTCTGATGGCAACACCAATTATTAAAATGTCATGGTTTGATGATGGAGTTAATTTGAACCACATTAGCGGAACAAGTTAGTTATTATTGATACCGTGTAGATTAATTTATAGGAAGTACATGTTATAAATGGGAGTAGCCAAACCTGTTTTGTAAACATGGTAATGGATGACATCACATTTTAATCCAATTTACTCCTTTATTTGGACAAAACATGTTTTCTTTTTAATCCGAAATATATTTTTAGTTTGTATCAGATTGTTTGGGGTGATAAATAATTTTTCCTTGGCATGAAGGACCATCTTTTAATTACTTGGTTATTTGTTTTTTTAGGCCTGCAATGGACTGTCTCGACTCAAGTTGAGAACACCTTGTTTGATTTTGCAGTGGCAGAATAGAATCGCGGCTTGCCTAATCACACGGGGTGTACACAACTGGGCGACTTCTTTGTACGCTGGTGACACAACCACCTAAATGCACTCAATTGAATCTGCCACTGCGAAATCAAACATATTTCATTAATCTCAACACACTATACCAATAGCATTCAACCTAACTTGGTGAACCAGGTAATTCTTGACCAAGCTTGAATATCTGTTGCGTTTATATAGCAAATAAACGAGGTAATTCTTGGCCAAGCTCTAACATATCTGTTGCGTTTTATTGTGGAGTGTGGAGCTATATGTACAAGTGTGCCCAGTAATCCAACTTAGCCATGAATTACCTACATGTATTATACATGGGTACGGCATGGGACCCGTACCCTTTTTAAGGCAGCCCATGGAGGGACAGTGAGTCACCCCTCCCCTTTCCATAGACTTGGGTGCAGTGCCCTGGGCAAGCACTGGGTATCCCCTTAGCCTCCCTGTCAGAGTTATGGCGAAGACCAACGACTGATCTAGCGAGCTAGCACAGCAGTTAGCATCGGTAGTGAAGGCGGATGAGTTACGACCTCCAAAGTCAACGGCAGTCCACTGGCGGATGAACAGAGGAGAAGGGAAATGGTGGTCATCCTTAGTCCACCATGTAGAAGGCTACAGTATTAGCCTAGAGGTAGAGGGTGGTCATGTAGTTTGGTGTGCTAGGCTCCCGGCTAGGCTATCGGTCGGAAGGTTGTAAGATCATGAGCTTTCTCCTCTATCCCACTCATTGTGGCCCTAAACGTGCAGACACCACAGCGGGTGCATAGCATGCCATGGTTCGGAGAGTCACGTAAAATGGTGGTCCCATGTACCAGAAGAGCAACATCTGGACATGTAGAAGTTGCAGGCCTTTTCGTAAAGAGCAGGGTATCAGCCCGGGCCTGTTGTCTGTCACACTCAGCATATCGACCTGTGGCGCGCTTTGAGGAATCTGAGTATTCAGAAAGCGTGATTATAAATGGCGTTTTATTATTATTATTACCCCTATTAAATAAGTGACCACATCCCAGAATATAAGTGACAATTCATACATGCACACACAAAAAAACTTTGCAGAATTTCTAAATTTTTATATATATTTATTATACAATTCTCTTTACATGAAAATAATATATTATTTGCAATCATAGCACCGTAAGACAAGCATCATTTTGACAAAAACAAGTATTCGGTTTTAATAATCTTCATAAACAGTATACTTCCTACAGAAAAATTGCCATTCATTACTGAAGAGCCATTTGGCTATTCCAATTGAAATCCATACTCCCCCTATGGAAGACATGACCTTAATCTCCCACACAGGGAGTGTAGATTTCAAAATGGTATCTAACCCATTCAGGTAAACCCATTTGAAATTCATACTCCCTATGTGGAAAATTAAGGTCCTGTGTTCCACAGGGGGTGTATGGATTTAAACTGTAATAGCCCATTTCCCCTACAGATTGTACACTACACATTTCAAATTATAACTGCAACCACAAACACCAGTGACCATTCTCTATTGTTATATGCATAGTCGTGCTGAAAGTCGATCAATTATGTTGAAATCAACATAATTCAGAAATACACTTTTTGATTTGAAATTAATTTTCTTGGTCAAATAAAAAACAATAATATAATTTTTTTCAGTGATGTCGGATAAAAACATGGGACTTGAATATATACCATTTACAAAAAAAAATCCTGGTGTTAAAAGTGTCTTTTAGTGTAAGATTTTTAATTTTTATACTATAGGCCTCAACTTCGCCCGTGAGCTTTTTTTGGAATTAACTTTTTAGCTTTTAAAACTAATATAGTTTGTTAAAGAAAGATTTTTCCCACCTCTATAAGGCACATCATGTGGGTCTATATATTATTATTTTACTCCCTTTAGCCTATATGTTACACTATTTGGTCCATGAAAATTGAGCTACTATAATTATTACATTATACAAACATTAGGCTATCATATAGACTACACTATTCAATGGCTTTCTTGTGCTACATGTATATGAAATGTGGTGGGCGATTTAAAATGCACATGCCCAGAACAAACTACGATGTGTACGCACACTATAGACGAATCCAACGAGCCAAGTCAGGGTCAGGATTTGGTCGGCCATATTTGGTTCCCCGCATGCACCAAACAGGTGTTGTGAGTGCCCAATTGGGTGGATTAAACCCGCTTAAAATTTGATGTTAGATTCTTTTGTGTTGTAAACTGTCATCATTCTTTTGTCTACGGACTCTACGTGTAACACAGGTGATAGAATGCAGTTTAAAATACCCTTCAAGGCTGCATCATTTCACATTTTAGGTGAGATAGCTGGGACCCCGTCACGGCTATGGCTGCCATTGAGGAGTAGGAATGCGTGAAATTGGATTCGTCTATAGGGCATTTCCATTTCCACCTTGAATGCACCAAAAAATCCACATGATTTTGAAACATTTGGATAATGTGCTTTTACAACTTGAATTATGTATTTTTTATCGGACATTGGTCAGTCCATGGAAGGCAATTTCTTTAAAGCATAGCAAAGTTCCTTCCTAGTTCTATTTTCAGTAATGTGTAAGGTCTAATGAATGTTCGATGATGTACATGTTACGTAGAATATCTGATACATGTAGATAAACATTACTGGAAATAGAATGGGAATATAATGTAGATTAACGTAGAATCCTAGATATGTTACATCAAATATATTACATCCACTAAAAAGTCTGTAGGTCCTTTACACTTTCTGCGTTATAGTTTATATGGATTGTACATACCCAGCAAAGAAACTAACGTTTTAAACCGTTACAAACATGTTATAAACTCATTTTAGTTTTGGTCAAAGCATTTTAATAACATTTAAATGTTGGGTTATATGTAATGGTCATGATGATGGTTTAAAAAATGTTTTATAATGTCCAAAAAACACTACAACAACAATGTCAAAATGCTTTGTGGCAAACATTTTTGCAAAATATTTTGTCAAGACTGAAAATAACATTATGTTAGAACGTTTGCAGCAAGCTTACACAACTGTTTTTGAATATAATTAAAACTTTAACCCTTTATACACCCTTTATATAACCTGACATTAAAAAAGTTTTCTACAAAACCATTTTGTGATTGCTGGGTAGGTATTTCCATAAAATCCAATCTCTTAAAACTAAAACAAGTTGTGAACAAAAATAAAATCTTATCTTACGATTCTATAAATTTTTGAAAGACACTGTCTCTGGTTTAAATACAATCTAAGAACAATATAAAAATGGGATAGAAAACTTCAAATCACTGTGTCGATGCCTCATAAGGCCAAACAAAATTGTTTGCTTGTCCACCACTGACCGACCCTAATCTGAAAAATCTGGATTTTTTTTTGTTTTACTGTACAAATAAATACTGTTTTTTTACAATTTCTACACACTTCTAAACTGTTTTAAAAACATGAATGAAGTAGTATACAGTAGAGAAATATCCCAATTCACAACTATTTGGGCTATTTAAAAGCTATTGAAGGTATACAATCATGTTTTGAGTATGACCTTTAAAAAAATCCCGACCGACCTACCCAATTCTGAAAAAGTTGTGGAGGACAAGCGAACAATCTATTTCTTTTGACCTAACCCACAATGCAACAATCTTATCAAGATCTATACAAGTATGCCCTGTGTCTTTGTATTTTATTGTCATTTGTAAAGTACAAGACCGCTGATATGTGGGCTTTTTTAGCCAAATTGGATATAGGCTACATACAGCTTTATAGTTCACCCATGCAGTTTAGATCCCTTGAATTTCTACTACCAGTAATCTATGCCATTTAAGGTGGTTATGGAGGCATTATAAAAGTGCTCTAAACATGTTTTAAACAGATTGATTGAGTAGAGCAAAGTACACTGACCAATATACCTTTTGTTTGGAGTCAATCGGACATACGGTTTTCAAAATATATCAATTTATATTTTCTTTGTATCTTATTGTTTTTATTAATAATCAATCAAGTTAATGAGCTAAAATGACTGGAGAAGCTCATTTACATATAATTTTTGCCAATATTTTGCTAAAAATCCATGCATAAATGTTCAGGGTACTTTTATTTTGCCCTGAAACATAAGCTCTAATGTATTATATGTCTAGCCGCCCTCTTATTTGCATAATTGCATTTATGCAAATTAGCTCATTAATTATGCAAATTAGAGGGCGGCTTCACTATATAATACATTGACCAAGTTTCAGGGCAAAAGTATGCAAAATAAAAGTACCCTGAACATTTATGCATTGATTTTTAGCAAATTATTGGCAAAAATTTAAGAAATAAAGGGTAATGCATTATCCTTTACACGAAAATAATGTGTCAGAGGCAGTAAAAAGCGTAAATAATGGGTGAGGCGCGGCCGAACCCATTATTTAAACGCTTTTACTGCCGAGGACATATTATTTGCGCATGTAAAGGATAATGCTGCACCCTTTATTTCTATTCTATTACCACAAAATAGTGCGATTTTAAGAGAAAGTATCATATTTTTGCCCAAATATTTAAAGTTGTTTACTTCAAGGTGGAGCGCCTACGCGTAGCCAAAGCGTAAGTGATAGCGAGTATTGCAGAACGCGTAACCAAGCGTAATGCTTTGCGTAGAATGCGTAACAACGCTAATATACAGCATCGCAATTTGCTGTGCGCTGTGATGCGAGAAGAACATAAAGTTTGTTGCCCTGGTCACTTTATTGCTAATTAATGGTCTTTCACGTGACGCGTTTCAACAAATCACAGTGCGCGATTTGGAATAATGGGTCGTGGGGGTAATAGAATACATATTAATGAGCCTTTCCAGTCTTTTTAGTTCATTAACTATATTGATTATTGACAAAAACAATAGGATACAAAGAAAATATAAATTGATGTATTTTGGAAACCGTATGTCCGATTTGCTCCAAACAAAAGGCATATACTCAATTAATCTGTTTAAAACAAGATTAAAGCATTTTCTAATTTCTAGAAAATGCATCCAATACCACCTTAAGGCTAACCTGCTTAGGCACTGCCTTGTAAGGGTATTACAAAATGTATATGTTTGGTGAAAAAAAAATTCATACAGGTTTGCTGCTTTCTTAGTTTTGAGAATTTTGCTCTGAAACTTGGCCAAAAAGTCAACTGTATTCAAATTTGCTTAACTTTTTGTTTGCGCTGAGTCAGTCTGTTTTAGATATTCTATTACCAGCATCTAGACACTCAGCATATGAACTTACATTCAAGTATATTGATTATTGCAACTGGTATTAAGAAGAATTAAATCCAAAGAATTGAAACATTAATATTCTATGAAAACGATCTGATTTGGCTAAAACAAAAACAACTTATTTGAAACACGCTGGGAGCAGAATTAAATCGAGTATTAAGTATTTTCCATCCTTTTGTAGTCAAACATATTATTGTGGCCTTAAAAACTTCTTGTAATACTGTGCATAAAATTTGTCTCAATAAAATCAACTAGCACCTCAAAATTTCTTAAAAAATAAAACTTTAGTGTGGTTACAGAATTAAACCAAAAGTGAATAATTTGATGGGTGATCTCTCAACAATCTTAGCAAAAACAGTAATTATTTTTTCCTTCAACTTTGCTAGTTTGGGAAAAAACAAAACAAATATACACATGATTGTCCTACCTTCAGAGATGCCACTTGCTTGTTGAAAAAAAAAATCAGGAAGTTGCGAAGCGTATAGCCACTCATTCATTGCCAAAAAAATCCTGAATATTTGGCTAAAAATGGCAAAAATCAGGAATTCCTGATAAATCAGGAAAAGTGGCATCTATGTACACCTTTTTTAAAAGTTTTATGCAACACATTTGGATAGTTTGATTTTATAGTGGAATGTTCCATCTGAAATCCATACACCCCTTATGGAAGACATGACCTTAATTTCCCACACAGGGGGTATAGATTTCAAATGGAAGCACCCATTTGAAATCTTCATTCCCTATGTGGAAGATTAAAAATTATGTCTTCCATAGGGGGTGTATGGATTTCAACTGGAATATCCCAATAATCCTAGCACAACTGGCACGTCTATAAGTGGTTCAGAAAATTTATTGATTGATTGATTCTTGAAAAAAATGTTAATACCACATTTGATCTTTTATCAGACTATCACACAAAATATAATATTTTGCAGATTTCCATTTACAAATTAAGCGTACTGCTAACCGTCCAGCGCGTATTATTTTGCACAAGGTCCTATGCACACGCTTGATGTCGCACGGGTATACGCGAAGGTTATAACGCTTAAAAAGGACCATTACAATACTTTTGTATCATGTACAATTATGAAAATAACCTATATAACAATCTGTGGTTAACTATCTAAACGTTACATAAATCCTGCATCGTTTTTATGTTTACTCCTAGGATTCATCTCCATGAAGACTAAGTCATGACTGTATCCCCCTGCATCAGAGTTTCTCCTTGTCCTCGCTGGGTTTATCATCCCCCGCACCTGTATAGAAGACCAGTATATGACAACGTGTGGAAGAAGGAAAAATAGAGGGGAGGAAAACAACCACAAAACACACATAAGTGTTGCCAATTAATACAAGTGAATGTAAATTAATTCAAATTGGGATATTCCAGTTGAAATACATACACTACGTCCTGTAGAAGACATGACGTTTATCTCCCACACAGGGGGTGTAGATTTCAAATGGAGTCACCCATTCAGGTAAACCCATTTGAAATTCATGGAAGTTTAAGGTTTTGTCTTCCATAGGGGGTGTATGGATTGCAACTAGAGTATAGTCCATTATTATGCAAAATACCATCACCATGTTGGTGGCTGGTTGCGCCACTTGTCAACCAGGCTCGAAAATTCAGTGAGAATCCATTCTCACAGAGATTCTTCTATAATAACTGATTTCTGTGAATCTAAAGAGACTTTCACAGATTTTTTGAGCCCGCTGGGGGAGAATCTTAAGATTCACAAACAAATGATGTTGCCAGAATTGCCAGAATCCAATTCTCTTGACCACTAATTGAATATTGTGCTTTTGAATATGTTTGCAACACAGTCGATTCTAAAGAAAAAGGTGCCAAAAAAAGGTTCTTCAATTCAAATTGTTGTTAGTCCCTTAAAAGGATTCTTGACAATTTAAAATGGTTAGAACAGGGCTAACAGGACTGTAGCAAGGTTGGCAAAGACAAACAAAATATAGTTATCTGTCAAAATTGGAATAATAAAATCAAAATATTTAGGATTTAAGGAGGATTAATTTTAGGGTTAGGATTAGGATTATGTTAGGGTTAGGGTGTGAAGTTAAGAATTACAGCTGTATTAAGGATTAGGGTTTATAACTAAGTTATTGGGTTTTTAATCTAATGACCCTTTGGCCTATTGACCAGTAATTCAGGGGGGGGGGGAGTTCTCAAAATTAAATTAAACAAAATCATAGGAAAATATATCTGAAATTATACCAATTTTTGGAAATTATTTGCAAATTTTGCTAAAAAAATGATAAAAGTTGGCATTTGTTCAAGAAAATTTTGAAGAAAAAAAACCCACTCTCTTAAAACAAATTTTCCTGAAATTAAGGGCCACCAATAAACCAAAATGGCTGAAAATGCATCCCAGAAACTGCTGCATCCCTGTACCTTCATTTCCACTACCCCCGGCCTGTAATCTAAACAACAATGACAACAAAAACACAGCGTAAAAAAAATCAAAACTGAGTTAAAGATTGCTACCTATTTGACTCAATTTGCTACATCAATTCAAACAATATGTATTTAGTTTTCATAATTAAAAAAGCCATGCAATATTTGAAGCATTATAATTGTCATAAAGATGTGCAGTGTGCTAATCCATTTAAAGTCCCCGCTCCCCCTGTAGAAGATTATGGAAATATCAATTCAAATGGAATTAGCACATTAAGGGGGTACTACACCCCTGGCCAATTTTGTGCCTATATTTGCATTTTTCTCAAAAACTATAGCACATTGGTGACAGGTAAGATATTTATATTATAGGGGCAAGGACTACAACTACTGTACTGAAAATTCAGCAACTCAAAGCAAGTAGTTATTGATTTATTGATCAAATAATTGTTTTCCCTCATTTTTTACTGTAACTCCACAACTGTTGTCTGTGCTGAAATAAAATTTCCAGTGCAGTAGTTGTAGTCCTTGCCCCAATAATTAATATACATATCTTACTTCTCCCCAATGCGCTATAATTTTTGAGAAAAAATGCAAAAATAAGCACAAAATTGGCAGGGTGTAATACTTCTAACCAACTCTATTTGAACCTCACCTAGCCTTCCTCTGCAGAAGATTCAGGTTGAACCTTTCACAGATGGTGTATGAAATTCAAATGGAGCTGCCTTAATGTGTTCATTCCATTTGAAATTCATACTCCCCCTGTAAAAGTATTTCTAACATATTCCACAAGGGTAGTGAGGATTTCAAATGGAATAACCAATTTAGGTTTAAATTAGCTATTGTGTTAGCGTCAGCAAGTCTGTGCAGGTACGGAATATTTGTGAACAGATTATGCACCAGGTTAAATTCGGGGGTACTCAGTACAAATGACCATACGGGGACGTGCCGAAAACATGGGTAGCATTTTCAGCCTTCTGGTATATCAATGGCCCCTTTTTCAAAGCCTATTTTGGTATATGAATGGGTCCTTTTTTCAAAATGTTCTCAATTTTTTTCGGAAAACGGCCCAATTTTTCCTTAATCTAGCCAAAATTCTAGGAAAATTTGTAAAAACTAAGACAATTTTGGGTAAATTCGGCCGAAATATTTTGGTATATTTTGGTATATCAATGGGTCCAAATTTCTTGAAAAATTTATGGGTCTACTTCCAAAATCTCAGCGGCACGTCCCTACCAAAACCAAACTTGAGTACCCCCCGGGGTTAAATTAAACTCACCAAATACTCTTTTTACCCTAACACCAGTAAATACCACACAATACCACTACTAGGATAGCCACTGAGCATGCATGCAATGCATCCCACCTGTGGCGGCATTCACTTTGCCCCCTCGAAAAAATTCCTGGCGCCGCCACTGTATTCCACATGATGCTGTGAGTCGTGGCGCAATCACCCTCAGTCCTATTTAGGTACAGAATGGCTGTGGCAGAGTGAATATCACCCCCTGATTGTGTGCTTGACATGTGAGGGGTCTTCTAAGGTTCAAATTGTGGGGGTACCATGTGACTTCTTTGTTCATCTTTTCTCCTTATGGCAAAAGCCATGGACAAGAAAACAGTGTTAGAGTTAAGATTCACAGTTTTGTGCGCGGGTTTTGTGAAAATAAACAAAATGTACAACCCCTATGTGCAGATGCTTTGTTTAAAGATGCACACATGATCGCATTATGTGGCACATTTTTCAACTTCATATATTTTCAAAAGATTGATAACATTCTATGTAAACTGGGACTTGTAACTAGTATTGTTTCATAGCTGACAAGTTCTACAGGTATAGCTGATCAGAAATCTTCAGAAATTAGTTCAGAGAGATGTAAACAAAAACAAAGCAACCAATCACACACTGGCAACAGTGCAAGACATGAGCATATGGCGCACACCGACACCGCCTGGCTAATAATTATTTGGTGCAGCAGAGACACTAAAATGAATACACGGGATCGATACACGTGAATTGCTATGCACGATTTTGATATCAGACGAAAATCTTCGGATACCGGGTTAGAAAATGATGAATATCTCCCGTAAATGATTTTTTCTCAAGAAACCAGATGTGGTCTCATACACTTGAAAATACGTGTTGAACAGATATGATAGTCGCTAGAATGCGCTTTGAAAATTGGCCGTGCGCTTTGAACTCAAAATCTAACCAAAACTCTAATTTTATATTGCGTTGGTCAAGTATGGACTACAGCGTGTAGTACAGCTGCACTCACTACTAGGCAGTATAAAAGTCGATGACCATTGACCTCAATGGGGTATACAAGCTTATTCACGCACAACCAAGATCAATTACTAATTATTCGTCTCAAAGAGCTTCAAAGGTCTGAACCAAATGGCCAATCGTGGCTGTGGATTCAACCTACCATGGCGATTTCTGCCATGAAGATATAGGGTCGATGACACTGTGTGGCGTAGATCATAGTATGATTGTTTATTTCTATACTATAATAATCATAAGCTCTGTCTGTGTGTCCGGCTATGCGTTTCGTCGCGCTTTGCCGCATCGATGTGATATTTGGGACATGGGTAGGTGCCAGGAAAAGCATGTTGACCGTGTGGTTTGGAAGGTCATCGGAGGTCATTGGAGGTCAAGGTCAAAGGTCAAAATTTTGAACTTTGGCCGATCGGGCCCCTACATGACCTTTGACCTCGGTTGACCTCAATTTTGTTCTGCGCATATATTCCCCTTGTATAAAGGATTCCACCCACCAAGTTTGAGCCCGATAGGACAAAGTTTGAAATCCATGACCTTTGACCTTTGACCTCGGATGACCTCCATATAATGCTTTTCATGCTCTCCTCATACGAAGGATTCGACCCACCACGTTTGAGCCCGATCGGACAAAGTTTGAAATTTGACCCTCCGTAATGACCTTTGACCTCGGTTGACCTCGATTTTATTTCGGGCATATATTCCCCTCGTATCAAGGATTCCACCCACCAAGTTTGGGCCCGATCGGACACAGTTTGAAATTTTGACCTCTGACCTTGACCTCCGATGACCTTCAAAACCACATGGCCAACATGCTTTTCCCGATACCTATCTATATGCAAAATTTCAGCGCGATGCGTCGAAGCACGGCGAAACGCATAGCCGGACACACAGACACACAGACAGAGCTTATGATTATTATAGTATAGACTAGTGCACCTGCGGCTATGAGAGCCCAGATGCTGTGAGAGCACTGGCATGATAGCGATACTGTTTGACCCCAGATGACCTTTGAACTTGGTTGACCTATTTTCATGCTCCCCTCAGTCATACAAAGGATTCCACCTATCAAGTTTAAGCCCAATAGGGCAAAGTTTAAATTTAGCCCCTACATGACCTTTGACCTCGGTTGACCTCAATTTTGTTTTGCGCATATATTCCCCTCATATCAAGGATTGCACCCAGCAAGTTTGAACCCGATAGGACAAAGTTTGAAATCCATGACCTTTGACCTTTGACCTCCGATGACCTCCATATAATGTTTTTCATGCTCCCCTCATACAAAGGTTTCGACCCACCAAGTTTGAGCCCGATCGGACAAAGTTTGAAATTTGACCCCTCCGTAATGACCTTTGACCTCGGTTGACCTCGATTTTATTTCGGTCATATATTCCCCTCGTATCAAGGATTCCACCCACCAAGTTTGAGCCCGATCGGACAAAGTTTGAAATTGTGACCTTTGACCTTGACCTCCGATGACCTTGAAAACCACATGGCCAACATGCTTTTCCCGATTATGTGAAATTTCAGCGTGATGCGTCGAAGCACGGCGAAACGCATAGCCGGACAGACAGATAGATAGACAGATACAGCCCACTTATTATTTTAGTAGTATAGATAGATATGTTTCTTGCAAAACATTTAATTAGGTTTTGTTCAAATTTGAAAACCTGCACGATTTTGAAAATGAAAGCTTGCATGTAAGATGATGCTCAGTACTTTTGAATATCTTTTTTTTTCGTTAATGTTGATATAAATGTTGCATAAAGAGAATTCCCGCTGGCTTACAAATTTCTCAAACACATTGACGTTTTTGGAACATTTCCAAGAAATTGTAATACAAAATTTATATAAAAAATAGTTTTCAAAAATTACACCTAAACTCAAAATTGTAAGCACTTGATCATGTTGATCATTGTCATTCTGGGCTCAAATGTTCTTCGGAAAGTCAGAGTTAAAATATAACATATTTGCACAACGTAAAGAATTATAGTTGGAAAGCTTCAAATTGCAGAAATCAAAGTTTCTCAGATAAACTGTTATTCATCTTTAGTGAAAGCATGAAACATAACACTGTCAGATTATAAAATAGATAATGTGGACTAAATTTAATGAGATACACAAACTTTAAGAAGCGTTGAGCGAGTATGAAAAAAGTGCCTGTTGATCAAACTGCATTAATGTGCGCATTACGTAATCGTTAATTTCTTCGCAACCAGTCAACCGAATCAAAACAAAATTTCGTATATACTGAACAATAAAATAGGCTATGTGCTACATTTGAAATTTTTTGATTCCGATGTCTGTTTCTCGACTTACGTTCAATTTTATTCACTCTGTAATTTTTTATGGGACACCCTGTATGTTCAATTTGAGTATCATCACCCTCATAACAAAACTGCCTTAAAAAGTCATTATCTCTTTTGATGCATTCCACAAGTTAATGAGGAATGCGGCTGGAAATTTGATCAATTAATGGGTTTATTATACTCAGAAAATCAAAATTGCAAATGAGAAACATGTAATGACTTAGGCAGTTTTGATATGAGGGTGACAGTATGCTACTGCTTGTTGGTGACTTTTACATGACCACCCTCTGATCTACAGAGGGTGGGGGAAAGGAATCTGCTTTCTTGCCCCCCCCCCCCCGCTATAAATGTTCAATTTGCTGCTAGTTGGTGACTTTTAGTACACATCGACAAAGCCAAGATAGAGATGCACGTATCTGTAAAATAGTATTAGTCTACTACTAGGCCCAAAGATATTATACCCAAAGATAACTGACTTAAAATTGCACCATACATGTACATATGTAATGCTGTGGCAAATCCTCCAGTCTATCTACCTCCAGTCAGCAGCACTAGCTTTGAACTTCAGCGTGTTCTGTGTTAGCTTAGCGTTACTTGATATGTGTATAATACTTTTTCGTACACAATCAAAGTGGCGCATGTGTATATACATGCAAGAAGCGACGCTAAGCCAACGCAGCACACGCTGGTCGAACTTCAAAGTTAATGCCGCTAACTGGAGGTAGTGATATAGACTATGGTGATATAATCTGGAGGAACATTAAGTTACTTCCATGAGCCACAAGCATGGCGGAGTTGGTAATCTTTGATTTTTACTTCATTGACTCGGCCTTTAGTCTATAATTATTAGGCCATATAGTTTTATAGTCTACATTGTTATAAAAGTGTCAGTGTGCTAAATGTATCAAAATCTGTATACCAATCATAACATTTCCAAGTCAGCACTATTAAGGTTGTATGTTCCCTTTGTTTCGGTGAACCATTTATCGGTTGCTTCCATTGAAATCTGGAAAAATTGCACATTCAAAACTTTGTGATTCTTAAATTACACTTTTTAAAGCAACGAAAAAGCAAATAAAAATAAAAATTCTCTTAAAATAGCACATTCATTTGTTAATTGGCAACACTAAAACATAAACATCAAACATAATATATTAGCCATCACCTTAAAATAGTTTACATGCAGTACTGGTACATATACATGTATGCGGGAACCAATAACATGGATATACCCTAAATGATTTATTTCAAAGAATTCAGCAAGAAATCAAAATAATGACCCTGTTTTTACCTCTCAGAGGGGGAGGTTCTCAGTGGAAAGGTAGGTAGGTACGGGGATGTGCGGCAGATCATTTTCAGGTGTTTTAGTCCGGGGTTTTGGTTTAATAATACATTTTTCAGGAGGTAAATGTATAAAATGTACATAAGAAAGTCAAAATTAAACACAAAAGTTTTAGTCACCTTTCCATGAAAAACCCTTCACACTTACTGTTTTTCTTTTTCTTTCTTTTTTTGTGGGGGGCTAATAAATCCACTTTTAGCATGGAAGTAAATTCATTCAGGAAAACAATCCTGGCTATGTGCGGGCAAACAAGAAAGTTCAGGTATGGGTGGAACCTAAGAGTAGCGTACCGGGGGGGGCAAAGGGGTCAGCTTCCCCTCCCCAAGAACCTTTTAGATTTTTAGGCCTTACACTGTATTTGTACTTTTTAAGCCCATTTTGACCATTTTTATACACAATTTTGACCCATCCAAAGTTGCCTTGCCTCCCCCGCTAAAATTAAGTCCAGGCTACACCACTGGAACCTAAGAATCAACTTTCATTGGTTTAAGTTGTATATTTATTAGTATTCAATTGATGCAAATGGGAACATACATAAACACCCTGAAGAAAACCCCCAAAGCAATTGGTGCAAAAATTAAACATGATAAAGTGTCAGATGTGAAGCCTTCACCTCGTCTGAGAAACCCTTAAATATCCAAAATGTGAGTCACCTTGGTCTATTTTCTCTTTGATAGCAGTGGCATATATGCACCATCAATCTGATCAGGACTCCAATTCCACAAGAATCTACCAAGATGCATTGCACCATTGTCATGGTATTGAGTGTAGTCCTACATTGTACAATGAATTTCAATTTATTTGAATGAGCCTACTGATGAACCTATAGACGCAAAGATTATAAGACGTTGTTTCTTTGTAAAACAATGAAGTGTTTTAAAAAGGACATGCACACATGTAATTCAAGCGTACATTGTACCCTCAACCACAGCTACAGTCAGGGGCTGTGATGCACCCCCCTCAAGAAAATGTCAATCCGAGATCCACTTTTGTCTGTAAAAACATTGAAAATCAGCCCTTTTTTTATGGAAAATTCACAAAAGGTCCACCTTTTTCGGTAAAAACATTGAAATCAGTCCCTTTTAGAAGGAAAATTTTACTTTTTAGCCTCAACACCCCCTAATAGATCTTAGATTTTGGCCTGCCCTCAACAGTAACCCTTGTAAAGGGTTTATACACTCCCAATCCACACATACCTGAATTAAGTAATCATAAGGAGGGCATGTGGAGAACAGATCTGGGTAGTTAACAGGGGATGTGGTAGTAAAGGGGGTAGAGGTACTTCAATAGGTTTTCAGCAGTATGTGCGACTTGAGCTGCAAAAGCCTAATCCATTACTAAACCTATGGATAATTTGCATATTTCACATTTATACTACCTATAATTTTCACTGGTAGTGCAATGCATGAAAAAATAGAATGTTGAGTTTTCTCACAATGGAGAAGCACATTATGTATGCTATTATGTGAGTATCTACCCTGGGTGATGGCTAATATTTTGAGAGCATTTCATGCAGGGTTATGAGCAAAGATAACAATAACAGTAACAATAACAGCAATAGCAATAACAATAATAATGTGGTATACTTTGTTATAGTTCTACGAGCTACATGATGCATACAATTATCACAAAGCAACAGACAATTTGGATATTCTTGTAACATTTGTACACTTAAAAAGCAGCAACAATTGATGCCAAAATTACATTAAGAAATTTGCTCCTTTCATTATTTGATCTCATTTAATTCAATAATGACAAAAAAGATAAAATTACAGTACTTAGGCCAAAAAAAAAGGTTTGTCTCAAAGCTTGCACGAGCGTTTGTAAAATCCCACGAATTGACAAAAAACAAATGCGGAAATTTTTTTTTATTTCAAATTTTTTTTTTTATAGTTTTTCCAGAAAAAATCGTTGAAAATCAGACTTTTTTTCTCAAAATACCATGAAAAAAAGTCGGGAATAAAAAAAATAAAAAAAAAAAATCGCATTTCGCATTTGTTTTTAAATTTCTCGTTTTGTAAAAATTATTAGTTAAAAATTGATATGATATAACATAATAACAATTTGATTTGAAAAAAAACAAACAAAAAAAAACTATTCCTCACAAAACACCAAATAAGAGCATTGGCTATTCTAGTTGAAATCCATACAACCCCTATGAAAGACACAACCTTATTCTCCCACACAGGGAGTGTAGATTTCAAATGGAGTCGCCAATTCATCAGGTAACTCAATTTGAAATTAATGTTCCATGTGTGGAAAATTAAGGTTATAAAATGTGTACATCCATATCAAAGCGATGCACTTGTCGGCTGCAACTTGTGTCTCATTTCATATTATAGCTAGGAAAAAATACCAGACTCATCTCAAGTGTAGGTCACTTCAAATCTTCCCAAGTCGCACATTTTAGGAATACAGAGAACATACCTTAACCATGTGGCTTAGGGATGATTGAAAGTGACTTCCACTTGAGATGAATCTGGTATTTGCTCCTAGCTATTATGTGAAATGAGACACATTTAGCAACCGACAAATTCATCGCTTTGATATCTTCCATATAGGGTGTATGGATTTGGAATATTCCTAGCTTACTTTGCCTGAAAAAAAAGAAGTTTTTTTTGTCATAATCACTCAAATCACACACAGCTCAAATATTTATAAGAGCAAACCTACTCTCTTCCTTTCATTTATATAACTTAAAACTATACAGCAGTATTGATCCTTACCACTCCAGTTGCGATTATAGCTCCAATAATGGCGCCCCCTAGTACATCGCTCCAATGATGCTTATAATCTGAGATGCGTGAGAAACATGTGTATACGGCCAACATGAGGGTGACAAACTGGATGAGGGGCCTCAGATAGGTGGTATCCCTCCATGTCCATCTCTTCTGAAGATACAACTATAAGGGAAAATAGTACAAACAGTCAGTATATCTAATAATTCTTAAATTAGTGATGCCAGCACTGGTGGCTGCCATTACTGATATAACAGGAAGTCAGCATAAGTCTTCCCATACTTTTGAATGGGAAAGCAGTATGATTGACCATTTTAAAACCAAATTATGCAACTTTTTCCTCAGTTTGTGAGCTTAGAAGAGGATTTTTGGTAGAAAGCCCCCAGTTGTATAATATATACTAGCTACATAACTTTTACAAACATTAAGCTTTTCACAATTATAGTCACTCAAAATATAAATATATACATGTGACATGATCAAGGGGAATGAGTCATGTGTCGACCCTGGTCGAAAATGAGTTTTACATAAGTTTCTAAAAAAGACATTTAGAGTTTTCAGTTTTCATGTTGATATGACTTTTCTTTACAAAGTTACGTCAATTTATCAATCGCTGAAAACAATATAAAACAAAAGAATTTTCACACTTTCTTTGCTAATATCTCAAAATCAATATTAGCTACATCCAACTCATTTCCCTTGATCATGATATTGATGGTTATGGCTTGTCTCAAAAGGATCTGCACAGTGCACATCAGGGTCCACCCCACCTCCCCCCCTCCTTTCCTCACATGTCCAAATTATACAGTAATAGTCAAGTCTGGATATTAATTAATACAGGTTATGGACAGATCATAAATTATACACCATTTTAGAAACTAAAACCAAAATACAAGATAATCTTTCACTATAAAACCTTTGCATCCCTTATTTAAAAGTAACTTCCCCTCAAATAGTCCCTTCTTCAACATGCTAAAATTACATGCAAGTTTCAAAGTGATATCATATAATTCCCTCCATAGCAACTAATATGTACCTATAGATACCTACTTATATAATCCCAAACATGGTTATTTTTAGCAGATTCCCTTGGTGACTAATCCAGGAAAATCAACTCAATCAGTTAGCTTATTACAAAGTTATGAAGCAAATGACCTGGTGTTTGTTGGGGAAAATGATTTTGTTATAATGCAAATTTTTTTTTTAGCTTTGTAGTATTTTTTTTTCCATTTTTATTCACCTGTACTTGGGCCTGATGGAATGGAAAAATCTGTTAGACTATTGTTTAGAAACTCAAATGTCAGGCATTAAGTGAATTGGTGTGTAATTTGACTTCATTGTTACGTTTGGGGCATCATGCTTCTCAATAATAGGTCAACCACACTTATGTCTGTCATGATAATGTATGACATAATAATGTCATTCTGGTCTATATTAATGTGACATTAAAAAAATAGACCCCACCCCTCACTCTTCTCCTCTCGCTTTCTTCGCTTTCTTCTCTTTCAAGTCTTTCCCCCTCCCCAACTCTCACTTGTGTCATCTTTCGAATTATGTAGATATCTGAATTTTATTGGATGTTGTATTTCAAGTCTCTATTCTGCAAAGTTTCCCTTTACCTTTCTCCCCTCTCACTGTTTTAGCAGTAGGCCTATGATCAATGCGGAAAAATAAAAATAAACTGAATAAACTCCTCCCTGCTCTACTTGCCCTCCTCTCCTCTCCTATCCCATCCCCTCAACCCGATCATCTCCTCCTCCCATTATCCCCATGCACTCTCTCCTCTCCCCTACTTCGCAATTTACAATCTTTAACAGTCTGGTCAATGAATGAAAAATAATATACATATAGATTTGAGTCTTGCAATTATAGGCATACCGTATTGTTTGTAATAAACGCTCCCCCTCTAATAAACGCCCCCCTCCAATTTTTCTGTGAAAAATTTACAAAAATGTGAACATTTCCATGACATATCGTGTAGGTAAGCTTAAAACTTGCATCAGTCATGTCAGTCACGATCGCTAAATTATGGACAAAACCTATTATGACTCAATTCCCATCCATTTCACTGCCTAATTATGGTAGAATTTCACTAATTCCATGCACTTACACTTACAGGTGTAATTTTGTTGTAGTCCCCACGAAAATATCATTTTCCATGGGCGCCGCCATCATGTATAGTGTGAATCCCTCCTTTTAATAGGAGCACCATCGGGAAATTGAACATGATTTTTAAGCTTTTTTCCACTGACAATTCACTTCCAATAAACGCCCCCCTTTTGAAAAAATGCAACGCCCCCGGGGCGTTTATTACAAACAATACGGTATATGTAGGTGTATAGAGGCGGAAGTGCCTATACACCAAATGCAAGTCAATTGAAGAAATACAACTTATCACTAATTTAAGACCGTAAAATTTAGACACTTCTTTTGTCTAGATTAGCACCAACCCTCTCATCTCAGGTTTTCATGTCAGAAGTCAACAAACCGAAAACAAAAATTCTCTATGTTCAACTTTTTATAACAATGAGATCTGAAATCGAAAATGAAAACAGGAACCGAAACCAAAAAGATAAAAAGACCCTATTAAGTACACAATTCGTATTAAATGCATATTTTCTTCATGACATACCAGGTGAAATGTTAGGCCTAACATATACCTTAAATGGTCTAGATATGTATTGTTAGCGTACAGCGAGCACAAAATTTTGCATGTACTTAAATGTTTCCATACTGTTTTTTCAAAGCCATTTTAGAGCGTTTCATTAAAAAGGTATACCATAAATGTGTACCTAAAATTGCTCCCTGCCCCCTCTCAACTTCCTTAAAATTGCTTCCCCCTTTTGGCCTAATTGCCAAAAAATTCTACATCCCCCAAATTTTACCTCCCCACCCCAGCCCCCGCACTTTGTGCATCTGCGGGTATTCATGCTTGTCGGTGAACTTTAAAAACATTCCCTTTTAGGGGAAAAACACCCCTTTTTTAAGCAATTTCGCGAATTACTTGCCCTTCGACAATACCCCTATTTTCCCTAAAACGCGAATGATATTTCTAATATACCCTTTTCTGGCAGAAACGCGTAGGCTGCTCAATGAAAATGCCCCTTTTTTTCAATTTCGCGAACAGTCAACACATGGTTTGAAAAAACACCCCTTTTTTTGTGTGTTTCGTGAATCGCGTTTCTTCATCTGAAAACACCCCTTATTTCGCGAAATTTTCGACGAGCATGAATATCCGTGGATGAACGGAGTGCGGGGGCCGGGCTCCCCACCCAAGGACTCATAATTATTGCACAGTTTTTGTCCTCCTTTACCAAAATTCCATGATTGTGACTTCAATATTGTAGGGTAAGAATTTTGTTCCACTGTGCGGGTAGGGAATCAATCTTGATTCTTGCAGAGTAAATCATTTGATTCTTGCCAATCAACTTCTGTGTATACTGCATACATGTAGGTCTGCAAGAATCAACATTGATTCATGTAAGTTATTGATTCATGCAACCAAGAATTGATTCTTGTATTTTCGCCAAAATTCGGACAATAATGTATTATAAATATAAATTTATTCAATTCAGAAGTACGCCTAATTGAAAGTTGAAGTGAGAGATTTTGTGTACACTTTCAATGGCATGTGCAGTTCTACTATGGTACTGCAGAACATGATGGGATACACCTTTCAGCTGCTGTGCTATCGACCCATGTTACACAAAATAGCAAATCAGTACAGGGAAGAAATGCATTGTGGGAAGTCTGTTCCAGCTTCAGACAATATTTTTAACACAAAAATTAAAATGTGTTTTTCCTCAACTAAACATGACTCATGTTATTGTGTTTATCTGCAGAGCATGATGGGATACACCTATCAGCTGCTGTGCTATCGACCCATGTTACACAATCACTTGGCTCTTCATTCAACATATTTTGATTTGGACATGGTTGAGAACAGATGCTATTCCATTTGAAATACATACCCCATTACCCCAGGGGGTCACTCCCATTGTGGCCTGTACACCATCCGCGATAATAAAAACGCGTAAAAAGGGTAGTTTTTCGTGGGTAGGCACGATACGCGCGTAACGCGTTGCCGTTTAGGATGTCAAAAACATGAAATATTGGAAAAAAGGGTAGCAAAATTACAATTGCTAATACACGGAAATGAAATTTAGGGTATGAAATTTGATGCAAGGAATAAAATCCCTGTTTACGGTGTGAAAACACCTGTTTACGGTATTGTTTTAGCCAATGGTTAAATCCTTGTTTAGGGTGCTTTTCAAAAGTTGATTGTGGATGGTGTACAGGCCACAATGGGGTGACACCTCGCCCATTACTCCCCTGTAGAAGATTTAGCTACTAGTAAACTCCTCAATAAATGGATCATGGGTTTCATCGAGTACCTTCCATTCAAAATATTTGCTCCAGATGTGGAAGATAAATGGGACTCCCAAAATTGTTGCTCTTTAGCTTAAATTTGGAAAAAATTAGAAGTTCTTAGCTCCACAGTCTGTAATTTGAGGGATCTGGAATGAGCGTTTTGAGTGTTTTTGTGGGACATGAGAGCACATCAGACATATTGAATTACATTCTGAATATGAAGAATGTCTTTCTGATATCAAATAATTTTCATTTTTGAAATTCACAATATAATATAAATTTTATGACAAATTATTAAAATTTGATATTTTTCACATTTCTGATATAAGTCTTATAAGACCTCATTAGTGGTGTTTTGGGAAAAAAATCCACATCTTCAATACGAAAGGTCAAAATTTTCAATTGATCGTCGGCTTTTCATCCCACCTACATACACTTTAAGTATAAATCATCAGATTTATAAAGTTTACTTCGAGTACTGTTAAATATCAAAAATATCAATTTTTAATGATTTGCCATAAAATGTGTATTAAAATTAAAAAAAAAAAAAAATCAAAATTATTTGATATCAGAAGGACATTCTTCGTATTCAGAATGCAATTTGTCTGAAGTGCTCTAATGTCCCACAATAAATACTGTCCAAACGTTCATACCCCAGCCCTTAAGTTAACACATGTAAATATGATGAGTTGTTCTGATCATTGACTGTATTACCGCATAGGCGAGGGAGTTGATGATTATAGTGTTTTGGAATGTATATACCGCCTTTTTTGTTTTTTAAACATGACAACAGAATAACAAATTAACTGTTCAGTGCCAGAAGTGGGTAAGTGCAATTAGCTGCCATGTGTAGATGACTAATGTACTGTGTACTGACTATGCCAAATGTTCACATGGCAGCTATTGCACTTACCCACTTCTAGCACTGAGCAGTCGAAATAATAAAATTAACATGATTAATATCAGGAATGAAGAAGCTACTGAACTGGTTAATTGGAACCCAGAAAAAACAAAGGACATCCAGGGATCTAAGACCTTTATTTCAAAAGTACACAGAATATATATTTTGGTTCATCTCAAGTTTGGTAGTGACGTATTGCGTATTTCGCTCGCCGCAGTATCAAGTCGCGCGTGTTAAGTTAAACACACTGAGTGTACACGCACGGGTACATGGGCGGTTTGTTGACACGCTTGTGGCGCAACCGCGAAGTAGCATTGACGTCACTATACCAAACTTGAGGTGAACCAAATTATAGCAGCAGATATTGAGACCAGCATGCAGGACAGGTAGTTTCGGTTTTGGTGAGCTATGTCAAACAGCTTTCAAGCAGTGCTGTACGGTGCGACCATTTTAGTCGCATTGGTGACTAGATTTTTTCTGATACAACTAAACCTTCAATCCCTGGCGCCAATGGTGACCAACTGTTGAAGCCTTTGATCGCCAGCAAATAGGATAGGATAGGTCAAAAGTTTTGATTGTTTTTAGGTACTCAAGATGGCGTCAAAGTCAACAAGAACTTTGGATTTGATGAGCTTTTTGGGAACAAGGAGAAGGATGAAACAATAAAATCAGGGAATCCAATCAGCTATGATACTATTATGAAGCTAGTAGTACTAGTGGTGTTAAGTGTAAGGTCACAGTGGTGTAAGGTCATGGAAATGAAAATGGAAGTAAGCCTAAAAAACTTAAAATTGAACGTAGATTTAAACCATTGTGGCAGAATTACTTCGACTCAAGCGGGTGGAGTACGATGAGTTGGCGCCTCCGGTTTTTTTTTTACTTGGGAGCAAAATTTGGGTGCCTAAATTGATAAAGTTAGGAGCCATTGGCTCCTCAATCAGTTTTTGCACCGTACAGCACTGTACTCAAGTTTGGTTTGGATAAGGAGGTGGCGCTTGAAGAAGTTTAAGCATGGAGGACAAATTAAGGACTAATATTTTGTAATTTGAGTTGAGTATAATTAGGCTAGCATTTACTAAACACAGTTGTTTGATGTAGAATTGGCTTCATTATTAACTAAATGCAAACTATAGATGGCACTATTTATCCTAAATCATATTTCTTTATTTGCAAGGGGTAGGTGATTAATACTGCCATTAAAACAGCTGGAATAGGTGAAACAAGCAACAAGGAAATTTTATAAACATATTTTATCAAACAATAAAAGCAATTATTTGTATTAAAAGCTTGAAACAGTAATTTCCAGTAACTAAATAGCACCACCAATTTTGTCATTAATAGATACATTTTATATACGAAAAAGCTATAAAAATGCTATAAAAATGAATAATTTTGTAAAAGAGGGGAAATTAAAGTTGAGAATGACTCAAAAGCATCTGTATACAATAGCATATAATAATAATAATAATAATACTTTATTTTTTTATAGCGCAATACATCAAGCGATCAGAAAGCGCTTTACAGCAATAAAACAAAGATATAAATGTACAAGATTTTTAGGATTAAAAGACATAAAAACAATATTTTAAAAGGCAATATATATATAAAAATAACAGAATTAGCAAAAAGATACACAAATAAATCAAATAAAAGACCTGAAACAAAATATATTGCAAGGGGGAAATGCATGAAGCAATGGAGAACACGACCGACAAATGCAATACCGTAATCACTCGACAGTTAGCATATGTGCCTTCTATCGAGGGCCTCTGAAAACGTGCAAAAATTTAAAAAATTGAACAGCGCCATCCGCCATTGTCCACAAAAGTGTAAAGGGTTTTGAGCAATCATCGATACACGCAGCTATATACGAACAAGTAAACCTGTCAATTTGTGTCTCAACCTCATCAGCTCAGTTGGCAAAGCGCCGGACTTTGGTACAAATTCACCAAGAGAGCGCGAGTTCGAGACTCGTTATGAACGTTTCCATTACTTTTTATTTGTTTCAATTGTTTTGTTGTTGTTGTTTGTTTGTTTATTTTTAGTTGTTGTTTTTTATATGATATCACATTTAGCTGTTTAAGCCTAAAATTTGGTTGTACATGATGTTTTGTTTGAAAAACTAATAAATGATCCCATCAAACAACAGTGTAAAAATGCAAAATGTCTAGTATATTTGGTTTTAAAGTTATGAAGTTTTGCGATGTCTATACATGTATTTCATTGTTTTTTACATAATTTTGCCTTTAATCTCAATTTCAAGTTTGCCACCATTCAGCCTCCATGGACCAGATTGTGTCACATTTAACAACACGGCGGTCCTCGAACCACAAGTCTCGCCTGCTTTTGCGACTGCCTGCTTTTGCGATTACTTTTGGTAGAGGTAAATGAATTTGGCGGTTATCGGCTGGGCACGATTATCTGGCCGATGGTGACTGTACCCACCAAGTATCATGCCCATGCAACAGTTTTTACTAATTTGACCTCAGATGACCCCTGGTGACCCTGAAATGGCCTTCCAAAAATGTGGCTCTAAATGTTGACTGTACCCAGCAAGTTTCATGCCTATCCGGCAGTTTTTACTAATTTGACCTCAGATGACCCCTGTGGTGGTCTCGAAATGACATTCCGAAAATTTGGCTTTAAATGTTAACTGTATGCACCAAGTTTCATGCCCATCCGAAAAATTTTCGACAGTTTTTACTAATTTGACCTCAGATGACCCCTGGTGACACCGAAATGACCTTCCAAAAATTTGGCTTTAAATGTTGATGGTACCCAATAAGTTTCAAGCCCATCCGACAGTTATTACTAATTTGACCTGAGATGACCCCTGGTGACCTCAAAATGACCTTCCAAAAATTTGGTTTTAAATGTTGACTGCACCCACTAAGTTTCATGTCCATATGACAGTTTTTACTAATTTGACCTCAGATGACCCCTGGTGACCCCGAAATGACCTTCCAAAAATTTGGCTTTAAATGTTGACTCTACCCACCAAGTTTCATGCCCATATGACAGATTTTACTAATTTGACTTCAGATGACCTATGGTGACCCCAAAATGACCTTCCAAAAATTTGGCTTTAAATGTTGACTGTACCCACCAAGTTTCATGCCCATCCGAAAATTTTTACTAATTTGACCTCAGATGACCCCTGGTGACCTCGAAATGACCTTCCAAAAATTTGGCTTTAAATGTTGACTGTACCCACCAAGTTTCATGCCCAACGACAGTTTTTTACTAATTTGACCTCAGATGACCCCTGGTGACCTTGAAATGACCTTCCAAAAATTTGGCTTTAAATGTTGACTGTACCCACCAAGTTTCATGCCCATACGACAGTTTTACTCATTTGACGTCGGATGACCTCGAAATGACCTTCCAAAAATTTGGCTATAAATGTTGACTGCACCTACCAAGTTTCATGGCCATACGACAGTTTTTACTAATTTGACCTCAGATGACCCCTAGATGACCTCAGTGACCTTGACCCACTAACCAATACAAACCGGTTCTGTCTCGGGTCAAGATGCACCCACCCACCAAGTTTGAGGAACGTGCGACTCCTAGTCTCTGAGAAAATAGGCGGAAGGCAAACTTTAACCAAAACTTTAACCAAATTTGTCACACACAACCCCCCCTACATACATACACACAGAAAAGTGATTATATAGTCTCCTGCCTTATCAGGCGAGACAAAAATTGACAGAAATTTTAGAATTTTCCCCTAAATATCTGATAGAATTAAACAAATTTGGCTACAGTGAGGCAATGATTGAGCTAATTTCCGAATGAATTTTAGAAAATTTTGAAAATAAGACCCATACCAAAATTGGCCAAAACAAAGGAGTCATTCAAAATGGTCGAAAATGGTCGAAAATGCAACCAATGTTTGCCAGTCATTTGTACTGAGCACATGTCAACACCTGCTATCCATACAAATTAAATTAAATTAATTAAAATAGGAAGCCAAAATACTTCCTCCAAATTGCTAATCATCCATGTGTGTTTATTGACTAATTCATGATGATAAGTGCATGGTATGAGTATAAGATTTCAATTTAAAGCAAATCCTCTGTCTTTTAAATTCAAAACCTCATTTTAAACTAACTTAAGAGACTAAGTTACGAGCCTTTTTCAATTACACAAGAAAATGCATCACATATTTTTTGTGGAACCTGAGAGCATATCAGACATATATTGAATTGCATCTTGAATATGAGGAATGTCCTTACGTATATCAAATAATTTAGATTATTTGAAATTTGAGATATAATACACATTTTATGGCAAATGAAAAACTATTGATATTTTTTTTAACTTAACAGTCCTCAAAGTAAATTGTATAAATCTAAAGTTTGTACAGCTTATTTAAGGCAGAAATTATTCAGATTTTGCCCAGGGGGGGCACTCAAGTATGATAGTGTATGCATGTGTGACCAATTTTTTTTGAAACACCCCTTAAAAGAGTTTTACCCTACCAGCAAATTTAGTCCCTTTATAGAATTGACTCCCTAATGAGTTTTTGGACTCATAATTGTACCCTTTTTGGACTCGTAATTTCCAAAAATTTGAAAATTTTGAGAATTTAAAAAACTACCCTTATTCTTAAAAATCAGTGTTTTTTGACCCTAAATGTGTCACATACTTAACTTGCCTTGCCTAAAAACCACCCCTTTTTACATGTTTTTGGTCACACATGCATACAGACCATTTATGTGAGTGCCCCCCACCCACCCCGGATTTTGGTACTCTGCAGTCTGCACATCAATAAAGTCCCTACTCACCCTTGCGTAAATTAGCGGTCGCCAGTCATGCATTACACAACACACAACTAGTGTAAGCGTTGCACCCAACTCATATAAGCCGAACAAACATTAATGCTATGTACTTAAAGTGCATGAAGCTGGGATGAAAAGCTGTCCATCATATGAAAATTGTGACCTTTTGTATTGCAGAAAAGTAATATGAAAGGACAAAATTTTCAATTGATGATCAGCTTTTCATCCCAGCTACATAAACTTAATTTTAGTTCATTAGATTTATAAAGTTAACTTCAAGGAGTGTTAAATATCAAAAATATCAAATTTTAATAATTTGCCATAAAATTTGTATTATATCGCAAATTAAAAAAAAAAAATCAAAATTATTTGATATCAGAAGGATATTCCTGGTATTCATCAGAATGCAATTAAATATGTCTGATGTGCTCCACAGATCCACAAAAAATACTGTGCAAACGTTGCTATCTGATTCCTTAAGGCTTTCTGGTTCTCAACCCTTGATTTATTTTGAAATATTTTAAACAGGGAAAACAGGAACCTCATTAAGCATGAGTATTTTAATTAGGTGTTATTTTTCCCAAATCATTTTATAAATAGAGATGACAAGATCAGTGTACATTTTTGCAGTTGATGATCTGAGTATGTAGCTTAAGGGGTGGGGTATGAATGTTTGGACAGTATTTATTGTGGGACATTAGAGCACATCAGACATATCGAATTGCATTCTGAATACGAAGAATGTCCTTCTGATATCGAATAATTTTGATTTTTTGAAATTCGATGATTTATACTTAAAGTGTATGTAGGTGGGATGAAAAGCCGATGATCAATCGAAAATTTTGACCTTTCGTATTGAAGATATGGATTTTTTTCTCAAAACACCAAAAAAAATTAGGTCTTTTTGGGAAAAAAATCCATATCTTCAATATGAAAGGTCAAAATTTTCAATTGATTGTCAGCTTTTCCTCCCAGCTACATACACTTTAAGAATTTATCATTAGATTTATAAAATTTACTTCGAGGACTGTTATATATCAAAAATGTGAAAAATTTTAATAATTTGTCATAAAATTTGTATTATATCGTGAATTTCAAAAATTGAAAATTATTTGATATCAGAAAGACATTCTTCGTATTCAGAATGCAATTCGATATGTCTGCTGTGCTCTCATGTCCCACAAAAAATACTGTCAAAACTCTCATTCCAGATCCCTTATACACTTCTGTCCAATTTTGAGCCTATTTTTGCATTTTTCTCAAAAATTAGAGCGCATTGGTGACAAGTAAGATATGTATCTACCAAAAAAACGTTGACAACGTAAAGAAATCAGCAAGTTTAAAAAAACCCACCTCGGCTCACTTTTTGAAACTTGGTCCCATTTGTAAAAGGGATTGATTTAAACATATAAATTTTAAACATATCCAGAATTAGTGTTATGTGTCTTTAATGTGCAGATGCGATATTAATTTGTAAGATTTCTGGAACGACCTGAAAGGTTATTATCTTGTTCTTGCATGGTAAGCCAATATCCTATTATTTATAATAATCATGATTAAAGATTAAATTAAACGAATAACAAGTAGGCTTGTAATCTTGTTGGAAACGCTGTATTCTGTTGAAATAAAATAAAAACACTGATTTGCTGTTGGTGTTCAAAATGGGACCAAGTTTCAAAAAGTGAGCCGAGGTGGGTTTTTAAAACTTGCTGATTTCTTTATGTTGTCAACGCTTTTGTGGTAGATTTCTTTTCTTTTTATGAATGTAGCCAAGCAGCTCCAAGCTTAGAAAGTCATCAGGTTACGAAGTGCTCCATAAAACGAAAAATAGATGTTTGAAGTTGCTATTCTTGATTCATGACAATAAATAGGCCCTAATTAAACAAAACTTTATCAGTTTATCGCTTATTTTTAAAACTTGCTCGCCACGCTGCGACTGTAATGTTAAGAGGCGATACAATGATCAATATACATTTTAATACTAGTATACTTTAATTATACAAGGCAACGTAAATATGTAAAGAAAATATAAATATGAACAACACACACCCAATGTTGACAATGCAGAGAGACACAGAGAGTAAGTCCGATTTAGGCCTACTTCAAGTCGGAACTGGTAAATGCGCATATATTTAAGCCTATACTAAATGCCCCGACTAGGCAAGATAATCGTGTTTTAATGTTTGTGGTTCTTTGCAGCCCTGCGGGGCAATCTACTTGGCTATCCGAATTTCGCGGATTGTGGTTCTTTAGTTGGATATCAATTAGTTGGATATCAATATTGAGCGGCAGTTGTTGGCGATCTTTCGCGGATTGTGGTCTTAATTTGTTGGATATCCATATTTCGCGGTTTGTGGTTCTTTATAATCGATAGGCCTGCGGGCAATCTAGTTGGATATCCAAATTTCGCGGTTTGTGGTTCTTTATAGCCCTGTGGGGAATTCTAGTTGGATATCAATATTCAGCGGCAGTTGTTGGCGATCTTTCGCGGTTTGCGATTTTAATTTGTGAGAATTTATAATATTTATTCCAAATATAATTTCAGTCTGAGCTGTGAACAGAGCAACTGATAAATGTGTTTTAAATGACGAAGATGTCATGATAGTCAGGCATGGTGAAAGCATTTGGATGGTGAAAGTAGGCCCTAGGCCTAGGCCTAAATGTGTATAAAAAATCAAACATGTTTGTTTGATGAAAAAAAATATAATATCACAACAGCAATGGATGTTCGAAATGGTGTTATTCTTGATTTGTGACAATAAATTGGTTAATAAAACGTTAAAAAAAAAGTGGTGGGAAGTTTCGAACTTGAGCAAAAATTCATAAATGGATTAGAAGTCCATGGCCTTAACCACTTCGCCACGGGGACGTCCCGATACAACGACGTGTGACAGTGGAGTATTTATTAATATAAATGTATGCTGTGGTCCGGAAAGAATAAAAGAATTGTGAAAAACTTGATTTTTTGGCGAATGGGATCCAGAATTTGTATGTAGGGTATCTAGGAAAATGCTAGGGTATATTTGAAAGTGAATCTCAAAAAGTAGTGCGCCAGTGACAGCCATGTATGGCTGTAGCAGTGACGAAAGATTCTGGATATCAATATGATTAGCTATGATTTGCCACTAATTTTGGCTATGAAATACCGCGTGAAATGAAGCAATAATGTTTGTTTATTATCAAACAATCGGATTGACTCTAACATTGGTGTAACTTTTTGAATTAATGAGTTATTAAAATATTACACTTTGGACAGTAAATAAGATTTAGCATGGTTTTAGATATATTTTGTACCCAGCGAAAAATATCATAGAACAATAGCGCTTTTGTTTCGTAAATATAGTCCCGCTGATGCATCTGTTTATTCTTCGTTTTGAGTCGTTTTTTTTAAAACTTGCTGGTCATGCTACGGTAGCATGACCAGCAAGTTTTAAAAAAACGACTCAAAACGCCAACTAGTACGGTTTCACCGTATTTTGTACGGTAAAACGTGAAAAATACGGTAGTACGGTCACCTCCAAAAAAATACGGAATTCCAGAATTTAGACCTAAATAATAAAATGTTGTGTCTTAAAAAGATAAACAGTTGGAAGATTAGACTACCGACTGAATTACTGGTATCATTTAACCACTTTCTTGGTCTGTTAAAGTGGTTGACTACATCGTTTTTCTCTCAACTTTCGATCATGCATGCACATTAAAAAATTATTATATAATAGGCCTACAAGATGCTTTCCGAAATAATTTTCTTCTGACTTGCAGATTTTACATGCACATTAATATTTTTTATTAACCACCTAATGCTATGTCTTCTGAAGGTATTTAGTTTAGCTCTTTGGTGCAAAAGAATAAGCCTACAAGAAGGTTTCCGACCTCCTTTTACTTCCGACTTTCGCACCATGCATGCTCATTAAAGAAATATTTAATAGGCCTACAAGATGCTTTCCGAAATAATTTTCTTCTGACTTGCAGATTTTACATGCACATTAATATTTTTTATTAACCACCTAAATGCTATGTCTTCTGAAGGTATTTAGTTAACTATTTAGCTCTTTTGGTGCAAAAGAATAAGCCTACAAGAAGGTTTCCGACCTCCTTTTACTTCCGACTTTCGCACCATGCATGCTCATTATAGAAATATTTAATAGGCCTACAAGATGGTTTCCGAAATAATTTTATTCTGACTTGCAGATTTTTCATGTACATAAATATTTTTTTAGCCACCTACATGTAATGCTATGTCTTCTGAAGGTATTCAGTTAAATATTTAGCTCTATTGGCACAAAAGAATAAGCCTACAAGAAAGTTTCCAACCTCCTTTTACTTCCGACTTTCGCATCATGCATGCACATTAAAGAAATATTTAATAGGCCTACCAGATGGTTTCCGAAATAATTTTCTTCTGACTTGCAGATTTTTCATGCACATTAATATTTTTTATTAGCCACCTAATGCTATGTCTTCTGAAGGTATTTATTTAACTATTTAGCTCTATTGGTGCAAAAGAATAAGCCTAAAGAAGGTTTCCCACCTCCTTTTACTTCCGACTTTCGCACGATGCATGCACATTAAAGAAATATTTATAGGCCTATACAAGATGGTTTCTGAAAGAATTTTTTCCCGACTTGGTGGATTTTTCATGCACATTAATATTTTTTATTAAGCATCTTCATCTAACTGCTACACACCATGCTATGTCTTCTGGAAGTATTTAGTTAACTATTTAGGTCTGCAAAAGGATAAGCCTGCAAGATGCTTTCCGACTTCGTTTTCTCAATGGTGCACCCAGGCCAGTGGCACATTAATATTTTTAATATTTTTCTTTACCCATGCATAGATAACTGCTATACCCAGTACAGTCTTCTAATTGACATTGGCATTAAACTGTTTAATTTTTTTTTTGAAAACATGAACAAAATCCGATGTTACATGTAGGCCTACCGACTGATACTATGATGATTCAGATGATGATCAATGATTTTCTGAACTTGAAAGATTTAACAAAGCATACTTCTAACAACATTAGAAGTAACAAAACCCAATGTTTCAAGAAATATGTCAATTTGTTTGGTTTACATACTTTACCCAATTTCGTGAGGTCAAAGGTCACATACAAGGTCAAAGGTTGACTGAGGTCACCAAATCTCTTAATAATTAATTTTTAATTGTGCATCACATATCCGACAATCAGCTTGATCAGTCATGTAATTAAGGAAATATGACAACTTTAAGATGGCCGCTTTCCATGTAAAGTATAGCAAAGTAGCACTTTCAATGAGTGATAACTCGTAAAGGAAGCATCTTTCTGTATTGATTTATTACTTTGATGGAATGGTTCTTTGGTATTGCCAAATTTGTTTGCAAATTCGTAAGGTGGTCCCCTGGACCCCGGCCGTTACGTGCTTCGTCGCACAAGTGCTCCCTCGCAATTATGTGTTCTACTTTTGGGGTTTCTGGGGTTGGCATGTATGCAAACGGTACATTTTTTTTAAATACAGTTTTATGGTGCAAAATACGGATTTTTGTTCTTCTGAGTACGGAAATCTGGATTTCAAAGTTGGCATCTACCGCATGACTCTAATATTATAGGGGCAAGGACTACAACTACTGCAGTGGAAATTTTAGTTCAATACAGACAACAGTTGTGAAGTTACAGTCAAAAATGAGGGAAAACCAATATTTGATCAATAAATCAATAACTGCTTGTCTTGAGTTGCTGAATTTTCAGTGCAGTAGTTGTAGTCCTTGCCCCTATAATATACATATCTTAATACTTGTCACCAATGCGCTATAATTTTTGAGAAAAATGCAAAAATAGGCACAAAATTTCCCGGGGTGTAGTTCCCCCCTAATATTAGGCCTACCCACACAATAATAGTCCACTAATGACCAAACAGCTGCACACATTATATCTATCACAAATAAAGTTCAAGTAAAACTATAAAACTAAGTGTTATGTGAACTGTTTACTCAACCAATATTCTAGCATGGTTAACCCAATGTCCATTTTTTATGTCGAGCATATCTATAGGCATTGACAGCTGAAATCTAGGAGATAACTCTCATGAAACTTGGCCAGGCACAAGTGATCTGGTGGAGGGGGTCGCCGTAGATAGCTGGTCAGGGTATTTTACAGGACAGCCCTTACCTAAAAAACTAGCATTCCCTAGCCACTCACTAGGCATTCCATTGAATGGTAAAGAACCGGTAATGAATGCCTAAATGGTGAATGCTTCCAATACTATAACATTGAGTTAATAGGCGGTTGTTAGCACTCAACCGCCTGTTTGCTAGCCCTCAACCGCTTATAGCGGTTCATAAGTGGTTCATAAGCCCTCCTCAGAGGCGAAATATGTAAATGAGCTAAGCACTCGAACCACCAAAGAGGCATTCGAACCACCAAAGAGGCATTCAAACCGCCTAGCATTTAAACCACCTAGGAAGCATTCGAACCGCTTGGGAAGCATTCCAACCGCCTAGGAAGCATTCCAACCGCTAGGAAGCATTCCAACCGCTAGGAAGCATTCCAACCGCCTACAGGTTAGCACTCGAACCACTTATTTAGCCCTCAACCGCTACTAGTGGTTCGTAAGTGGTTCATAAGCCCTCCTCAGAGGCGAAATATGTAAATGAGCTAGGCCCTCGAACCACTTAGTGGCATTCCAACCGCCTATGAAGCACTCCAACCGCCAATGAAATTTCCAATCGCCTCAGAAGCATTCCAACCGCCTATAGGCATTCCAACCGCTTATAGGTATTCCAACCACTTACAGGTGAAGCACTTGAACCACTATATACTAGAGTGACGAATAGGAATATATATAATATAATGCACTGCAGAAAATTGCACATGGTAAGCCCAGAATGTACTCCATTTTTTATCCATTGTGACAGACGCAGAGGCATTTTAGTTCAGTACATCGTCTGTCTTTGTCGAGTCTATGATATTTTTAGTGTAGACACTAGCGGAGATCAGCTTAGAATTCAGTATTGACATAAGTTGAGTGAACGCAAAGATGTAACATCTGGTGGCTAAATCACATCCGATGGATAAATCACTGCGTCTTTTGTCTATGGAAAAAGTGAGTAAATTTGAGGCTTGGGCCTTCCAATTCAAATGCAAACTATGCTTCAATGAATTCCCATCACATAAAGGTAGTTGCTTTAGCCCTCTAATCACACGGTTGTATTAGCCCTTGAACGAATATATCAGAATCAAAGGATACAATTATTATTGTCTCAATTAACACGCAAACTATATGCAAACGCCAGAGAGCTGGCCACTGCTATGGTTGTTATATAGTTTATCTTTTTTATTCTTTGATGTAATTATCCAAATTGACTCCTGGAAACAAATTAAATAATTCTTATCAACAACTGTGGAGGTCTAAACTATTCCCTTCATAATAAATGAAGTCAAAAGTGAAAAAAAAAAGACATTTTCCCATTATTTTGTGCCATATGAGTGCTTTTTAGTGCATTTGTGCGTGGTATAAATGCACACAATTATTATTAATGTAATAATAATGCCCCAATATGCTAACTAGCTCCTCCTTCCTAACACTAGACCATTCCATATTTCAAGAAACTGCCTACGTAAAACCTATATTCAAAGTTACATCTAGTCATATTTAAGCTTACCTATACTTACACCATCCATATTGTGGCATATTATTGCACACAAAGATAAATATACATGGATCCCATACATGTATGATGTTGTCCACATAATATGGCATTGTCATGTAACATCCCAAATGTAAAGAGTGAAAAATAAGGCCTATAATAAAGCTGGAAACATGAAAGGATTAAGAAACCATCATCTCTGCATTCACACCAGTTCAAAATGGCAGTTAGAAATATATTCCCATCATGCACCTGTTTGACCCTTGGGTCAACCACTAAGGAATGCTAGTCAAGGCTATTAGCAGAATGCCTTATTGAATGGAATGCCTATTACTTAGAAATTTTTTAACCGAATGCCTAATACTTAGAAATTTTTCAGTGGAATGCCTATTACTTTAAAAATTTTTTTAACCTAATGCCTAATACTTAGAAATTTTTCAGTGGAATGCCTATTACTTAAGAATTTTTTTAACCGAATGCCTATGACTTATCCGAATGCCACTGAGTGCCTATAGCAAACTGCCTAATCCTAGAACCACTTAGTTATGAATGCTTAGGAATGCCTAAGTTAATAGTATTGAACTTTATTGAGGGCTTAATGAGTAAATAGGCATTCGGAAGCATTCTTGTGAGGCATTCGGAATGCCTGTGAACCAGCTCTATAGGCATTCATTAGCTGCTGAGTGCTAGTGACCACCTAGTACCGCTATCCTTGGCACTCGAGGGCTTGGCGAATACCTACAGAATGCCAAATAGGCATTCATGTTTGGTAAGGGAGGGAAGTGTAGCCGACAATCACTGATCAGGCGTTACCCTGATTAGAACTGACTGTAACGAGGTCTTTTATGGTTCATCTGCCCAGCCATTATCAGATAAACCACGGGGAGAGCGGAGATTTGGTTGGTCGGGGTATTTTACAGGACAGGCAAGTGTAGCCGACAATCGGGCGTTACCCTGATCGGAACCGACTGTAATGAGGTCTTTTATCATGGATCATCAGCCCAGCCATTACCAGATGAACCAAGGGGAGAGCGGAGATTTTTTTTGGTCCAGCGGGAATTGAACCCGGGACCTCTCGCACCCTCTCGCACCAAAGGCAAAGACCTTAACCAGTGTGCCATGCTGCTTTCTGCCTTTAAAGTGAATTGAAAGGAAAGAATGGGAGGGAGAAAGAAATTAAAGAAGGTGACTTCATCAGAGAAAAGTTGTTTTTCAACCCTGGGTTTGAACCAGTGACCCCTCGAGTGCCAAACACCAGACCAGGCATAGCAACCCATGCCTGATGTCATCGGCCGGCCAATGGAAGTGTACTGTGTGATATATCTAGTTTAGAAGTATGATGCAAGCGGATCATATGTGGAATCATGGATGTATAGCCTTGCAGTTGCTTCATGCTGTATTGTTTTGTATGGTCTAGAAGTGTAAGGATTAATAGAATAATTTCATTCAAACAATGTACTATGTTTAATAGAAGCCTGCAAATAAATGTTGATGAGTTTCATACTCCCCAACAATTGCCCATTTCAGTTTTTGAAAAATAATTTTATCTTGTATTATTATGATATGCCAAATAACAAAACATTAGAATTGAAAACAAAATAGGAAAATGAAAGAGAGGAAAGGAAAGGAGCGTAGCGCATGGGAATTGCATTAAATTAAGATTTGATTTGATTTTATCACTGCCTTTACTCAGAACCGCAATACCTAGATGGAAATATGCAATATAAATTACTAGTACTCATTGCAAATGCAATGAAGTGTGATGACATGGAGGGCACCATATAAATATTTCCAGTTTTTATACAGCTAAATAACTGTGACGTACTGATTTTTAAAAAGGCCCATTCAGTGATCCTAGCGCAAGCTTAAATATTGAAAAATTTTGAAAATGGTTTAAGTGAAGGATAAGTCATTCAAATTGTCATTTGGTATTTTCGAAATTAAAAATTTGGCAAAAAACAAAGAAAACCGCAGTATTGATGAAGTTGAAGCCCCATTCAAATACATGTAGCTAATTTATATATTGTCAGTATTACAGATTCATCTATAAAATGCCTTATTTTGTCTCAAATACACAGATTTCGGCTGAACCACTGGCAGGCTATGTTAGCACATCTATGACAATGACAAAGGTACCAAAATCTGAATTTTGATGATTTTTATGATCGTCCGGATGAGCAAATCACTGATATGGGGCTTTAAATGATACATTAAATCTCTAGCAATTTTTAAAATCCCACACTATGCATTGAAATTGCACTTATAGGTCATATCTTAATAGTTATACTTTTTATGATTATTAAAATATGACCTATAAGTGCAATTTCAAATTGAAATTGATGACAGCATCCAACGATTGTGGCAACATGAGCTACACCCCTATGGAAGACATGGCTTCAATCTCCCACACAAGGGGTGTAAATTTCTAATGGAGTCATCCATTCAGGTAACCCCATTTGAAATTCACACTCCCTGTGTGGAGGATTAAGGTCATGCCTTCCATCGGGGGTGTATGGATTTAAACAGAAATAGCCCTATGATGAGCACCTGGTATTACGGACAGTCATGTAAAGTTACCATTTCAAACATTGTGTTCCCTTGGTAACCAAATGTCCAAAATAATTACACTACATTTTAAAAATAGTCGATCATGCATCCGATAAGCTCAGGTATTTATTAGCTTAGCAACAGTTGCCATATTTTCATCCCACGCAGCAACAGGTTGCCATATGTACAAAATTAAATAATATCCTAATTTTTTTTTTCAAAACTGACAATTGCTATCTTTAAACTTGCGGAAACATGTTGTAACACTTTTTACAGCATTATCATCATGATATACTGTAAAAAGTAATGGCACAAACTAAAAGTGACCTTCTGTAAAAGTCCCACAAGCAAATAAGTGCATGTACCCTTAATTCCTGTTGGGATTTTCAGTGGAGGGAGCTCTCTATTTGTACATGAAGTTTACCCTAGCGGGGCAAATATGTGCCATTGGGTGAATCTTTATGACAGTATATATAATGTGGTATATCGACAGGAGACATTTTTGCCAGGCAGGATCGTAAATAGAGAAATAGCAATCTGCCCTGGGATGATTTTTTTTCACAATTTGGGTTTGTTGCAAATTTGTGATGTTAATGTTTGAAATATATATAACTGGCATCTTGTATTTTTTCAGACATTTTTCAAGGTCATTCCTACTCTCAACATTGTCAATAATAAAGGCAAATATCCCAATCTGGTTTCCAATTTTATAATACCATAACTTCCAAAACTCAATATCTTTGCTTAGGAATGTCCAATTTCATTGGGGGAAAATGGTGTTGTGGAGCAAAATATCTCTATATTTAAGATATAAAAATTGATAACCTGCCCAAAAGTGCCTCTTTTTGATATACCACGTCACATATAAAGAAAAAAATTCCTCAAACTACTGTTTTCTTTTTTCTTTTTTTCTTTTTTAAGCGTAGAATTAGTTCCCATCCTTTCCATCAGCGATTCAGCATCCATGTTATCACTTTTTCTTTAGTTGGTTGACACCCTTTTAAGGGTGTCAACCTTAAAAGGTTGTCAGGAACTTTGCTGTCTGACAAAGTGATAACCACATGTGGTTGACATGGAAACCATACATACTGATGCACCCAAACAAAACTGATGAGCTTATGTTATGTGTAATATCACCTTGAATATGACTTCTGCAAACTGACCTACAACTTGAATACCAACATTATAACAGTGTTGTAGTCGAGTCCTCGTCATCTGAGTCCGAGTCCGAGTCCGAGTCCTTGGTGTCCGAGTCCAAGTCCGAGTCCGAGTCAGAGTCCCTGCCAATTTCTGATGTCCGAGTCCGAGTCCGAGTCCGAGTCCTCAATGTTCGAGTCCGAGTCCGAGTCCGAGTCCTTATGTATCAAATTCAAGCCCCGGGGTTTTCACCAATACTTTATCAACGTAGGCCTATATTTAACCAGAATTTCAGTTCTATATTATTTTCTTGTAAATACATAATTTGCTAGTCCCACCTAGCATGCCTAGAATTGTTTTGGGGCTGTGCAATAATTATGCAGAGCATGGGGAGGGTTGAAATTGCAAAAACTGCTTATCCCTTCTCGCCCTGCCAAAAATTGCTTGCCCCCCTCCCGGCTTGCCATAAATCTTTGCAACCCCCTTTGCACATGCCATATGATCCCAATTATTGAAAAACCTTGGTTTAGATAAATATAAATGGTTTAGATATATAAATGTGAGCGCAGCGAGCAGGGAAATTTGCATATATATGCGTTTCCGTACTGTTTTCTATAAGCGTTTTAGAGCGTTTTATTTGAAAGGTGCCCCATATGTGCCAAAAATTGCTTATTCCCCCCTCTCGGTTTGCCAAAAATTGCTTCCACCCTCCCTTTTGATCGGCAAAAAAAATTCTTACCCCCAATTTTACCTTTCCCCAATGCTCATAATTTTTGCTCAGCCCCTTAGGTAGCATACCTTGGAAACAGTATAATCACAGACTCGCAGTAACTTATTAAGCTTGTGTTTTTAAAAAAGAGGCAAAAGATGCAATATAATGACAATCAAAATAGGCCTATGACGTCACTACCAAACTTCAGGTGCCAAACGAAGGGGTGTTGGATCTGGCTGCCTATGCAGTATTATTCCGGGGTGACATAGCGTGGGTCATCATACTGGGGGGGGAGCGACCATGATGGGGGGTCTGATTGGGGGAGGGCACAAGACATTTTCGGCACTTTTCCTATGGGATTTTCTAAATGTTGCCATCGATCGGACTGAGGGGCATGTGCCCCCCCTGTGCCCCTATGACGCTACGCCACTGTGTAAAGGTAGTACGAGTATGTGCGGAGGTCCACATTTGCACTATGCTCCAGTTCATTGAGCCCAACGCTCTGAAAATTGCAACTCTTTAGTTCAAATTTGGAAACATTTTGAATTTGTTAGCTCCAAAGCCTATAATTTCACCCAATTTTAGTTCACAGACCTCCACAAAAATTTTGAAATTTCAGTTCATCAAGCCCCTATTTTGCCCCCAAATCAGTTTTTAATTCCCAAAGTTTGGCGCCGCACACCCCTACCAAAATTTAACTTGAGTGCGCCAGGGTATTATTATTCATGTACATTCTAGACTTGCGTCTAACAAAGCAGTCATGTCAAAACAAATGATTATGATTAAAATAAATTTAACCAATTAAAGATATAACTGAAAGCAATCTTGCTTTTTGGTTGTACATTTATTTACAAGCGGAAGTTTACAATGAACGAAAATAAAAGACCTAAAAAGACCCTATTTTGCGGACTCAAGAGGACTCGGAGCCGAGTCCCGAGTCCGAGTCCAAGTCCGAGTCCTTAGCTCCCGAGTCCAAGTCCGAGTCCTTGAAAAAAGGACTCGAGTCCGGACTCGAGTCCGAGTCCGAGTCCCGAGTCCTCCAACACTGCATTATAAGTAGGGTGGCCACAATGCTAGGCTATTGTGTGTATCCATGCCTACAGTACAACTTGAAATGCACCAGAATCTGCAGCAGTTGGAAAATTTGAGCGCATTTTGAATTCCATAATTATATTATTTTGTCTCCCAGTAACTTCTGTGCAAACCTGACTATATAATGACTACCTTAAGTTTATAGAAAATATTTTGCTTGTATTGACGGTCCATACAGCATTTTTGTATGGTCACACATAAAAAAATTGTGCACAAAATCGGTTTTTTTGTCATCAAATAAAACTATTTTCCCAAAGATGTACAATTATGCTGTACGATTTTTACAATCTTCACCCTTCACCTTGCAAAGAATGTTAGATATGAGAATTATAACTTTATCTCCCGGGGGGGTACTCAAGTTTGGTTTTGGTAGGGACGTGCCGCTGAGATTTTGGAAGTAGACCCATAAATATACCAATTTTTCAAGAAATTTGGACCCATTGATATACCAAAAAGTCAAAATTTTAAATCGAATTTACCCAAAATTGTCTTAGTTTATACTAATTTTGGGAAAATGTTGGGAAAATTTTGAAAATTTTGGCTAGATTAAGGAAAAATTGGGCTGTTTTCCGAAAAAATTGAGAACATTTTGAAAAAAGGACCCATTCATATACCAAAATAGGCTTTGAAAAAGGGGTCATTGATATACCAGAAGGCTGAAAATGCTACCCATGTTTGCGTGCACGTCCCAGTATGGTCATTTGTACTGAGTACCCCCCCTGGGCTTTATCTATGGACTGATGTTGTGGATCAAAGGAATAAGCTAAAAGATTGATGATGTCCTATATTAAAATGACCCCCCCATCTGTAACAAAACTAAAAGTGGAGCAAGAGCAGAGGAGAAATATAATCAACGTTAATCCTCCACCATGTAAATTTGTTTATCAGACTTCATCGATCTTAAAGGGGCACTTTGTGATCCACATCCCCACCCCCCTACTTACATGTAAATGATACTTGTAATAAGTGTATACCATAGGATTACATGCCCGGGGGGGGGCACTTAACACAAATGACCATACGGGTATGCTCCCCCGGAAAGACCCCTTTTTGGATTTTGCAGCTCCGAAAGACCCCTATATTTGACCAAAATAGAGCTCCGAAAGACCCTTGATTTTGATAATTTCAGTTCTAAAAGACCCCAAATTTACTCATTCCTCATATATTTTTTTTTCAGGCGATTGTCAACCAAAAAGCCAAGAAAGAACCTTAATTTTGACTGTGCATTATAAACTTTCTTTATAATTCATTTAATTTGTATTTTCCAGGTGTCGACAGCCCGAAATTACAACATAGTGGGGGTGGTATATACTCGAAAATACTTGTATATGTATAATAACGCATAACTTGCAAATTCAATGTCAATATCCACTGAAATTTGGAAACAAGGTTTTTTTTGTGAATGCCATAAAAAGAGGATGCTACACTCTCAAAATACCTCTTTAATAAGCACTTTTTTTTATTAACTTTAAATTAAAATACTTACTGCAAGGAATAACATGAAGTATACTGATAATGCAGCATGGCCTGATGGGAATGATCGTCTGAAAACAAAAGAGAAAAGAAATGAAAACAATGAATAAAAATGCAAATATTAATCAATGTTTATAGACAAATTTTCAAGTTAATATATCTGCACATATACCGTAAAGATTTGCCTAATGGCGCACATATATGAGCTCCTTAATAGGGTAAATTTCATGTGTAAATGGGAGCACCCTCCCATTACTGGTGGACACACGATAATTCGCCCAATAAAGACTTAGTCCCCAGCCAGGTCCAAAAATTGCTTAAGTACAGGCCCATAATTCTTTTGTTGTCCATTTACCTATATAATAATAGCAGTCAGATTTTGGGATGGATGTATACACAGTGATTTGATTATAACAGAAACACATAATCATTATTTGCCTTTATTATGGATGAGTAACATGATGACAAGTTGGATATCCAACACAATAAAATAGCTTCTGGCATTTATTTATAGAGACCTTAGTCAATGGACTAAATCTACAGAACTTATCCATAGCAAATCATGGCAAACTCTTTGAGCTGTGTGAAGGATCAAGAATATTGTTGGGCCAACTACCGAGTAACCATGCACCGAGTTATGTCTGAAAATCTCAACAACAATTATGAGTCTGTACCCTTATTTGCTGGTGGAATTTTTAACGAGAAAACACCTAATATTCCATAAGGGAGCCCATTTGCGCAATTAGATGAATCTTTATGGTACTTTATTTTTAATACATGACTAAACAGAGCTTTCATGGTTAGGGTTGGTCCCCAGGGTTGGTCATTAACAGGGGGTTATAGCTAGCCACCCATCCAACCGAGGACAAACAAAAAATTTGTTTAGCCTAATACATGTTTGTATGCCAGAAAAAAAGAAACAAATAAACAGAAATACCAACCTTGCTTCATATATTCTATGTTCATCTGTGCCTGTACACACATCATCAGTCACATAAAAATCCAAATAACCATCCGAGCAATTCGCTGCATTCCAATCCGGCTGGCATACAGAGAAAAAATGCGGCCTCAGACGTCCCACTGAATTGTTTGCGACGTCAAATGTGATTTGCGTGATCAAGGTACCAAAGAGAAAGAATGTTGCATATTTTAAGAGGTTATAGAGGAGTGGAGGGATTGTCATGCCGCCGCAACATTTATTCATTGTGTCCGGTGGTAGATAATCTGCATCTTGGCGTTTGCGGTATGTGAAGATGACAAGCTCTGTGAGAATTATCTGCAAGAAAAATATAAAAATTGAATGACTAATAGGGCAATTTCACGAAAGGTCATTACCGATTCATTCCAATAAGCACCCAGGGCACTTTACAAAGTCATTTTGGGTGGGCGCTTATTTTTTACCTGGTTTACCTAATTTTTTCGCAAGGGCAATTATTAGACAAATTTACCTATGTTATAATCAGTGGTGTACCCAGGGTTGGTAGCGCCCGGCGCAAGAAACAAAATTGGCGCCCCTACCTCCCACCCGAGAATATATTAGACGCAGGCAATGGCGCAGCTAGGGGCTAAGGATATATAATGCCCCCCTATTGTTGAAACCATTGCACGCGGAGCGCGTGGAAATTTGGACAAATAAGGTCTATATTAACTACTGTAATTAATTTTGGTTACTAGAAGTTGAATATCGGTCTTTAATGTTTGGTTACCAAGTTATGAGCAATTTATCAATGGCTGTAAAGAACATAAAACAAAAGAATTTGAATATTGTTTTTGCCAATATCGCAAAAACAATATTAGCGAAATCCGACTCATTCCCCTTGATCATGTCACATATCAAGAGCTATCTTAAGAACCACTGAACCAAATTACTAGACTTGTTTGTACTCAGTTTAATGCATTTTTTATGCTGATTCCAGGTATGGTCATAAAAATGTACAAATTTAAAATGTAAACTTTTCGTCTGCAGTCGACACAGGCGTGGAGAGAGTTAATACTATGATTTCAAAACAACTTACGGTTATTAACGGTAATGCAATTCCTACAGAATACAAGACAGTTGAAGGTATTGATGAATCATTGTATGGATACATGAGAGATTGGTCATTGCAGAAGAAGCCTCGCATAAAAACTGGCAGATCCACACCTGGTAGACGGAACACTGCTACTGGTATCATTACTGAATGAAAATGAATTAATACAAGACAATTAGACAAATGAAAACACAAGATTGACAAAAATTATAGGAGCGATTGCCGAATAGGGTGCAACTCGAATAGTCTTATTACAAGACTGCCCTACCCCAACCCAGGGGTGTCTATTCTTCCAGAAAATTGAAATTATTCCCTCACCCTACCGCACTGTGTCACACCCGTCCCCAGATTCTTCCCCAACTGAAAACCCAAAAATGGACCAAAAAGGGGGAGGCACTCTCATATATTGACATCGTCATGCGCCCATGAAAAGACCCCGTTATTTTTGGCAAATCCTACACCCAATGACCCTGTTTTTTTCAGTAGCCTACACCATGCCTACACTGAATGGCCCCTTTCTTTTCCGCGCGCTTCACACACACACATTTTGAGCAAAATAAATGAGTTTTGTCTATGTTGTACTGTAAAATTGGGTAAAAAGCTATTTTTGATTGTCAATGATGTGAAATTTTAGGTGCTCCCATACAATAATCACTCCCTTTTGACATTGCCAACACCGAATGACCCCCTTTTTTCTGAAAATTTCCACACTGATGGACCCCTAGTTTCATACGCTGGTGAGCACAGGTATGTCACTTTCATATTCGAGTGCCTCCCCCAGGTGCTATCTACATGTAATTTTCCTTATGTTCTTGTTCCCTCCCTTCCCTGACTGAACATAGGTGTGTTGCAAGTTGTTCTATTCTGTCTTCCCTAAAAACATCAAATTCTTTCCTAGATGGTACAGTCTGGACACTGAACCATTGCATCTAAGGACTAATGGTTCAAAGGGAAGACAGGCTGGTAAACACCTCTACATGTAGGCTCTTTAGCTGTGATTTATTATTTGCAGGGGTGTGAGAGTTCAGCTTTTTTGTTTTGATTTTCAGCTTTTTTTGTACCAGTACACTTGCTCTGTATAAAAGTATAGGATCTTCCCAAATTGCAGCTTTTTGCTAGGTGTTTTGAGCTTTTTGCCATCTGATTTTTGCGTTGTCAGCTCTTTTATATATACTGCGCCAAGAAAGTATCCTTACACTTGGAAAAATAATCACAATTTCAAACCTGAACCATATTGGAATCAATTTGTTTTTGAAATAGATGCACTAACTAATTCTGCACATTATGACACCACATTGAATCCAATGTGACATCCAGAAGTAAAGTTACAAGCAATTGAATAGACAAAGGTCCAGTTTTAAAAGTAACAAATTCCCCTACAAGGCGTAAAGAGATTCCAACAAGCGCAACAAAGAGACTACACAGTTTCTTCAATGAAACTTTATTTAAAGCAGTATTTATTTCAGTTTTTACTTCTCTGTACTTTACATGACTTGCATTTTATTTGTCAGCTCTTTTGTTTCAGTTTTCTTTTGTTCCTTTTGTTTTAAATTAAAGGCAAACACAAATTAGCCATTTACCACTCTCAAACCAAATGTCTAGTCCGTGGAGTTTTGAATAGGCCAGTGTGTCACTTTTAGAACAGGACCTTCGTCTAATCAAATGCTTGTAACTTTGCTTCTTGAAGTCACATTTGATTCAATGGGGTGTCAAAATGTGCCGGATTAGATAGCGCATATATTTAAAAAACAAATTTACCCCAATATGGTTCAGTTTTGAAATTGTGATTATTTTTCCAAGTGTAAGGATACTTTCTTGGCGCAGTATATGTGGTGACTCGCATGCCCCTGATTTATAAAGCCTTAGAATTAAAATTCTTCTGTTGCAGAGTTCAGAGATTGCCACTGAACTATTGCATCTAGGGAAGAATAATCAAGGAATTGGATCTGAAGCTGAGGTTTAAAAGGGAAGATAAACTTGGACTTAGAGCTGTTAACTAATTGATGGTTCTTCCCTTAGAATCCCAAATGCTTCCCTAGATAGGCAGATGTCCAAACTAAAAAGAAAATGGATTTTGTATGAAATGCAAAGCAGAGTCCCTTAATCTTAGTGTGCAAACTGTGCATTATTACCTATAGACCACTTGGCATGTGACGTCATTGCCCGGCAGTATGCGCGCGCATTATGGCAATTTCCATTGTTCCTTGCCCTGCAGTGTGCGTACACATCATAGTCTGCTAAGGGCACGTGCATTTTAAATCGCCCGCCACATTTCATATAGTACAGGAAAGCCATTGAACAGTGTAGCGGCTCATTCGAGCATATCGATAGACAAGTCCCTCGCCTTTGTTGATAAACAGTGATGTCAAGTGGTCTATAGTATGACCACTAGTCACTATTGCCCAGGCAGGGAATTACTGACCCAACTTTTCCCTGTTTTATGTAAAAGTCCATGGTTTCCCTCAAATAATTATTTTTGGGATGGGAATGGGTAAAAGCCAAGGACCACTACATGTATGCTAATGTTATGTACCCATTATAATTCTTCCCTAAATGACACTTGATGAATTCACCCACCCTGTAGAGCAGTCACTGCCAGCCAGTGACCATCTATTTCATTCCAAAAATAACATAAAACATAATAATACATGTTCCAGTTTATACATTTTCCCCCAAATTTGTTAATTTTATTTTTACTCTTCCTTGAATCCTGTTGACTTTCTTATGTTTTTCCCCTCTCTTTTTTTTCTTTTTCAAAATGCAAAATTCTTCCCCAAAGGGGTAAAATTATTCCCTCCCCTTTGGGGGCGATTAACGGAAGAATAAACGCTCAACCATAAACCCTAACCCTAAACCCCGGGCCCTAAACTCGATCTGTAAACGAGGACTGGACTCAAATCTAGCAAGTTGCACCCTATTCAGTAATTGCACCAAATTATAATTTTAAAAGACTTCAAAAAATCAGACCCTCAAGACTAAGCAAGGGATTTTGGGTAATTTTGTGCCTCATGTATCCAGACGCATTTTTCGGGGCAAGTAATCGGGTACCGAGATTGCAAGTTAAGTTTTTTTTTTTTTTTTGGGGGGGTCAGTTCCTTTTTAAAACGATCCGATATTCATAGCTATCACAAAAGAAACAGTAATAAGTATAATCAAACAAGAAATAAGAAAGTATTCACTGATCATTCAATCAGGACTACCGGCTCACTGTTATGGAATTCCCTGAACGATATTCACCTTAAAGTAGCAAACTCAATAAAACATTTTCGAAACAAATATAAAACACAGCTAATCTCATTTTATAACTAGTTTGGAGCCCCGTTTTTGTTCTTGTGTGATAGGCTTAATATACTCTGTTTGTTTGTTATTGTATTAATTTAGTTCTGTAAGGAGATGGTCAATGCTGGCCTTATTGGCCTTTCGATCATCTCCTCCATAATTGTCTTGTTTTATTTTATTTTTTTGATGTTGAATTTCTTTGTATTTTGTTGTTTTTTATTATGGAAATAAAGATTCATTCATTCATTCATTCATTCATTCAATATGGATACAAATTCAATGCATTTTGAAATCATTAATAGAGTATCAAACAAATTATCACTTTGCATATAATTAAAACACTCCACATTTTTAAAGGGGCATTTCATCCCCCCACTTTTCTCAAAAAAAGTTGAGATTTTTATATCACTGGAAACCTCTGGCTACATAATGTTTATGTACAAAATATTTCTTTCAGAATAATTTGTTTTGCAAAGCTATCGTGAAATTTGAATTTCGTTCTGGTGCACCAGAATGAAATTACAACGCATTGTCTATGGAGCAGCGTAATACACATAATCATGCATAACTCGCAAACGCAAAATTGGAATCAACTGAAATTTTGGGAATAGGCTTTTTCGTGGATACATTGTATGTACTGAAAAATGTCATAAAAAGAGGATGCTAGGATCACGAAACACTCCTTTAATTCAACCATGAATGATCCTACAATGTAGCATTTAGCTCTAGATCCAGGGACACTCCGAAACCAAAAAAAACAAAACATTTTTTTTATTATTTCGGGTACCCGGGCAGGGAATTTTAATATTTATAATCTCGGGCAGGTACCCGCGAGCCCGACCGAAAATCCAGCTGGCTTAATCAAGACTATAGCATAAAGTTGGACCATATCAATAGTCTTACAGTGTCTGCAGTAAGTGCTTAGCAGTAGCAAAAAAAATGCTACACAATTTTTCATCATTTGCTACACAATGTTGAAATTTTGTAGCAATTTTGTACCATCCACTCCCAAATTTGGTGAGCATTTTTGCTACACAAATAAAATGTGAGTGGACGCGGCGAATCAGCCGTAAACTCGGCAAATTGTATTCTGAGTTAAAGTGTAAAATGTATGTGAAGGTCGTATTCGTGGGTGTATCAATTCGTTGCGACAAGTATATCTTATCAAACGCTGTTTAAATCAATCAATGATACTACTGCTGAAGAGGATAATAAGCTTCTACCTATTTCTATAGAATAGTTCTTGCCTTTGTTTGCTTTGGCTAAATCCTGTTCAAGTGGTAGATAACAAAGCATTGTATTTTGTCTAGGTATGTATAATCAACAATGAACAATGAGAGGATATTTCTGAACCTCCTTGACTTGGGGATGATTTGAAATGACTGCCAATTATGACTGTTGGATATTTATTACCAGAAATGTAGAAAAAGAGACACATGTAGAACCGATAAAAAATACAATTTTGTCGAAGGAACAGAGTTCAACAAATCATAACCCCGCTTTTGGATATCGTTTGAAGTCAAATGATATACCATTTTAAAGCTTATTTTTAAGTTTACACGAAATAAAACAAAATTGACTGGGGCCGACTTTACGGCTGATTCGCCGCGTCCAGTCACATATTGCTTAAAATGCGGACCCTGTCAATGTCACAAAAGATGTAGCAAAAGATTGTTAATGTTATGGTCCCCAGTAGTACGTTTATCCCTCATTACAAAACTTAGTAGACATTTTTTACAATTGATCCATAAAAGAGGTGTGCACATATCCAGGGACTGTCTTTTGGAATTTACAGGAGGGCATTAAATAGCTCTTCTGGAGCCTTCAAGGAGAGCTGTTTAGAGCAATTACAATAGAATGTAAGGAGAGAATGGTCGAGTAAGGAGAGCTAAAATCACTCAAGCCTATATCAGATTTTAGGAGAGCAGTAGAGAGTGATTGCTATCGCTCTCCTCAAAAGGTAGTCCCTGCATATCATCATCATCATGTCCCATGTCATGGGTATTCATAGTAAAAAAAAACCCATAAATTATCAATTCACACTATTATCAATTCAAAGTTGTTATCAAATTCAGTTTTACTCAAGAACTCTAGCTTCGAATTTGCACACGATAGTTACGCATTTGATGCTAGCTACTTTTTTCGGTCGGACAGCGGTGCAATTTTTTACACCGGAGGTTATTTATTCTGTTAATGTTGAAATTTGGATGAAAGTTATTTTGATGAGTCAACTGTATCTTTTGATCAAGATTTGCGTATTTTGGACAGTCTAAAATTTAGCTGAAGTGTAATTTTAGCAACATTTTTGATGCAATCGCCTGTCGTGATCGGCTGTGTTTACTTCTGAACTTCAATTGCTCTACACGGTGTCATGCTTCAGCGAATCTGACTAGATTTTGAATGCAATGGTCTCTAGCCTAGAATGTGAAGCTATCAGTGAGCAAATTCTTGGCTAGAGTTCTCCAGCAAATCCAGTTCCAATAATTGGAACAGCTCCGACCGCGAGTTCCAAGGAGCTATGTGTATGTGTCACCCAGTCCGAATAATCAGACCCAGAACAAAATATTAATTTCTGACATGATCCTGTTCTGGGTCTGAACTGTTTTCATTCGAAATCTTGATGGCAAATAGGACAAAAGAAGCACATGGTCCTACTTCACAGTTTTTTAATCCCCTACTCATGTTGCATGAATCACTCTGATACTATAGTGGACCATCCTTTTGATACTTGAGTATTTGGACAAGCGGAACAGTTTTGACAGGCCCTTTGTGTACCTCTCTGTTTGTAAACAAACGAGGAGGTCGAAATCGTCCTCCTCGCCGAATACGAAAGTCAGCGTAATAGTACGGCACTGTGTGTCACCGTGATTTAGTGTGCATTCACCATATTCGCAATTTCGCATGCATATACATAGTCTTGGAATGAACTTTTCGCTGCTCTTAAAAATCGCTCAAAAATCATCTTTTTAAATATTTTTTGGACAAAAGCTGATGCATAGAATAATTAAGTTGAGCAATCACAGATGACATGTACACCAGTGAGACACAATTTTCTAAAGTGAGTATTTTACTAGATATACTAATGCAAACTTGCCAAAATTAAACCTTGGAGACACCCAATGGGAGTATCTACAACTACATTACAACTCCTCAAACGTTACTACAACTATAATCGAATTAAGTATTTCTTGGCCAAACTGGAACACGCGAGTTGCGTCCATGTACTATGTAGTGTACTAAGCGTGTACGCAGTGTAAGGCGCGTGTATACTTTCTTCTGTATCGCGCTATATTCGCGTGTGTTTATCGCGGAGCCACAAGCGTTCACAGTGTTCCAGTTTGGCCAAGAAATACTTCATTCGATTATAGATAAAATCACTATGTAACTTTTTTGTAAATTGTATGTAAGGCTAATGGAACTCGATTGTTAGTTTCCTATTGACCTCCCGCATCACCTTTTCAATTTGATCAAAACTTTCATTATTTTTATTAAAAAGTCAATTATCTGAAAATTGAGATGGAACTAATCAAAATTGAAACTCTCAAAATGTCTGACATACCCTGCTGATCATAATCAGCAGTTTTTCTTAGTTGTAGGGGTAGATGATGTGGTAAATAATGGAAATTTACGGATTACCTCATCATGTTTCTGGTGATTGCAAATTTCTTTTCATTTTAATTTTAAAAAATAAAATCTTTTCTCAATCTGTTGCAAAATGTCTGTAATGATGATCTAAGCATTAATACCTGTTTTGAAATGGCCTTTCATCAACAATATATACTTTGGTACTGGTGGGGTACCTAAATTTGGAGGAAGCTGTTCATAAAATCATTGATTTTGTTGACATAATGGATAATGAAAAGAGACCGAATAATGAATAATGAAATAGCGACCTCGTCCTTTTTTTCAAACATCCAATCGGAAACTAATAATCGAGTTCCATTGGCCTAAGCTTAAAAGCTACACATGAAAAGCTTAACACAGGAAATTAATACTTACGAAGTAATAATGCCAGTGCATCCAACACTATAAAACCACACTTTGCTGCTCCTGATCCAGCCATGATCATAAATTCTTGTGCACAAATTTACAGAAAGGTCCTTCTGTTTGTATCCTGCCAGCAGAACTGTTCAGTTTGGTTGTGCTTTTGCTTGTTTACACACCGGCCGGCTTGCTGGGTACTGAATGAATCACTCACTGTTGACTCAAAGGGCATCACAAGTTTAGTTGCCAGATAAACTACCTTTATGTCCGCCCAATGCACGCAATAAAAATGGAACTGGTAGAGAAATGCGCCCTAATTGGGCGTAAGCCTGACGTTTTCAACCAATTACGCCCACGTAAGTTGCTGGAGAAAAAGTTCAGTTGGGAGCAAAGGGAGGGCTCACTTCAATGTCAACAACGGTGGCAGGGTGGCGCCACGGCACCAATGACACCATGCACCCAAAGTATTCTAAACTCTTCAAAACAAGTTTATAAACTTTCCAAAACGGCTTTATATCAGAAACATTTGAAATTTATTTCCATATTGTTTCATATCAATACAAACATTGTTCTTTCCTGTCAAAAATGACACAAAATTTTTAACCATAACTTATTCCATGGTTGAGTAATAAATTGTCTTTGAGACAAGGTCTTAACAAAATGTGCCAAATCTGATTATCTGTGCCATTTGCATCAGTAAACATGAATAAGGAATATTTATGAGCCCTGGGGGAGGGTAAAATTGGGGGGGGCAAGACATTTTTGGCGAGCGAAGGGGGGCAAGCAATTTTTGGCAAGCCGAGAGGGGGGGCAAGCGATTTTTGGCACACATTCACGGGGCGCCCTTTTAATAAAACACTCTAAAAAGGCTTAAGAAAACAGTACGGAAACGCTTAAATATGCAAATTTTCATGCTCGCTGCGCACGTAACATACATATAGACCATTTACAGTTTGCAAATTGGGATCCCAAAAATTTGGCATGTTCAAAGGGGGGGCAAAGATTTTTTGGCGGGCCGAGAGGGGGCAAGCGATTTTTGGCGGGCGAGAGGGGGGCAAGCGATTTTTGGCAAGCCAGCCCGGAGGGGGCTAATAATTATTGCACAGCCCCTAATAACGGTTTCAAAGTGCTGCCAGTCAACATGATGTACTGCAAACAACTTTTCATTCATGCATTAAACAACTCGTTCATTCATTCAAAACAATAAGATGAGCGCAGACAATGGTCAGTTTGGCACATTTTCTTTGAGACCTCTCTGTCTTTCAAAGAAAGTTACTCAGCCGTGGAATAAGTTATTGTCACAAATGAGGTGTCATTGTTGACATGAAAGAACAATGGTTTCACCGCTATGAAACAATGTGGAGATAGATTTCAACAATTTCTGATATACAGTTTCCAAACTTTATTTGAGGAGATATGCACCCACTTTACTGCAATGGTGGTGCCAGGTAGCTCCAGGTAAAACTGTGCGGTGTTTGTTTGTTTAAACGGTCGCCCTGTGTGGAGACACGCTTGGGTCCTGATGGGACCAGGCTCAAACAATATGCTCAAGCCAGGCTAAAAAGCCTATTTAAGGCAGCTGTGTACTCTCAGACATGCATGTAGTAAAAGTGCCATAACTTTGTAATTATTCACGCAAGACATATAAAAGTATACATTTTTATAAAGGCAATACATCAATGAATCTTAATATATAATACAGATTTGGTGTAAAAACAACAATTATGAAGAAAATCACAAAAAAGTGAGTTTTTGGCAATTTTTGTTCGGTACATCATAACAAAAATACTCTTTCCAAAATTTGTTGTTTTGGTTTTTTCTTAATCTTAAGACACCATTCCAAAAACGGTTTTTTTAGTTTTTTGATATTGTCCTTATTTTTTGAGATATTGACCATATAAGGCATCAAAATGGACTTTTTAAAATTCACAAACGCCTATTTGCACAAAATGATGCCTAAAATCGGAAATAGACCAAAATATAAAAAAATGAGAAAACTGTTTCTTAAGTCGATCATGCTTTTTATGATGAGCAAAATTGCTTACCTATAGATGCTGTATTTATTGAGTTATCGTGTACCTAATTCGTCATTTTACCGAGAAAATGAACATTGAAATAAAGGCCGTTGAAGTTTAAAGTAGTCACATTTTGCACTTTGATCGAAGCTCACAGGAGAATGCGGCAGTTCTCGTTTTTCTACCTTACATTACGTAAACATCGGGTAAATCCACAGCCCCTTGAGAAGTTTGGGCGAAATCTATTCATATCTTGATGTTTAAATCGGGGGAAAGAACTTGAAAAAATTCACATTTTATCAGCTAAAACGGAGCCATTTGACCGCTAGGTTTTTATGAAATCATTGATTCCGTGGTGCTTCCATAAGATGCGCCACGCATGCAGATAAGCGTTATGTCGCGTAGCGTATCTGTGCGTTAACAAATTAGCGCGTTTACAAAACGCGACGCGTTGTTAACGCCGCGTATACCCGATGGTACAACAAAGATTTTCTTTCCTTTTAAATTGCGGAAACGAGTGAAATAGTGAAATAAAATCCATAAAATAGAGCAGTTGGAGTTAACAAATCTGGATTTTCTTTCCTTGTATTTATAAAAAACATAACAAAGTAAATACATTTCAAAAAAGCTCAATTTCGAAAGAAACAATGTTTAGAGTACACAGCAGCGTTAAGGGATCTGGAATGAGCGTTTTAAGCATTTCGACAGTATTTTTTGTGGGACATAAGTGCACATCAGACATATCAGTCGAATTGCATTCTGAATACGCAGAATGTCTTTCTGATATCAAATAATTTTAATTTTTTGAAATTCACGATATAATACAAATTTTATAACAAATTATTAAAATTTGATATTTTTCACATTTTTGATATAACAGTCCTCTAAGTAAATTTTATAAATCTAATGATATATTCTTAAAGTGTATGTAGCTGGGAGAAAAAGCCGATGATCAATTGAAAATTTTGACCTTTCATAGCCTTTTCATATTGAAGATATGGATTTTTTCCCCCAAGACCTAATTATTTTTGATGTTTTGGGGAAAAAATCCATATCTTCAATACGAAAGGTCAAAATTTTCAATTGATCGTCGGCTTTTCATCCCATCTACATACACTTCAAGTTTACTTCGAGTACTGTTAAATATCAAAAATATCAATTTTAATGATTTGCCATAAAATGTGTATTACATTGCAAATTTCAAAAAATCAAAATTATTTGATATCAGAAGGACATTCTTCGTATTCAGAATGCAATTCGATATGTCTGATGTGCTCTAATGTCCCACAATAAATACTGTCCAAACGTTCATACCCCATCCCTTAAGCATGCTGGCCTGTATGGAAAGAGAAGGTCGGGCCAGTGTAAGGGCTGAAAGGACATGAGCAAAGAACTTTTTGGTTTTACAAAGAACCCAATTGGTATTCCATGGGGTACTTTGTAGAACAAAAAAAAGTTCTTTTCCAAGAAAATGGCTTGAAGAACTTAAAAGAACCATTAATTAAAAAAGGAAAACCCTGAAATGGTTCTAAATAGAACAGAAAAGTTTCTGCAGCCAAGATGGTTAAAAGCGCATTTCGTGATCCACAGCATCACCCCCCACAAAATTTCTTGCAGAATAATTCGTTTAGCAAAGACAGTGGCGGATTTAGGGGGGGGGGCGCAGCCGGCGCGCGCCCCCTCTATTTTTTGACTAGCCAAGGGCGCCGGCCTAACTTAGAAATACAAAAATGAAAGAAATAAAAAAAATTGAACAAATTCGCCATGAACAGCAAACACTGGGCCAAAGTTTTTTCGGGGGTAACCCCTTAACACCAATTTTTAGTCAAATCGACCAAAAGGCGCCCCTCTATCAAAAATTCCTGGATCCGCCCCTGAAAGATATCGTGAAATTTGAATTTCGTTCTGGTATACCAGAACGAAATTACAACACTTTGTCTAGATGGAGCAGTGCAATACACATAATCATGCATAACTCGTAAACGCAAAATCAGAATCAAATGAAAATTTGGGAACCTTTTTTGTGGATATCTACTGAAAAATGTCATAAAATGAGGATGCTAGGATCACAAAATACTCCTGTAAGTTCTTTAGTACCAAAACAGGGAGGTGTAAACTCCATTTCACTTTCCTTAAATTTGTGATGAATCCCCGAATTAATTAATTATATAAAGCTTACAAGTTCTTTATAGAACCTTTTAAAGTTCTTTATAGAACCTTATCATTGCTTAGGGTGCTGTATACAGGACAAAAAAGGTGAGAGTGCATCATAATTGTTGGCATTTGGTGAGAGAATGTCATCACAGTCATTATGGGTGAGAGAGACTTTTGGACCTAAGTAGGGCCAAGGGGAGGGCACTTCAATATGGAATGGACAGGTGTTGAGCTGACACTTTCCACAACCTCGGTAAGAGCAAAATGTCATGGGTCATTCAGTGAGAACATCATGATTTTTAGCATTCAGTGAGAAAGCATGTCATTTTGGGTGAGGTAGATTGTTTGGACCCAAGTAGACGTCCTATGGGGAGCCTGGGCACTCAATATGGTTGGATATAGGTCGCAGTTCCCTCAGACCGCGATATCCATACAAGAGAGGCGAGTAGCGCAGATACCGAGGTTCGCAGCGAAGAGAAGAAGACATGTATAGCGCCAACATCAAGACGTGCAGCCCGAGGGCCTCAGAACTCGGATTGCTTGTGGATATGGTAGCAGCAAAGTCAAGACCTCATATTTGCTTGTGTATTAGCTTGTATTATGGGTAGGGGCCAAGGTTCTATATTAGAATTAGTTTTAAATGCCTTTGTTATTTAAAAATAAGTTCCGGTAAAAAAAATCAGTGATACCGTCAAATGGAAAGATATGGGGTCTTTGGGTGACTAACAGCCCTACATAAGCGTTTTTATGGCTGTTTAGGGGGTTACCCGAGAAAAAGAAGATAGAGAAGCGACACTTCGTACAATTAACGTGCAAACGGCCTATACCGATGCGAGGACAGAAAATGTGTCTCTTGTGCTAGTCTCGGGCGCGGGCCAGACTGTATGCGGTATGAACGACGAGTGTCTGGACCACATAATTAACTGGTTGTGTAGGAGACTATAACGAGAGTCACATTTTCTGTCCTCTGCTGTCCTCTGGAGTGTCGCGGGCTTGGGGTTACTTGTATACAATGATGCCATCCTCGAGCAGGCCCTCGCATTGAACCTAAAACACAGACTTATTTCATGGGAAATACCAACTCGAATCACTAACTTTTCCTTGAAATCTTCAAAAGATACTTTCACTGCTTTGAATAAAGATAATTATTGCTGTGTGAAATAAAGAATGCACACCATTTTTGGCATGGCAAAACTAAGGGGGGGGATATTTTTTGCAAAAGGGAAGGGATTTGTGGCAAGTCAAAGGGGGGGGGGAGATATTTTTGACACAATTATGGGGTGGGATGGTGGGATATATATCCAGTTTTTAGACAGACTTGTGTAAAGTCTTTGAGCTTCAAAAAAAGGGGCTTTTGGTATTTTACACTATTTACATGATCAGGGTGAAGTTTAGTGGGAAACGGGCTCCTTTACCTTTTCCCTTCTTGATTTTCTCATTTTTTGTCAGTGGGGCACTTTCTCTTTCAATTTTTGTCAGGAGAGGTCCCCAAATGGCTACGCTACATTTCCTACACATAAGTAACAAAATAGAAACAAATTACACAACTTGGTTGTTTTTGAGGCTATATACATCCTGTCACTGTATTTTTCAAATACAAAACTTAAAACATGTTCAAAAATTCAAATCTGTGTGACTTGTATATCACAACAAAAGTATGGGCATTTACAATTGCAATAAATAATACAGCTAGCAACTGACTGTATTGAGACTAATTTTGTTACAAGAATCAATTTCTTTCATTGAATCATGCAGTAAGTGAAGCGACTCAGATGGTTTTTGATTCCCTCAAACTGGCACGAAATCTAGGCCCTGGATGCAAATTAAGTCGAATATGGAATATTTATAAATATATGGAAATTTTATAGTCAATTTATCAACTTTCTGTAAACCAAATGACTTGCTTTTATTATCAGTTGATACATGATGGCCCACAATTTTGAGTCGGGCTACCATGTGTGACAGCTCTAACATCTCAAAGAATGCATCAAAGCAAAACGTTTGAAGATCTGAATAAAGAGTTTAACTTCAACAATTCACTATTTTTCGCTCACCTGGAACGTTTCACTAGATTGACTAGCAGGTTATCCCAACCAGCGTTCGAAATAGGGCCGGTCAGCCGGCCATTGGCCTGTAACTTTTTGGCCTGGCCGGTAACTTTTCTGACTGGCATCTAGTTGCTGGCCCGGCTGGCCGGTAACTTTTTAAGGTCAAGCCCGGCTGGCCTGTAACTTTTTGAGGCATATTTCGAACACTGATCCCAACTAGGATCTATTTCTAGTCCTTGGTCCTAGAAATAGATCCCGATGCCGGGGGGGGGGCACTACATTGCAACACCCTATGACGTCAAAATCACATGACGTCATCAGAAAGGAATGTCTCGTTTGTGATGATCATAGTATCACAATCTGCTGAAGACACTAGTAGAGCTAGTGAAAATACCAGACTACAAAATAGTGTAGTGTTTGAATTAAACTCTTGATTAACTTTATCTACCACTACGCATGAATATCCACCCATATGTTAGAAGATCTGCAATCGGTATGTTGTGAATTTATTGACTCACTTTGATGCCGAAATCTCACTCCTGAAATTTATTTAATAATTAATATGTGTATGCAATATTTTATCTGTATCATAGTTGGATTACAAAATACAGCTTAAATAAAACCAAGTAAATCAAATCTGAAATTTTATATTCAAAATTGCAACTAAATAAAAGTTGGAATTCCTTTTGCTACAATGTCGTGGTTTTATCAAATTTCTACAAACATTTTGACTGCTCAGTGCCAGAAGTGGGTAAGTGCAATAGCTGTCATGTGTTGATGAGTGCAATATACTGTGTGTATTTTGCCAAATGTTCACTTTTGCACTTACCCACTTCTGGCACTGAGCAGTCGATTCGAATACCAAGAAAAACCATGGACTTCACCAGGCATTCCTGTTTCCAATAATGCTGTTTTACTAGACAGCCCTATGTGCAAAAACACCATTTTGAGATACAAGTATTTTTGTACGAACGGCCTTCTGGCTCTCGCTCACACATTATTTCATGCATAATGTTGTACTTAGGCCTTAGGGCTTCAGTTTGTGGCTTCAGCTTGATTATGGCTATAAGGTGCCCAGTGTTGTAGGATTATTTTTGTACCTAAATCTCATTTTGGCCAAAAAATGCACTTATGGCCTTTTGGTTTTGACTCCTGCCACCCCTCTATACCACTTTGGTCCTCTGGCAATTTTTCTAGTGCAAGTAAATTGCATCCAATCATATTGGTGACAAATCATTATATTTTGCAACATTTTGTTTTTCACTTTTTTTTCCAAATAATCACTTTGATTAGAATTTCATCAAGAAATTGACATGAATCAATTTTAATTCTTGCAAAATCTTATTATTCTTGCAAACATGTACACTTTGAACATTTAAAAGAACCAACTTTGATTGGCCTCTTCCAGTTGAAATCATTCTACCCCATGGCAGACATGACCTTAATCTCCCACTCAGTGCATGTTGACTTCAAATTGAGTCACCATTCATGTAACGCCATTTAAAGATGAAGCCCCACTTTTGGTCCAAGTTCCTTAGGGAATTAGTCAAGGATAAAATGTATCCATGTAAATTCTGTTCTGTCTATCATCAAAGTAACAGGTGTAAGTCAGTTCTTCACAGAAGAACTGACCAAGCGGGGCTTCCTCTTTAAAATTCACACTCCCTGTGTTGGAGATTTTAAGGTCATGTCTTCTGTAGTGGGATTACAAATGGATAGCCCTTTCTCAACAATCTTGTTACAAGATTTTGGCAGGAATTGATTTAGATTCTTGAATTCTAACTGTGACATCAGTGGTCCATCACAAAATACCCTCAAACTGTCCAGATTTTGCTTGCTCAGTTCAGATAAAATAGTTGCCATTTTGACATCATTTCCATGTTGAATTATCTATTTCTTCGCATCACCCTTTCCGCCTTTCTTCTTCTCGTCCTTCTTCTTATCATCTTTCTTGTCCTTCTTGTCCCCATCCTTCTTGTCTCCGTCCTTACTTTTGTCTTTATCATCCTTCTTTTTATCCTTATCGCTTTTTCCCTCTTGTTTTTCCAAGTCTCTATTCTGAATCTTATTATTGATCAAATTATGCAGGGCAATGATCGATCTGATCAACGAGGCCACGTATATGACAAGCATTTGATCGTTAGTCCGTACTGTGAAGGCGCGAATAAACTCGAGTAAATTAACATCGGGGAGAAGGTTGAAGATGTCTTGTAGTTGATAGATGATTTGGTGATTGACAGGAAGTTTGCCAGCCACAACTTGCTCTAGGTAGCTGTGTATGTGTTGCATCTGTGAATGGAGGCCCTTGAGCCCTAACAGCTGGGCTGTGATGCGCTGTGATAAGGTGCCGACACTGGTATCCTTGATGTCTCTGAAAAAAAACCCAAATTATAAGAAGATTTTTCATTGTTAGGCAGGCGCATGATTCTCAATTACTCTCTATAAGGTGCATGAACCTATTTTTTCATGTTCTGTTTTCATACATTGAGGTCTAACACAAACCTACAGTACGGTACGGCCATTTCAACAAAACATGTTTTCAAATTTTGAGTTGTATTGCTCCAGCGGTTATGATACAGGGTATTCAGCAACCTACAGCAAACATGAATGTAGATTTGTATTGAGAAATTATTTTGACACCAAACCTAGAGTTATAACTAAACATTTGGGCATACACACAAAACTATACAAATGCTTGCTTTGGCAACAAATCTCCAAATCCCAAGTATCCACTACCTCCTTTAAATACCCAGAACACCCCCCCCCCCACACACCCGCCCAATCAATTCAATTGCAATATTAAAGATCTCTAGAATAATTTCAATTTACTCCTTATAATATTCTATTGTAAATGCTCTAAACAGCTCTCCTTGAAGGCTCCAGAAGAACTATTTAATGCTCTCCTGCAAATTCCAAAAGACAGTCCCTAAACTCACCTGAGCAGATGCTCAACACCAACTTCCTCAGCTTCTTCTGCTCCCATTTCACTTGGTACGTGTTCAAAGGTCTTAGATGTTGGTGTGCCGTCCTACAAAGTGAACAATGACATAATTATAGGGTGCTGTAATTCACGCCTGCTTGTTTTGTAAGAGGCTGTTATTAGTTAATGGCCGTATGTATATGTGTACATATCCGTATCAAAAAGATGCACTCGTCGGCTACTACTTGTGTCTCTTTTAACATGATAAATACCAGATTTATCTCAAGTGGAGGAATACAGAAACATTACTGAACCATGTGACTTGGAGATGATTTGAAGTGACCTCTGCTTGAGATGAGTCTGGTATTTATTCCTATTTATTATGTAAAAAGAGACACCTGCAGTAGCAGACAAGTGCATCCTTTTGATATGGAAGTACACAAATATATATGGCCGTGTGTCGTGAACTGGTGTTCTCAATAGGGTGGTGTTGTTTCATATTTCAGTAAAAAATGACTTCTTTGTAATAAGCAAGCACCTTTAATCATTTCTAATGCTATCAAATTTGCATTCATTTTAAAGCCTATAGTGTCCTCCTTAATTTGATACCAAACTTAATATTCTGAGGTTTTTAATTAAAAAGTTGTAAGTAATTAAGTAAACGAAGACGAGGGTGGTGCAATTGGGATCACGGAATTGGGATCGGCACCATGTAAAGTCTATGGGAGAAATGAGCACTCTGCTCATCAAGGTTTTTCTTTATTACAACAATGAATAAAGTCTTTAAATAAGATACTGCCTAAAGGCCTAGAATGTACTCTTTAATTTGGTACCAAATTTGATGTTCTGAGATTTGAAATAAAAAAGATTTAATTAATTAAGTAAACGAAGACGCCGGGTGGTGCAAAATTGGGATACGGCACCATGGAAAGTCTATGGGAGAAACGAGCACTCAGTTCATCATGGTTTTCTACATTACAACAATGAATGAAGTCTTTAAATCTCTACTTAAGTTATACTTTAATTTAGTTGATTGATTAATTAATTAATTAGTATTAATTAATTAAATTAATTATTAATTAATTAATTAATTAAATTAATTGTTGATTAATTGATTCATTTTAAATTAACACGGATCTTGGGACACCAAAATCTGAAGACAACCATCTCAGGGTTTTTTTAACTGCCATAAATCAATTGTAATTGATTTTAACAGGCCTGTATTAAATAGCCATTAAATGAATTAATTAAATAAATAAATTATTTATTAATTATCTAATAAATAAATGAATTAATAAATAAATGAATTACGGTAATATTAAATAAATAAATGAATTAATATTAAATAAATAAATAAATAAATATAAATAAATAAATAAATAAATAAATAAATAATACATTGTAGCTACAGACCAAAATTTAATATTTGCTCAGCCTCATTCATAATATTGGAATGTTAAAATTGGACAAAATAATAATATGCACACATTTATATTAGAAATGATTATATTATAATTGCTCACTGCATGTGAGCTATTAAAGAGTGTCAAGAGTAAGAAAATTCAGGTGAATTTGGTAGGGCTTGGTTGATGACGCAACCTCTCTGGATAGTATACAAAAGCAACTTTGCCCAAAAGTATTGCTAGGAAGAATCTGAAGTGAGTTAAACTTGTAGTTAATACCTATATTTTTTACATCACACAATAGATTGGATCTTTTAATTTTTTTAAACTGAGCAAAATTTATGTCTTTTATGTCGGCATGTTTCGATGTACTGTGACATCACACCACAGAAAGTACCCTATTTAGGTGTAAACTTATATCAAAGTAAACATTTTTAGGATGGTTGTTGCTTGCACTTTACAAATGTATTAATGTTGTTAAGGGATCTAAAATGAGCGTTTATTGCGTTTCGACAGTATTTTTTGTGGGACATGAGAGCACCTCAGACCTATCGAATTGCATTCTGAATGCAAAGCATGTCTTTCTGATATCAAATAATTTTCATTTTTTGAAAATCACAATATAATACAAATTTTATGACAAATTATAAAAATTTGATATTTTTCAAATTTTGATATATAACAGTCCTCGAAGTAAATTATATAAATCTAATGATATATTCTTAAAGTGTATGTAGCAGGGAGGAAAAGCCGACGGTCAATTGAAAATTTTGACCTTTCATATTGAAGATATGGATTTTTTCCCCAAAAGACCTAATTTTTTGTGTGTGTTTTGGGGAAAAATCCATATCTTCAATACTGAAAAGGTCAAAATGTTCAATTGATCGTCGGCTTTTCATCCCACCTACATACACTTTAAGTATAAATCATCAGATTTATAAAGTTTACTTCAAGTACTGTTAAATATCAAAAATATCAATTTTAATGATTTGCCATAAAATGTGTATTAAATTGCGAATTTCAAAAATCAAAATTATTTGATATTAGAATGACATTCTTCGTATTCAGAATGCAATTCGATATGTCTGATGTGCTCTAATGTCCCAAAATAAATACTGTCCAAACGTTCATACCCCACCCCTTAAGAATACACTAAGATTTTAGTATAAAGAGGCCCTTTTAGCAATTCAAGTATTATTTTTGTATTTTCCTCAAATTTTTATGGAAAATTTTGTAACGTGTCATTCCGTGTATCAAAAAAATACATCAAGTAGGGGTAACCCTATCAAAGTATACATTTTTGGGTGGGCTATTGCCTCTACTTTGCACCAATAAGGTTGTTTTTTAGATAGGTGCTATGGTTTGGATGTTACATGTTTTTGAGGAGGTGCTACTTTTTGACAACTTTTTCATGCATATTTGGATTTTTACCTGATTTAGACTTACCCCTACTGAAAATTAGATGCCATTTTTGGACAGATTGGACTTATTCCATTCAGAAAATGTTTACTTTTGCTATGATAGGATCTATAATTTGGAAGTTATGAATGTTTCAATGCAAAATGATGAGTGATCCTAGAAATTTACTGACGAAACACAAAGGAACACCACTTCAAGACACACAGCCATATCATGTGTCTGAATCTGAGCCTTCCAGATATATTGTTCCCAAAAACATGTTCCCTCAGCTCAGCAGGCCTGATAAACTCCAAAATGCAGCTGGTAAAATCATACTGGGGCTCCCACACAGATATCCCACCAAAGTACTTCTCAACAACCTGAAATGGGATAAACTGGATAGCCCCCGTAATTTCCATCTAAATATAATGGTGTACAAAAGCCTTTGTAATCTACTCCCATCTCCCCTGTGCAATATTTTCCACACAGTTGCCTCTAGTCACAGCCATCTGACTAGAGCAGGGTCACAAGGTAACCTGGTCATCCCACCTAGTAAGAGCGAGTCTGCTAAGAGCCTAAGAGAAAATTCACATCCAGAAGCGTGGTCTATTTTAATCTATTGCCAACCCATGTTATTATGTTAAAGTTCCATTGCCTCCTACACCAGGCCATTGCAAATCAATGTGCAATTTAATTATGGTATTTACTTCTTCAGGTTGTTGCATGTTGGTTGGCTGCAGTGCGGACTTTGTCTGCTGGCTGTCATAGAAGCCTGCATGGATACTGCTGCCAGCACAGATGTGCTTCTTTGGTGTGTTCTTAAATGATATTAAATCTATGGTATGTAATTCTTTTGTAATGTATTTTGTATTTTGATGTATTTTGTTTGACCCCTGGGCCAAACTTGAAATCAGTGTGGACCACTGAGTTTGTTCCCCAGGCAAAATAGATCTAATAAAATAAATAAAATAAAATGAAACCTTCCCCAGGGTTCTGGTACCAATAATCAGCTTTTGACCATAGATAATGTAAATTTAAATTAGGTCTATACTCACATCATGTACTTCTTCCACTGCAATGTAAGCCTCTGTTGGTAGACCTAGTTCTTTTGGTTTGGCGTCTATAATGCACAGTATCTGAAAAGAACAAATATATGTGTACATAAGAGTCATACAGAGTCTTAGCTAGCTAGCCACCTGTCTGCATTTTAGACAGGGAGTTTGCGCCTGGGACAGGCAAAATTAATGCCTTTGACAGATGCTAAATAATTGTAGGGGTTGAGAAAGGCTTTTTCTTTTTACTTTTTTAGTTCACCAGATTTGCAAAACAAGGCCATAGCAACACATTATTTGAACTCTTTGTACCCCGCAATGGGTTGTAGAAGTCTGGTAAATGTTTTTTAAGTCAAATTAGGACAGGCAATTTTATTCAAATGACAGGCAAACTTCAATTTCTACTAGCTGAGACCTTGGTCATAGATATTGATATTGTTACAAAGAAGAACAACATTGCTAATCAACACAATGAGCAACAAACCCTCAACAAAATAAAATGTTTAGCAAAATATACAGAATACACAATTTGATATGATATAATGATCTTATTGATATACATTTTGTACCCAAGCCAGAGTACAAAATAAGGCTCTCACCTAACAGGTAATTATGCACTCGGGTACCCGATTCAATGCACGCACAAAGAAATTTTTTTTTAAATTGAAAAAGTTATAGACCCTAAAAGGTTATTCAAGGTTGGAAACTATATATAAAAATAAATGTCTACTTTTTTTTTCAAAGCTGGAAAAAGTTTTACATTTTAATTACTGTATTTTTTTGGGGGGGGGGTAACATGTTACTGGAATTTCGACTCCGGTACACCTTTGTTTCCAATGGACATTTTATTGTGAAATTTCATTGTACAAGGAATACATTCCACATAGCCCCCGCATGAAAAGTATTTAATTATCTTTGTAATCACTCAAAAAGCATTTTGTGTGAATTTTACATCCGAACTAGGTGCTATTAAATTTTTATGAGCCTTTTTATTTTACATGTAGAGAAGTCTATGGGGTGTGATTAGAAATGGATGGCAATATTGAAAAACCCTTATTTTGGGCCATTTTAGACACTAAAATGCCCATAAAAAAGAATAGCACTTAGTTCAGATGTAAAATTCACACACAATGCTACCTGAGTGAGTACAAACATAATTAAATACATTTCATTCGGGGGCTATAGCAAAAACAAAAAATGTCCTATACCTTAATGGTTATGGAACAAAAGTGGGTAGGCCAAGGATAAGTGGGAACTCGGGTACCAGGGAATTGGTGAGAACCTTAAAACCAAACTTACCGAGTTGGGGCAGTATTTCCTGACGACCTCATTGACAGCAATGTCATTTTGGTGCAGTTTTGGACCCGTGTGATACCAACCAACTATCTTCTCACGAGCTACAATGTATGTAAAGAACATAGTTAAGTTTATTAGACAAAGAAACCATAAAAATGATAACACATTGTCGGTTGCAACACATAGTGACGTAGTGTGATTTTTCCAAATCTGACGTTACACATATGTGGCCGTCCAGGTCGAAACGCTCGTAAAGTCGGCCCCTGGTCAAATTTGTTTTCTTCCGTGTTTAGAAAATATATATCATAAGCTTTACAATGATATATCATTTGACTTCAAACGATATCCAGAAGCGGAGTTATAACTTCAGCTCCTTCAGTAAAAGGGTACATTATTTTGGCACTACATTATTTCTTTTTTTTCCACATTGCTGGGAAAAAATATCAAATGGTCATAATTGGCGGTCACTTCAAATCATGGAATGTCCTCTCATTGTTAATTGTTGGTTAACCCACCACTTGTACAGGATTTAGCCAAAGCAAACAAAGACTTAAGCTTTTTACTAATGCTATACATAAGTATATATGCTTATTATCCTCTTCAACAATAGGATTAAAGATTGGTGTTTGACTTGACTAAAATGAGAAACATGTCGGACAAATATTAGGGACATATGAATACAACCTCTATGTATATTTTGCACTGTAACTCGAAATACAATTTGCCGACTTTACGAGCGGTTTGAGATGGATGGTCACATATATAGTGACATATTTAATAAGTTTAAAGGTACAAGCTATATAATCCTATTAATAGAACTTTATTCCTTGTTAACTATGAAAGATATAGTTTAATAGTTTGAACCTTAAACTTCAATTTCAAATGGAATCAGGCCATTGAGAGATATAACATTGGAAGAGTATCGACTCTGTTAATTAGTAACATATCCTTCAAATAGGGGGGTCACATCATTCTTTTATCTACAATATAAATGTTTGGCATTAAGTTTTTCAGAAGCATCTTGCAAAATGATGAAGATAGCAATTTAAATGGTTCAAATTGGATAAAGCGTTTTGAAGTTACGCCAATTTAAAAGTTCAAAAATGGCTGTTTTTCAGCATGATTTTGATAAAACGCATGTTTTCGACAATATGGCATGTTTGAAGAATAAAAAAATCAAAATTATATGCTTCCTATGTCCGATTTTCACTTAAAGTTGCTGTATAACTGAGTCTTTCAACATAGATATGTCAAGAGGTACATCATTTGCTTCAGTTTTTGAAAAAGATTACTCCAAATATGGACTAAAACACCAAAATCAAGGATCGTCGCAATCTCATTTTAACCCCTTGCAGAATAAAATTGCAGATTTACGACAATCTCAGATTAAAAATATGAATTGTGAATGGCTGCATTTACACTAAGCCAACTCTAACCCTTGGGTTGAAACACAAAAACAACAACAAAAGCTTCATGTGCATCAAAATATTGTGAGAAATTGCCTCCAAAGTGGGAAAAATCTAGAAAATCAAGGAAATTGCCGCTCAATGTAAAAAAGTGCTACAGAATGAAACAGCAAGTTACGGACACCCTCGGAATAAAAATATCAACTTTGTACATCCATATTCAAGGTAAAACAACTCTAGGACTTCAAGTTGGACCACTGCAGTAGATAAAAACAACAAGTTGGTCATAATATGTTGATAACTACACTCCAGAAATGGAAAAATATGAAAACTTCACAAGTAAGGTCAACAATTTCTATGGGAAAATACACAGGAAAATGGCCAAAAAACAAATGATTCAATATATTGCCATTTTTTAACCCAACATCCTAGAAATTTCTTGTTTACGTCAAAAGAAAGATATTTTTGTGGAGATTCAGGAAAAGGAGTCTCAATTTGATTGCACATGTGGCACACAGTAGGGTAACTCATCATCTACAGTCATCATATCAAAATTTCACCCTTGGACAGCATTTCCTATGGGAAAATACACACGTTTCGGGCAAAAAAAACATCACATTTTCAAATTTATCGTAGAAAAAAACAAGTTGTGCCAAAATAAAGATACATTTCTCATGGTTCAGAAAAAGTAACTTTAAAATTCACTACATCGTTGGCACCGGATCGAAAAACTCACTTTCTAAAGGCAATTTCTTAATTTCTTCTGCGGATCCAGACACTGGTCTTTGCTGATAAATAATCTGGTGCTTTCACAGAGCCGCCGTGTAAAATTCAAAAGGTCAATAGACCTAAAAATATTTTTGTAACTACACATATACTAAATAAATATTTGAAAATGTTTAGAGTCTCTATGAAGAAAACAATTTGATATTTTTTTATGCTCAAAACATGCCATTGTTCATTTATGGGTCGTATGCAGACACCTAATGAGCAAATGTGTGACCCCCCTACTTCAAATATGTTTTTGTCAGATATTTTGTCCTTCAAAAAACACTGTGTTGTAAAAGATATAATAGTATAAGTTTACTGTCAGTAAACCTTTGATGATCATAATCTAGCATACTTTAGTGTGCTTTATGTATCCTATCGTTAATTCAGCCACAGCGTTGTGACTTTCATAAAAGTACACTCTCGTCAATGGTTTACATTGTAACACCAGAACTGCATTTGAAATTGTCAAGGCTTGCTTTAATGGAAAAAACAAGAGCTAGTGGAATTTTTAAAAATTTTCCTAAGAAGAAAAAATAGACACCTTTTGAAACATCCATAAAATTTAAATACATTTTGCATGTAACCAGTAGGCCTACCGTAATTATTACATTTTCTTACCATTAACTTTCTTAAACATGCCATACATATTCTCCAGGTAGTCATGGTCCAAGTACCACACACTGGCATCTTTGTCATCTTCATCAAAGGGAACTGAAATGAAAAAGATAATTATTTACATGACATGTGGGTAGGAATGGGGCCTACTTTGTGCAGAAGGAAGGGTTAGAAAAAAAATTCTGTGCTGGGAACTTGAGGTGACAGGTCATCTACCAAGTAGGCCCTATGTGACCAAATGCATGCTCGCAAGCGCTGCTTTAGCGTGAAGCGGTTAACAGGTTTGATCCAGGGCCCGCCTTTTGGAAAAAAGGTACCAAAAATTATAATTTTGTATCCAAAAAAGGGGCAGATTTGTAAACTTGTGAAAGTTCTGTTCACTTCATTATCTACTAAAATGCATTGGTTTTTTGTACACATTTCTGTATCATGAAAAGTACTATTTACGTGAACGCAAGTTAAAATCTGCCCCTTTTTCAGTTTTTGGAATCAAAATTGTAAAAAATTTAAATTCATGGTAACTTTTTCCCAATTTTTTAAAAATCAAGCACTTGGCTTCTGGAACTCTCCAAATTTGCAAAACAGAAATGATAAATTATGATTTTTTTTTTCCTGCAGCCCAAGATTTTATTCTGGGCATGTGGGAGACACACTCCCTCTGATTTTTAGGTCCCGGCAGAAGGTGACCGCTTCACATTCTAAATTCATCCACAATCCACATTATATTTGTAACAGAAATTTTGTTAACTATTTTCTATCCATTTCATGGCGATCCTGACTTTTAGACCACCCTCGCTTTATATAACTTATAAGGACTTTATCTTAAATTGCATCAAGATTTAGTTTTGCTGTTGCACAGGGTTAAAAAGTTTCCAAACACTTTGAAGTGAAGGTTTAAAGGAAATCTGTACCATAAACTAATCAATGGCTATATAGTTGCAGTAATAATAAAAACGACAAATAGTTAAAGTCCCAAGCTTATATACGTCCAAATAAAGGAGAAATTCTTAATTCCTTACAACAATCAGCGATCAGTTTGTAATCCATGGTGGCGGCCATATTGATACCCGATGTATTTTATTACGCTGTAACGGTACCCCGGTTTTGAAACCAGCGAAATCCGTGCCACGAGCCTCGTCCCTCGTGAACTTTGGTGACACGAAGCGAATACTACCAAAGTTCAGATTCAACATTCGTTCAAAAGAAAAGCGACAATTTTACCCATAAAACTACAGAAGAACATAAAAAATGTATTTTAAGTAATATTTATGATCAACAATGTCTTTTGAGAGCGAAAAGTAAAAACAGCACTAAAAACAAAAATTCGCTGTGGGGTCGCGAATGCCATAGCAACACATGCTCGCCGCGGGTCTGTGTGAAAGGTTACACTACCGCTTGTGGCAGAAAGGATTTGCAAGCAGCTATCATGGCGGCTTCCATGAATCGCAGAAACAAAGGATTAAAAGTGCTTTTTCTTTGTTAGGAATATTCCGAAATTCATATAGACCGTCTGGTAAGTTAAATTTAGGGGTATATAACTATATTAGCCATTGATTAGTTTATGGTAGGCCTACAGATTTCCTTTAAGGTATTGGAAGGAGGGCAGGGCTTCGATAAATGCATTTTGATATCATTACCGTAACCACTCGGGTATAAGCCCACCTTCGGCTATAAGCCCACCCCCTATTTTTCAAAACATTCTGGGAACAAGGGTGCACTCGGGTATAAGCCCAGTTGTAATTTTGGGTAAGTTCTTAAATCAAATCAATGCTTTTCTCTCACATTTAAGAGTAAGTATTAAAAAATATCAGTTGATAATTAACATTCCATACTTATGATTTTTTTAAATTGACATAGATGATAGAAAATATGGGTACATCAGGCATATACAAATGGGGATGATTGTTCTTATTTTTAAATTCAAGTACTAGCCCCTCCCCGGTTATAAGCCCACCCCCATTTTTGAAGTGAAATCTGCTATCTAGGGGGGTGGGCTTATACCCGAGTGGTTACGGTAATAGAGTACATGACATGAAAACAAATTATCAATTTTCATATTAAAAACACAAACCATCGTGCAAATTTTAAAACAAAATTTTTAAGGTCAACCATGAATGATCCTAGCATTTAAAAATAAATCAAGCTCCTCAACAAAACCAGGAGTGTGATTGATGGAGCTCCACCAAATTTTAAACGTGAAGGCCTGACCCTTAGAAATAATATGGGAATTTTCTGAGAGAAATATGTCCATTTTTTTGAGAAATATGCCTAAGGCACCGAACAATCGCTTTTGAGTTTCCCGTCACATAATTTTTGGAAACAAGTGAGGTAACTTTTTCATTATTCATTATTCATTATTTTCGTGACTTTCATTATATGACAAAATGCGAGTGTAAAAGCAAAACACGTTTGATACCAATTCCTTTCTTTTTACTATTATTTTTCTTATTTATTTATAATTTTGTGTGATTTAAGTACATATTATCCAGTTGACGTTGACATGCGATATAAGTCCACTGCATGACAGTCGACCACTGTCGCATATCTTAATTGATATGTACATGACAAATCTTTAATACAAGCGTCAGCAAAGTCCCATCAAATTGAAATCAAAATACTGAAACAATTGCAATTCATGAATTGGTAAGTTTTTACAGCTCCACTATCGAATCTTGCGCCAACAAAATTAAAGGGAAACACCCATGCGTACGTGTTTTGTTGATGTTGAATACCGCATAGTTCTTGCAGCAATGTCATAAACACAACGGAGTTGAAATATATAATTTTTGCTCTTTTGTATATTAAATTTAATTTAAAACTATGTCGAATACTATTTAAAAATAAATAATTGATCAATCGGGACAACAAATATAAAATTAACAGTATTAATATATTTCTTTAATTACCACAAACAACGATATTGTGCAAAGTCACAAACAGCACTGTAGAATAAAAAATCAGACATTGAAAAATATTTTTGTTCAACCGCATATTTTGTGCAACAGTGTCACAATAGAGCAGAGTTGAAATATATAAATTTTGCCATTTTTGTACAGTCAAATTAATGTAAAACGATATTACCAAGTACTATTTTAAAATATATGATTGATATTTATGAAAAGAAATCCAAAAATAACAGAATCAATATATTTTTTTTAAATTCGCACAAACATCACTATTCATTGTGCGATTTCGCGAACAGCACTGTAGAATCATTGATCTGCATGACAGCATTAATCTGTCAGTCCAGTATATGATACGCACATGGAAAAGGACAGCGACGTCAACATATTTACAAAGCGTTGCGAACCGGGCCTACAGGATCTAGGCTATCACTATCAGACGCCAATCAACCGGCCGCAATGAGTTTACTGCCGGTAGCGAAATCGATGTTTTGAATTTGAATTTTCCACTAAAAATGCACGGATTTCATCGGTTTTTTTTTTAAAAATTATAAGATTTTATTTTTATTTTTCGAAAATCGCAATAATGAATTCAAGTGCGGGCCCGAAAATGAAGTGCGGGCGGGCGACTGGAAACTCAAAATCGACTTTGCCAGGCCTAAAGTCAGGATCGCCCATTTCATGATTGGCATTTCGCATTCAAAATTATGATGAGGCAATATTTCAAATGACAAATTCAAATGGTACGGTACATCAGTCATTAACAAACCTATTTTAAAGACGGTGACTTGAGGGGAATTCCTCCACTGCAATGAAAGTGAATGATTTCTAGTTCTGGCGACCTTTCCTGTTACAAAAATAATTGACCTTTTCGGTAAATCCCATAACCCTTTGCGAGTACACTATTTTGCGTCACGCCGCTCTGCGCCGATGGCGATGGCGATGATGGCGATGCGGGATATGCGCACATCGTTTATCGAACATCTCATCGACATCGTTACTGCGGCTGCGCAATGTTGCAAGTCGGCGTGACGTAAAATGGCGAGTTCTCAGGTGTGCTCGCAAAGGGCTATGGAATTTACCGAAAAGGTCAATTTCTTTCAGTCACAAATTTCAAGGGCAACGCAAATGCCGCAAGGGTGACGAATTCGACGTCGCTATTCATAACAAAAGATTCGCATGAAAACAAAGCCCCCGATGCAGAATAATTACTCTAAATTAAAATATATAATTGATGAGATATTGAGCTACATTTTCGTTGTCCTTAATATGTCTGGAAGCAGCTATTATGTCAATAATATTCCTTAAGCTTACGTGCAAAACTGTTGGAAACGTCGACTGATCCATTTTTCTGCCAATGACCCAGCAAAACCCCCACAACTCGACGCTGATTTCTGATCCTGTTGAAGTGATCTACGACACTCAAAAGCACCAAAGGATGAACCACCACCTTCTTGATTTCAGGTGGAGATACAGACATTTTATTTGATTTTAACTACGCAAAAAGAAGCAAAATTAAACAGACAGTCTTTCAGTAGAACACACGTGAATCATCACTTTTCGGGACAAAATGGAGATTGGGTGACCTGCGCATGTGCAGTATGAGCAGACTAAACAATACAGAGGGCAGTATTTTTTCGACCGTGAAATGAAAACTTGCCAGACAGTGGTATACAAGTATTTGGTAGATTCCAACGAAAACGCAACAAAATTTTCCTGCGTGGGTAGCGTAGCATATCGGCAAGAGTGCAGTATCGTGTCGTCGATTGTTCTGCATTTGATGAAAGGTTTGGAAAAGTGAGAGTCTACTACTTTTTCAAATAAATAAATATGGTCATTTTCACGGTAAAGGGTGTAACTTTGGATTTTTAACATTTTGATCCACAGTGTTCTAATAAAGCCACAGAATTCCATGATTTTTGGCCACATAAGTCATCTAGTTAGCAGGCTTTATATAGCAGCTACCTTGGGTAGCATAATCATCTTTGGGAGTTACTGCGTTCAGTTTTAGCAGGCTTAAATGTACTTAATATTGCCATTTTGAAAAACTATAAAAAACAGTAGGCTAACATTTTTGTAAAACCCTGTGTTTTCTTCAGTTAGTTCATGGATAATTTTTCTTATCCTGAAAGTACAGTCATATGTTCAGTAAACACTGCCACATTAGATTTAATTGTGAACAGCCCTGTATTTTTGAGAACCGGACTTCGATATTTGTCGTTTCGGAGGCTTCATTTTCCGTTAACAATTGTTAACAAACTTTGTGGGTGTAGCTTTGGTTCATAATTCTTGGTTATTTCTTCACTTCTTCTTGATTCATAACAGTTGATATCTTAACTTGAAATGGGTAACAAAAATTAGTAGATTTGCAAGCTTTTAAATTTTTTATAAAATCTTGACTTCAAAGAGCCGATTTTCCGTTAACTTTTTTGAAGCCTCCGAAACAAACTGTTCAGCAAGCTGGTGCAAATATAAATAAAAGACCTCATCCAATCTATTTATCAAAATGTAGCAAAGTAGATACTCAAGTCACATGTTTTTAAATCGTGGAGATATATATCACCGTTTGAAAATGGGACCCAATACAAACTTTCCGTTAACAATTGAAGCCTCCGAAACAAATGAAGCCTCCGAAACAACAATAAGATTAATTATCATCTATGCATATCTAAATTGGTGTGTTTCATACTGATATCTGCATTGTAATTATTACTTGATATGCGCAGAATGTCATAAATTTTAAAAAAAATTGACATTATGGTTAATGTTTGAAAAATATACTGATACCCAAAAAAGCCTGTTTCGGAGGCTTCACATGCAAGTTAACACCATACTTAACAAATGGGTGAAAAAATTAACATGTGATAAATCTACAATATCTGCCGCATAGAATCATTGATTCAATACACACAAGAAAATAACAGCTTAGATGATCCCAACACTGTTGTTTTCAAAAAAACTACTTCTGCAAAGTTTGGCATAACTACACAATACCCACCACACCATGGGCACAGCCCTGAGCTGCTTCAAAGGGAATAGCCCCCTCAATTTGATATTTTCTTGTATTTTGACAAATAATCCCCTATAGTCACATCATAATTTCTTTTACATTTTGGTTCTTGGACAAATGTCTTCAACGAAGCGCCATCTATCTAGTAGTTGGACAAATAATCCCCCTACAGTCACGACATGGCTTTTGGGATTTTGGTATTTGGACAAATAATTTCAGACAGAGAGGGCGTGTTGGTTGAAAACAGCCCGACGGTGTTGGTCGGCGTAGACGCAGTGTCTTCAACGAAGCGCCATCTATCTAGTAGTTGGACAAATAATCCCCCTACAGTCACGACATGGCTTTTTGGATTCTGGTATTTGGACAAATAATTTCAGACAGAGAGGGCGTGTTGGTTGAAAACAGCCCGACGGTGTTGGTCGGCGTAGACTCAGTTGAAAACTCATTATTTGAGTACGTCCAAGGTTCCACACCATGGGCCATTAACCAAGTGCGCATGATGTCCAAATAGGATATGCACGCAATTCTTGGTTTTATGTTGGCGCAGTCGGCGCAGACGTAGTTCTGAATTCGATAGAGGGCTTATAGGTCTTGGTTTTATGTTGGCGCAGTCGGCGTAGACGTAGTTCTGAATTCGATATGGGGCTTTGAAAACAGCATGCTTCTTAACAGGACATAGACACACTTGCGTGTAGGTCTTGGTTTTATGTTGGCGCAGTCGGCGCAGACGTAGTTCTCAATTCGATAGAGGGCTTATAGGTCTTGGTTTTATGTTGGCGCAGTCGGCGTAGACGTAGTTCTGAATTCGATATGGGGCTTTGAAAACAGCATGCTTCTTAACAGGACATAGACACACTTGCGTGTAGGTCTTGGTTTTATGTTGGCGCAGTCGGCGCAGACGTAGTTCTCAATTCGATAGAGGGCTTATAGGTCTTGGTTTTATGTTGGCGCAGTCGGCGTAGACGTAGTTCTGAATTCGATATGGGGCTTTGAAAACAGCATGCTTCTTAACAGGACATAGACACACTTGCGTAAACACAATGCACGACTAAACATAATGTATGAGGGAATGCCTCGTTCTAACAAGAAAGCCCGACTGCGCGTTGGGACGAGAGACCTTATTTTTGTAGTATATTTAGAATCAATCGTATCAAATTTTTACTTGAGTTGTAAAAACCATAAAAAGAGTCTCAATCAGTCTCATTAATTTTTATGTATTTTGCTGTTTGTTGGTATAAGAAAATATGTAATAGTAAGTGCAATGCATCGCAACAAGACCAAAGTCATATAATTTGGATTCTATTATTTTTAGAATGTAGTTCAGCCATCAATTCATGGGAGAATTTTCCCAATTTTAACGTGATAAAATGGACTTTACAATCCATACCCGATGACCCCCCCCTTTTTTTTTTTTTATAGTTGCGGCTACCCAATGAACCCCTTTCTTTGGTTGCGGCTACCCATAACCCCCTCTTTTCTATAATAGCATCATCTAAATGCAACTAAACAATGCAGAAACTGTCCAATTTTGCTTCATTTTTTCACAATTATGCCGAAAGTTTCAAAATGTTGCTACATTTTGTCACAATTTTCTACCCGATGACCCTTTCTTTAAATCTTATACTCGATGACCCCCTTTTTTATTTTGTTTGTACCCAATGACCCCCGTAGTTTTAAAAATAACGCTTTTTACCCGATATGCCCCTACTTCGCGACTCCGGTAGGCACATACCCGTCACTTCCAAAATTGAGTGCCCCCCCCCCCCTCCCCCCGAGGTTCAAGTTGGATATGGTATACAAATGTGACTCAAAGACAGAGATATACCATATACACAATTATTGTTTAATTCTTGATGGTTTATTGATAGTAATAACAAAATATACTTACAAAATTGGATGCAAATATAAGTGAGATGATTGTAGTCATACAGTTATAACAAGATTAGAATGTACACGAATTTGTTTGCCTTATTAAGAAATACAGAAAGGTGTACAATAGAGTTGATAATGGTAATCATGGCTATGTGTCATTCTTTTGAAAATATGCAAGCTTCATAAGCATGTAATTGAAGATTCCGCATGTTTTGAAGGTGATAATGATACTTTTTTTTTTTTTTTTTCTATGGAGCACGGGCCCAAAACGGGGAGGCTGTATATTGCACGTCCCACGGCTGGTATACCAGAGGATGATTTAAGCACTTCCCAGCAAGTCTTGCGGTTAGCATAGCTGTGGGGTGAACATGACACCACTGCCCGCCCACTGCATACACACGTACACGTGCATGGTTAAATTTGAATTTGGACAGATATATTTACAATAAAAACACCTTCAAAAAGTTGGCCGATTTCACATTTTATGTTATCTTATCTACAGCAGGTGTGATTTATCCTTCGTGCATACATCACTTTACATCTGAAATCGACCAAGTAATAATGACACACGGACAATTCTTAAACAACATCTTTTGCACAGAGTTCAATGGGATTTGAAAAATATAGTGGCAGTTGAAACTCAGAGGATGATTTTTAAAAGCACTTCCCAGCAAGTCTTGCGGTTAGCACAGCTGTGTGAGTGAACATGACACCACTGCCCGCCCACTGCATACACATGTGCATGGTTAAATTTGAATTTGGACAGATATATTTACAATAAAAACACCTTCAAAAAGTTGGTCGATTTCACATTTTATGTTATCTACAGAAGGTGTGAATTATCCTTCATGCATACATCACTTTAGATCTGAAATCGACCAAGTAATAATGACACACGGGCAATTCTAAAACAACATCTTTTGCACAGAGTTCAATGGGATTTGAAAAGTAAAGTGGCAGTTGAAACTCTAGTGATAACACTTTTACAATGCATCATGGGGCTTCCTTAAATCATCCTCTGGTTGAAACTCTAGTGATAACACTTTTACAGTGCATGATGGGGCTTCCTTAAATCATCCTCTGGGCTGGTACGTTCAATCTCAGCCCATTGTCATTTTGACAATTCAACAGGAAGGCCTGTTTCCATTGCTACATTCTTGATGTCTTATATTAAACGAAAGTACGATTGCCGGATTCCGAATGATATTGTTGATTGTAACACATAATAAGTTCTATGTTAAAGCTTTGTTTTACATTACCTAATTACAATTGGGTGAACAATGTGTTCGTATGTTTACTGCGCTCTGTACAAAATAGAAGAATAACATTACATAAAACCCTCCACCACTAAATACTTACAAATTAATACATGAAGAAAATAATATTTAAACTGGACTACTGCCTAACATTTTGTGTCTTGAGCTGTTTAAGATGGTTATGCAGGCATTATAAAAGTGCTCTAAACAGATTAATTGAGTAGACCAAAGTACACTGATCAATATGCCTTTTCTTTGGAATCAATCGGACATAGGCCTACGGTTTTCAAAATACATCAATTTATATTTTCTTTGTATCGTATTGTCTTTATCAATAATCAATCAAGTCAATAAGCTAAAATGACTGGAGAAGCTCATTAACATATAATTTTTGCCAATATTTTGCTAAAAATCCATGCATAAATGTTCGGGGTACTTTTATTTTGCATAAATTTGCCCTGAATCTTGGTCAAAGTGTTTCTAATATGTTTTAATGTATTATATAGTGAAGGCCAAGTTCAATAATAAACAACATGTTTTACATCCGACTTATTCAAAACAAGGTGGAGGAAAGGGCATTTTATTTTTTAGAGCAGAATCGTGAATGCCCATAATTATAGTTATTCTAGCATACACTATGTCTGCACAAAAGAGGAGAAATCTTTTTATTTGTTATACTGACATATAGGACCCCCTTATTTATCTCAAAACATTCCTAAAGTGTTTCTAGTTTATTAGCAAGGCTATAGGAAGAATATTTGTTTTGTTAAAATAACTGACTTTCACAAAATACAAATTTAATTGAAGAAACCTCAACAAAGGAAACAAAGAAGACGTGAAACATGTTAATTTTGTTTATTTGGCCTAACTTAAGGGCTATATGTTTTACATCCTACAGCATTATCGTTGCTCAACAATGTAAAAACGTTTTTGTAACATTCCTAAAACATTTTTGAAAACTTGGTACAAATCATTCTAAACAGAATGTTATTTTGGAGTTGCAAAAATATTTTGAAAAACATGTTTGTCCAAGTATTTACAATCACGTTTTTAAAATGTTTTCACGACCTTTATATAACGCGACATTTAAATGTTATTAAAATGTTTTACGTTTTTATAACATTCCAAAAACATTTTTGAAAACTTGGTACAAATCATTCTAAACAGAATGTTATTTGGGAGTTGAAAAAATATTTTGAAAAAAAAATGTTTGTCGAAGTATTTACAATCACGTTTTTAAAATGTTTTCACGACCTTTATATAATGCGACATTGAAATGTTATTAAAATGTTTTACGTTCTTATAACATTCCAAAAACATTTTTGAAAACTTTGTACAAATCATTCTAAACATAATGTTATTTTGGAGTTGAAAAAATATTTTGAAAACGATGTTTGCTCCAAATATTTCGTTTTTATAAATATTTACAAATGAAGGTAAAATGTTTCTAGTAAATGGTTGAAATTTTAAACAGCGTCAGTCCATATCAAATCAACCAATTTCTGAAAAGTTCCCAGGTGACCCTCTCAGATTTTGATGAAATTCCATCAGAATATTCTTTTGTGGCCACAATGAACCCATACAAAAATGTGGCTTCATAGGCCATGTCGTTTTTGAGAACTGGCCCTTTGAATTTTGGCCCGGCCCCCCCCCCCCCCCCCTTTTTGGCACTCGCGAGTGTCATTGGTGATTTTTACCAACTTTGGTGGCTCATAACTTCTTGTTCTGAACAGATATAAAGCTGCAATCTGTCTCTAAATTTCAGATATCTGCTTTCCTTTTTAAGTTATGAGCACCCAAAGTTGGTCATTTATTCAACCGCAAGTGTGATTTTGTCATTTTGGGGGTCCCCTGGTGTCAAAAATATGTGGTCATATGACTCAAATGTCATACATACATTGTCTATAGGTACATATCTAAGCCCACAAGCAAGTTTGAGCAAATCAAACCATTAATGGAGGAATGGGCGGTATACGAAGTTGGGTTCGGGTGAAAATTTGCTGGAGACCCCCCCTCTTTCAGACCAATGGTTGACCATGTTGACAGTTGAAACAGCTTTGGTACTCAACTCCATCATAGTTAGATGGCAGCTTGAAAATAGGGTGGAAAACCTACTATTTCTTGTCTAAGGGTGTTGAATTCAGCAACCATGACAACAAAATCAGCAAAATTTGACCAAGTTTTTTCACAAGTGTCATATGAAATTTGTTCTGGGTGTGTTTTAGAGGCTAATAAACACATCTAGAGTGGTCTGTAATGTACGACCCAAAAATATGCACATATACTAAGTAAAATTTTGCATATTTTGTTGCCATGGTTGCCGAATTCAACACCCTTAAACAAGAAATTACAGGTTTTTCTCCCTATTTTCAAGAGCCATCTAACTATGATGGAGTTGAGTACCAAAGCTGAATTTTTGTTTCTAGGTAGGTCTCATAAGTATGTTTCAGATCTGTAAATTTCTATTCATGTTTGCTCCAAATATTTCGTTTTTATAAATATTTACAAATGAAGGTAAAATGTTTCTAGTAAATGGTTGAAATTTTAAATGTTTTTGCTTCCTAAGACTATGAATTTATTATCAATATCATGCCTTATACTCTGTTTGACCAAACTTCCTATTCAATCATGAGATGGAAATTTGTTTTTAAGATGTATCCGGGAGTTGTATAACACTTTCAATTTTCATTTCATCACGCTCTATAAAAACAAACGATTTCTTATGTATTACTTTGTTTCGTGATGAAAATCGTGATGTTTTATTTCATCACTCACGAAAAATTGATTTATGTATTACTTTGTTTCGTGATGAAAACCGTGATGTTTTATTTCATCATCACGCTCTAAAACAAACGATTTCTTATGCATTATATTTGTTTTGTGATGAAAATCGTGATGTTTTATTTCATCACGCTCTAAACAATAATTATAGTTACATGCATTTTAAGAAAAAAATCTTATTAAAACAGTATGTTGTTTAGAAAAAATGTAGATGATGATGATGATGATGATGATGATGATGATGATGATGATGATGATGATGATGATGATGATGATGATGATGATGATGATGATGATGATGATGATGTCTCCAAAAGTGTCCCGGGTTTTTTCTTGCCCTAAATCGTGCGTATATCTATAAAATAAGGCACTTCAATAATCAATAATCAGTCCCGCGACGGTCTCCGCTAACTAGCTACTAACTTGGGTTATGGGCGCTGATTTTCATGTTCACTGTCACTTACTCATCAGCGAAGTACGACCCTTTGTCAATCACCTTCAGTACCCCATTTCGGCATACTATATAAGAAACTCATCATGATGATCGAACAGAGAGTACTTTAAATGTAGCTTGTACCGTTTTCGTGTGGCATTCTTCAGAAGTGAGCGGTCCGTTTACCAAAATTTTCGGTCAAATCTCCATTCAATTAACACGGGAGTTGGCTAGCTATGCCTTGCCCTCACTCACTATTTTACCAAAGTACCAAATTTCTGAACATCTAACCTATAGCTGTAATTTTAGGTCATGTACTTTTAATATTGGCCGGTTAACCCTAACCCTAACCCTACCACAATATACTGCCGGCCATTTTGAAAAAGTCCACTGAACCAATGTAGATACATTTTATGCAAAAAACCCGGCAAAAAAAGCTTTCCGGATTCGGTTTCAGCAGCCAAAATGGCTATAGAATCCACTCGTCTAATAAATGATTTGCAAAAATGCTATCATTTGCCCAGGTACGGTATTGTGCAAAATTTTACTAAACAGCAGAGTAAAATCTTTCCCTTACTCAACACCGGGTAATTTTACTCAATTCATGTGATGTTTGGTTTATAATGTGATTTTTGGTTTACATTGTGATATTTTGGTTTAAAATGTGATTTTGATCAAAAATTAGTTTTTGGTCTAAAATGTGCTTTTTGATCAATAATTTGATTTTTTTTGTTGGTCAAAAATCAAAAATGTGACTTTTGGTCAAAATTAATGTGATTTTTGGGTTGGAAGGTGTTTTTGGTCAAAAATGTGATTTTTTTTTGTATGTATGATTTGTTTTCCTTTTCTAAAACATCTTGTTTTAACATTGGGAAACAAATGATAATGACGTAGATATTCATTTGTTTTATATACATTACCCACCTAAAAAATGCGGACAGTCCTATATTGCATAATATGTATTTCGATTGAACATCTGCATTTTGTACCATTCAAAGAACAGTAGTTTTAGCTAGTAGTAACTATACAGTTAATATTGATGAGAATTTCAATAATATGATATTGGAATTAAATTCATAGTCCCTCTTTAAAAATAAAATGTTATCAATTTCAGACAATTGAGGCCCGATTTAAGAAATTACTACACCCCTGGCCAATTTTGCGCCTACATTGTATTTTTGCATTTTTCTCAAAAATTATAGCGTATTGGTGAAAAGTAAGACATGTATATTATAGGGGCAAGGATTACAACTACTGCACTGAAAATTCAGCAACTCAAGCCAAGTAGTTATTGATTTATTGATCAAATATTGGGGTTCCCTCATTTTTGACTGTAACTCCACTTCTGTTGTCTGTGCCGAAATAAAATTTCCAGTGCAGTAGTTGTAGGCCTTGCCCCTGTAATATACATATCTTACTTGTCATCAATGCGCTATAATTTTGGAGAAAAAATGCAAAAATAGGCAATAAAATTGGCCAAGTACCTCTTAAGGAAAGTTAAAATGAGAAAGAATCCTCACTTTGCAGTTTTTTATGTTTCGTATTATTTTGTGATGATAAAAGTAAGGATATTTTAACACTTTAGAAATTTCTCGTTTGTTATGTTTCTTATTACTTTGTGAGGAAAAGTAAGGAATTTTTGTATTACTTTGGAAATTTTTCACTTGTTATCATCATGTTTTGTGATGACAACAGTGAGAATTATTTTCATCATTTCGCCAACTTCTCATTTGTTATGTTTAACGTTTCTTATTATTTTGTGAGGAAAAGTGAGGATTTTTTTATCACTTTGGAATGTTTTCATTTGTTATATTTCTTATTATTTTGTGATGAAAAAAGTTGTTCATTACGACGCCAATTTTTCATTCATTTTTAAAAAATCCTCACTTTTTTCCTCAAAAAATATTAATAAGAAACATACCAAATGAAAATATTACAAAGTGATAAAAATTTCGGGTTGGTACAATTTGTGACCCTAACTTCTCATACCCGACTTTTCAACCTAAAAATTTCAGCCAATATGGTACATATTTTCTAATGATTTAAGCAAAATATTTTTTTTTAATTCTCAAAAACCCAACTTAACTAAATAACAAAAACTGATGCTAAACTTAAAATGTGTATCCATTATTTAAATTCAATCAATCCCGGAAATTAAGCATGTTATTAAAACCCTAAGCCACGTTGGGTAGATTTGTTTTTGATTACCCAGATCAGATATAATGCGTATAATAAAGGCTACTGCATGGAGGTGAGGTTTATGACCAAGAAATGTAAATATTGACTTTCCCTCTGTGTGTGTCATCACATGAACAATTACGTAATCATATTGACTTTTGTTGAACCATGGTTGAACTTGTTAAAAGGTCAGTGAACTCATCATCACTCCTGCCAGAGACCATTTTCTCGGGGGGTGCCCTGTGCAAGGCAACATGATTCAGCTTTGGCCCTTCAGATCTGTAACCTAACTTTTCCAAGCTGTCCCAAAAAATCTCTTTTCCCGTGAAAATTTGCTATCAATGCTAAAATGCGAAGGGGGGATACCGGAGCCAGGGGCAAAATTTCCACATCGCATCGTTCAACTAAAAAACATTAATTACCAGGACAAATGCGCGCGAAAAAATTGCAATGAACAAAATAATCATGTGCCATAAAATCGTGCCAAAGCCCACCCCTATAGCCAAAATCATCCTTAAAGAACTAATATCACTTTCAAAACATAATGAATCTTCAATTATTAGGGGTGGGGGGGCTGAAAAATATGTAGGGGGGGGTTATAAAATTTTGGAGTTCTGAATATAGGGGGGATTCAAAAGTTTTGGGTGTATGAAGAGGGAGGTTAAAAGTTTTTGTGCACTTAGAGGGGGGGGGGGCTGTAAAAACTTTAGCAACATTAGTCCTGAAGCAAAAAATAAAGAATAGCCTGCAATATTTTCGTAAATGTTCCAGTATTAAATAAAAACCAAAACAAAAGTTCATTCCAGATAAGGGTATTTATTTGATACAGTTAACATAATTTAACTACGTCCACGCCTAAACGCAAAACCTGCTATTTTTGAACTACGTCTGCGCCGACTGCGCCGACATAAAAACCAAGACCTACGGTCCAAACACTGCATGTAGCAGCAAAACACTCAAACACTTCTGGTATCAAACACAAAACAACATACCATCCCAATTCAACTTCAACGGGGACAAACCCCTCTCCAACACTGCGTCCATGCCCCATTTATAAAATCACCTATTTTAATTACGACCACACCCAAAGCCCAAACATGCTAAATTTCGACTACGTCTGCGCCGACATTAAACCAGGACCTATACTTTGTCCAATTTACATGTACCAACAACAAATTCAAACACTATCAAACACAAAACAACATCTTGTAGGCCTACTCCTTCAACGCCATTGGGGACAAATCCCCCGCAATACTGCGTCCACGCTCCATTTTTAAAATCACCACTTTTAACTACGTCCACGCCCAAACGCAAAATCTGCCATTTTCAACTACGGCTGCGCCGACTGCGCCGACTTAAAAACCAAGACCTATGTCCAACATACTGTTCATGTACTGCCAGTCTGCCACCACATTCACACACAATTTAACATATTATACTAATTCAACATCATGGGCACAAATCCCCCAAACACTATGTCCCATTCATAAAATCACCAATTTTATCCACGTCCAAGCCCAAAGCCCAAACCTGTTAATTTTCAGCTACGTCTGCGCCGACTACGCCGACATAAAAACTAGACATAGAATTTGTCCTAGTAGGCCTATACATGTACCAACAACTAATTCAAATACAATCACACAAAAAATACCACATCTTGAACTCCTTCAACGGTATAACGGGGACAAATCCCCCGCAATACTACGTCCACGCCCCATTTTTAAAAACCTGTCAATTTTCAACTACGTCTGCGCCGACTGCGCCTTGTTAAAAACCGACACCTAGGGCCTATAGGCCTACTCCCGAGTAGTACCAGCAAACATACTTCCTTTGTTTCATCTGCAACTTAAATAATGCATCTACGCTGCATTGATCAACCCGCCAATTTAAACTGCGTCCACGTCAAACGCCAACTCTGTCGGTTTTCGACTACGTCTGCGCCAACTGCGCCCACAAAAAAACCAAGACCTATACTTAGTCTCCAGAATAACACACTCACAACATTACCATACACAAATCATTAAAACAGAATACCCCACTCAAGCACAAAACACCCTATTCCAATACATACAAACATGTTACAACTTTATACAACTATACCCCCGAGAGGGGTATTCTATACCCACCACACCATGGGCACAGCCCTGAGCTGCTTCAAAGGGAATAGCCCCCTCAATTTGATATTTTCTTGTATTTTGACAAATAATCCCCTATAGTCACATCATAATTTCTTTTACATTTTGGTTCTTGGACAAATGTCTTCAACGAAGCGCCATCTATCTAGTAGTTGGACAAATAATCCCCTACAGTCACGACATGGCTTTTGGGATTTTGGTATTTGGACAAATAATTTCAGACAGAGAGGGTGTGTTGGTTGAAAACAGCCCGACGGTGTTGGTCGGCGTAGACGCAGTGTCTTCAACGAAGCGCCATCTATCTAGTAGTTGGACAAATACTCCCCCTACAGTCACGACATGGCTTTTTGGATTCTGGTATTTGGACAAATAATTTCAGACAGAGAGGGCGTGTTGGTTGAAAACAGCCCGACGGTGTTGGTCGGCGTATACGCAGTTGAAAACTCATTATTTGAGTACGTCCAAGGTTCCACACCATGGGCCATTAACCAAGTGCGTCCATGTCCAAATAGGATATGCACGCAATTCTTGGTTTTATGTTGGCGCAGTCGGCGCAGACGTAGTTCTGAATTCGATAGAGGGCTTACACGCAATTCTTGGTTTTATGTTGGCGCAGTCGGCGCAGACGTAGTTCTGAATTCGATAGAGGGCTTATAGGTCTTGGTTTTATGTTGGCGCAGTCGGCGTAGACGTAGTTCTGAATTCGATATGGGGCTTTGAAAACAGCATGCTTCTTAACAGGACATAGACACACTTGCGTGTAGGTCTTGGTTTTATGTTGGCGCAGTCGGCGCAGACGTAGTTCTCAATTCGATAGAGGGCTTATAGGTCTTGGTTTTATGTTGGCGCAGTCGGCGTAGACGTAGTTCTGAATTCGATATGGGGCTTTGAAAACAGCATGCTTCTTAACAGGACATAGACACACTTGCGTAAACACAATGCACGACTAAACATAATGTATGAGGGAATGCCTCGTTCTAACAAGAAAGCCCGACTGCGCGTTGGGACGAGAGACCTTATTTTTGTAGTATATTTAGAATCAATCGTATCAAATTTTTACTTGAGTTGTAAAAACCATAAAAAGAGTCTCAATCAGTCTCATTAATTTTTATGTATTTTGCTGTTTGTTGGTATAAGAAAATATGTAATAGTGCAAGGCATCGCAACAAGACCAAAGTCATATAATTTGGATTCTATTATTTTTTAGAATTCAGTTCAGCCATCAATTCGCGGGAGAATTTTCCCAATTTTAACGTAATAAAATGGACTGTAAAATCCATACCCGATGACCCCCCTTTTTTTTTTTTTTTTTTTTAGTTGCGGCTACCCAATGAACCCCTTTCTTTGGTTGCGGTTACCCATAACCCCCTTTTTTCTATAATATCATCATCAAAATGCAACTAAACAATGCAGAAACTGTCCAATTTTGCTTCATTTTTTCACAATTATGCCGAAAGTTTCAAAATTTTGCTACATTTTGTCACAATTTTCTACCCGATGACCCTTTCTTTAAATCTTATACTCGATGACACCCCTTTTTTATTTTATTTGTACCCAATGACCCCTTAGTTTTAAAAATAACGCTTTGTACCCGATATGCCCCTACTTCGCGACTCCGGTAGGCACATACCCGTCACTTCCAAAATTGAGTGCCCCCCCCTCCCCAGCTCCCCGAGGTCCAAGTTGGATATGGTATACAAATGTGACTCAAAGACAGAGATATACACAATTATTGTTTAATTCTTGATGGTTTATTGATAGTAATAACAAAATATACTTACAAAATTGGATGCAAATATAAGTGAGATGATTGTAGTCATACAGTTATAACAAGATTAGAATGTACACGAATTTGTTTGCCTTATTAATACAGAAAGGTGTACAATAGAGTTGATAATGGTAATCATGGCTATGTGTCATTCTTTTGAAAATATGCAAGCTTCATAAGCATGCAATTGAAGATTCCGCATGTTTTGAAGGTGATAATGATACTTTTTTGATAATTTTTGCTATGGAGCACGGGCCCAAAACGGGGAGGCTGTATATTGCACGTCCCACGGCTGGTACCAGAGGATTATTTAAGCACTTCCCAGCAAGTCTTGCGGTTAGCATAGCTGTGTGAGTGAACATGACACCACTGCCCGTCCACTGCATACACACGTGCATGGTTAAATTTGAATTTGGACAGATATATTTACAATAAAAACACCTTCAAAAGTTGGCCGATTTCACATTTTATGTTATCTTATCTACAGAAGGTGTGATTTATCCTTCGTGCATACATCACTTTACATCTGAAATCGACCAAGTAATAATGACACACGGACAATTCTTAAACAACATCTTTTGCACAGAGTTCAATGGGATTTGAAAAATATAGTGGCAGTTGAAACTCTAGTGATAACACTTTTACAGTGCATGATTGGGCTTCCTTAAATCATCCTCTGGGCTGGTACCTCTGCTGGTACGTTCAATCTCAGCCCATTGTCATTCCGAAGCAATCAATATTTGACTTCAACAGGAAGGCCTGTTTCCATTGCTACATTCTTGATGTCTTATATAGGGCCTAGAGGCCTTGCATGAGTTTATCGATTGGCTCCAAACAAAGGATTTGAACCGGTGTCCTTCACCGTAGTTATGGCGGAGTGCAGTCCATTCAATCAAATGTTGTCATCAACCTATTTGATCGTAGTGCAGGGTTATGTGTATGAGACGAACTGTCACGGTAGATTGCAATCATGCTTTTGTTGAATGCATTTGAGTAGTCCGCCATATTTACGGGATGATACGTCACATGCAAGGCCTCTATTAAACGAAAGTAGGCCCCTACGATTGCCGGATTCGAATGATATTGTTGATTGTAACACATAATAAGTTCTATGTTAAAGCTTTGTTTTACATTACCTATTTACAAATGGGTGAACAATGTGTTCGTATGTTTACTGCGCTCTGTACAAAATAGAAGAATAACATTACATACTTACAAATTAATACATGAAGAAAATAATATTTAAACTGGACTACTCCCTAACATTTTGTGTCTTGAGCTGTTTAAGGTGGTTATTCAGGCATTATAAAAGTGCTCTAAACAGATTAATTGAGTAGACCAAAGTACACTGATCAATATGCCTTTTCTTTGGAATCAATCGGACATAGGCCTACATTTTTCAAAATACATCAATTTATATTTTCTTTGTATCGTATTGTCTTTATCAATAATCAATCAAGTCAATAAGCTAAAATGACTGCAGAAGCTCATTAACATATAATTTTTGCCAATATTTTGCTAAAAATCCATGCATAAATGTTCGGGGTACTTTTATTTGCATAAATTTGCCCTGAAACTTGGTCAAAGTGTTTCTAATATGTTTTAATGTATTATATAGTGAAGCCACCCCCTAATTTGCAAACAAAAACGTTTTCAACATCGTTTGAAAAAGGTTATTAAATCCCTAATTTGCATATTTCCATAATTCAGTAGCATTTATGCAAATTAGGTCATTAATTATGCAAATTAGAGGGCGGCTTCACTCTATAATACATTAGAACATATTATAAACACTTTGACCAAGTTTCACGGCATCCCATACCAGGCATATACATTTTTGTAAGGTCTACTGCAAAAACATAGCCATTGAACACAGTAATACCTTACCCAGCAAACCATAAACGTTTCAACATCCTTTGCAAAAGGTTATAAAAGGTTGTCAGAAAACGTTTCAATGTGGGGTTCTATAATGCGTTCATTAATGGTATAAAACGTTTTCATAACATTTCATAACTTTTGATGGTAATTACTCAGGGGCGTAGCCAGCTTTCTTGGTCAGGGGGGGCAACAAAATTCAATGGCACAGTTGAAAAAAATTGCAGTTGCAACTTGTGACATGAAATTTTTGTTCTTAGAGAGACTGTACATGTTTTGGAACTTCCAAAACCATATGCGGGCGTAGCGCGCTAAAAAAATTGCATTTGACACTATTTTTGCCCATTATCGATACGAAAATTGCTTTATTGTGACAATGTGCAAAATTTTTGTATTCGACACTATTTTGGCCCATGATCGGGGTGAGTTTTGATGACAAAGGGCCACCTTGCCCTTTTTTCCCCTTTGCCCTTTGGTCAGGGACCCTTCTTTCTTTCATTTTATCAGGGGAAGTTTGGCCCCCTGCCCCCCTTCCTGGCTACGCTACTGTAATTACTGCACAACAAGCAACAATGTTTGACAGAAAATAGATAAATGCGAGTTATATCATTGGTATACATGTACACACGTTTTTATAACATTCCTAAAACATTATTGAAAACTTGGTACAAATCATTCTAAACAGAATGTTATTTTGGAGTTGCAAAAATATTTTGAAGAAAATGTTTGTCCAAGTATTTACAATAACGTTTTTAAAATGTTTTCACGACCTTTATATAACGCGACATTTAAATTTTAGAACAATGTTTTACGTTTTTATAACATTCCAGCAACATTTTTGAAAACTTGGTACAAATCATTCTCAACAGGATGTTATTTTGGAGTTGCAAAAATATTTTGAAAACAATGTTTGTCCAAGTATTTACAATCACGTTTTTAAAATGTTTTCACGACCTTTATATAATGCGACATTGAAATGTTATTACAATGTTTTACGTTCTTATAACATTACAAAAACATTTTTTTTAAACTTTGTACAAATCATTCTAACCAATCGTGATGTTTTATTTCATCACGCTCTAAACAATAATTATCATTTTCAAGGAAATAACAAATAGACCTACACATAAATGATTATTAATGATTTTAGGCCCTAAAATATGCATGTTGGGACCAGACTCCAGAAGCGTCAGCCCTGAGAGAAATGTTATAAATTGGCCTTTTTGACGAATACAAATACCTTCAATTCCGGGCTTCAATATTATTTTAGTAACCTTATAGTCAAGACGATTTCCTGTGGCATCATGCCCGACAAATTTAGGTGAAAACTGCATTTTAAGTGATGTCATTTTGCTGATTATCGTGACGAAATCCCGCGGACAATAATTTTATTTGTAGGCCTACTTACCTTTTAACGCCGATTTCAGATTCAGGTTCTTTAATATGTCTTATGATACGGCATCCAAGCAAAAACCAAAATACTGTCTTCTTTATTATACAGGTGTCTTAACGCGTTGTTGTCCGAGTAATTACAAATGAGCTCGACTCATTAAGGCTACATGCTCTTTTTGGTTGAAATTTTTGGCGGAAATAATCCCGCCAAAACATTAAAGTAATCTTTTCCCACAACTAAATATCATAGCCAGGAAATTAATGATGCATCTGGTAGCTTAGATCATAACTTTCATTATACTTAGTTGCAATTATCCCAGAAAATTCTTGATTTGTTTTTACAGAGTCTTGAATTGTCGATGTTTTTGATCAAAAACATCACTCGGTGTATTTTGAAACTCGAGGCATTAACTCTTCTCAAATTAGCCCCAAATCATAATTTATTATATGCACGTGTAGCAAAACACCAATGGGAATAATTGGACGTTGTTTGCGGAGCCTAAATTTGGTTTGATTTTATTTCACAATAATTCTAAGGTGAGAATTTTGACCTGACATTTCCTTTTGGATTTCAAATTTAGATTCATTGATATGTGATATTTTGAATAAATAAAGAGTACGCTTACCTTTCTGCAACACTTCCCGGTATCATTAAGCATCTGCTGATAACCGACATTTTAGCTGAAAACAGTCCCTTCCTATTATTGTTGAACAAAATATGTTTCAAAAGTGCGTACACTATGCGTATAAACTAGCACAGCGAGGTAATGAACAGAGCTATTTACGGTGGGGTATATATCTATTGTAAGCTATTAGGGTAGGCCTATAGTATATCCAAGGGGGTGACACTAAATTCACGGTTGTTCTATTAGCAACGCAAAACCTATGAAAAATTCCGCTGGTTTACTATCTAGAAAGTGAGGCCAGCTAGTTATCGATCCGTTATGAATAATTCATGTTCGACCCCTTGGATCATGTTAATTGATATTGGCAAATAACAACGTTGTTAGTTTTGCGAACTTTGCCTGTTCAATGAGAGTATAGCGCGCCCCCAATACATCTGGGCACAAACCAGGCGAAAACGATCCAGTTTAATGAAATGGCGGACGGATATTCCCATCGGGCACCAGTGATATATTTTTTTCAAAGAAAGTCTACTAATTTGATATGAAATGACATTTTGCAATAGCAAAGTCAAAATTAGGACTTGCGGTCAATAATATGAAGGAAATACGTGACAGAGGCAAGGTGTGAAACACAAGTAGTATTTGAAATTAAAATAACCTTTGATACCCGACCTGACCTTCCATAGCTTTCCATCATGGCGCCTTATTCGTTTTTATGTATTTCTATATGCTCTCAAGTAAAATAAAATACCAAACTGCACTAAGCAGACAGAATGTTACTTGGCTCCCAGCATGAATTATTGATTTTATACGGAGGTAAAGAAATACACAGTTGCCTGCAAGCCGTGCACCATACTCTAAATACTTCGGTAAATCTGAATAATGGTCACATGTAGACATATCACGTGTTCGGGAAATCACGTGGCAACATTTTAAGATTTCAGACTTGTTTAATATATCTTTTAAATGCTGATAAATCGTGGTTGGCTGCCCATATTATATGTTAAATTCAATGTTTTATGAATATAATTCTACCACGCAGAGGGGGTCACACAGCATAATTTCACACTACACGATTTAGCTAGATTTGGAGCTCTGCATTTCAAATTCACGTCAATTTTAAAGTTTATACACTTAATATATTTAATATAATACTTATTTTTTTTTTACAACAAACTGGAACACGAAATATACTAGCTTATTACCTATACAGAAAGGGGATTTATACACATTCACTCATTTGACATGCCTGGCGCATCAAGACATTCTCTGTCTGGATGATAACATGACTGTCGCCCTCAATACGCCTGGGCGCAAATTTAAATAACAATACGCTATTTACATATGAATGCGGCTTCATGCTAATTTCTAGCGCCGCTTCCAGGCCTATTCCGTGGTATATCTTCCCGCAAGTGACAAGATGTGTCAAGCAGGGCGGTATATTCAAACGCTATTGTCTGGATCATTGAGTATCGATTGCGCACGTATACATGCAGCACGGATGTGTGTGGTCCTCCCCTGGTTTTGACATAAATTACAAATGACGTCGTGAATGACCCAGCGTTTTCATTTTATTATTACTAAATTAATCGTCGTTTAGGGAGCGATCGTTATTTATGGCAGGGGGAATGGGTAAATTTAGGGGAACACGAAATTTTTTGTGGTCTTGAGGAGGAACCTGAAATTTTAGTTGAACCAGGAGGGGGATTGTTAAATTTTAAATGGAGAATATTGGGAAAACAAGGGGGAACGCGAAAATTTTGAGCGGACGCGAGGGGGAACGCGAAATTTTTGTTGATATTTTGCCAAAACACCCATTCCCCCCTGCCGTAAATAACGATCGGTCCCTTATCACGAGTGCTAAGAGTCGTACCAGTTCAATTCATCAAAATTAATTTGTATTAAATGAAAAACAAACAGACAAGTAGAGTCATATGTCTTTCTATGACCGTATTCCTACCAAAATCTGATTTTCAATACATAGAAACGTGTTGATATGTATATCTTTGAAAATCGCCGAATGTTAACCACAGTCACCGTGGCACAGTATAGGCATCTTTAGCATTCATAGTGCAATTGGCAGTGGTTCGAACCCCGGTGAAAATTTTAGTATTTTTTATTCTTTTTACTAATGCGCAGTGCCGTTTTTCAAACACGCCCCAGAATGAAACTCATGGGCAAGTACCCTTAAAGATTTGGTGGGAGATTTGTCATCCACCGTTATCCATTCATGGGTCCTCGGGTTATGTGCCACGTGCGTGTTGAACATCATGTCCAAACCAAAACAGTTAACTTAGTTTTCCTTTTTGTTACCTATGTACACCATGTCTCTTTACTTCCATTGTTATTAATACACCAATGCTTGTAGAAAGAAATCAAGTTGACGTCAAGGTTAAGCAACCAAAAGTGTCATCCGAATCGACCTAAGCTTAGTAGGCCTAAGTTGTTAGTAACTGGTGGCCCATTGTGTATGTTTTTTCCACCAGTTCCAAGAACAGGGAATAAAAAACTTCAACAAAAAAAAAAAAAAAAAATGTACACAAAGTGCAAAGCAACGTAACAAGACAAAACTTTCATACCATTTTCATAAAAGTTCGCGAGGAATTCGTCACAATATTTTCCAAACACTTATGACAAAGGCCATAATTTATTTGAAATACACTAAATCTAAATTACAATGGGCTATTCCAGAAATTTTCCACACACCCCCAAAGGTGACATTGGGATTTCCACAGATTTCCCCCCTCAATATTGCTTGGGAATTCCTATCATGAAATGTCGAAAGAACATCCCATTTCCCATCCAGATGCACATCGGAATGTAAATGTCGGGAAATCACATATAATTTTAATTTTGTCACCTTTGGGGGGTGTGTGGGAAAATTTCTGGAATAGCCCAATGGCTATGCTTTCAAAAATTGAGCAGTTCAATACATTATTATTCTTTATTGTAACTGCTTCATTAATAAATAATAGGGGCTTCACTTACAAAATGATTGTTTAAGGTCTTACAAAAATTATATGCCATATTACCGTCCATAATGTACATTCATACACCAGTTCGTTTGGGCTTTGTTTGTGTAAACATAATTGGGGTACTCTTAATCTAAATTGCAACAGAAAATGTTGCAGTTTTGAATACATGACAAGGATATCAATTTTTTTCGTGCTGGACTTAAGGGATCTGGAATGAGCGTTTTGGGGGAGAAATTTTGGCACCTATTTTGTGGACATCATAATAATTCATCACTTTTTTCATCACTTTTTTATCACTTTGAAAACAAAATTACAAAATGCAATCAAACAATATCAGGGCATGGAATAATAATATTAAATTTCTCAATCCATGGGCTTTAAACATTATACAGAAAATTAAACAATCTTTTTTCCATACAAAATAACGTGAAACGTAACAAATGAAAAATTTGCGAAGTGATGAAAAATCCTCACTTTTGTCATCACAAAATGATAGAAAACATTAAAAATCAAAAATATAAAAGTAGTACAAAATCCTCACTTTTTTCACCAGAAAAAAAAGAAACATAATAAATAAAAAATTGAAAGTCATGACAAAATTCTCACTTTTTCCTCACAAAATATTAAAAGACATAAAAAATTCAAAATGTGCAAAGTGATGAAAAACTGTCACTTTTTTCCTCACAAACTTTAAATAAGAAACATAACAAATGAACAAATTACAAAGTGATAAAAAATCCTCACTTTTTTCCACAACAAATTTTAATAAGAAACATACCAAATCAAAATATTACAAAGTGATAAAAATTTCGGGTTAGTACAATTTGTGACCCTGACTTCTCATACACGACTTTTCAACCCAAAAATTTCATCCAATATGGTACATATTTTCTAATGATTCAAGCAAAATATTTTTTTGTAATTCTCAAAACCCAACTTAACTAAATAACAAAAACTGATGCTAAACTTAAAATGTGTAGGCCTATCCATTATTTAAATTCAATCAAACCCGGAAATTAAGCATGTTATTAAAACCCTAACCCACGATGGGTAGATTTTTTTGATTACCCAAATCAGCTATAATGCGTAACATATTAAAAGGGCTACTGCATGGAGGTGAGGTTTATGACCAAGAAATGTAAATATTGACTTTCCCTCTGTGTGTGTCATCACATGAACAATTACGTAATAGTATTGACTTTTGTTGAACCATGGTTGAACTTGTTAAGGCCCAGTAAAAAAAATACATGTTTCTCGTTCGCGCCCTCATCCTTTTTTGAAGATTTTTCAAATTTCTTTTTATTTTGTAAACTTTCAGTTATAACATGTTGAAAAAGATGTTTCAGAAGTTGAAACTTATTTTACGGCTTTGTAAATGCATAATACATCATTTAAGAAGAGTTTTGTGATCACTAGAGGGGCCTACCTCTCAAAACAATAAAATAAAAAGGGCCTCCTCCTTTTTCTCCGATATCAATATGAGCTAATAATAGTAATATGAGCTAATATGTGCGTCGAATACCCAAAAATGGTGCTAAATACAGGTATTTAGCGTCATTTCCCAATAAAAATTAGAAAATAAAAAGCCCCTCTCCTAATTTTTTAAAAACCCGGACGAGAAACATATTTTTATTTTTACTTGGCCTAAAAGGTCAGTGAACTCATCATCACTCCTGCCAGAGACCATGTTCTCGGGGGAGGGCTGTGCAAGGCAACATGATTCAGCTTTGGCCCTTCAGATCTGTAACCTAAGTTTTTCCAAGCTGTCCCAAAAATTCTCTTTTCCCGTGAAAAGCAGTTTGCTATCAATGCTGAAATGCAAAGGGGATACCGGAGTCACCGAGCCAGGGGCCAAAATTTCCGCATCGCATCGTTCAACTAAATAAAAATTCCTTTAAAAAAGGAACGGGCGCCCAATGTGAGCTAGGACGTGATATGGTCATTATCAAAGAGCTTTTAAATAGAAATAGAGTCGCAATAGATTATATAATCTTTTGTTCGTTTGATGCCGATTAGAAGTTGCGACAGGCTATTCATAAAAGTGGTACCATTGTTTCGAATAAAGGGTTCCGCCATTAAATTGGTCACTGATCCGGCATCATATTAACGCTCTACACAACAGGCGAGTATCAATAAGTGACCACACTACAATCATGTGTAAGGGCAGTCATGTGTAAAGTGGTACCATTGCCTCATTTCAAATATATAGTTTTAGTTTTGGTTTTGGTTTTGGTCACGTGGTTTCCTATTGTCCTGCCTAACCACTTGAATCACAAGATATCGAACTCATTGTTTCTACCTTTTGTTTAAAACTAAACATTTGTGGCAGGTAGTTTCGGTTTTGGTTTCAGTTTCTTATAAGTGGTGTGACAAATAAAATTACAGGATTTTCGAGTTACCTGATCTAAGTATACAAAAGAAATGTTTAAATTTCGCAGTGCAATATTCACGAGCAGAGAAGTCGAACAAAGCAGTCTACATTTAAAAGCATTGATTTAGTTTGAAAGCATTTGTAGTGTTCTTCAGTATGTCAACCTTATAGTAAACATCGGTAAACCCATTCAGGTATGTTAGCCTTATAGCTAACCTTTGACCCAAGTTACTCACGATATAAACACGATGTAATCAAGCATAATAACTGCGTTGATGTGTTCTTATTTGAGTCATTTCATTGATACAAACGGAGATAATCTTACATCTCTACAATGGCGACGAACATGAAACTCCCGTGCGTGTTTTAAGCCTAGCTGTGAAGTGTATCACCGTGTACAAGTGAAGATATACTCGTCGAACCATGGCTGCCGACGGAGCAAATCTCCAATTGTATACACCGCCGTTCCCCGAATTTGTCATTGACGACATTACAACGGTAGGTCCCAGGTGGGAGAAATATGTCAAGAGTTTGGAGCGTCTGTTTGTAGCGTTTGGTGTAGACGATGACAAGAGACAGAGAGCTTTACTCCTCTATTACTGTGGGGATCCCGTGAATGAGATATTTGAAACTTTCACTGATACTGGGGAGGATTATAAAACTGCTAAAGATAAACTCACTGCTCATTTTGCTCCCAAGAGAAACAAGGATTATCATAGATGCCTGTTTGGTGATGCTAAACAGTATGCCAGTGAAGGCATAGTGGACTTTCATACAAGACTACAGCAGTTAACCCTATACTGTGAGTTCGCTGATAAGGATAGCAGTATTAAAACCCAAATCCTTCGAGGGTGTAAGTCTGCTGGTTTACGGCGGAAGGCATTACGTGACAGCCTTAGTCTTACACAAATTATAGAGACAGAAAAAGCTCGTGAGTTGGCTGATACACAAGCCACCGAAATGGAGAAGTCAACGTCAACTCAGAGTCAAGTGAACTATGCTGGTCATAAGAAAAAGCCGGGTAGTGGTATGGCTTCGGGTAGTAACAGTGGTAAGAAACGGTCGTACATGCAACAAAGATACCGTAAAAACACAGCACACAACCCAGGTACAGATGCTAAAGCTAAAAGTGCTGGTAAAAGTGGTGCACAGAAATCGTGTTTCCATTGTGGTGGTTCATGGCCACATCCACGCGGTACGCAATGTCCGGCGTCAGGGAGCGCTGCAACAGTTGTAAAAAGTTGAATCACTTTGCGCGTTGTTGTAATCAGTCTGGTCAGGTCAATATGAATGTTGTTGAACCTAATTTGTCAAGTGATGATGATTATGTTTTCGGGTTAAATAACAAAGATCTTCCCAGTGTAGAAGTCATGTTTGGTAGTCAACAATGTACAGCCTATATCGACTCCTGTGCAGGTGTCAATGTGATGAGTCCGACTGACTATGATAGCTTGGTTGATAAACCAGATTTGCAGAAACCAAAAAAGTCTGTGTTTCCATATGGAAGTAAAGTCCCTCTAAAATTTCGTGGAATGTTTACCACTACAGTCTCATATAACGACTGCATCCTGGAAAACAAAGAGGTGTATGTCAGTGAGTTTGGTGACACACTTTTGAGTTATGAAACGGCAACACAACTAGGTTTGATACAAATTACTTATGGTGTCGGTTCTTCATCAGAACATGTTGATCATATTGTGTCAAAATTTCAGGATAGATTTGAAGGAATAGGCAAGTTGAAAGGTACTCAAGCTAAACTTCACATTGATGATTCAGTCGTACCGGTTGCTCAACCTCATCGTAGAATTCCATTTCATACGAGAAAGAAAGTGGAAGCAGAGGTAAAGAAGCTTCAAGATCTAGATATCATAGAACCTGTCAAAGGTGATCCAACACCATGGATTTCTCCCATCCATGTAGTCAACAAGCCCAAGAATCCAGATCAGATCAGGATGTGTGTTGACATGAGAATGGCAAATAAGGCCATTGCCCGTGAAAGACACCTTACACCTACAATAGATGATATCTTGGCAAGCCTCAATGGAGCAACAGTGTTCTCCAAACTGGATCTTAATGCTGGCTATCATCAAATTGAGTTAGCGGAAGAATCGCGTCACATCACCGTGTTTTCGACACACGTAGGATTGTTCAGATTCAAGCGGCTCAGTTTTGGTATTAACAGCGCAGCGGAAATCTTCCAGAATCACATTCAATCAGCTCTTGGAGGTTTGGATGGTGTATTGAACATGAGTGATGATATCTTGGTATATGGTTGTAACCAGCAAGAGCATGATGCAAGACTAGAAGCATGCCTACAGCGCATCAGTGACAGAAATCTAACATTGAATAGAAACAAGTGTCAATTCAGTGTGCGCACCATAGAATTCTTTGGCCATGTTTTCAGTGAGCATGGAGTCTCACCAGACCCAAAGAAGGTGGAAGCCTTGAAGTCAGCGGAAAGACCAAAGACCCGTGAGGAAGTGAGTAGCTTATTGGGTATGGCTACCTACTGTGCACGATTTATACCCAATTTAGCAACCAAGGCAGAACCGCTTCGTGACCTCATCAAAGATGCAACATGGGAATGGAAAGAAAAACATGAAATTGCACTACAGAATATTAAAGATAGCATTTCAGCTACATGCAGTACTGCATACTTTGACACCAAGAAGAAGACAGAACTTCTTGTGGATGCTAGTCCAGTTGGTTTAGGGGCCATATTAGTCCAGTATGACAATGACAATAACAATAACACTGGCTCAATTGTGGCACTTGCAAGTAGGGCTCTGACCCCTGTAGAACAAAGATACTCTCAAACAGAGAGGAAGCTCTGGCTGTGTATTGGGGCATTGTACATTTTCATCTTTATTTGTATGGAGGCGAGTTCAGGTGATTACTGATCACAAGCCTTTAGTGCCAATGTTCAACCGTCCTGGAGCTAAACCACCCATTCGCAGAGAGAGATGGATTATGAGATTGCAGGAATATGAGTTTGAGTTAGCGTACCAGAGGGGAAGTTAAACCCAGCTGACTACATGTCTAGGCACCCCTGCAAACAACAAAAAGCTACAAGTCATGAAGACAAAATGACTGAAGAATTCGTCAATCTTATAACAACACATGCCATTCCAAAGACACTTACCATAGATGATATCAGAGAGGCAACCGAGAAAGATGACACACTGCAGCAGTGCATGGTTGCCATAGAGACAAATGACTGGCACAATTTCCGTATGCAAACTACAGAAGCTGACAAACCAGAAATGGAAAGTCTGTATAAAGTACGGGAAGAATTAAGTGTCAACATAACTGAAGGAATCATTCTGAGAGATCACCGTATTGTGATTCCAACATCATTGCGTCAAAAAGTTGTAAGTATTGCTCATGAGGGTCACCAAGGTGTGGTCAAGACTAAACAGTTGTTACGTGAAAAAGTCTGGTTCACAGGGATTGATAAGTTGGTTGAGAGTACTGTCAGAAATTGTTTGGCTTGTCAGGTAACAGTCACAGAAAAGCAGTCAACGGAACCTTTGCAAATGTCTGATCTTCCCAAAGCAGCTTGGCAGGAAGTAAGTGTTGATTTCAAGAACCTTCCTACAGGTGAATACTTGCTTGTGGTGATAGATGATTATAGTAGGTTCCCAGTTGTTGATATTGTTCATTCTACTAGTGCAAAAGCTGTGATTCCCAAGCTAGACACAATTTTCTCAACACATGGAGTTCCCAGGGTAGTTAAGTCTGATAATGGACCCCCCTTCAATGGTGATGAGTTTGCGCAGTTTGCAAAATACTTAGGTTTTCATCATCGCAAGGTTACCCCCCTTTGGCCGCAAGCAAATGGCGAAGTTGAACGCATGATGAAAAATCTTAAAAAGGTATATAATGCTGCCAAAACAGAGCGCAAGAATTGGCGACAAGAAATGAACGCGTATTTACGCAATTATCGCGCGACACCGCATAGCACCACTAACTGCTCGCCAGCGTCTTTGTTGTATGGTCGACAGTTTATCACTCGTCTACCTGAACTGTGCCAACCTCCCGTGAATGACGACAATGAACTCAGAATGCATGACAAAACGCAAAAGAACAAGATCAAACTGTATGCTGATAAAAAGCGTGGTAGTCGTCGCAAGCATATCAAAGTTGGTGATAAAGTGCTTGTTAAGAACAGTGGACAATTCAGTGCTACTCCATACAAGACTCTGCCCTATGAGGTTACTGCTGTGAAAGGTACCATGGTAACCGCACGTCAGGGTCAACAGTTCATCACCAGAAATGTGTCACATTTCAAACTTTACCAAGGTGAATTAGCTGATGAAGATTTGAGTGATACAGAGTCTACGTATGATGAAGGAGAAGAACCGCAAGTTGCAGATCCACCAGCATTGGCAGATCCACCTGTGAGACGCAACCCACAAAGAGACAGACAACTGCCAGCAAGATTGCGTGATTACGTCATTAATTAGCAAAAAATGGGGCATTTCAGAAATCTACCCCATGGCATTAAATGATAAAACAATGCCACAACTGTGAGCCCATATACTGCACTTTTTTTTTTTTGCCAAATAAACAGAGTGAGAGAAAATTTCTCATTTTCAATTGAAAGATATTCATACTGTTAAACAGCTATGATTTTGCTACATTTCCTATGATTGTGAAGTTTGTCATATGGACCTTTGAAAATCAAAGAACTTTCCTGAACATGAACATTTTGTCCAGACTTTTAGTGATGCATAAATAATCATCGCAGGACATTTGATCTACAGTACATGTAGCACAACTAGATTTTGTGCTTAGCTCAAATTTTTGTGCAGTTAGATTTTTTGGTTATATTTTTTTTTCCAACTCCAAATTTAAAAGGGCCACAGTTACTTCAAACTTGAAAAGTTAATACTGTGTTTCAACTTTCACTTGAAAGTAATACTTGTTTGGAAACTTGTTTAGTGTTTTCATAAAACTAGAAAACATGCTTGTTAAACAGAATTGGAACTTTGCACATGACATTATATTTCCATGAAAGTACATGGAATTGGACATTTTTTTCTTCTAAAGATAAGGAGGATACATGTATGTGAACTGTCAAAGAACACTTAACTCATCGAGAAACACTTAGTTTTGAAATGTGAAAAAACAAAGTTCACATGTAGAAGGACATTTGTTTATTTATGCAAATTGATGAATATGTTTTCTCTCTAAAAAGACAAGGAGGGATGTAGTGTTCTTCAGTATGTCAACCTTATAGTAAACATCGGTAAACCCATTCAGGTATGTTAGCCTTATAGCTAACCTTTGACCCAAGTTACTCACGATATAAACACGATGTAATCAAGCATAATAACTGCGTTGATGTGTTCTTATTTGAGTCATTTCATTGATACAAACGGAGATAATCTTACATCTCTACAGCATTGACAAGAGACTACGAAATCAGCCTAAGCTGATTTCACTGTGAAAATATATAGACCATGGAAATATTTCCACAGACATGACAATAGACACTTGACAGATTATGACTTCAGTGATATAAACACTATTATTCAAAACTCTATTTATGTGCATGTCGCATGACGGAAGATCAATATCATAGAAAGCTGGTTTAAACTGACTTTTATTCAATTTATTTATTGGAGAAGGGAGAGAGAGAGAGAAAAGAGATAGCCAGGGAAAGAGTTTGTGTGTGTGTGTGGGGGGGGGGGTAAGGGAAAGGGAGAAAGAGAAACAGAGGGGGGGAGCGCATTGGAAGTGGGAAGGGAAGGAGGGGGAGAGGGGGAGCTCAAGAGTGGAGTGGAATAATAGGGAAGAGTCGATATCGAGTGTGGGGAGGGGGGAGGGAGGAGGTTATATATATATAGGTGGCGGAGGGAACATAGGTAAGAGGTATGGGTTGTGCTTTCAGGGAATAATCTAATTCATAATCAAATCATCTACATCATCATGCATCGTTTATATTTCAGACAAATAAACAAAACACCCCCCCCCACCCTCAATATATGCACATGATTTCTACATGTTGGCCTAGGAATCGTATATATCCATCACTTATGTCTCAACGATGTCTATGCATAACTTATTTTATGGTGTCATGGACGTGTGCCACCTACGGCAAGAGAGCATCAAAAGTCGCCCGCGTTGTTAGATATCGATAATGAAAATGTTAGCACAATAGGCTATTATATACGTATGGTTATAGGCCATTATACTTTTGATTATATATACCCTCTTGTGTCCTCCCAGCACAATAGTGTTATGATTGCATACCAGTTCATATCCACATTTTAATCCCTTGATTTTTGGTTTCTGAACAATAGAGAAACCAAAACTATATATTTGAAATGAGGGATTGTACTCATGTATCCCAAATGTGTGCTTGTGTGGGTCTGAAGACTATGAGGAGGCTTTAGCTGTCGATTCGCTACTTGCACGGTTCCGCCATTATGCACTATGTGCGGGAGAGCCTCGAACTGGCAGCATACATGAATGGGAATTGAACTAGTCATAACGTTCTGTGTAAGGTTACATAATTCTTCCTTTCATGTATGCTGCCAGTTCGAGGCTCTCCCCGCACATAGTGCATAATGGCGGAACCGTGCAAGTAGCGAATGCAATCATCTTTACCACCCACCTGACGATAGGTGTTTCATTTAAATAAATTGAATGCTCTTGGTGATCGATTACACATTAGAATGTATGAAGGCTGCCATTTCCAGTCCATATATCTATTACACTATAATGGTAATCGCTATACGTATACATGTAAGTATTTAAGTATAGGCCTATAAAGGTTGTTTTTAAGAAATTTCCATTTAATTTTATTTTAAGAAGGAGATTGGTATAGAAATAGTGGCGTACCCAAAGAGGGGCGGGGGTTGGGGAGGGACAGATTCACCTCTGTGAGAAGTCTTGGGAGGGGGGGAGGGAGGGGATATGGAGAATGAGAGAGGGCTGGAGGAAGGGATAATAAAGACAAGTAGATAAATAGAAATATAAGGAAAATGATGGGAATGAGAGAGGGAGGGTGAGATGGGACAATGAGAGCGAGGGAGTGATAAAATGTAGGCCTAGGAACGAATAGGGGCAGTGGAGGGAAAAGAAAGGGAGGATGAATACATTTAATAATAATTATTAGGCCTATATAATAACTAAACACATAACAGCACTGGGCAGCCATTCGACGATGTAAATGCCTTTATTCGTTACGTAATTAAAACGCCCAGTCAGATGTATTTCACACCTACCAAACACAACTCACCCAATTTCGCAAACTGGACGTTGAATGTACACTCTCATGAATATTGATTGGCAACATTTTCCAATATGTCAGCGCTCAAATCGGAAACAATAGAACAATAGACCCTGCAGAGCGTTGGTCATTATGGTGAATTCCATGGCATGGTGTTTATATTTGGTATTATAATGATTTTTTCTAGGGAAGAGTAGAAGATGATCAAATGCAAGAGAAATGTGTTTGATTAGGGAAGGTGTATCACAGGACCGTTTCGGATGAAATAAATTGAATTGGAATGAAGCTGTCGTGTCAATTAAATCAATTCATTCTTCATAAAAAGAACATTCATTCTTCATAAAAGTAGCTACCCAGCAAACACAAAACGTTTTCGACATCATTCGCAAAAGGTTATAAAAGGTTGTCAGAAAACGTTTAAATGTTGGGTTATATAAAGGGTACATTAAGAGTATAAAACGTTTTCATAACATTAAATAACATTTGTTGGTAATTTACTGCACAGCAAACACAAATGTTTTATAGAAAACATTTAAATGTCGGGTTATATAAAGGGTATAAAAACGTTTTAATAACATTCCAAAAATATTTGTGAAAACTTGGTACAAATCATTCTAAACAGAATGTTATTTTGGGGTTGAAAAATATTTTGCAAAAAATATTTGCCCAAAATATTTCAAATAAGGACAAATGCCCGCAAATAAATTGCAATGAACAAAATAATCATGTGCCCTAAAATCGTGCCAAAGCCCACCCCTACACACCATCATCATCCCTATATCTTCGTCTTAAAAATTGCCGTGGTAGTACGATAAATCCTCACGTTTTTCAACAACTACGCATGGTGATTTTGAGCTATTTTGTTCGAGATAGGCCGTGCGACTCAGGCTATGCATACAATTTGAGATTTTGAGAGCCGGCCACACTGTTTCTATTCTATGTTTTACGATTTTCGCATGATCAGTATATGGCTGGCCGTAACCGCCACAACGTGGAGCTGCTACGCGTAGCTTACTTTTCGCTTCGCGGAGCTAAATTGACCAATCATGTTAGATCTTTTCATTACGCGGAGCCAGTTGATGCATCATCGTTCCAGAGAGAGAAAACTCTTGCCAAAATTAATGTTTACTATGTGGATTTTAAATGAATCGAATGTAAATAAACCACAAACAGTTGTACAGGATCAATACCATTGTTTGATTAGTGTATAGTCAATGTTATCTTGCATGCATGTGCCATGTGTGTGGCGTGTTTGTTTGTTTGTCTACTGTGTCAGGCCAGGATCACTGACACCCACGGTACTGATACTGTCATACTATCACGGTGATCATATTGTTGAATGTTGTTGACTTTAAAATAATCATGATGCAGTCATGTCTACAGTAGAATTCACCACGACCTTTGAAGGACTTAAACCACATTAAAAGCTATTAAACCAAGATAACACTCAATGAAAACAGCTCAACTATGTTACATCAGATCTTCTCTGGTTAAATACACACTGCACTTGTGTCTGTTTTACCTGTGCAATGAACAATGAGCTGGTATTATAGTTTCAGTTGGGTGAATGATTATAAAGCGAACGCAAGGTAACAATACTGTCTGGGCTTTTGTTTACGAAATGAGACAATAGTCTGCTTATTGTTAACCAGCGTTCTTGAAAATGAGAAGCATAATGGTTTGCAGACTTAACACAGTTTAGAAATAATTTGTTCATATTTTTTGGTGTTATCTGTCGTTTACATATCCTTCCTAAAACACAAAAGTACCAATATTTCCAAACACCTAAATTAGCTAAAATTTAGGAAATGTTACAAAACTATATTTTCTAGAATTTCAGAGAATACTTTAAATATTGACTGGTTATTTTTTACACAGTGACGTCATATAGGCAATGGCATAAAACCTTCTAACATACACTAGGTCACGCGTCAATGGTGAGCGCACTGAGTATTGTGTATAGGAAAACGGGCAGTACCGTAACTACAGTATGTATGGCCTACTACTAGTATATAAAGTAAATCCGAACTGGTTTGCTGAAGGTCGAATTCCGCAGGCCACGCCGCGCAAAATGTACAAATCAGCTCCCGGCGATACACTGCAGATCGCAGAATTGTGTGCATGGTTTACCACCACTCTGCCTAGCTATATAGTTGTGTACAATACTGTATGAGTTTCTTGTGAGTGCATGTCCATCTTAATAATAAGTCGGTTCGTACTTTTCATAAATTACTTTTTGAATCATAACTATCGTGACCGAGGATATCTTGCAACTACGTGAAGCTCGTCTGGCAAATTCTTAATGACTAAATTCGCTTCACGTAATGAGTAAGTCGTACTTGATTGGTCAGTTTTACCTCCGAGTAATGAAAAACTCTAACATGATTGGTCAATTTGGCTCCACGGAACAAAAAGTCAGCTACGCGTAGCAGCTCCACGTTGTGGCGGTTGCGGCCTACCATATCAGTATCCCATATGATATTTCTATTGTAAGAAAATTTTATTTGTTGTCACGTAAATCACAGGTTTCGTTTAAATGTACTAACTGGATATTAAATGTACTAATTGGTGAGGACCGGTATTTTGCTGTGGATATGTTTAACTGCAATTTTGATGTAAAACATTTGAAATCCGCTGTAAAAATTTTGATAATATTCAACTCTTTGAGAAAATTATTTTATAAAGGAATGCTGGTAAAACCAGGTGCAATACAATGTACATTATTGACACACTATCACGCTCTTTATCTTCGTCAATAATAGAATAATCGATTTCAATCGAATTGAATGCATGAGTTTGTAGTTGACTACTGAGCGACCTAAGCGATCGATTGCTAGCCAATCAGATAGAACTCCTTTTCTTGCGTTCAGTGAAATACCACTCGCCTGTCGCTCACTACCACTCGCCCGTCGCTCACCAACGGAGTATTAAATTTATATTTATCGTATAGGACGTCGACCGTGTGCCCTATAGCCAAAGTCATCCTTGAAGAACTAATATCACTTTCAAAACATACTGAATCTTCAATTATTATGCTTAGGGAGTGCTCATAAATACTTTGGTAGATGGGGAGCTGAAAAATATGTAGGGGGGTTATAAAATTTTAGGAGTTCTGAATATAGGGGGATTCAAAAGTTTTGGGTGTATGAACAGGGGGTTAAAAGTTTTTGTGCACTTAGAGGGGGGTGGGCTGTAAAATTTTTAGCAACATTAGTCCTGAAGCAAAAAATAAACGAATAGCCTGAAATATTTTCGCAAATGTTCCAGTATTAAAAACCAAAACAAAAGTTCATTCCAGATAAGGGTATTTATTTGATCAGGTATAAGTCATTCAATAGTCAAAGATATATTTAGTATCAAGTGTTGAAAAAGTTCTTTATCCACGAAATCTTTTTTTTATTACCAAACATGGTTAACACTTCTTTATACTTTTCTTAACTTTGTGATGAGTCCCTGAATTAATGAATTAGAATGTCCCTATGCCTATTTAAATCTTTAAGGTTCTTTATAGAACTTTTTAAGGTTTAAGAGTGTCTTTTTATCAGGATCTAATGCCAAAAAATAATGCATCAACTTTTTATCAAAATCATCAAAACAACTCAAACAACAACAGAGTGTTCTAATGAAAAGCCATAAAAGTAAGAAAGAAGAATAATGACACAATCTTACCACCAAATTTCGCATCAATTATTATGAATGCAATTAAAAAGGCATTTCCTGATCCACAGCATCATCCCCCACTTTTCTCAAAAATTTCTTGCAGATTAATTCGTTTTGCAAACATATCGTGAAATTTGAATTTCGTTCTGGTATACCAGAACGAAATTTCAACACATAATTTGTCTATGGCCCAGTGTAATCATGGTAATACACATAATCATGCATAACTCGCAAACGCAAAATCGGAATCAACTGAAATTGTGGGTCATTGTTCGTGGATATCTACTGAAAAATGTAATAAAAAGAGGATGCTAGGATCACGAAATCCTCCTTTAAAGTTATTTTTTAATTCATCATTTCTAATTCATCATTTTAAAACGTAGGCCTACAGTAGTCACACCTATCAGACTTCGAAGTTAATCTTCCATATTTGATCAAATCTATTCAATTATACATTTCCCTATTTGAACGCCACGCATGATGTGCATATGTGCACATTAATCAATGGTATTTCATCACATTAAATACCATCATTATCTGGAACACCACAATTAAAATTATATTAATTCAACGTCAGTTTACCTTCATACTTTGATGTTGTAGGCCTATACTCGAAGATATACCCTTAACAATTATTAAATCCACTGAACAAATTACGTTCCCATATTATTAACTTTAAAGTAATCAAATATAGGTCTATATACCATTCTCAGGTATAACGCCCACGCCTAAACACAAAACCTGCTATTTTTGAACTACGTATGCGCCGACTGCGCCGACATAAAAAGGGTCCAAACGGTCCAAACAGTACATGTAGCAGCAAAACACTCAAACACTATACTGGTATCAAACACAAAACAACATACCATACCAATTCAACTTCAACGGGACAGCCCCTCCAACACTGCGTCCATGCCCCATTTATAAAATCACCCATTTTAATTACGTCCACGCCCAAAGCCCAAACATGCCAAATCTCGACTACGTCTGCGCCGACATTAAACCAGGACCTATACTTTGTCCAATTTACATATGTACCAACAACAAACTCAAACACTATCAAACACAAAACAACATCTTGTAGGCTGTAGGCATACTCCTTCAACGCCATTGGGGGATTTGGGACAAATCCCCCCGCTATACTGCGTCCACGCCCCATTTTTAAAATCACCACTTTTAACTACGTCCACGCCCAAACGCAAAATCTGCCATTTTCAACTACGGCTGCGCCGACTGCGCCGACTTAAAAACCAAGACCTATGTCCAACATATTAACATACTGTCCATGTACTGCCACCATACACATTCACACACAAACTAACATATTATACTAATTAAACACTATGTCCCATTCATAAAATCACGTCCAAGCCCAAAGCCCAAACCTGTTAATTTTCAACTACGTCTGCGCCGACACGCCGACATAAAAACTAGAATAATTTGTCCTAGTAGGCCTGAAATACAATCACACACAAAAATACCACATCTTGTACTCCTTCAACGGTAACGGGGATAAATCCCCCCGCAATACTACGTCCACGCCCCATTTATTAAAACCTGTCAATTTTCAACTACGTCTGCGCCGACTGCGCCTTGTTAAATACCGACACCTATATATAGGGCCTATAGGCCTACTCCCGACTTGAGTAGTACACCAGCAAACATTATTACCATGATTACACGCAAACAAACACATTTCCTTTGTTCCAACGATGCGTCTTCGCTGCATTTATCAAACCGCAAAAAAACTGTGTCCAAGTCAAACACCAACTCTGTCGGTTTTCAACTACGTCTGCGCCTACTGCGCCCACAAAAAAACCAAGACCTATACTTAGTCTCCAGAATACCACACTCACAACATTATCATACACAACTCATTACAACACAATACACCATGCAGCGTAGATGCATTGTTTAAGTTGCAGTTGAAACAAAGGAAGTCTGTTTGTTTGTTTGTAATTTATAGTGTATTTTTTTGTTAGATGTACTACTCAGGAGTGTATGTGCCCGGTATAGGTGTCGGTTTTAACAAGGCGCAGTCGGCGCAGACGTAATCAAAATGACATGTTTGTTCTTTGGGGCGTTGGTATGGCATGGGAATTAGGTGTTTTGTGCGTGACTAGTGGTCCACTAGTCACGCACAAAACACCTAATTCCCATGCAATACCAACGCCCCAAAGAACAAACATGTCAATTTTTCGACTACGTCTGCGCCGACTGCGCCTTGTTAAAAACCGACACCTATACCGGGCACATACACTCCCGAGTAGTACATCTAACAAAAAAATACACTATAAATTACAAACAAACAAACAGACTTCCTTTGTTTCAACTGCATCTTAAACAATGCATCTACGCTGCATTGATTAACCCGCCAATTTAAACTGCGTCCACGTCAAACGCCAACTCTGTCGGTTTTTCGACTATGTCTGCGCCGACTGCGCCCACAAAAAAACCAAGACCTATACTTAGTCTCCAGAATAACACACTCAGAACATTACCATACACAAATCATTAAAACAGAATACCCCACTCAAGCACAAAACACCCTATTCCAATACATACAAACATGTTAGAACTTTATACAACTATACCCCCGAGAGGGGTATTCTGTAGTTACTCCAAAAATTTATGTGCTGTATCGGACAAAAATATATTCTAAAAAGTTGCACCTTTTTTTTTGTAAGAGTGTATAATTAGCCTAAGATTTTGAATGCCAAACTTGTGTCAATAGTCTTTGAATTTTGTGACTGAAATTGTAACATTGCATGTTTTGGAACATTTTCCTTTGTAAAAATATTAAACGGACTTAAAGGAGTATTTCGTGATCCTAGCATCCTCTTTTTATGACATTTTTCAGTACATATCCACGAAAAAAGCATATTCCCAAAATTTCAGTTGATTCCGAATTTGCGTTTTCAAGTTATGCATGATTATGTGTATTACACTGCCCCATAGACAATACGTTGTAATTTCGTTCTGGTGGACCAGAACGAAATTCAAATTTCGCGATATCTTTGCTAAACGAATGAATCTGCAAGAAATATTTTGTACATAAACATTATGTAGCCAGAGTATTCCAGTGATATAAAAATCTCAACTTTTTTTGAGAAAAGTGGGGGGATGAGGCTGTGGATCACGAAATGCCCTTTTAAGTTAGGCCTACAGGGTGTATCAAAATCATTGTCCATTAATGTTGATTTATTTATTGAAAAGCTTGCCTCTTCCAAATACAATATTGGATACTCTTGAAATGTTGCAGAATGTATAGTTTATGACTTGTTTTGTAAATTATATGGATCTTAGTGTTGATTTTTGATGCGTATAGGCTCATCCATGATTATGAAAACTGATCGGTACCAATCATTTTTTGATACAACTTGTATACCTATACTATCATCACTATTAAAAGGAAAGCAAAACATGATATTTCCCAGTGAGTTGTAATCAATCAATCAATCAATCAATCAATCAATCAATCAATCAAAATAAATAAATAAATAAATAAATACATTAATTAATTAATTAATTAATTAATTAATTAATTAATTAATTGATTGATTGATTGATTGATTGATTGATTGATTGATTGATTATTATTAATTAATTGATTGATTGATTGATTGATTGATTGATTGATTGATTGATTGATTGATTGATTGATTAATTAATTAATTAATTAATTAATTGCCTGTTTTTTTGTTTTGTTTTTGGTTTTTTTGTTCCTTTTTTCTTGAATCCATGGATTGCTATCAAAAAATTGATTTGGTGTTAGTTATGAATCATAATTATTTGTTTGTCTGCACACGATAAATATTTGTCGTGAACATTTATGCAGTTTTTTTCACAATATATTTGTTACATTCACACACAAAGTTACAGGTCTGCAATACCTACAAACAATACCTGCAAACTTACCAAACTTACAAGCATTTCACTGGGCCCTCAACGCTGAATGAATAAAATGAATGTCAGCCTCATGCAATTAAAATGTAAATATAGGTCAGACATGCGCATTACTTCACCGCACCTAAAACTCTTCTACACATTATTTCTGTCACTCAACTTCCCCACACAACTCAGTGCAAAATATCTCTGCTACGACTATAATTCACCGACAGTAACAACATAGGAATTCAGTGTGTAGGAGGAGTGTTCCGGGTTCTTGAAACTTTAACTTTTAGTTCCTTTTTCCGTCAACCTCTTTCGTTATACTAAAGTGTGCCAGAGAACATGCAGAGTGCTCTTTAAAACATGGCTATTCCAGTAACAAAAGTCGTGGTTGACGTTATTTTGGCTGTGCTTGGTGAGTGAAAAAGAAGGGGTACTACACCCTTCAATAAATTTAGACTTTTTGCACTTTTCTCAAAACTAATAACACACTGGTAACAAAATTTATATATATTATAGGGGCAAGGAATCCAATTACTACACTGGAATTTCAGTGACCTAAGACAAGCGGTTTGTTATTTATGATAAGAAATGAGGTACCGCTAGGATGTACCTCATTTCCTATCATATATACTGAACCGCTTGTCTTGAGTCACTGAAATTTCAGTGTAGTAATTAGATTACTTGCCCCAATAATATACGTAACTTTTGTTACCAGTGTGTTTTTAGTTTTTGAGAAAAATACAAAAATAGTCACAAATTTACCACAGGGGTGTAGTACCCCCTTTTAAGCTTAATAAAACACATTGACACATGACATGGACATCAGGACACATACATACATATGGACATGATTGATTAGACCGAATAATCAGTCCCCAAAAATAAAATTTACTTGCTGACATTAATCTGTATTTGGGACTGAATGGGTTACAACGGTAAAGGTAAAGCTTATGGCAACAGTTATGTCATTTTTGAGTTGCACTTGTCATGCTTGTACTCACCACTTGGATGACACTCCAAATTGTTGCCTTTGACTGAATACTATTTTCAACAACTCCTCCTATACCTTTGTACAGGAGCCAACCGTTGTTAATCTGTGATGAATCCACACTTTTACCTTTGTGCGTGTGCAAGCTTACAAGTTGAATTCAGTATTTTTCAGGTTGCGGCTAAACTTTGCCGTTTTATTCTGTAGTTTTATTGCTGATATTAACAGAGAAATCATCGAAGTTTTTGTAAGACTTTTGTGACAATGATTAACTGACATTTCCTCGTAAAATAATTGTGAATTATACGATCTTTAGCTTCTTTTCGTTGTTGAAAGGGATTCAATCATGTTTCACCGTTGTTCATCACCGTTTAACAACTAGCGTCCGACGTCCGGTGCGTCTGCGTGGTTTACTTCGCGAGGGCAGCTAAAGCTGCCCTCGCGAAGTAAGCCATGCAGACGATGTTAAACGGTGATGAACAACGGTGAAACATGATTGAATCCCTACATGTAAATAGTAGGTATGCCAGGCAAACCTTAATTAACACATTTGCTAGTCAGCCAAATTCGCCTAGAACACAATGTAAATATGTTACATCTAATAAATTAAAAGAACAGGTAGGTCAAGGAAACCTACATATAATATGTTGTCTATACTTCACTTGACCCATACATGATTTTTTATGGTGATGAGACACTCGCACATGGAATTTTAGAGGGATTTGATAGCAGTTCCACTTGGTCGGGCTGACGTCACAAAGGGGAAATAGCCTTGTAAAACCAATGTGCGCATGTGCAGTTCCCCTTTCTCGAGCTGGTTGCTATGCGCGCGCTTGTGCAAAAGGGACGAAGGGGACAATGTTCCCGGATGTCTGACTTAGTGAATAGAAAAGCTGCTATCATCATGAGACCAAGATCTAGAAACACCACCGACATGCTGTTTTGTTAGCTGAATCTTTTTGATGAAAGTCAATCTTTGACAAGATGTAACTTTGCAATGGAAAGTGCTATGACAAAAAGGTTTTCAGTTTTGGCTTTCTTTACTCAAGTGCTTTAATTTGATATTAAAATGATGCAGTTTGATGACAAATTTGAATTCACCTGGCGTACCTATTATATTAACACAGAAAGTTTGGGTGTACAATCGATGTCAAAAACCATTCTGCATTCCAACAAAAAAGCCATTTTCAAGCTATGTTTTTAGCACAGTTTCTCTCGCAACACACTCGTATTTATATGCTAATGCCGATTGGGATAGTCTCCTCACACCAGCTAGTTTGGTTCCGCTCCCGCCACCGACACCAAATTGTCTGCGAAGGAGATTAGGTTACTACTTCCGTTGTCCATGCAAACAAGATTCGTGATGACCAGGAACTTTCAAAGGTGAAGGTGCAAGAAATTGGGTTTTTTTTGCACATTTCCAGTGCCCCTGTACTAGGGGTGTGATTTTCGGGTAATTTTGTGCCCGGGTACCCGCCGCATTTTTCGGGCGGGTAACCGGGTACCCGAAATTGTAAAATTTTTTTTTTTTTTTTACAAGTTTTTTTTCTTCCGGTTTTGTTAGTGTCCCCGGACCTAGACCAAAATGCTAGGATCATTCATGGTTGATCTAAAAAAAAAAATTGCATGTTGTTTTGTATTTTTAATATGAAAATTGATATTTTGTATTCATGTCATACTCTATAGTATTAATGATATCAAAATGCAGTAGGCCTATGACATGATCACAAATTTTCATATTAAAAACAGAAAACAACATGCAATTTTTTTTTAGGTCAACCATGAATGATCCTAGCATTTAGGTCTACAATGTAGGTCCAGGTACACTACAAAACCAAAACAAAAAATACTACACTAGTAGTAGCCGTTGGGAACCATGTTCAGGAGGATTCATCCCTGTGCACGTTAAAGTGTCGGAGCTATTCGAAAACAAAAAGTAAGGGGTCCTGGACGCACAAGGATGCGACCCCCTGCAGACATACTGTTCGGTGAAGCTTATATCTGTTGACTTACTTTGGAATGGGATTTCACATGTATTCCAGCTTCCATGTCATAATTTTCTGAGGTTATGTAAAATACATTTTTTCTTAGATTTTAACCAAAATGTTATAACCCAATTAAAACTTAAAAAATATGTTTAAGGTTGGGAAATTTCCATTGCAAATTACACTTGATGTTAAAAATTATCAAAACTGCAATTACAAACATAGCAAAACATGGTGTAAAATTTAACTTATATCTGTTGACTTACTTTGGAATGGGATTTCACATGTATTCCAGCTTCCATGTCATAATTTTCTGAGGTTATGTAAAATACATTTTTTCTTAGATTTTAACCAAAATGTTATGGAAATGGCAAATTTTTTATTAGAAATCAAAAGGTTTAAGCCTTGAAACATTATTTTACTGGAATTTAAGTTGCTTCTATGCATGATTTCAGTAAACAGAAAATGTTGACCCTAAAAATCAAAAGTTACACCCTTTACTGTGAAAATGACCATATCCTAAGAGAGTTTTTCTTTTTAATAGGCTATGAAAAATAGTAGGCCTACTAGGCCCCACACCCGGGGGAAAATGGATCATAGCTGTAGCCTGTAGTGACCCGGGGGCCGGGGGCACTCAACTCTAGAAGTGACGGATATGTGCCTACCAGCGCTCCGAAGTATCGGTACACTGAACGTTGTTTAAAAAAAAAAAAAAGGGGGGCACTGAAAATGATAATGGGGTCTTTTAAAACAGCCCTACAAACGCGTCACCTGAAAGGAAATTCCTAAATTTCTATTATAGAGAAGGGGGGGGGGGCCGTAATTCATATTTCAGCCCTCATTTTCCGAGCTAAAAGACTGAAACATACGTGGGTAGGCTACCACATATTTATCTTGATTATAATATAGATTATCATTGTCAAATTTTTAAAAAAAATCTTAACAAAACATTGGACAACAACAGTGTGGCTACAGTTTAAAAGATTTAAATGAAATTTGGCCAATGCCGGCGCTTTTATTCCTACAAGAGTAAAAAAAAAAAAAGCTTGACGAATAGGCGCTTGGTCAAAAGCTGTCAAACGCAATACGGTAGTGGTTTTAGCATGATAGGGGCACATAACGTATTATAGCCCGGCCTTTTGGGCGCTTTCATTGCGCTCATAAATTGCGGTAATCAGCAAAAAATAATACAAATTTAATTTATGAACATTTGTAAGCTGGACTCGTGGGTAACGGATGTAGGCCTATAACGTCAAATTTGAATTGTTGAGATTTTAAGCTGGAATTATGATTGTGTCAACTGCTCCTTTCAACATGAGGATCAGTCCATATTTATATTTTTAATTTTCATGTTAAAGAAGGATTTCGTGATCCTAGCATCCTCTTTTTATGACATTTTTCAGTAGGCCTAGATAGGCCTATTCACGAAAAAAATGCTTAGGCCTATTCCCAAAATTTCAGTTGATTCCGATTTTGCGAGTTATGCATGATTATGTGCATCACACTGCTCCATAGGCCACTGTGTGTAATTTCGTTCTGGTATACCAGAACGATTTCAAATTTCAATTGCTAAACGAATTTTATCTGCACGAAATGTTTGGTACATAAACATTATGTAGCCAGAGGTTCCAGTGGTATGGTATAAAAAACTCAACTTTTTTTGAAAAAAGTGGGGGGATGAGGCTGTGGATCACGAAATACCCTTTTTAATTTTAAGTTTCAATAGGCTTACTTTGCAAGTGTTTTTTGTAAAACTCCAAGTTGCCGTTTTCCTGGCAGATGCTGACTATAGTAGGCCTATTATAGTAACGTGGAAACAGTATTTGGTCAATTTTGCAAAAAAAACACCTCCATCTCCAAAAAGGTGAGAACGTGAAACGATTTTTAAAATTTTATAGGCCCTATGGCCTGGGCTATTAAGTGGAATAGTAATTTTCAAATTGGAGAACCTTGTCCCGTTTTCGTTGGAATTGACCTTTATTTTAGCCTAGGTCCTATTTCACATTCGAGAAATGGTAAATGTGCCTGTCATTTAACAATGAAAATTCTGCAATCTGGCAAAAATGAAGGAAAGTATGGAGAAGGGATTGAAGGAAATATGCGGAAGTAACTAAGGGCCATGTGGGTTCGCTTTGTAACGCAAGAAGTCAGGATCTTGTGATCACAAATCCCGACTTCTTGTGTTCCTGACTTAGCCAGTTTGAAATAAAGACAAAGTAAAGATATCAAAATAAAGAAATAGTTAAGACAACTCAGGATCTCAAGAACTCATGAAATCTGTTCAATTTTTACGGCGTTGGTATTTTAATTGTAAGCACATCCACGTTAGTTATCTCGAGATCCTATTTTCTTGACTTAAAGTCAGGAACTCATGAACTCAAGCCACGCTTGAGTTCCTGACTTCCTGACTTCAAGTCAGGAACACAGGATCACGAGATCCTGACTTCATGACTTTAAAGTCAGGAACTCGTGAACTCAAGCCGCGCTTGAGTTCTTGAGTTCCTGACTTCATGATTTTAAAGTCAGGAACTCGTGAACACAAGCCGCGCTTGAGTTCACGACTTCCTGACTTTGAACTCAGGAACACAAGAACTCAAGCGCCGCTTGAGTTCACGACTTCCTGACTTTGAACTCAGGAACACGAGAACTCAAGCGCCGCTTGTGTTCACGACTTCCTGACTTTGAACTCAGGAACACAAGAACTCAAGCGCCGCCTGTGTTCACGACTTCCTGACTTTGAACTCAGGAAGTCACGAACACAAGAACTCAAGCACGGCTTGAGTTCGTGAGTTTGTGACTTTAGCACGTGTGTTGCTAGCGCCATCATTTGATATTATATGGATGCATTTAGGCTCTCTCAGCTGGTAGGTGACACCGAACTAAACTCGTCATATACTCGGATATCACTTATTAATTATTTATTTAATCTATTTTTTTTTTTCATTTTAGCTTAATCATTGTTAATTTAGCAGTTGTGTTTGTAATTGCAATTAGAAACGTTGTAATAAAACATGATTTTAAATATTTATAAATTAATTTTCTCTGAGGACTGGTGGTGTGTCTAATAATCAGGTAATGATGGTCGACGACGACGACGACGATAATGATGATGATGATGATAATCAATACACAAATGATAACGAGAAATAAACATGCCTGGCATATATACTACGTGTATATTTATATTCTATTTTTAAGATGGACAAATTTGACCTCTTGGCTCCTTGCTTTTATGCAGGGTAAAAGTCGGGTTGGCCTTGAAGAAAATATATATATTACATGCTGTTCGAATTAAGCATAGTCGGGTTGACCTTACAATGTTTGTACACTCATAAATTGACCTGTGAACGCATTGGATATAACCCCGGGGGGTCACTCCCATTGTGGCCTGTACACCATCCGCGATAATGAAAACGCGTAAAAGGGTCGTTTTTCGTGGGTAGGCACGATACGCGCGTATCGCGTTTAGGGTGTCAAAAACATGAAAAATTGGAAAAAGGGTAGCAAAATTGCAATTGCTAAATACGCGGAAATGAAATTTAGGGTATGATATTTGATGTTAGGAATGAAATCCCTGTTTAGGGTGTCGTTTTAGCCAAGGGTTAAATCCTTGTTTAGGGTGCTTTTCAAAAGTTGATTATCGCGGATGTTGTACAGGCCACAATGGGAGTGACCCCCCCGGGGATATAACACATCATACTCCACAACGTCAGGTTAACTTTCTTGTTGAATGGAGGCCTCGAGGTCACTAAACTGTGTCTTTGGAAATTATGTCTTTTTTGGCTCGTAGCAAATGATAGTATAATGTGTATGCAAAATCATATAGGTGAGCAGGGTAGATGACATGACACGTGCTCTTTGTTCAAATATTACAAGTATTAAACATGATTGGCAAACATTAGCGTTTCATATTGCTTGCAACCACCCGGTCAACCCCCCCCCCCCCCCCCCCCAATTATTGTTAGAGCCAACACTATTATTGTCCGTCCCTGTCTCAGTATCAAAACAACATTGACTGGACTGTGAGGAGGGGGAGTGAAGATTGCATAGTTAAAATTACTGAAATCCCTCATCACTGCCATCATCATCTTTTTTCATCACCACCATCATCTGACATCATCAGTATTATCCATTATCATCATCATCATCATCATCATCATCATCATCATCATCATCATCATCATCATCATCATCATCATCATCATCATCACTGTGATCATTAACATCATCATCATCATCATCATTACCTGATAATACTAGACACATCATCACAGCAACGAATTTGGGCGATATTCGATACTGCAAACGATCATTTCTGGATCACTTTCGTTAATTTTTCGTTCATTCTTTAAATCAAAATACCGGGCAAGTATGTCGGTAAATGTGTCTATTTTATGTATTTTTTGTGCTAATTTTATTACAAAATATTTGATATCAATCCTAGTTGCACTCCCATTCGAGTATATGACAAGTTTAGTTCGGTGTCACCTACCAGCTGAGAGAGCCTAAATGCATCCATATAATATCAAATGATGGCGCTAGCAACACACGTGCTAAAGTCACAAACTCACGAACTCAAGCCGTGCTTGAGTTCTTGTGTTCGTGACTTCCTGAGTTCAAAGTCAGGAAGTCGTGAACACAAGCGGCGCTTGAGTTCTTGTGTTCCTGAGTTCAAAGTCAGGAAGTCGTGAACACAAGCGGCGCTTGAGTTCTTGTGTTCCTGAGTTCAAAGTCAGGAAGTCGTGAACACAAGCGGCGCTTGAGTTCTTGTGTTCCTGAGTTCAAAGTCAGGAAGTCGTGAACTCAAGCGGCGCTTGAGTTCTTGTGTTCCTGAGTTCAAAGTCAGGAAGTCGTGAACTCAAGCGCGGCTTGTGTTCACGAGTTCCTGACTTTAAAATCATGAAGTCAGGAACTCAAGAACTCAAGCGCGGCTTGAGTTCACGAGTTCCTGACTTTAAAGTCATGAAGTCAGGATCTCGTGATCCTGTGTTCCTGACTTTAAGTCAAGCGTGGCTTGAGTTCATGAGTTCCTGACTTTAAGTCAAGAAAATAGGATCTCGAGATAACTAACGTGGATGTGCTTACAATTAAAATACCAACGCCGTAAAAATTGAACAGATTTCATGAGTTCTTGAGATCCTGAGTTGTCTTAACTATTTCTTTATTTTGATATCTTTACTTTGTCTTTATTTCAAACTGGCTAAGTCAGGAACACAAGAAGTCGGGATTTGTGATCACAAGATACTGACTTCTTGCGCTAAAAAGCAACCCGCATGGCCCTTAGTTACTTCCGTAGAAATAAACCTGATGAATAGGCCTAAAGCCGTGTATTTTGATCCCAGTTTAAAATTGCTGCGACCCGTACTCTCCAGATAATTCAGTCGGTATGTGGCCAGACAACATCATTGACTATTTTTGACAGCGGTAGACCTACATGTATACTTACGCGTAAGTAATAAGGAACATTTACGGAAGGTGATTTAATTTTGTTTAAATAAATAAAAAAACGTCGGAGATCTTTAAAGCAACATAGCCCCATCATCGTCCATATTTTCCCCTGTGGTAATCGAACTGATAGCTGTTAGTATTTTAGGCATGTTCTTACTGAAGTTATGTAAAAAGCCTTTAAGTGATTTTATACTGAGAGCAAACCGGGCAGAACACATGCTTGTTTTTTCAAGTTGAGCCCGCAGCGAGGGTAGGCCTATGCAAAGTCGAGTCGTGAAGACAAAACTTGCATAGGACTATTATGATTTATGTCGTGCAGGTAAACAGTGAAGTGTGTCAAGTGAGTCTGTTGATAATTATTGACCTATTTTACCCAGCCACGGTACATTCCAAAATAGTGACAACATAATTGAGAATATGCAGTAAATGAGCAAGGACCAAATATTGATCCTTGTGGGACACCATATGCAGTCCAAACACCGATATCGACACACTTAACGGGCTCTTATAGCGACTGTTTTGACGCATTTTTTTTTGGGACCTGAGAGCACATCATATCAGACATATCAAATTTCACTAATTTGGAATACGAGGAATGTCCTTATGATATCGAATAATTTAGATTTTTTGAAATTCGCGATATACTACACAATTTATGGCAAATAATTGATATTTAAAGTGTATTTAGCTGGGAAGAAAAGCCGTCCATCATATGAAAATTTTAACCTTTCGTATTGAAGATATAGGTAGACAACTTCAATCAGCTCCTCACTGGACTTCATTGTCATCGGCTGCCCATCGAGGTCGATGAAGACACAGTTGTCGTAGTTGATGGATGTGTCTTTCTCCACCCGTCAAGGTACTTTCGCTTCCGCTCCACTGTTTTCCCAGCATCGCGGATCTTCTTCCTCTAACTGCCCCGGTCACTAGCTTTCGTCTCCCATGTTTCAACATCCATGTCAGCTGTCTTCAAATGACGCTTCATAGCATCTCTATACCGAAGTTTCTGCCCACCACGTTTTCTCTTTCCTTGTGTGAGTTCGCCATACATCACAGCTTTTGGTAGTCTTTCATCAGGCATCCTCACGACATGACCGACCGACAAAGCGCAGTTGGCTTTTCACTATAGGATGGCTTCTACGTTCTCCATTTTGGCTCTCTTAAGCACCTCTCCATTAGGGACTCGGCCTACCATGATATTCCCATGATCTAAGGAAGCGAAGTTGAATGGAAGTTAAACTTCTTGAATGGAAGTTTAACTTCTTGATATGCATCCGGTAGAGTGAGACTTAAAGTCTCAGTAGATTACAGGAGACAGGGTAGGACAAAAACGCGATACAGTTTATATTTGGTCGCAAGTCTTGTACCACGCTAGCTGGGATGGACCATACTCTTTTTCCAGAGATCCAAAGGCACTGGTGGCACTCTGAATGCGTCTTGTGATCTCCAGATCGACGGAATTGTCTATGGAAACCACACCCCCATATAGGTGAAATTGGTGACCGATGTGACAGGTTCTCTATGCATGTAGAGATCAGGATCTTGGTGTTGAGTACCAGGAGCAGGTTGGTAAATGACCTCTGTTTTACTGATGTTGATTGTAAACTGATGCCGTCACAAAAAAGTCCAACATGCTCTGCAGGTCTTCAATGGATTGAGCCACCAGGGCGGTATCATCAGCATAATAGAAGCTCTTGTACACAGACTTCTTGACATCGGGTCTTGGCACGTAGACGAGCTAGATTGAAGAGCTTGTCATCTGTCCTAGAACGGAGGAAAACTCCATGCTGACCATCTGATTCCAAAACAGCTGCCAAGTAGAGACCAAACAAGGTTGGTGCCAACATACATCCCTGCTTAGCACCATGACAAACCGGAAAGGGCTCTGTTGTATCACCATCAACTAGAACAGTTTCCTGAATTCCATCATGAAATCCACGAATGATCTTGACAAAGATGTCTGGACAACAGTAATGCTCCAGTAGTTTCCAGAGTAGTTCTCTATCGATGGTGTCGAATGCTTCGGTGAAGTCGATGAAGACCATGTAAAATAGTCTTCTGCAGCTGCTCTATTGACTTCTCCTGAAATTAGCGCAGGGTCAATTATGGATCGACTGGCTCTGAACCCACATTGGCGTTCAGGTAGTATATGTTACTGGCAACTTGTTGTAATCTAGCTAGGAGAATCTTTGCAAGAACTTGACCAGCAGTTGAGAGTAGGGATATCACTCGATAGTTATCACACTGAGTACGGTCACCCTTCTTTAAAATGAAGATAATCATTGCATCCTTAAATTCTTGGGGCAGTTCAGCAGTTTTGGAAAAGAATTCCACGAGCTTTGCCATTCTTCATCACTTGACAGCATCTTCAATTCTTGCATGGTTGGCGGCCTTTCCATTCCAGTTTTCCTTGATGATTTTACAAGGTTATCCAAGACATTAAGCGCAGTGCTAGAGGGTCGGTTTAGGAGATCCTGAAAATGTTCCTGCCATCTGATCTTGATGTCTTCTTTATCAGTTAGAAGAGTTGTACATGAGGAGAAGATGAGAGGCAATTGAATGCCTAGTTCCATAGACTTCCTTCAGGGCTGTGAAGAAAGCTTACTATACTCTCTACCAGCTCTTGCCCGGCTTCTGTTTTCTTATTGTAGATCTTTGGACATTAATTTTGCATTCCTTAAACTTTCTGCCTTTAGCATGTTTAGAGCGGAGCCCTGTCCTGAGCATCTCATTCCTGACAACTGTCCTCTCATGAAGGAGAGCCTGGATAGGTTCATTGTTCTCATCAAACCAGTCTGCATTGCAACGCAGTGGTGGGCTTAGCTGTTCTCCCATAACCTCATGGGTTGCCTTACTAAGAGACTGCCATTGGTCATTGATTGTAGCTTCATTTGGCAATCTCAGAGCATCCAGTTTTACGGTTAGTGCTTCCTGGAATTTTGTTCATGTTTCCAGGTTATCGATGAGACTTCTAACATTTGCCTTCTTGGGGAGCTTAGGCTTTGTCTTCCTCCGCACATATTGTACGTACAAGAAAATGATCTGTATAATAGCAATCTGCACCTCTCATAACTCTGATGGAAGTGATATCACAGATATCTCTCTGCCTTGTGAGAACATAGTCCAGTAGATGGAAACGTTATGAGCGAGGATGTTGCCATGAGTAGTACCATTTGTCAGGTATCTAAAAATAGGTATTGGAAACAGCCATCTGATTCTCAGCACAGAATGAGAGCAGTAGTTCCCCGTTGGAGTTACAAGCACCTCTCCCATGATTCCCAAGGATACATGGCCATGTGGCAATGTCACACTGATGTCACTGCCCACTCTGTCATTAAGATCCCCCTCCCCCAAACCATCAACTTATCTTCACGTTTCTCACAAAATTGGCCTTGACCAGAGAAGCGTGTTTCCTGAAGACAGCATATGTCAATGTTGTAGCGCTCAAAAGCAACCAGTGCAGTTTGACTTCAGGTCCATTAGTGGAGTTATCAAAAAGAGTTCATACATTTCACGATCCCAAGGGCAACTTCTTTCTTCTTTCTTTTTCTTTCTTTTGTTGTTTTCTACTGCAAGGTGGAGGATCCGCAGACCGCGGCTAGCCGGTCAGATTCAATTAGATGAGCTTTGCAGTGCTATCCCTAAATAGGGCTGCTCGGTCATGCTGAATGGCGCCTACAGGTTTCTGTCATCCAACATAAAATCTGCGACCAACAATCCAGCCCGCCAGCATAGACGGATACAGCTAACAGCTTCCAGCCACTCAAGCCTGCCATCACCATCGTCTCTGCCTCGCTACAGGGCTTTCCACAATTCCGATACGTCTGCGCTACAATAATAGTACCAGAGTTGTCGCGCACCAGCTCTGAAACTCTCTGGACCTGGGATACTTCGGATCCAATGGAACACCGAGGTGTGACGACTGGGAAGGATACAGGTTGCCCCGCAGTACCTGCTAACTTGGTAGAATTCCATCTAACCAGGATCTTCAAGTATCAAGACTGACCTCTGCCACCAGACCCCATCCACCACTGCTGCTGCCCAGTGTCTTAACTAACCAAATAACCATACTGACGCGCTGGCAGGATGCGCGTTGTCAGTAAAGGATAATAGGGTTACCTCACCCAAACTGCAAGATGTTATTTGCATCCCATGATGTTAATACAACCTACTAATACTCTATGATTGGGGAGATAGAGAGAAAGATGAAAGGGATAGCGTCCACACTTCCTGCTACTGTAAACAGTATAACTGAACACAGTATATAGGGGATGGCGCACAAGAAGGTGCATGTGGCGCTCGCCTTCACCATCAAACTAAGGATCTATATCCTGTACCCCAGAATGATATTACAGTTGGATCTCAAGCTCAGGTGCAACCAGTGCAGTCTGACGTTCAGGTCGATTAGTGGAGTTACCAAGAAGAGTTCGTACATTCCACGATCCCAGAGTCAAGGATCCATCAAACTGGACAGGCGGCGAATTTTGGTAAAAAAAGGGGCGCATTGCCTTTTCATCTTTACCTTTGCTCTCCAGATTTATCTTCTTTTTTTTTTGTCAGAGGGCACTTTTTTCTTTCATTTTTTTGTCAGGGGTGGCACTCTGCCCCCTGCTGGCTACGCTACTGGTATCATCCCAAGTGCCACAGGCAGTGAAATAATTCTGAACACTGGAGAGGCGGCAATCCTGAAAGTGCTGCTGAACAGTCATCATTGTAAAAGTGATGTGTGTATGTCTGCAATCATAGATTAAATACAATACCGCTCTTTTCCAAGATACTAATCTTACAGGTGCGAGTGATAAGCATTTCTTTGACATCTATAGTCTGTCCACATAGAAGTACAAAGTAAATAGACCTCGGAAACTGGAGGTATGAGAATAAATATTTCAGTGCAATGCTTCGATTTGTGCACCACGCTCTTTACGCGTCGCGTCGCGCTCGCGTGTGACGCAAAGCATCGACCCCCGATGCCACAGATTTGGTTTGTACTTCTAAGTGGACAGACTGTATGGTTCAATGCATAGGTACCGCGGGAACGTTGTAGTGCATGGCGATCTATTCAGCAATTGTATTTATTTATCTGTTGCCATGGTAGCCTTATGTCACTTCTATAGCGAATTGTGACCCGAAATTTATCACTGCTGGCATTCGCCTCAGAAAATTTTTTTATCGTAAACAGATGTTTTAAATCGCAGTATCGTTTATTTTTGAAATCGCTGGTTCAAGGTTAATAACATTATCTTGAAATTCTTGAGGGTAAAAACTAATATTCTCTTACTTACCGTAATTCATATGCTTATCGTAATGATCTATGACCTTCTCGAAATTTTTCCACTTCTAGGAACCACTTTTGACGGCCGTTTTGCCTTACATCTTGAGCAAGCAAGGAATCCCACAAACGATTTTGCAATGATCAGAAACTTCATCTGATCATTTTATCTGAACGGTTTCTCCAATACGTAGCAGGCATGCATGCTTACAGGTGCAAGTGATCAGCATGATATGTTTCAATGCAGAGGTACCGCGTGAACGTTATAAGTAGGGTGGTGTAAAATTCTGCTGTGTGACCCCTCTAAGTATTAGAATCAAACAGATAGATGTGCAGCAAACCCCGATTTATCAGCACTTAAAAGAGAATGTTAATTAACGAAGATAAATAATCAAGAATACATGACAACTATGTAAACCAGCCTTGAATCTTAAAATGTTCGCCATGTGATTTCCCGCGAAAATGCGACCAGCAGGTCAGACTTACCAATATTTTAAGTCACGTGGTGAATTGTCGCAGTCAATTGTGATTTCTTTCACCATCTCACTCGATCTGATGCCAAGTGCGTTGTACCTTGCATTCCTTGGTTAGACACCAGCTTCACGTCATTAGTCCAAGATGTTGGTGGACTTCCTCTTCCTCGCCTGCCTTCCATAGCGCTGTTGTGGTCTTTGCGAACTTTGTCTGATCAATGGGAGTAACCAGCTTGAAAGCCCGCCCGCTATAAGAGCTGAGATCAGAACGGTAATTGCAATTATTTGTTGCTCTACACCTCCGTGTTTCACAATATGGCCAAAGTACTTCAGCTTTCTCTCCATTTCTTTACCAACTTATATATAAAATCAATCATTCAATAATGCCAGGAGCTAAACATTGTCTTATTAGTATCTTTTTTCACATGTTTGATGTATATAGAATTGGCTTCATTATTAAGAAAATGCAAACTATAGGTGGCGCTATTTATCATAAATCATATTTCTTCATTTGCAAGGGGTAGGTAATCAATACTGCCATTAAAACATGTGGAATAGGTGGAACAAGGAACAAAGAAATTTTATCAACATATTTCATCAAAAAATAAAAGCAATTATTTGTATTAAAAGCCTGAAAGAGTAATTTCCAGTATCTAAATAGCGCCACCAATCTTTTCATAAATAGGTATATTTTATATCCGAAAAAGCTTTAAACAATGCTTTGAAAGTGAATAATGTTGTAAATAAGGGGAAATTAAAGTTGAAAATGACTCAAAAGCATCTGTTTACATTAGCACGACACCGCTTTAAGCTGTCAAGCCTAAATTGGGGATGTACATGATGTTTTGTTTGAAAAACTAAAAAATGATCACATCAAACAACCGTGGGACATGAATACAGACACACAGACGAATACGGCGCCATGATGGAGGGTCAGAAGATGGTGTCAAAGGTTTTCTTGCCTTCATTACCGGTACTACTTGTATTTCATACCTTACACCTGTCCCACATTTCCTTTATATTATTGAAAGCAAGTCCTAATTTCGACATTACTATATATTGTAAAAAAACGGTCAGTCCCTTCTTAAATTAGTACACTTTCTGTAAAAAAAAATCACTGGTGCCTGATGGGAAATATCAGTCCGCTATTACCGCACACCGACATCGCCTGGCTTATAATTACTTGGTACAGCAGAGATACTAAAATCAATACCCGGGATCGATACACGTGAATGTGCTATGCACGATTTTGATATTCAGACGAAAATCTTTGGATACCGGGGTAGAAAATGATGAATATCTCCCGTAATTGATTTCGTCTAAAGAAACCAGATGTGGTTCCTTACACTTGAATATATGTATTGAACAGATATGATAGTCGTTAGCTTGCGTCTTGAGAAAGAAGCTTGCGTCTTGAACTCAAAAACTGACAATAATTCTGATTTTATATGTGCCGAACTATATAGCGCAGTGTATAGGCCAATCGTGGAGGTAGTCTAAAAGCAGATGACCCATGGCGTACCATGATCACTCACACACAGCGAGGTCAGTCACCGGGCTATTGTCAGTAGCCTTAGTCAGATGTCCTTTGGCCCATTATGCGTCTCAAAACTACTAAACAGGTCGGAACAAAATAGCCATGCGTGGCGGTGGATTCAACCTACCATGGCGATTTCTGCCATGAAGATATCGGGGCGATGACACTGTGTACCGTTCTGCTCTCAGCTCTTATAGCTGGCGGGCTTTCAAGCTGGTTACAGCGACTTTATTTGTCAACTGTAATTATAATTTTTATAACATGATCAAGGGTTGAAAAAGAATTATTCATAACGGATCGATAACTGGTCTCATTTTCTAGCTAGGAAATAATAGGACAACAGTGAATTCAGTCTCACCCCTTACTATACGCTGGCGAAGTTACGTAATTAATCGGATTAATTACCATAGCAATAGGTGAAAACAATTTTGAACATATCGCGCTGCACTACAAGCAGGTTACACTCATCACCCGGTGTATGTCTGCAATCATAGATTGAATACAATACTGGTCTTTTCAAAGATACTAATCTTACAGGCATGCTTACAGGTGCAAGTGATCAGCATGATACGGTTCAATGCAGAGGTACCGCGTGAACGTATCAGTGCAGCGCGGTATATTCAAAAATTGTTTTCACCTTTTGCTATGGTAGTTAATCCGATTATTACGTAACTTCGCCAGCGTATTGCTATGGGAGTTAATCCTGTTACTTCATCACTTCTACGGTGAACTAATGCAGTGATGCGTCATCGTCAAAAGAACCCTCTTCGCATAATAGTCAGAAATGGCGAGGCGCAAAATTTTCTAGACGTTGTTGACAGACTTTCTTTGTTCTTCGACAAAGAAAGTTTCCTATTGCTTAGGTCATATATATTGCTCGGACAACATCATATCATTGGCAAGCTAATATTATTAGGACAATGAAAATGATTCTTTTTTTTGAGAAAATAAGACGTTTAAAATTAATATTCCGCAAAAACCAACTTAAGCGATGAGTTCCTTCGAACGAGACAGATTTGACCTAGAAAAAAATTGACGTCATGAAATGAGATGTGCCTGCTTTGAGAGAAGGGACTATAAACATTCTCAATGCACAGAACGTATACTGTTGTTGTTCCCAGAAAAAAACCCTCTGAATTTAGTATTACAAATTGAATGGTTTTTAAACATATTGTTAAATCAGCCGCTTCTTTTTTTATATATATTAGTAAATTGTGATATTACAATTCATATGTATATCAATATGATGAGAAATATTTGGACTAAAAAATAAAAATATATTTTGAGCTTAGAATTTCAGCGTGATCAATCTGAGAATATAAACCGTGTTGAGTCCACAAACTCATGTATCTGATTTCCCTGTACGATATTGCAATGCTATAGGTATTATAGTTTCAGTTGGATGAAATATTACAAAGCAAACGCACAGTAACAATACTGTGTGAGGCTTTGTTTCCCAAATAAAAACAATAGTCTGCATATTGTTATGCAGCATTGTTATGGTAAATAATAGTACAACTCATTGTTGCTAATGTCAAACTTGTCAAAGTGATTGTGATTGTATCACACAATTTCTCATTTTTCAGGAGAAATACGCATAAAAAAGTGTCAACTTGTAATGTAATAATTATTCTCTTCGAATGGAGATAAACTTGTTTTTGCAATAGATCTGCCCTTTTAATAATACTTTTAATCCGTATTCGCTGTAGAAGTGAATCGGATTAACTACCATAGCAATAGATGAATTACATTTTTGAATAGACCGCACTGCACTACAAGCAGGTTGCATTCATCCCCTGTGTATGTCTGCAATCATAGATTGAATACAATACCGCTCTTTTCCAAGATACTAATCTTACAGGTAAGTGATTAGCATTTCTTTGACATCTTTGGTTCAATGCATGTACCGCGGGAACGTTGTAGTACAGGGCGATCTATTAAACAATTGTCTATTGCCATGGTAGCCTTAAGGTTATTCATTATTTTAAAAACTGTTGTGAATCCCATCTTACGAATGGTAGTGAGCTTTGGCAAAAACTGCATTGCTCAATTCATAGCGAGCGTGTAGAAGAATTAAAATATCACAGATATACTTTTATAGGTGCTGCGGTTCTTGAGTTACGTTGTAAAGAGGGCTGAAAAACAACACTTTTGTAAAATGTACATAACTCATTAACAACAATAAATTAAGCAAGTTTGCAAAGTATACGATTTGTAGAATGAACTTTTGCAAAACATCAAGGTGTTAATTTTCAATAATATATTGATCTAGATAATGGAAATCGATTTTTAGGTTGCTTCGACCAACAATACCTCGTCTACCCTTAAGTCACTTCTATAGCGAATTGTGATCCGAAATTTATCATTCGCCTCGGAAAAAAAGATCGTTAACAGATGTTTTAAATCGTTCAACGACAGTATCGTTAGTGATTTTTTAAATCGCTGGTTCACGGATGTGAATATGCATCAGTGCAACGTGCTCGCAAAGACCGCTCTTGTATAGTATCTGGCGCTATGGTGTGATTTTTTATTTAGCATCTCGTTTTCCTACATTAGTGGAACCAGTTATTTGGCATCCTTACACCTTAAAGCATAACACTAGAATTGGTTCCATTTTTTCTATGCCTACTATGCTTCCCAAGAGAGGTCGAAGGTCATAATAGGCTAAAATAAAAAGGGTCAAAAAATTATTTATATATATTTTTAATGCCCCGATTCAATAGAAACTAGTCTTAAATTTATACTCCTCTCAGCAAACCAAATAGGAAAATAATTTATTTAAGAAATGTATAACCTCAGAATCGGATTAAATTATGTGTCAAAATAATGTTAATATGCTTGTACTTTATTTCTATTGGACCGTTGGCTACATGAACTGTGAAGGGGGAAATGACAATAAAAAATTGCACTAAAATTTGTGATGAGAGGACTACTTTTAAATTTTGGCCCTCTGTGACCTTTGAACCCTCGTGGGAGCCACAGGCGGCATAGAAAAAATGAAACCGATCAAAATTTTATCATTTTAGGTTTAAGGATGCCAAATAACACTAGTTCTAATGTAGGAACAGTGGCGTAACGAGGATATTGGTGTGAGGGGGCAAAGCTAAATTATCGTGGGCAGATTTTTGTCCTCATTTAGGAGGCAAAGCCAGATTTTCGTCCCCATTTGTTAATATTTTGTCCCATTTTTCTTTACCGTCCCCATTTTGTCACTGAGGCAAAAGCCAGATATTCGTCCCCATTTGTTAATTTGGTCCCATTTTTCTTCACTGAAAATTGTATAGGGCACTCTACCCCTGGCTACGCCATTGTATAGGAAAGTAAAAATCCAAACCAATAGCGTCATGTACTATGCTGATGTTCAGTTTCACACGATCTACGACGTCATATCCTGGATAGGTAACAGATGAATAACATTCTGCAAAGTACTTTATTAAACAAAACACATGCCATGTCTGCATATTTTGGAGGCCCACTATGTGTTAATAATTCAAAAATGATTTGCTTCATATTTGCACGCTGATTTCTATATCACAGCATATGCTAATGTGTTCAATTAATGAGACGCTTTTGTCTTTTAATGGATATTAATCATTCCGTATGCTTGTGGTTTTATGGTTTTCCTTTATGTCAAAAACATGTGGTAACATAACAAAAATATGATATGCAGCAACAATAATTTTGCTACTATAGCTGTACCTATTTAATTAATGCTTGTAAAGCATAGTACGTCAATCAATCAAATTTATTTATTTTCCATCAAAAATTAACAACAAAATACAACATTAAAAAAAACACGATGAAGGAGGTACAACGATAAGCAGAGCCTGTAAATGTTGCATCACTGTATGATAATTAAATTGCACAATTAAAACAAAACAAAAACAATATGGGAATCTGTTGTCGTAATTTTTAAACAAAAATGTAACGAATCATTCATTGTACGATAATTACGAGTATTAACATAATGTACCATAATATAAGCAATTTGCAAATAAGCATAAGCAATGATAAACATTTTAAGTGGAGGCAATTATTTAACAGAATGATTTAACAGAAACATTACAATATAATAATGAAGCAATACAGACATAGATCGACTTGTCATTCAGTAAGGCATGTACTCCTCTCTTGAGTCGTGTTCACACGGTCGGACTTAGGTCACATATTACCGGTAATATGTCACTATTACCGGTTATAAGTCGCTTATTACCGGTAATAACACACTTATGTCCAACTGTGTGAACACGACTTTAAAGAGAGAAATGTTGGTAGCCTGTCTAATCTCATAAGGTATTTGATTCAAAATGTTTGGACCATTGGAGATAACGGTACTTGTTTTGTGCAGCTAATGACTGCACCTATAAATAATTAGTCTAGTATTGTAACTGTGAAAATCTTTGATTGAGACTTTTAAACATTGCATCAAATGACTTGGGTAACAACATAACTTGGATATACTTATACATAAAAATAGACAACTCTATCTTTACCCATATCACATCTAGGAAATTGTATTTATTAAACACAAAGAAAAAAAAAACATTAGGGGCGTTTGATTTTTGCACATCACACTCGTCGCTTCTAAAAGTTTATTTCATGAATTTAAAAGGCCGAATTTGTATATACTGCGCACAAAAAGTGTCCGAACACTTAAACAAAAGCAATGTCTTTTTACTCAAAGTCAACATAAAGTACCAAAATAACGTAATCATTAGATGGATCATTTTTTCTGCCTATTTTGATACCTCATTTGGCACTTTATTTCCGAATAAAGTGCCAAATGTGATATTGTATAAAAACATTGAGTGGCTCAATGTACAAACGGCGCATGGCACATTTGAGAAAACAGGACTTTTGCAATCTTGTATTCATAGGAAAATATAAGAAACGGTGTATTTTAAGCTATTGGTTCAATATCTTATGTAAAAGTTGATCGTAACCCACCAAGTATGCTGTCATCATATAACACTGTCCAATCAACAATGACAGGTTACTAGGGTGACGTGTAATCAAAATATTGTAGTATAATATCAACACGGTGCCATATTGCCTTTGGAGGTTATCGCCACAGTATTTTACCAAAAATATAAAGGCTGATCAATAAATGTGTCTTATATATTATTTGTAGTGAAATCCTGAACTGTATGATCAGGAATGATAATATTGTGAAAGGTATTAAAATTGTTGATAAGGATATTCTTGTAAGTGCATATGCTGATGACACTACGATTTTTATTAGGGATGTTGATTCCTTAAAACAGATTATTTGTATCCTCAAGAAATTTCAATCATTTTCAGGTCTTAAAATTAATTTGGATAAATCTGAGCTTTTGGCTCTTGGCTCTTTTCGTAGAAACCCTCCCAATGTTAGTGAAATTGATTTGTTATACACCATTCAGCCTGTTAGACTTTTAGGAGTACTTTTTGATTCTAATCTAAATAATACTTTTGAGTTAAACTTTGCGCCCAAATTAAAAAAACTCAAGGAGATTCTTAGAATTTGATCTATGAGAGATCTCACTCCAATTGGCAAAATTACCATTCTTAAATCTCTTGCTCTCTCACAGCTTATTTTCCTTTTTTTGGTTCTCCCAAATCCGCCTGATGCATTTGTTAAGGAATTGAATTCTATTATTTTCAAATTTGTTTGGTCAAACAAACCTGATAAAATTAGAAGAAGTACTATTATTGGGAACTACGAGCAAGGCGGTCTTAAGATGATTCATGTTCCATCCATTATTAACGGTCTCAAAATTGCTTGGGTGAAACGTCTTCTGGATACGAATGATAGTAGTTGGAAGTATTTTTATAGACACCATTTACAGAATTTAGGTGGTAATCTTATCTGGGAGTGTAATGTAAAATCTTCTGCTAGATGTATTAATCGTATTAAAAAGTAATTTTATTAAAGATGTTGTAAATGCATGGTGTTTTACGACTTATGATCCTCCTGCATATAATTTTAGACATCAAATTCTCTGGAATAATTCTTCTATTATTATCAATGGTAGCACTATTTATAGGCATGTATGGTGCAGTAAAGGGAAAAGTTTTTGGAAGATATTTTAGATGATGATGGGGAATTTTTAGCCTTGTCACGTTTAAAAGATAAGTTTAATTTGAAGTGTAACTTTTTGGACTACTATTCACTTATTTATGCCATTCCAAATAAATGGAAAAGAAGTGTCAAGAGGGGAGGACAATGATAATATTAATTCATCTCAGGAGGAGATGCTAGCCAGAATTACGAAGACTGTTAAAGTGTGTAAAACCATTAGTGATATCTGTATGAGTAAGCTCTTCAAACCACCAATCGCTGAGGAGAAATGGTCGTGTATCTTTGATAATATTGATTTGAATTGGTGTGATATTTATCAAATTCCATTGTCCTCCTCCCGATCGACCCAACTTAGATATTTTCAATTTAAAATTCTTCATAGGTACCTTGGTACCAATAATAATATGTTTAAATTTGGTTATGTTGATTCCAATTTGTGTTATTTTTGTAAACATGAAGTTCAGACTATACAGCATCTCTTTTGGGAATGTAATGTTGTAAGAAATTTCTGGAATGATGTTCAAAATCAAATCATAAAAAAAAACAGGTTTACCTGGACATGAAGAGTGTTTTGTTAGGTATTCTTGACCCAGATTTGTCCAAATTCAACTTCCTTGTTCTTCATGGGAAAAAATTCATTTATGATGTGAAGTATAAACAAGGTTCTCTAAATATTTCTTATTTTATTAGGAGGCTTAAGAAGACTGCTAAGGTAGAAAAAAAGCATGTCATGTACTGGCAAAAGGTTAAATGAATGGCATAAACGTTGGAACTCCATTTTGTAAAATAATTATAATTGTATACCGTATCATGTTTATTGAGTACAAATGCATTGTTGTTTATACATATCACATATCATAATGTTTTCTATGATTATATTATTCATGCTACGTTGTATGTAACCTGCTGATAAAATAAAAGCACGGTGTACCTGGTGTATACTGTGGAAAGATAAAAAAAAAAAATGTGTCAAATAATACCACATACAACATAATTCAAGAACCACAGGACCTACAAAAGTATATATGTGATATTTGAATTCTTCTACACGCTCGCTATAAATTGAGCAATGGAATTTTTGCTAAAGCTCACTACCATTCACAAGATGCTGTGAACTAAATGTCTTTTTGCTGCTTCGACCAACAATACATCGTATACCCTTCATCATCATCATCAGTCGGCTGCGGAGCAGGCGACTACAAGCTTTCTCCAACTGTTGCGATCTTGGGCAAGCGAAACAATTTTGTTTGGCGGCAGCATCCCTTCAGTATCTCCCAGAAGGTGCTGTACATACTGTAAGTACAGTGATTGATTTGGATGTTTCCTTGGTTAAGTGTGCCTCCGTGTGATGACAATTTTAAACCATTTGATATGTCACCTTTCAGGCCTGTTCACATCCGCAAAGTCCTTAACAGTAAGAGTTCCACTTCTGCACCTGGCCCCGATGGCACAATGTACGGTCATCTAAAGAAGTTACCTTGCACTCACAGATTTATGGTCACCCTCTTCAACAAGATCCTCGAGACAGGGTGTCCACCCCAGAACTGGACAATGAGTCTTGTGAAGCTTATCCATAAAGATCCTGAATCAGATACAAATGATCCTGGTAACTTCAGAATGATAGCCCTTACAAGTGCCATTGGGAAACATTACGAGTTTAAGAGGGGAGTTTTTCAAGGTGACCCCCACTCACCGCTTATTTTTCTGTTGAGCTTTAATCCAATTCTGGACTACATAAATTCTGAGGAAAAACACGGTTACTATTTCAACAAAGACTCTAACCTTCGGCACATTGTGAATCCCTTCGCGGATGATTTCAACTTGGCGACAAGCAGACGTGATAGCCACCAACGCATTATAAACAACATCAATTCAACTGTGGACATAATGGGCCTCACTTTGAAACCATCGAAGTGCAGATCATTGTCCATCGTCAGTGGTAGTTTTAAACCGCTTCAATTCAAAATCGGTAATTCGAACATTGCGACAGTGATGGATGGGGATCATAAGTATTTAGGCGGAATTATAACCAAAGATGGAAAACCTGCTGACATCTATAATCGTACCCGGGATCTGCTCGATCGGAAACTTCAGAACATTGACGCAGCAGTAATAAGTTTTCTATCTACGCGAAATATTTTCTGCCATCCATCCGTTATCACTTGACTGTGCACGAAATGAACGCATCTGACTTGATAAAACTCGACTCACTGTGTCACAGTTATTTGCGGAAATGGCTTCATTATACCAAGGGGGGGGGGTACAATGTCAGTGCTTTATGCTTCCGGCAGCCTTGAACTCCGTAGCATATCACATCTGTATAAGGAGTGTCACGCATTATGCGTTTGTTCATCTTAAACATTCTCAAGACCCTAGAGTCTATGAAGCGCGCACCGGGAAGCTTGATCGCGAAGAGAGATTCACTCGCAAATTCTCTATTGTGCAATATAGCCAGGACATATATAATAAAGCCTTGTCATCGTTTAGTACTGAAGCAGGTAAGGCAAAAAAAAAAAGGTTTGTCTCAAAGCTGACGAGAAATTTAAAACAAATGCGAAATGCGATTTTTTTTTTTTTTTTTTTATTCCCGACTTTTTTTCATGGTATTTTGTAGGCCCCGAAAAATGGCACAAGAAGCTTTAAAAACGCCCGAAAATACGAAAATAATTGGCATAAAGCAACATTTTTATAGTAAGTGTACTGCTTGGAAACTTTCTTAAAAAGCGAGATAGTTGGTTTAGAATCACGGCGAGAAAATTTTGAGAAAAAAGTCTGATTTTCGCCGATTTTTTCTGGAAAAAACTATAAAAATTTTTTTTTTTTTTTTTTTTAAAATTTCCACATTTGTTTTTTGTCAAATCGTGGGATTTTACAAACGCGCGCGTCAGCTTTGAGACGAACCTTTTTTTTTGTTGGCCTAACCATACAAATGACACTGGTAATAAGACTGATAACAATTCAACCGAACAAAGTGAAAGGTGTATAGTAAGAATTAAATCTGTTGTGAAAATTGTTAAATTTCTCATTTCTGAAGAGATTCGTTCTCTGTGTGACAATAAAGTGAAAACTCTGCAAATTCCTTGAGCTCCTTAAGATCCAGGAGTCTTCTCTGACATGGAAGCAAATTATCTATGAATTGTCTAGGGGAGTGTTACAGTTTGCTCTATCGCTTCCACTTATTCTTTGTCAACGGTCCTTATTTAATGATAAGTGTCCTCTTTGTGGCAATAAGCAAACTCTGAGTCACATTCTCAACTCCTGCCAGGATATGTTGAAGCAAGGTCGTTATACTTGGAGACATGATTCTGTGTTATTCTTTCTCTCCAACGTCTGCAAAGGTTCAGGTGACAATATGCCTAGGGTCTATGTAGACCTCCCAGATCATTCTTGGCAAACAGTCACGATTATCCCTCAAGAAATTCTGCCTTCCTCTCAGCGTCCAGACCTGGTGATGTTTTGGCCAAATCTTAAGAAAATCTTTCTTATCGAGCTTACAGTCCCTTTAGAGCCCAACATTGTTAGCGCCCACATGAGGAAGGTAAACAAGTATGCCGGCCTTGTGTCCGATTTGAAAGATAAAGGGCTCACTGTTGATTTCCTTGCTCTGGAAATAGGAGTAGCGGATATATTTCACCTGATAATTTGAAGGCGTTGAAGCAGCTGACTAAAATGTCTCATATAAATGTCTCCTTCAAAACCATCCGTGACCAACTTAGCAAAATTGCTCTTTGTACTTTTTTTAGCATATCCTGTTCTAAATTCGAACCCACCTGGCAGGAACCAGATATTTTTAAATTGTAATCCTACATATTTTTGCCTTTTAGATGCTTTTCCACAGCTTCACATTGTATTTTAACCTAGTGCCTGGAGCCCATGGACATCGGGTGCGTTTGTGGTTGTGGCACGGAGGGGTCGAGTGTGTTTGATCCATCTTTTCTGCTTTCCAGTCTTCCGTGCTCCATCCTCTGAGTCCTGATGTCTTTGCGCTCCATGTACTCATTATTTCCCTTGCCAAGGACTCGCTGGTCGAGTATCCTTGTGTCTAGGTTATAAACTGCAAGTGTTTATTTTCAATGTTTTTAAACTATTGTGTTATTGTATGTGTATTCTTGTCTTGTGTATAATAAAGCTTGCTGATGAAATTAAAATATTGACCATAAAAACGAATAAAAACAGTTGGCTCTCAACACGCGATATTAAAAATTCCCGCGCCGAAATTGTCTTTATAAGTGCAATGACGTAATGGCTATCTGTGCTCATTGTCGCCAGCCTTCATTGTATTACTGGGACGTCATTGCAATCGACAATTTCGGTGCCCGGGAAATAAAATTGTGATTGCTGGAGACTTCCTTTAACCATGTTAACTGAAAAAATATTTTTTGAAATATGTAATAAAATGTAAATGTATACAATTGTGTCTTTAATAAAAAATACCGAAAAAAGCACCTTTGTGACTCAAAATCTTAATGTCAAATTACTTGTACCCCGTTAACCTTGATATCAAAATGTAGAAATATTAATTATATTTGCAATAACACCAATCGTGTCATGATCACGTTTTTATATAGAAAGATATGATCAAAATATTGAAGTATATAAAGGTCGTGACCGTTTTAGACGCCTTCTTGGATTTAGAGGTGACAGACGTAAATGTGCAACAGTACCCCAAGCAATTATTGTGTCATATGCAATAAGCCAGCGATTTAATGAGTGCAATGGGAGTGTTCGATTTTGAAGTTTGGCCCTTCGATTAGATATTAAAAAACATTATTTTAATAATGTGGGAACTGAGTAACCCAGCATGTTGTTGCGGATAGTACCCCCACCTGCAGCAAAACAAAGCAACAAAACAGGACTAAAAACAAGAGAACCCTGACAGGGACAGCCAAATAGTGACAAAGTGTGACTTTCAAAGTGGCTAACCAGTAACTGTATGGTTCTCTAACAACACTCAAACAGTAAAAACGTTGGAGAACCCCCCCCGTGAAAGAGCATTACTCCTGCCAGACCACGCAGCTCAGATGACCTCCAATATATTACATCGGTGTATTGAATCAACATGATCAAAAGCTTTTACAACATGATTGCCATTGCATGGATTGTTTAATGATATTTCTTTAAATGCGGATTTGCGTTTTGACATTGTTCCGATGAGCTTTTACCTCCGGGCTTTTACCTTGTGTACCTTCCTGAAAGTCGCAGATGTGGTTTCTGTCTCACAAAAACCACACATGATTCACTGTAAATTAGACACCAGTACCCACGCGTTTTGACCTTGTTCCTGTTAAATTTTACCCTTCAGTACATCCTGGAAGTCGCAGCTGTGCGGTTTCCGTCTCACGGAAAACCGAGCGGGAGATGGAAAACCGCGCGACAGAATTCACTGTAGATTAGGCACCAAAATTATGATACAATAGTTAGTTAGTTTACCCCCAAATTGATATACCACAATCTGTCAGTGCAATATAGCAAAGAATCGATATTTATTTAAGAAACAAGTTGAACTTTCCCATTATCAGTCCAAGAGAACGCCAAATATGGATCAGGAGTATTACATAATAATACCCTGCTATGACAATAGCTGCACTAGGTTAATCGTATAATCTCCTTATGTGGTTAGCATGGATGGGCCAGGAAATCCACAAGGTCAGCCAATGTATGTACATGTATTCGGTACATGTTCCATATCTTTTACAATGGGTGATAAATTTCTGGTTTGTTTTATTTCAAAACGCAACATTCGATATTCTAAAGCTTGGTCCAAATCCAAGAGAAGAACCAACTCTAGTAATTTATGTGGTTTCAAATTATATCAGACGTTGCCTTTTGATAGAAATGGTGTTTGTTGATGTGCACAGTTTCCCATTAGATCATAACATGCTGTTGTACATCCAAGGTCAAAGGTCTTTTAATCCATATTTGGCGTTGTTCTGGGACTGATTATTGAAAGTTTCTATAAATGCCACACTCAATAGTCACCTTTTGTGAAAAATGAAGTGAATCGCATCTACCGTTTTTAATTTTTATGAGTCCATTTGCTGCGATACCCAATTTCATGAATTGTCCACGAGGTACCATGTATTTTGAATGAGAGCACACAATGCACGATAAAGGCACCAGCTCTGAAACTGACTTTAATTTAAATAAGGTTGATTTTTGTGTTATTTTAATTTCTTCTTTTCTGTTCAAACAATCTTTCCAACATTTCTTTAAGTCCTTCATACCTCACTCGACTCCAACTCTCACGCATTGACGACATCGGCGCTGGTAGTAATTCCAATTCTCTTTGCTTTACCTCAGATGTTCAACTTAAAATTGAAAGGGGACATTAAAAGCTAACATTTTATGGAAGAAAAATACTAATCTATTTCATGGAAATGTTATAACATGGCTTTAAATGGAATCAACAAATTTGTTTTAAAGCCAACAGAGCAATTTTGCCATAATGTCGTTTTCAGACATTAAGTCCCCTATAGAACTACCCGTCAAACAGCCAAAATATTCAGCGAGATTTCTTTCACTTTGTTATTTTGGCTTCATTTTACAGAAACCTTTCCTGCCAGTTTAGCTTCACCCCAATAATTCACAAGTATTTGTTTAGCTATTTTTAACATTGACTTTTCATATTCTATTTCTTTATAAAATTGTTCATCATTTCTAATTTTTTGTGGTGATTTTTATTCTCTAAATTATACACGGTATTTGTGTGAAAACTGAGGGCGCTTGATATGTTTATTTTAAATTTAATTTAGCCAAAAGGTATGATTTATTTTTTAGAAATTTCCTTGCGGTTTTTTATTAATTTTTCTCATGTTTCAATGGCAGTGTTTACCCCTTGTAAATGTAAATATGTAGACAAAATTGAAGTTAAATAGTCTAAATTTAGCGAGCATCAACACGCATCAAATAGACTGGGACAACGTAAAAGTACTGGAGAAAGAAACAAAAGAATTTCCCAGGAGGGTCCTGGAAGCTATCAAGATCAAGAAGCAAGGATCTTCATTGAACCGATACACATGATTGGAATTAGATCCTGTGTAGCACAACCTGGTCAAACCCAACTTCCGACTTATGTGACGTCATCAAGTGTGATCTCACCTGATCAGGTTGGTCTCTAGCCGTTTCCAAGAAAACATCAGAGCTAATAACGACATCGGCTGACGACGAGGAAGTTCCTTGAACATGTCGAAAGCGCTACCGATAAGTGAAATAAACCAGAAGTGTTGAAGTTTAATTTAGGCACAACATATTTTTTTCATTCTATAGCGCTATTTTATCGTATTCTATAGCACTTTTTATCGTACCCTGAACATTTTGTTGAGTGTATTTATTTTTTTATTTAAATGAAAAACAATAACACTGTGCAACTTATACAATTTAATATATCTCCAGGGAGTATTGTTAAGAGTCCTAACCGGGCACCGATAGTTCTATATGACTAAATTGAATGTGGTGCCTTAATTACTTTCAAAATATTACCCAATATAATTATCTAGCTCTAATCGTTTACGTGAGTATGTAAAACTGGAGATTTGAGTTTTAAAAGCATAGGCCACACATATGTAGCTTGGGTTAATTATGAGTAAATACAACAGTTCTTTTTTATCTAAACGTTGAACATCTGCTCTTTCCCATGACATTCTCATTTACAGCATATTCCTTCTAATGTAGATATGTAGGTACAGCCATAAACATACCACATAGACCTATGACTGCCCATCCCTGACCGTGGCAGTAGGTGAAGCCACGTATCCAAGGTGATTTTGGCCGGGTGGTCGGACGCGGAGAAATAAGCGTTCATGTCTGGAGAGAAAGACGCGCTCGTTTGCGAACATATCTGCTTGCTTGCGTCCGGGTATGCGTCCTTGTCAAAGTCGTTGCTAAGCAGTGTCGGCTTCACTACGCGAACCAAAGTCACTGGTCTAGGTACTTGTTTGTCTGGGGGTACAGCCCCTCAAATTTGAGCTTACTTCCTTTTGAATCAGCTTGTACGATTGTGTTGCGCTTATTTTGAAGCCTTTTACCATATTCGCGCCATTTCATTGACGAATGATGCTGATTTCGTACCTAAAATAAATTTCATCAATTTCAAAAATGAAATGAATTGATTGAAACTATTAATTAATAAGCTATAGGCTTTTGTGCTTTATTACAAGGTGTACCTGAAGAACTTGCTATTTATTACCTTTGTTTATAAAAAAAAAAATGTGACCAAAATCATCATACGCAATTATATCGAGGGATTAGAGCCAGAAAGCCTCAACTCACAATCGCCTGCTCCCACAAAGTGAGCATAAAATCGCCAGGACACTATAGGCGATACAGTCCATTAATCATGACAAAATTCGATAGATACAAAAGACATTGCGGAGGAGCACAGGGGAGCACGGTGGCCGAGCGGAACGGGCTCCGACTCATAATCGGAAGGTTGCGGGTTCGAGCCCCGGCGACGCCATCGTGTTGTGCCCTTGAGTAAGGCACTTTATCTCGATTACTCCTCTCCACCCATGTGTATAAATGGGTACCGGCATTCTTAAATGCTGGAAAGGTAACAGACTCGCTGTGGAGGAGGTGTAGCGATCCCCCTTTAGCAACATTACATGGAGGAGTCTGGCCCAATCGCCAATGGAAGAGAGATGGGCACTCCGAACACTGTTTATACAGGATCGTCTCCTTTACCTTTACGTTTACTTTTTTGTGGAGGAAATATTGATTTTTGAAGACCAAAGCAAGGACCCAACTTGATGCTCATTTTGTGAGAGCTCGTCATAGTGAGTTATGGCTTTCTGGTTCTGAACCCTCGATATCTGTTACGACAGACGAAATACCGTAAAATTCCGTCTACAAGCATATATATGCCTCTAAACGAGTTTTTTTTGACACAAGAGACAAGAGGCAGACACGCTCAACAAAAACGTTATTTGGAGTTTGAACAACTATATTACTGATAAAGGCGGCTGTACAAACATGTATATTTGTAAGACCAATCTATTGCAATGTTTTTGAGAAGGGTATTGGCCTTTCATATCTTTCGTTAAAAAAAACCCTCGTTTAGAGGCATATATGCTACTAGACGGAATTCTACGGTAATACTTTTGACCCCAGAAAATAACACCAAGCAATTCCACCCAACCATTCCTAAAAATTCATCAAGTAATATTTTAATTTCGCAAACAGCTCATCGTTAATCAGAACTATTAATGATGTATTCACTAAAGTATATCGATTTGGTTATATTAAAAACCTCTCCCTTGTGCGTAATACCAGATGTCATTAATGCCATATGTGCACATCAGTTATTATACTTTAGCTATTTTTGCTTTGTTTTTGTTTCTGTAAACCGTACTTCCATGTGGAAATATACTAGAACCTGTGGGAAGCTGCAACAAATTTCCAACACAGGTTTCACGGTTGTTTGATGGGATCATTTATTAGTTTTCAAACAAAATATCATGTATAACCAAATTTTAGGCTTAAACAGCTAAAAGTGATATCATGCTAATGTATACAGATGCTTTTGAGTCATTTTCAACTTTAATTTCCTCTCTTTTACAAAATTATTAACTTTTATAGTATTTTTAAAGCTTTTTCGGATATAAAATCTATCTATTAATCTATTAAATAGGTGGCGCTATTTAGTTACTAGAAATTACTCTTTCAAGCTTTTAATACAAATAATTCCTTTTATTGTTAGATCAAATATGTTTATAAAATTTCCTTGTTGCTTGTTTCACCTATTCCAGCTGTTTTAATGGCGGTATTAATCACCTAACCCTTGCAAATAAATATGATTTCGGATAAATAGCGCCATCTATAGTTTGCATTTAGTTAATAATGAAGCCAATTCTATATACATCAAGCCAATCATGATAACCCAAATGGGATATTTCAGAATATAGATGAGTTGACTTCTGACGTCAATACCTACCTAAATATCATATTTTGTTCAGGGCTCGTGTTTTTAAAACTCCCGCCACAATAAGACTCAAGTATAAAGATAAAAATTATACCAGTCCCTTGCCTTTGTTGATAAACATTGAGGTCAAATCATCTATAGATGCCCACCCCCTATAGAAGAATTTGGATTTGCAGATTTTTTGGCCAGTTAGGACTGCTGGAAATCCAGGCTATCAGAGTGTCAAAATACAACAAAATCCGGCAAAAATAGTTCACAATTGAAAATCTTAAATTTGAGGGGCTCATTTTGGACAATTCGTCGTCTGTATTCCATAGTGGCGTATAGTGGGGCGCCGCAAATAAACAACTTTTCGAGAAAATTGGGTTTGAAGAAATGTCAATTTAAAATCGAGTTGTGTAAATCAGACATTCATTATATTTTGTAAATGATGTGAACTTTCTGTAGTAAACTAAATAGATTTTATATTTATATTTTTCAAAAGAAATAAATACATAATATTGCTGGCAAACTGAAAACAAAAAGCACATTACTATACGTCACTATGGAAAACACGCAAAACGCATTACGTTAACCTTACGCCACCTCGGTCGCCGTGTAATCCCTATGGCGTTACTTTTCGTCGGCTTGTATTCCATAGTGACGTATAGGTCCGATACGTCACTATGACATGTAGAGAGGTGTACGCCACTATGACATACAATGTTTTTCATTTTTGCCGATATTTCATAATTATAAAATGTGTATAAAAAGTGGCGTATGGTCGATACGCCACTATGGAAAACACAAAATTTCACTTTGTAACTATACGCCACATTTAATTAATTAATTACTAATTAATTAGCTAAATTTGACTAATGAGACTTAGAAAAATGAAAGAGAACATCATTAAAAACATATGTGCCAATTTTCAAAAAAATGACCAAAAATCACTATACGCCACTATGGAATACAGCCGACGAATTACGTTATTTTTTATAAATTATATATATTCTGTACAGTCAGATGTTGTATACACGACTGTTCTACATTAAATTTGGTTTCAGCCATGTTTAGAATGGAGAGTTGAGTGGTTAGGTGGTCTGCCTAGTACGCGGAAGGTCACGGGTTCGATCCTCATATCGGCGCATTCTCCGACTTTTTTTATCTGGAGCAATCGCAGAAACTTGTCAATTTCGTTTGTCTCAAGTTGTAATTGTTACAAATAAGGTGGGATAAACCATCTTTTAAAAACTCTTGTTATGTGTATCAGTTTCCTCTTGTATCATTTAATTGATCCCCACTGTGTGTCTTTGTTCTGGTGCGCAATACGTAATTCTATTTCGTTCTTTAAAAAAAACACCTTCCTAATGATATTCTTATTCTTCTTGTTGTGTAATCAGCAGAGAAAATAATACCCTTGATATATCCTTGATGTATTCATATTCGTATAGATCAAATCAGGCCGCTTCTTTATTATATATTAGTAAATTGTGATATTACAATTCATATGTATATCAACTTGATGAGAAATATTTGGACTAAAAATATTTTAGATCAATATTACCGTACGAGCTTAGAATTTGAGCGTGACATATTAATATTGTATTTAGTGGCCCGGAAGTTAACCTTTTGTTGTCCATTCCCAATTCGTGATGAAGGTCGCGCATTTATACATGAATGAACATCAAAAGAGCTCTCCGAGGGCTCATGTGTTATGTACTGCTCGTGAATATATAGTGTCCTACACAGCTAGTTTGGTTACGCGTAACCAAACTGGCTTGGAGTAACCAAACTGGCTTGGAGGAGACTACTCTTAATGTATGTACGTCACCAGTTTGATGCATTGGAAATCAATTTCGAGCCAGCATTTTACCAACACGTTTTGTCTTTTTTTAGAAGAAATGCAAATAAAAAAATTGCAACGAGTGTCAACTTGTAATATAATAATTATTCTCTTCGAAATTGTGTTAAACTTGTTTTTGCAATAGATATGCCCTTTAATATATATTATAAATAATAGGAGTCCAGGAATTTACCCTTGGGGTACACCACGACTTACATTTTAAAACTTGAACTCTAAATATCTAATAACATAATAATTATCTAAAAAGCCAAATTAAACATCTTGATTTTGTTCAGATGTTGGCGTAATATCTTGTATTTTACACGATTGTTCACACGATTACGAATATTGCAATGAACATGTTAAGGGAAGGGGTATCAACGTTTGGACAGTATTTATTGTGGGACATTAGAGCACATCAGACATATCGAATTGCATTCTGAATACGAAGAATGTCCTTCTGATATCAAATAATTTTCATTTTATGAAATTCGCAATGTAATACACATTTTATGGCAAATCATTAAAAATTGATATTTTTATATTTAACAGTACTCGAAGTAAATTTATAAATCTGATGATTTATATTTAAAGTGTATGTAGGTGGGATGAAAAGCCGATGATCAATTGAAAATTTTGACCTTTCGTATTGAAGATATGGATTTTTTTTCCCAAAACACCAAAATAAAAAAGGTCTTTTGGGAAAAAAATCCATATCTTCAATATGAAAGGTCAAAATTTTCAATTGATCGTCGGCTTTTCCTCCCAGCTACATACACTTTAAGACTATATCATTAAATTTATAAAATTTACTTCGAGGACTGTTATATCTCAAAATGTGAAAAATATCAAATTCTAATAATTTGTCTTAAGATTTGTATTAGATCGTGAATTTCATAAAATGAAAATTATTTGATATCAGAAAGACAATCTTCGTATTCAGAATGCAATTCGATAGGTCTGATGTGCTCTCATGTCCCACAAAAAATACTGTCGAAACGCACAAAACGCTCATTCCGGTTCCCTTAACCAAACGGCTCGTTAGATCACTATTTTTCATTGTTTTGTGTTGTGAATTTTGTCTGCCATAACTAAATAGCTATTAAGACTGTGGAAGTGCATATGAACTTTTTTGAATAAAAGTACACACCTGGTTCACGAATACGTCAAATTAGTGACATTATGTTTTATAAAATATCAGTCAGACAAGAAAATGATTAGAGTTATTTAGAAGGGTAGGTTTTATTTAAAATAAAAAATACATTTAATTGACTCGTCATTATTTTTAATTAGCTACAGCTCGATTGAAGTACGCACCTGGTGTATCAATGTCACGTAAACGGCATTATGTTTAAAATATGTTAATCAGAATGTAAGAACAAAAAAACGTGCATAAAATACGCACATGTGTCTACAATTACAATATTATATAGTCATATAATTAAAATTCTGTAAAATTTTAAACAGAAAAGAAAATATTTGGAGTTATTTAGAAGGGTAGGTATTCATTTGAAATAAAATGTCAATCCATTTAATTGAATTGACATTTTATTACCTAGCTACAGCTCAATGAAAGTAGACATCAGGTTACTGACACTCATTAAACGGTATTATGTTTAAAAAAAATGTTATCAGAAGATAAAAATGCATACAAACTCTGTAAAGTTGCATAAAATGCACACAGGCACCTACAATTTCTTAAATCACACAGTGGCATAAATTCTGTAAATGCCGTGAAGCAAAGTTACATACAAGACATCGGCAAATTTGATAAAATTGGACAAAGTTGCATGCAAATTTCATCACAAAAGATTAAACACAGTGTTTATGAAAATGTCTATACAGAGTGCTTTCAACACTATAGTGTAAAACATACCAATAATATACCCAAACGATTTGATGTGTTTATCATTGAATGTTTAAGAGCGTGTTGAAAATGTTTAATTTAGTATTTACCTCATACATTTAGTATCCCGTTGAATGTCTAGTTCACAATTTGCCTACTTGTCCACATTTCACGCATTCCTGATCAAGCTGTTTACGTGACATAACACGTGATTCATTACCACCGTACATTTGGTCGAGTGGGCCATTTGAGTAGACCCAACCATAGCATTGCAGATGCAGTATTTTATTCTGATGAAAGAGTTCAGTCAGTAAATGGACAATATTTTTACAGTGAATAACACAGCAGCGATTTCAATTCAACAAAAACAAAACAAAACCTAATAGAGGTTGTCCATAATGACGTATCTTACCGTAAATATGGCGGGCTATTCAAATGCATTCAACAAAGCATGATTGCAAACTACCGCGACAGTTCGTCTCACACACATAACAAATGTACTCCGATCAAATTGATCAGGTTGATGACAACAGTTGATTGAATGGACCACATAACACTGCGCCATGATTACGATGAAGGACACGGGTTCAAATCCTTTGTTTGGAGCCAATCAATAATTTCACGCGCAACCTCTATGTAAAAGGTTGTTATTGTATTATGTTGATGACAGCGTGCAAAGTACCTTCACCAAAAGGGTGTTCCTCTTTTATGACCATCTTCATTTTGTTACCACCAAGAGTCAAGAAGCTCTAAAACTGATTTATCTTCGGATGTGCAATATATATTTTGTCACAGGGCAAAACGTTTAATCAAATAAAAAATAAGACAAAAATAAAAAGTAATAAGACAAAAGATGTGCTTGTGTTCAACTTTCGTTGTACGACAATTTGATCGTTAGTTACTCGTGACAGCCCTGTCATCATGCGCCCTGTCATAAGTTAAAGCCATATTGTAACATTTCCATAAAAATAGATTAGTTTTTCTTTTCCATAAAATGTTAAGTTTTACTGTCAGATATGTCCCTTTTAATTTTGACCCGAACAACTGAGGTCAAGCAAAGAAAATTGGAATTTACTATCGGCGCCAATGCGTGTTACTCCGTCGGCCGTGCTACGGTACGAACCTTAGATATTTGTGTAAATTCAGTGAGGATGTTGTACATTACACCGATATGCCCCCTCCCTTAAAACCTAAATCGGCTTCAAACGTGGACGCTGTTGAGGACTATGCAAACGTGGTCGTCTGAATCCATACTCAATCGACATACCAGGGACGTTTTCCGCGATTTTGTTTGTGTGTTTTTAACCTAGCCATTGCGGACGTTAGCCTACATCTATTATAACAATAGAGGTCGTATTTCGCAAATACATTATACATATATTTGCGGTCGTTTGCAGACCTCCAGAAACTTAGGTCGGTCCCCCATTGCAGAGTGGTCCGCGATTTGAATGTGAAGTGTAAGTGTGCGTCCTCGTTTGCTGGCAAACACCTACACCGGGATACGTACTGTTTTGTGAACATCGCATACGCGTTCGACTAACATTTCGATCGTAATGATAAATCGTCTTACAAAGACATCACATCTAATTTGGCCCTATAGACCCATCGGTGCCCGGTTAGGTACCGATGGATCTTAACATCACTCCCTGGAGATGAAATGAGTTGTAACAAGCGTACTAATTAACAGTTGCATAGTGTTTTTGTTTTTCATTTTAATAAAACACTAATTAACTGTACAAATGTTCAGGGTACGATAAAAAGTGCCATCGGTACCTCTTCGGGTACCGATAGCGCTTACTTAACTTTACTTTTGTCCTCCGCTTGTTCCTCTCAGAGTCGCGGGGAAATGATGGTACGCCTGTCTTGGGCTGCATGGGTAGCATCTGCCAGGTTGGTGTTGTGTCTTGTCAGGATTTTCTTGACCCCCTCAATCCATCTTCTTCTTAGTCTTCCTACAGGCTTGGTACCGGACAGTTTGCTGTCCGCAGGGCTGGTTGATTTGGTGGCATGCGCATAAGATGCCCAAACCATTTGATGCGATGGCTTTCAATCTGGTCTAGCATAGGCTTGGTGTCAACCATGTCTCTGATGACTTCATTCCTGATTTTGTCCCGTTTTGTCTTGTTTACAGCTTTTCGTAGGCATTTCATTTCACAGGTGGTGATCTTCCGTTCAGTCTTTTTATTCACAGCCCATGTTTGTGCCTGATAACAGAGAGTCGGAGTATAGATTGCGTTGATGATTGTTCTTTTTTGCATCCATTGGCACGGCTGGGTGGGAAAGTATAGGCCCAAGCATGAAGGTAATGTTGTTTGCTTTCTGGCATCTGGTTTGGATTTCTCGGTCTATCTTCCCATCTTTAGTAAAGATGCTGCCCAGGTACTTAAACTCCTTCGATTGCTGGAGGGTGGTGTTGTCAATCTTGATGTCCAAGGTCTTTTGGGATCGGCTGATCATCATGGTTTCTGTCTTTGGGATGCTTATGTTCATGCCATACTTCTGGCAGGTTGTGTGCAATCGGTTGGTGTGGTTTTGCAAGCTAAGGCTGTCACGATGGATGAGACATTGATCATCTGCAAACAGTAGTTCATTGAGAGCTTCTTCATCTAGATTTGCTTCTTGGGTGATCCTGTCCATAAAAATGAGGAACAGGAGAGGCGAGAGGACGCCTGACTTCACAGGAAACCACTTGGTGAGTCCTGTCCTTGTCCTGAAAGTGCAGAGGCTGTCCCTGTAGATGGCTCTCATACTGTCCAGCAGTTGCCCTTTTACACCGTAGTCTTCTAGCACAGTCCAGAGTAGATCAGACGCCTTTTCCTGGTCTATGAATATAGTGTACAGATCTTGGTTGTACTCAATACTCCTTTCACACAGCTGTCTCAGAGCAAATATGCCATTAGTGCACCCTCTGTTCTTCCTGAACCCAAACTGCGTTTCACTCAGCTGATGTTCCACTTACTGGTCTTATTCGTTTTTCTAAGATCTTTGCATACATCTTCCCAGTATGGCTGAGTAGAGAGATTCCTCTATTATTACTACAATCTCTTTTACTCCCTTTCTTTTTTCTTCCAGATGGGGGACAATTGTTGCCAGTCATCGGGTACTGCTCGCTCTTCCCAAGCCCTCTTAAACACTCTTGCCAGCCATTTGACTCCTGTATCTCCACAAGCAAGTATGGCTTGCTTCTGTTGTGATGTCATCAATTCCAGCTGCCAAGTTTTTGGGACTGGTTTTAATAGCATTACTTACTTCCTCCTGGAGTATGGGTGGATCAACTTCCTCTTGGAACCGAGGATGGAAGTGTTGCTGCTGTTAATAGTCTTCTTGCAGTTACGCCGGGCTTCCCTGTACTCGTTGTAGTCTGCTTCCATGTTGCTTTTGGACCATTTCTTGAAAAGTCTTTTCTTCTCTTTGGTTGCTGCTTTGACCGTGTCATTCCACCAGGATGCCCCTTTCTCTTGTCTCGTTTTTCTTTTTTTAGTCCCACAATTTGCTTTAAGGGTGTCTGTTATAGTCGTTGGGCTATTTCATTGTCTTTTAACAGTTCCGTGTCGTTTTCCATTCGAATCCGTCCGTTTACATTTCCTTTGTTTACTTTGAGCGGTAGTATATCAGCTGCAAGCTTGCTGGGCCATTCGCACCGATAGCGCTATATGACCAAAAAAGATGTTGTGCCTAAGACGGTTTATTCAAAATCTCTTATTTTGACAAAACTACAGCAGCCAAAGTCTTGATTTTTGCAGGTTGTCTTAGTTTACTGAAGCACATTACATTCGTGTAAAAAGAGAATTAAAAAATATATTGAGGGTGTTCTCATCAGTAAATATTACAATATGGCTTTAAGTTGCTTTTAAGATACAGAGTTAGTTACAACTTTGCAGACAATTACAAGACAGATGAATAAATAATATCTGAAAAAGGACAGTGTTTTGTTGTACCATCGCAAAATGCAGTTCATTGTCAATATGTAACCTTTTTATGGGACACCTTGTACTATCACTTTCACCATAACTCTTTTGTTTCATTACAAATATGATTTTGTTTGAAATTTAACGACAAATGACAATAAATTAGCAGCTTTGACGCAAAATATATAACTTTATACGTATCTCACACCTGTTCACGGTGGATGAAACCCGCGTTCGTTCAGGCAATTATAGATGGTAATTGCATATTGTTTTTGTTTTACACATGGTTATACATGTATGTATGCCTGTATATTGCATTGTATGCACATTAATTACACGATGAAATAATTGTTTCATATTTCAGGCGTTTCACGTGGTTCATACTGTATGGTGGACATAGCGGCCACAAAGCAATAGCCACAGGCGTTAGTTACTTTTGATTTGAAGCACCGAAGCTAGCACATCATTTCAACAGTTTTCAGCATCTGTGTACGATTTGACCATTTTCGCGCAAATTTGACCTAATTTCCATAAATAAAACCATCTGTTTTGGTGGTCTAAGGCAATATTTCTACGGATAACCTTACACAGGATGAACATGGTAAGCGCATTTGAATTATTATTTTATGATTTTGTATTTAAATATAAAAGGAATACCAAATAATGACTGTTTAGGTGACGAAACTTTGGTCTGGAATGACTTAGTTAAGGCATTTGATTCTATGGATCAAATCATGCAAGCCGAAAATGCTGAATTACATTTTAAATATTGATTTAAAGCCGTATTCGTTACCGCAAATGATGGACTAATAATTAGTAATAACTGTCGGGAAGGGTTTCTGTCCATTACAAGCTGGAACTATGCGGTCAATTGAAAGAATCCTCGCGGTTGAACTTTTAACGTGGAACTCTGCGATTTTATGTCATAATTACGACATTAATTTAAATCGCGTCTATCAACATTAGTCCTTTTCACATAGTGACGTATTTTATTTATTATTTATTTTTTGCTCTGGTAGTGATAAGTGAATTATATTGAAAATATGGTATATTTACATTACTGTTAACCTAGTTTTAATCGACAATAATATTTTAATCAAGATTATGCAGCAAATGAAAATCGCCATGAGAGATGTATGGATGTCAACTGGAATAGCGCATCATGAGTGAGTAAAATGGAAGAGCCACACGCCACAAAAGTACCATAAACGTCGTCTTACACCAACGTTGTGAGAAGCTGTGAGATATCGCATGTTTTAAAAAGCAGAATTAAAAATATTGAGGGTGTCCACCATCATTAAATGTTCCACTATGGCTTTAAGTTGCTTTTAAGATACAGAGTTATATAGAACTCTGCAGACAATTACAAAAAGGATGAATAAATAATATCTGAAAAAGAACAGTGTTTTGTTGCCAATATTTAACCTTTTTATGGGACACCTTGTACTATCAATTTCACCATAACTCTTTTGTTTCATTACAAATATGATTTTGTTTGAAATTTAACGACAAATGACAATAAATTAGCAGCTTTGACGCAAAAGATATAACTTTATACGTATCTCACACCTGTTCACGGTGTATGAAACCCGCGTTCGTTCAGGCAATTATAGATGGTAATTGCATATTGTTTTTGTTTTACACATGGTTATACATGTATGTATGCCTGTATATTGCATTGTATGCACATTAATTACACGATGAAATAATTGTTTCATATTTCAGGCGTTTCACGTGGTTCATACTGTATGGTGGACATAGCGGCCACAAAGCAATAGCCACAGGCTTTAGTTACTTTTGATTTGAAGCACCGAAGCTAGCACATCATTTCAACAGTTTTCAGCATCTGTGTACGATTTGACCATTTTCGCGCAAATTTGACCTAATTTCCATAAATAAAACCATCTGTTTTGGTGGTCTAAGGCAATATTTCTACGGATAACCTTACACAGGATGAACATGGTAAGCGCATTTGAATTATTATTTTATGATTTTGTATTTAAATATAAAAGGAATACCAAATAATGACTGTTTAGGTGACGAAACTTTGGTCTGGAATGACTTAGTTAAGGCATTTGATTCTATGGATCAAATCATGCAAGCCGAAAATGGTGAATTACATTTTAAATATTGATTTAAAGCCGTATTCGTTACCGCAAATGATGGACTAATAATTAGTAATAACTGTCGGGAAGGGTTTCTGTCCATTACAAGCTGGAACTATGCGGTCAATTGAAAGAATCCTCGCGGTTGAACTTTTAACGTGGAACTCTGCGATTTTATGTCATAATTACGACATTAATTTAAATCGCGTCTATCAACATTAGTCCTTTTCACATAGTGACGTATTTTATTTATTATTTATTTTTTGCTCTGGTAGTGATAAGTGAATTATATTGAAAATATGGTATATTTACATTACTGTTAACCTAGTTTTAATCGACAATAATATTTTAATCAAGATTATGCAGCAAATGAAAATCGCCATGAGAGATGTATGGATGTCAACTGGAATAGCGCATCATGAGTGAGTAAAATGGAAGAGCCACACGCCACAAAAGTACCATAAACGTCGTCTTACACCAACGTTGTGAGAAGCTGTGAGATATCGCATGTTTTAAAAAAGCAGAATTAAAAAATATTGAGGGTGTCCACCATCATTAAATGTTACACTATGGCTTTAAGTTGCTTTTAAGATACAGAGTTATATAGAACTCTGCAGACAATTACAAAAAGGATGAATAAATAATATCTGAAAAAGAACAGTGTTTTGTTGCCAATATTTAACCTTTTTATGGGACACCTTGTACTATCACTTTCACCATAACTCTTTTGTTTCATTACAAAATATGATTTTGTTTGAAATTTAACGACAAATGATAATAAATTAGCAGCTTTCACGCAAAATATATAACTTTATACGTATCTCACACCTGTTCACGGTGGATGAAACCCGCGTTCGTTCAGGCAATTATAGTTGGTAATTACATACGGTATTTGCTTTCTTTCACACATGGTTATATATGTATACCTGTATATTGCATAATATGCACATTAAGTACATGATGAAATAATCGTTTTGTATTTCAGTCCGCGTTGACGTGCGATTTACTCGGCGATTTATTATCTTAAAACACATTTCATTGATGATGTAGTTCATAGTTGCTGTTGGACATAGCAGCCACAAAGCAATAGCCACTAGCCGTTAGTTACTTTTGATTTGAAGCACCAAAGCTAGCGCATCATTGCGGCATCTGTGCACGATTTGATCATTTTCGCATAAATTTGTACTAATTTCCATAAATAAAAGTATCTGATTTGGTGGTCTAAGGCAATATTTCTACGGATAACCTTACACAGGATGAACATGGTAAGTGTATTTGAATTATTATTTTATGATTGTGTATGTAAATGTTAAAGGAAAATCAAATAATGACTGTTTATTTAAGTAAGAAAACTTTGGTATGCGATGACTTCGTTAAGGCATTTGATTTTATGGATCAAATCAAGTAAGTGCTGACTTTAAAGCCATAATGTACGAGTTCCGTCAATTTGTTATTTTGTCATTCGTTACCACAAATGGTGAACTAATAATCAGTAATAACTGCAAGGAAGCGATTTTGCCAATTATAGGCTGAAACAATTCGGTCAAATGAAAGAACCTTCACTTTTGGCCGTTTAACGCGCAGCTCTGAGATTTGATGTCGTTATTGCGACATTACGACATTAATTGAAAACGCGCAGTGTCCTAATAACAACGAATTTGGCTGATTCCATTCCCGGATTCCATTTAAGTGTTACGTTGAGACATTACAAATATACTAAAAATTCATGTTTGAAAAAGATATTAACCAAGTAATTTAATTTAAACATTTATTTTCTTTAACGCTTGTACCTAAAGGTGTGGGTAGTTGTATCAACATTAGACATGTTAAAGGGGTTTTTTTAATTTTATTTTTTGGTGCGCTATAACGGAAGACCGAATTAAAAAGACTATTTTGCGTCTGACGTCCTGTCAACCAGACCAAAAATTCTGTACTGCGCAGGTCAGCAACCAATCACGTTGCGTCTTTGCCATGACGTCAGACACAAACTAGTCTTTTTAATTCGGTTTTCAATTATAAAACGTTCCGATTTACCACCAAATGGCTAGGTGTAATTATGGTACCATCTCATTACATTTTTTGGCATATTGGTTAAATACCACTAATTAGAGCTGGGCAATGTTTAAAAAAAGAGAGGGGCTATTTTCTTGCATGGCAATCCGCTGCACATCGCTGTAGACACTGCCAGAGTGTCGGGGAGATAAAAAATTACCTTTGCCAATTTGTCATTAAATGAAAAGGCACACTTATATTGTCCATATATTAGCGTCATTAGAATGAGCAATGGTCAATTCTCTTTAAATTGCAAATCTTGTGCTAAAAGTTACTATTTTCACCTGTTTTGTCATACGGTTGTAAATTCAATGAACTATGACTTTGCTAAAGAGCGCTTACAAATTGATATGGAGCGCATATTAAGATGTCCTCCATTGGAGCAAGAATGTAAAGCTGATAACGGTTTTGTATTGTCGCCATATTTAATATGTGCGTCATCAAATTGTGTATTGCAGTTTGTTTACATGATAATTTATTTTGTAATGACAGGTTTATTGATGAATGATAGCCCTGGATTATTGGTGTCGATCATGTTACTAAAAAGGTAGATCTGTACGACACACAACAGAATATAAGGATGCACTGTATGTGTATTAAAGCCATATTGTAACATTTCCATACAAAAATACATTCGGGTTTCGTATCCATAAAATGTTAGCTTTACTGTCAGCGCCAATGCGTGTCACTCTGTCGGTCGTGCTATACAGCACGGTCCTTTGATATACACTACGCAAAAAAAAAAAAGTTTCTTTATTGTTAGGAAATTTACCCACTATTAAATTCTAGCGACTAATTTTGTACGTTTGCTAAATAATCGCATGCGGGTGATTGTCCTGCGCATTTTGACACCTCAATCACTACTCTACGACACTCCTGGGAAAAGATATAAATGGTTAAGTAACACGAGGTCGAAAAATGAAAATTGCAAAAAGGCCTATTCAAGTTTTCAGCATAAAAGAACACAAAAAAAAAACATGCAGATAACATTTTTGTTTAATTGCTGAGCACATTTCAGGCATCATACTGCCGTTTCCAACTTCACTTGAGATTAATCTCTTTCTTTAATAGTCTTTCAATACATTGTGTGTCCACCGTTAGGCCAATAGTATTAGCTATAACCCTAAAATTTCTCATAACAAGCTGATTTTTTCAGGATAGGTCCAGAAACATGTGTAGAATCAAATTCCAAAAGTCCCTGAAAATCCCCCTTGTGCTTCCTTCAAAATCCAAGATGGCGTCCAAAATGGCCGCCATTTTCAGTTTTTATCATAACTTTCCCCCAGACATGTTAAAATCACAAACAAAGCATCTAAATATATGTTTTGAGGTACACGGAATGTTTTAAAAACATTTGCAAGAGGTTTCAATCATCCTAAGTAGCCAAAATCCAAGATGGCGTCCAAAATGGCCGCCATTTTCAGTTTTTATCATAACTTTGCCCCCAGACATGTTAAAATCACAAACAAAGCATCTAAATATATATTTTGAGGTACAAGGAATGTTTTAAAAACATTTGCAAAAGGTTTCAATGATCCTAAGTAGCCAAATTCCAATATGGTGGACAAAATGGCCGCCTTTTTAGTAAGTAAAATTAGTTTTCAACCAGACATGTGTTTAAGATGTGTTAATTGGCATTGGAGAAAGTTCAAAACTCATGATTTGTAAGCAGACTTGTAATGCACATCATCCAAATTCACTACCATTATTACCATCATTATTTTACAATATTGATTCAGTGCTTTTATCATATGTACAATACAATAGTTACCATTATTTTCTATTTGCCTCCAAAAGAGCTGAGCTCATACCAAGATGGCTTAAGCCTATGTTCACATCGGTATCCCCGTGATGTAATGTAATCAAATGGTACACCTTAAACTTGATCAACTTGCACTGTGTTTTCGGCATTAATGTTCTTCAATGCTGGTTCGGTCTCCTCATTGTCTCCAACTAGTACAGGTGATGTGTTGCTGCAAGACTGACCACAGCATTTGCTGCACATCAATGTACAGAAGAGTCTCAAGTTTCTTGCAGCTGCATGTCATGTTCTTGCAGCCATCTTCCCAGCAAACACAAAACGTTTTCGACATCATTCGCAAAAGGTTATAAAAGGTTGTCAGAAAACGTTTAAATGTCGGGTTATATAAAGGGTATATTAAGAGTATAAAACGTTTTCATAACCTTAAAAAACATTTTTGATAATCTACTGCTCAGCAAACAAAAATGTTTTACAGAAAACGCTTAAATGTCGGGTTATATAAAGGGTCATAAAACGTTTTAATAACATTCCAAAAACATTCGTGAAAACTTGATACAAAACATTCTAAACAGAATGTTATTTCGGGGTTGAAAAAATATTTTGCGAAATATGTTTGCCCAAAATATTTTCAATAACGTTTTAAAAACGTTTTCGTGACCTTTATATAACCCGACATTTAAATGTTATTAAAAGGTTTTGGAAAAAACATTTTAAGAACATTTCTGTGTTTGCTGGGTTCAAATATTTTAACATAATGTTATTTAAGTATTGACACAATATTTAGCAAAAATGTTTGCAAAAATAGTTTACAATAACATTTTTTGAAAACATTAAAAAATATTGTTGTAGTGTGTTTCTGTACAAAACGTTTTAAAACGTTGTTATGACTTTTATATAACCCGACATTTTAATGTTATTAAAACGTTTTGACCTAAACCAAAAGCCAAAATATAACTTATATAAAACGTTTTTAAAACGTTTTTGTGTTTGCTGGGTTGTTTGCATCCACATGATATCATGTTGAGCAATGTGTCTGGTGCAACAGCGGGTTCTGTTTCTACTGGAACAAGAATTCGATCTTGTGATCTCCATCCCCAGTCAGTTGGACTTAGGTTGTTCCCCATCCATTCTTGAACCGTGAGAAAAGTGCCATATCCATCAAATACAACAATCGGGTGTGCTCCATAATGCTTTAGCATGTGTGATGTGTAATTCTGACATATGCCTGCATAGGTGGAGGGATGTGGCCAAATGGCATGTCGAAGTAGGTAACCACCATCTACTACAAAGAGACAAGTCTCTGGCAGCTTGGAATGCTCAGTGAACGATTTCAACAGAAGGCCCAGGGAACTCTTTGGCGATTTACGCATAAGGTCATCTTCAAAGCGAGAAGGTGGCTGAGGACCTAGTTCGTACGTAAAGAACGACGCTATCTCAGAGCTGTTGTTCAGTACACATGTGATTTTATTAAATAATAGAGTCGGATTCACTTCTACTTGTTGTCCCCTAACTCGCACCATCTTGTCCTTTGCTCCAATCATAATAACCTTGTCATTTCGGCGTAAGGCAATGTTTGTAAACTTCGTACCCGTTTTTTCTATTGCTGACTTCGTGCCAACTTCCACCGCTCTATCACAGTTAGCGGATGAATCTGCTACAGTCCCAGTTGACACGTACCAGACGATTCAGTCCATACCCAGCAAAGGGGGATGTGCCTTCAACCAACCAACAAAAACTTTACGATCCCCTATGTTCCCGTATGAACACCCGTGAACTGCTCTAAAGCATCATAATCTGGGGCACATCGAGAAAGTGCGTAGACTCACTTGGTTAATGTACTGTCTGTGATGCCGCGACCATGTGTCATCCCCCTGATGTCTTCAAAGTCCACAACAAAACACTGCTCAATGGTTTTGTCAGAGAAGTTTCCACCCCAGAAAAAATCTAGACGTCGGATGGTGAAATATCCTTGTCTGTGAACAGTTGGTACTCATCTGGGGGCATGTTTTTCCCCAAAGACTCCATCTGTTGTAAATACAACCTTGCAGGTTTGGCATAGTGGAGATGCCCTGCAGCGTAGAAGTGAGGCATCATCTCTCTTATGCAGTAGAGGTGGAGCTTCCAATTCCCTGTTCTTTCAGCTCTAATGAAATGCCGAATATATTAAAGGGTCACCTGTCTGATGTATTGCACCCACAGCTTCCCAATTCTGCTTTTACCTGCTTTGATGTCTCTTCACGCTATTACAGGCTGTGACACAGTCTCAGCCATTTATCGTCGAGGAAAGCGCAAACCCCGAACAAGAAACATGAATATGACTTGTTAGATACCTTTACAAATGCCAGCAGCATGCATGATGAGGTACAGAGAGCAGGGGAGAGCTTCATCCTGAAGATGTATGGGGCTAGCAATGGTTCATTGAATGAATACCGCCACACTGTATACAAACGGGCAATTGGTCGCAGTAACCTTAGCTCTTCATTTGAGCTCGCGAGTTTACCCCCAATTTGTGCTGCTGCAAAACAGCACTCATTCCGCACTTTCCTCACGGTTCAAGAATGGATGGGGAACAACCTAAGTCCAACTGACTGGGAATGGAGATCACAAGATGGAATTCTTGTTCAAGTAGAAACAGAACTCGCTGTTGCACCAGACACATTGCTCAACATGGTATCATGTGGATGCAAACAAGATGCAACAACATGACATGCAGCTGCAAGAAACTTGAGACTCTTCTGTACATTGATGTGCAGCAAATGCTGTGGTCAGTCTTGCAGCAACACAGTACCTGTACTAGTTGGGGGACAATGAGGAGGAGACCGAACCAACATTGCAGAACATTAATGCAGGAGACACAGTGCAAGTTGATTAAGTTTAAGGTATACCATTTGATTGCTTTATATCACATGGATACCGATGTGAACATAGGCTTAAGTCATCTTGGCATGAGCTCAGCTAGTTTGGAGGCAAATAGAAAATAATGGTAACTATTGTATTGTACACATGGTAAAAGCACTGAATCAATATTGTAAAATAATGATGGTAATAATGGTAGTGAATTTGGATGATGTGCATTATAAGTCTGCTTACAAATCATGAGTTTCGAACTTTCTGCAATGCCAATTAACACATCTTAAACACGTCTTAGGCGGTCATTTTGGACGCCATCTTGTATTTTGGCTTTATATCTAGGTATTGAAATCCTTCGAGTACATTTTGAATATATCCATTGTACCTCAAACCTATATGAGATAAGTCTGGTTGAAAACTAATTTTACTTACTAAAATGGCCGCCATTTTGGCCGCCATATTGGAATTTGGCTACTTAGGATCATTGAAACCTCTTGTAAATGTTTTTAAAACATTCCTTGTACCTCAAAACATATATTTAGATGCTTTGTTTGTGATTTTAACATGTCTGGGGGCAAAATTATGATAAAAACTGAAAATGGCGGCCATTTTGGACGCCATCTTGGATTTTGAAGGAAGCTCAAGGGGGATTCTCGGGGACTTTTGGAATTTGATTCTATACATATTCCTGGACCTATCCTGAAAAAATCAGCTTGTTATGGGAAATTTTAACCTTTTAATGATATATGAGCTAATACTATTGGCCTACGTTGGCTTCCTTTGCAGCAGCCACGCGGCGTCTCATGCTCCTAACGAGGCGTCGAATGTTACCTTGCCCAACCCAGTTCCACTCGTTGATAACGATGCGACGCAATCCCACCACTGTTGTATCTGCCTTTATCTTCTTGTTGACTCGTCTCTTGTGCTGATCCCAAAGGTTCTCCAAGGGGTTAAGATCAGGGCTTCTGGAAGGCCACTCAAGTGTCTCAATTCCTTCTGCTTCCAGGAATGCAGCTGGTAATCATGACCTGTTTTGAATCCCTTTTCCAAATCCATCTCTCAAAACGTAAATGTCTTAGTACCCACTTACCTTTGTCTTTGATCATTCATCTGCACAATAAGATTATCCAACATGCATCAATTAAAATGCTTTAAATTAAAATTGAAAAGGCGGGAATAATGAAACCGTCTTGGATCAGTGAATCAGCTCTAAAACCATTGAATAGGCTTCTTTGCCATTTTCATTTTTCGACTTCGTGTTACTTAAAAATTCATATCTTTCCTCAAGAGTGTCGTAGGGTAGTGATTGAGGTTTCAAAATGCGCAGGACAATCTCCCGCATGCTATTATTTAGCAAACGTACAAAATTGGTCGCTAGATTTTAATAGTGCGTAAATTTCCTAACCATAAAGAAACTTTTTTTGCGTAGTTTATGTATGACCGTCCCGTAAGCCATGTACGCACTGTGTTATGAACATCGTGTTCGACTAATTGTTTTTCTTGGGGAATAATAATAACTTTGTAATTCATATGAACTGATTTTTTTTCTTGAGGAAGTTATAAAATTGATTTTCTCCATTCATCTTTGTAATTATTAATATTATTAATTTGTCCATCTTATTTTGTGAAAATTGAAGGTGCTATTTATGTTCATAAAAATGTAAGTTTTGTTATTATTATTCACTTGACTTGATTTAGCCATTTATACATGCTTTTATTTCAAGTTCAAGTTTATTTGTTTTCATCTCAATTCACAACAAAGTTATAAAAAAATGGAAATGCAAGATAAGAAATACGTAATAGTATCACTTATAGTTATAGAAACACAATAAGAACAGTGTAGTTAGATGTAGTAGTCTTCGCAGTCCGAATCGTGACAACTTATCGCATAAATAATATCTCTTTGTTTGCAATGAGGAATCTTGAACTTGGGGTGGACTAACTTCTGTCTCAAAGTGTTGCAGAGTTTTAATGTTGACCTAGGGTATTATCTTCCCTCCGATTTACTTCATTCTTGATGAGATTTTGTAATTGGTAGCATATAATACATGTAGATCATATATCTCATTATCATTCTCAAATTTGAAAATTATGAAAAAACGTCGATTTGTGGTAACCACGCCAAGAAAATTTCCCACGCCCATTTGCATTGTTAGTAGATCCAGCAGATTTCACTTCGATAAAATCGGGACATGCATGGGCATCAGTAGCGAAGCCAACGAGGGCAGGGGGACAGAGTGCCCCCCACACACAAACATTTAAAAAAAGTGCCCCTCTGACAAAAAATCGCGAAGGCAAAGGAAAAGAAAAGGAGCAATGAACCCGCTTTCCACGAAAATTCACCCCGATCATAGGCCACTTGTAAACATACAAAGCTTCAAATAACTAACGCCCTCAGTGTTCTCATGTAGAAGTTAATAATGTGACATGTTCTTAAACATGTCAAAATGTTTCTCACTTAGAAAGTAGTGGCAATATAGATAGGAATATTGTACATGATTGAACAATGATTTTGTTGGGATCACAAATTCCTAGTGCAGCAACAGCAATAACAGGTGTGCTAATTTCTTTTTATACGTTCTCTTATTGTCTTATTTTCATGGGCCCCTTGTCTTTTAATTTTTCAGGCCCCCTACGCCTCACGAGCCTGGGGTGAAAAAACCTATATTGGAAACTTAATAGATTTAGATTTACATCGATATGTGACTTGATTCAATCTTTACGTGGTCGTGACTTTAATTTAAAGGTTATTGATCCGATCGACAACCTCACCCCCTCCCTTTTTTTCACCAAATTTGAGATTTTGGTATCAGAAGAAAGCTCGTATTTTTCTCAAAATCTTACACTAAATGACAGAAGTTTAACACCAGGATTTCAAAAAAAAATCAGTATCAAGCATTATAGTTTTTTCCTAATATTTACTGAAAAATGAAAATTATTGCTTTTTATTTGGCCGAGAAAATTAAATTTACATTGAAAAGGTGCAACTTAAAATTTTGCTAATTTCAACACCATATTTGATCGTTTGCCTCATTAAATGACTGAGTGAGCCTTGTACAACAATAGAAATCGGTTGATTAGAGTTCTGCCTGTATAGCGCATTTCCAGAACGAGATCAAAGCACAAACTTTTTTTTTTTAAATGATGCGTTTAAAAGACACAGCTATTAGCTTGCGATAATAATAGATAATTTGATATTGACACCCACTTCAAAACCAATCTAACGCATGCATCGTCATCGTTTGTCCATAAATTTTTGTTGTTGAGATGACCATGAGATTGGCATCTGAAAACACATATTGATTTGGAGGATTATTTTAGACTTTGTAAGAAATATCTCCAATAAGGTATTAGTATTTTCTTGTAGTTATATCAAAAACAACAAATGCACAGCTAACTACGACGTACCTGGGAAACCTCTTCGTCAGTATCTAAATATAGAATAAGCCCTGATTTTTAAATCATCAGAACCTGCTGTTGCTTGGCCATTAATAATAAATTTCTGTTTAAAATAAAAAAATTAATTTCGGATTTATATAGCGCCTTTTCCAGCTAGATCTTGAAGGATTCAAAGCGCTGTAATTTCGCTGCCATGGTGAATCATCGCAATCAGATCGTATCATCTAGGCCAGTTGCAGCCGAACCTCAGGCGCAGACCTATCCGGCCGCACTTAGATTGTAACATCCACCATTTATCTGTGCAGCTCCCCATATTCCATTGGGTGAAGGAAGTTTTTGATAACCAAACAACTAATCATCGATTTTTTTTAAAGCAGGAGGAAACCGGAGATCCCGGAGAAAACCTGCGAGAGCGAGCATGGAATCGGAATAAACCAAGTGCACATGAGTCCTTGGGCCGCGCCGGGGCTTGAACCCGGGACCTCAGTGGTGCAAAGCGAGGGAACTACCGCTGCGCTAACTCGCCCTCCCAACTCGCCCTAACTCGCCCTCCCATTGACCTGATATACAGTGTACCTCAATAAAAATTACCGGTGCATTTATTTGTTACAACTCCTTTCAAAAAGTAAACAAAGGAATCACAAAATTAAAAACGGAACATGAACCACATTTTGTTTCCTTCTGGTATCTGTGCAAATTTGGTTCGACTCGAAGTCGTTATTGGTTACAAAGGAACGAATGATTATGAAACTCATGTCCCAATTTAGACTAGTCAATTTAAGTAAAATAATTGGTGCACCTAGACAAATTGGAACACCGATGTATTTCTTTGTTAGTGACCCTAAACACTTTCCTGACCAACATATCCAAAAATGACTAAAAAGGACAAATTTGTTTTTATTTCACATAGCCAAAACGGCTTTTATTTCCATGTGCTCAATGGGAGAAAGACATGTATACAGAAAATGAAAAACTACACAGATTTACATAATGCAGGAGAACATTGAAAATAAAACATTACATGTTTGAAAAGAGCGCAATCCATTACAGCTTTTAAAAAGAATGGTGAAAAAAAGGACAAAATGGTAATTTGCATATATCCGAAATGATCGTTGATGCAGGGCTCAAATTTGAAAATTGGGCGAATATTTAATTACACATGAGAGCATTGTAACCAAAAGTGAGCATAATGCGTTGAAAGATCTGAAAAAAAATAAGAACATAACCATTTTAGCAGCTGACAAGGGTCGTTGAACTATCGTAATGAACCATTGTTGAATATCATCGAAAGACAAGTGAGTTGTTGAAAGACAGTGATACGTATGTAAGACTGAAAGATCCAACTAAGAAATACTAAGAACAGTTCATGATGCAGTCATGTCTACAGTAGAATTCACCACGACCTTTGCAGGACTTAACCCCCATTAAAAGCTATTAAACCAAGATAACACTCATTGAAAACAGCTCAACTATGTTACATCAGATCTTCTCTGGTTAAATCCACACACACATGTGTCTGTTTTACCTGTGCAATGAGCAATGAGCTGGTATTATAGTTTCAGTTGGGTGAACGATTATAAAGCAAACGCAAGGTAATAATTACCGCGTGGCCTTTGTTCACGAAATGAGACAATACTGTGCATATTGTTAACCACATTCTTGAACATGTGAAACATAATGGCTGTGGGCCGTAACACGGTTTGGAAATAATTTCTTCATATTTTTGGTGTTATCTGTCGTTTACATATCCTTCCTAAAACACCAAAGTGCGAATATTTCCAAACACCTAAATTAGCTAAAAATTTAGGACATGTTACAACACTATATTTTCTAGAATTTCAGAAGAGTGCTTTAAATATTGGCCGGTTATTTTTCACACAGTGACGTTAACTAGGCAATGTACTATTACCTATAACATACACTAAAACACCAAAGTGCGAATATTTCCAAACATCTAAATTAGCTAAGAATTTAGGACATGTTACAAAACTATATTTTCTAGAATTATAGAAGAGTACTTTTAATATTGGCCGGGTATTTTTCACACAGCGACGTTAACTAAGCAATTATCCATACTTCTAACATACACTATTTGTAGAGGTTACGCGTCAATGGTAAGAGCACTGTGTATTGTGTATAGGAAAACGGACAGTAACTGCAGTATGTAAAGAAAATTGTGAAAAGATTGCTAGAAGATGATAGCATCACTAAGGCACGACATTGTTTGCTTCTTCCATCTTTAGAGTCAATGCCTAAATGTTACGGTCTTCCAAAAAATCCTGGATTGGATGGGTTTCTTACCAAGCTGATCGAGAGGAGAGGACATTGTTTCCCCATTCGTTGGTTTTTCTTTCAACCACCTCAAGAACTCAGCTGATTTTGTTGACAAAATCACTGATATCACGCTAGGACCAAGGGGTGTTATGGTGCCATATGACGCCACAGTCTTATTCACCAAAGCCGATCCCTAATGCACTTCGCATCATGATCATGCTCGATTTGTTGAACAATGACAGTACTCTGGGTGGCCGCACCTCTTTATCTGTGGACTATATCATGGAAATGTTAACTTTCTGTGTAAATACCTCTTTATACTTCCAAGGCAATCTGGTCTCCCAACTAAACTGCCGTATATAGTCAGTTTACAAATGATCGTAAACTGATCATAGACGGCAATCTAAGATACCTGAAAAATTATAGCGCCCTCTGTTGTTATTAATTAACTTTAATACGTATATGAATTGTTTTGAAGATATTTGTGACACAATATAATATAAAAACTGGTAATTTGATAAGTAAAATTCCTCTACGAGGTATAGGGAGGTTATGAAGGTATCGGTCGCAAAAAAAAAAAGCGCTCAAAAACAATATTTTTGGACTACAAGGAAACAATTACTGCACACAAAAAATTCATATTGAATTATCCGCTCTCTCTGTCTTGCATTTGAATTGTTGGGCAGAACAGTGAATTACAAAGGTCTCCAATCCAGTTCCAATTAGAACAACGCCTGGCTGTTCGTAAACCCTAACGTGAGTAGAATTTGTACTCTGAATGATTTACCAAGGTTAAATAATACGAAAACAGCACAACATCCCCTGCACCTGTGGTCATAAAAAGTCCACTTAATTTTTAAAATGTCATTTCGCTGGTATGCCTTTAGTTAATACTTATGTACGTTCATTGAATCAAAACAAGAATCCATTATATTTTTGTTAATTAAATAGAGTAGAAATGGGTTCAGTAGTAATTAGAAACTGGAAAATGTAAACCTGTACCGTATATTCATTACTTATTTAGTGGTCCACTGTTTATTGTATGAAAGCAATGATACGCGAAAGCAAGGTCAATTGTCACGCACGATGACGCATATTCTATATGTACAATTAATCAAAAAGTGTATTGTCCATTTTCTTCGTAGTAACGCGCCTAGGTAGTGTTTTGTTGCAGCAAAAATAACACAAACGATTGCGATTCTTAAGCTTCGGTTGATTCATTACTTATTTAGCGGTGCACCGATATTGTGTGAAATTAATGATACGGGAAAGCAAGGTCAGTTGTCACGCCCGGGTTGTCACGTATCTTCTACAATTAATCAAAAGTGTTTTGTCCGTTTTTGCCATAGTAACGCGCCTTAGTGCTTTTCAAAGCAAAATAACACAAACGATTGCATCTGTAAGCCTCGATTGACTTTGGCTTGGCTACATATGTATTTCACAGGTATAGATTACTGAAATACTACCAACTACGGAAAATACATTATTCACTCGTAAATTCAACTACAAGAAAACAAAAGAATAATTATAAATAGGTTTACGCACATACATGGCAAAAACAGAGACTGACAGACAGACTGACAGACACCCACCCCGACGCACGACCGGACAGACAGACAGAAACACAGAGAGTGTCGAGTGAGAAGGAGAATAATACGAGTAGTACTAAGTATACATTAGTGTATTGATTAAAGCCATATTATAACATTTGCTGAGGAAGACGCCTCACTGAATTTTTAAAATTCCTTTTTTACACGATTAAATTGTACTTTATTAAACCAATATACCCTGCAAAAATCAAGACTCTAGGTGCTGTAGTTTTGTCAAAATCCGAGATTTTGAATAAAACGCCGGATTCGGCGCTTTATTATTACAATGGAATTATTAGTCGAACGCATACATGATGTTCATAACACACAGTACGTACACGGCGTGCGGGACGGTGATATACACAACAAAGGGTCGTACCACAACATGACCGAAGGAGTGGTACGTATTGGCGACATGTGCGCTGGTAGTAAATTCCAATTTTCTTTTCTTTGCCGTAGTTGTTCGGCTCAAAAACAAAAGGCGATATTTCTGACAGTAAAAGCTAACATTTTATGGCAAAGAAATGCTAATCTATTTTGTTTGAAAATGTTATAATATGGCTTTAAGGGTTCTAACAGCAACGTTTGGATAGTATTTTTTGTGGGACATGAGAGCACATCAGACATATCGAATTCTGAATACGAAGAATGTCCTTCTGATACCAAGTAATTTTGATTTATCAGAAGAAAATTCCCCGTATTCAGAAAGCAATTCGATATGTCTGGTGTACTCTCAGCTCCCACAAAAATGCTGTGCAAACGTAAATATCCGATTCCTTAAAGTGTTTAATTTGGTTTTTATTATCTGTAATTTGTAATTCCATTATATGTACTTTGCAGCTTACCGTAAGATTTGATCAGCCCTTTTGTATCTCCTATTCACAATAGGGATGACCATCATAATTTTATGTTGCCCCTATTGCTACAAAAGATTGTTTTCTGGAAAGAACTCATCAACAGAAGTATTTTGGTGGTTAAATGGTCAAAATCGGTCAAAAACTTTTCGAATTATGAATTTTCAAAGTTTCCCATTCTGACCGGTCATTGGAACGAAAGTCTAAAAATAGCAATGTGAGCAAAATTGGTATAAGCATATATTTACAATTTACCTTTTTATATTTCTTTATTTTAATATATATGCAAACATGAAACAAGCATATTGTGAAAGTATCAAAGGGGTTTCTTTATGAAATGGCACTTTACTAGTTAATAGCATTAAGTATTTCTTCAAACCGAGGCACTGAAATCATGCTTTTAGAAAACATTTGCCAAAAATCATCCATAATGGCCGAAGTGGCACAAAATCAAAAGTCCATGTGAACTTTTTTTCCACAACAATATACACTACACATAAGAAAAATACTAATGTACTTCAAGGGATTTTCAACATAGGAATCCAAACAATCAAATACCAACATGCACAGCTTTGTCCTGATATCACTTCTGGGGTTTTAACAAAATGTTTAACCTCTATTGTGATTGGCAGCAGCATAAGGTATCTCTTTGATAGCTGATAATGCCCAGCCATTCAGCAAGTGGCTAATAACGGACCTTGATAGGCTTGAATGAATACTGTCATCTGCTACAAAACCATCACACTCTAGGACCATGTCACTCCATATGCTACAGGGAGCACAGTACTTTAACAATGGAGTGAAAGACTCATTATTGATTAGGCGCGTATTTTAAAAGTACAGCTCCTGTGCGTGTATAGCAGCAAGTCAGTGCAGATGGTATAAATATAAGAAAATGTTTAGGGTTGAGATCAGGTGAAAAATACAACAAATGAGCACGAAACTTCACATTTATGTTCAGAAAGGTGTCTATTTAACATGATTCGAAAGGTGTATGGAAATTCCAAAGGGAAACTGGTGATTTAATTTTTAACTCAAGATCTACTTGTCCATTTTTTTAACCTTTTTACAGAGTGTATGATAGAGGTAATAACGACAACTCTGCTAAATTACAGCTCAGTAGGTCAAGGTTTTCACCTGATCTTATTCATCTGAATATTTTGTGCCATTCTGAGCAGCGCTGCACTTGGCCACTGGCAATTAAGCGCACTGTGGCGATGGACCAATTTTGACTGACACTTACAGAAAAACCAAATAAGTTATGTTACTATAATTTGCAGGATAGTTACAAAACATAATTGGCATTAAAATCTCCAATTTTTACAGAACAATTATGAAAAATAAAAGAATGAGCTCAATTTAGAAATGTCTGTGCAAGCAGTGCACAGTTGAGCTCCCTGCATGTCTATGGGAGTGTTCTAATCAAGTTGATGGTTCATTGGTCATCCCTATTCAAAATTACATAAAATGTTGGACGATACTTCCATAAATCAAGTCTTTCTTGATGTCGATTGACCAATCAAGATTTTGTAAGAGTCATGCTAAAATATAGCCCGGAGTTTCACATAAAAAGTTTCACTTAAGCTTCAAAACCTTGTGGTAGTTCATTGAACAAAAAAATGAAGAGATTTTCATTTTTTGTAAATGTGTTGAAACTATAATTTTTGACCTGTACACACAGAGAAATGTACGTAGAGAACCTCATTGTAGAGCGATTGCGATGGTCCATGCGTTCTGCGCGGACTGTGCGTTTATACGACGTCCAATAAGTGCGTACATATCGCTTGTCTCGGTTCCAAGCTGGATTGTGCTTCTGGTTAAATGCCACTAATTATGTATTACACGGGTTTCAATGGGAAAATGGCTATATTCGGGTGGAATTTTCTCATATTCAGAATTCTCACAGTTAAATGCCACTAATATCAGGTGAAACTATATGATTTAGATGCCAAATGATCAAAAACTCAACTTGTTTTAACGCACTGCACCGTAAACATCTTAAAATGGCAGTGCGCCCTCGAGATTGAAAGTTACAATATGGTAGGGCGAATATTTACTAAAAACCGAAGCCGTGCGTATGAATTTTGGTACTATTACAACAAAAATGTCATATGATGAGAGAAAATATACCATTTTGAAGCATCAAACCCTAAAAAGTACTTTTTTGGCTATATAACTTGATCAATTTCAGCGATTTTAATGCAGTCTTTTCAGATGTCATGCAAACAAATAGTTACTCGTCGTATTTCCATGTATCGCCCAGGCCTATTAGTGGTATGTAACCTTCTTCGTGACGAAGGCGCACAAGGCCGCTGATACTGAGACCAACATCTGAGCTGGTCATAACAATTTTGTGGTTTCTGGGCCTTATGTTTACTTCAATAGAACATGCTTTTTATTATATCTATAAACCAAAGTTTTCCATACTGCTTATAATTAACTATTAAATATTATAATTAAATATTATGGTTGCCAAAAAAGAATTCTTTCGGTAAATTACGGATTACTATATGCATATCATGACTTTATTTTCAAAAATGTTTACTCCATGAGTTTGCATCAAAGATGCTAATCGCTATTTCTACGCCCGGCACATTTCTACATAGGAACCACACGTATTGATTTTGTGATGTGCCCTGAGTAATTTAAGTTGATTTAATTTTTATCTCTGTTTACAAAATTAAGAGATATGTCATGAAATAATAGAAAGGGGATAACCAAGAGTTTGTGTATTACAACATGTTTTATGGGAAACCCCTTTGGTTACAGTAAACAAACTCAATCAGAGTTATTAATAATCTTGGAAAAACCCTACTATTCCAGAACATTTTTTGTATTGCATCATTGGTATAATCCCTTAGATTGTAAAATGGATATGATGACATCATTTTTGGAAATCCCCAGGAAGTGAATGACAGAATGGTCAATTGATAGATTGTACGTATAAAAGGTGGGAGTTTTAGTTTGTTCTTTGCAGAATATCATGAGAGTTTGTCAATTCTTTATGTGTTGACTGGTTTATAAAACAACACATCTGTCAATAAAGTGGAGCAGTGCAGAAAGAAGCCTGTTTCCTGAAGAAAGAGTCTCAGAGCGATTGGTGAAAGAAACACAATTTTTTGGAGAACTACGAAAGGAGCTAAGTGTTTGGAGAACGGCGCAAGGAGTTAAGTGTTTGGAGAAAGCAGCACCATTTCTGTGCAAGGATTTTTATACACAAGGATATAGGCATATACAATGGACTTCGCTGATTTTCGCAGGACAAGTGAATAAGGATATATGTATCATCCGTTTAGAACATTGTGAGAACTCCATGATCACCAAGAAGAGGACTGCTGATTGTGTGATAATACGGTATTGTATGTGCAATTATTGTTGTCATGTACCAATCATATTTTGCTTTCAATTAAAGACTTAATTTAACTGACTATACTCTCTAGCTTTCTTTCTTCATTTAAAGAGTTAATATAATGCATTAATCCTATAAGGGGCTATAGGACCTTTATTTCCCCTATACTGATTTGGCAAGTTGCACATATATGTGCAACAAAGCCAGACAGGGCCTCCTGGCCCTGCCGGTTGAACACCTACTTAAACCAAGCCTGCGATTCATTCCAGATCATCACTTGTGCCAAGGATTGTTACAAATATTCATACTTCCCCAAAACTATTATAGACTGGAATCATCTACCACAATCAATCATCCAAATTCAAGACACAACCAGCTTCAAAGCAGCTGTGCAAGCATACCTAAAACAAGACTAAAGCATCTTCAGGCGCACACCAATTCCTGCTCGTCTTGTTCCGCACGATACCACCTTGGTCTGGGGCGGACATTTTAAAAATGAATTTAGAAGAGCAGCAACGAGATCACTTGCATTACATTCCAGATGTTAAATCTACATCATATGCAAAATTGAGGAAATTCGGACTCGTGCGAATTTTCTAAATATTTTCAGAGTATGTAGTATGAACATGTAGAAATATAATCAAGTAGTTGCCCTACCTGCTCTTCTCCGAAAAAATAAAAAGTCCTATACCTCAATGGTAATGGAAACTAGGTGATACAGATACGGGTCCTAACCTGTTGACCACACAGCTGCACTGAATTGAAGCTCACTTGCATCTTTTGCCACCCAACTTAAAAAGTATTAGGAGTAGAACCCCCGGTGTTTTTTCTCTCTCTTTCATTTGACACCACTCATGGGGTTAAAGCTTCGTGGCATTTCGAGATATGCCTATTTAAGACCAAATGTTTAGTCAGTTAGTAAGTAAGCTAGTAAGTAAGCTAGTAACATACACTAATATAGGGTGGTCCCGCTATGCGGTCTACCAAAAACGGAAACATTTAGTTCATTTTCTACGTGGTTTGCACGTTCATTTCGTACATGTAGAATCTTCAATACTCTCTAAATCCCCGACTTTGATCCGTTACCGGAGAATGATTTTGACGGGCGTACGATCACGCCGTTTGAAATCGCAACCTCTCTTACCTCATAACTATAGCTGTGTTCACATTGTCGGACGTACGCCTGGCGGAACTTGGTCAGCGCAAGTTGCTAGGAGTAGCGGTAGGCACTGCCAGGAGTAGTGGCAGTGAGAACGATGGACAGCTTAAGCTAGCGAGCTAGGTGTAATATCCGCCAGGCGTAAGTTGCAATGTAAACGCTGCTACGCCTGGCACCCGGTGTAAGTTTGACCTTTGTTTTGGTCGGAACTAAGAAGTTACATATCCCGTGGTTGACAAAGGGCACGGAAACACCGGAAGTGGTAGCCGACGTTTACGCCTACCAGAAATAAATGCTTGGTCGCGGCGTAGTGCTAGGAGTAGGTTAGGTGTGGACACGCGGTAGGAGTAGGGAAAACATTTGTGGAATTTTTATCAATGTTTAATAGCGTAAGTTTACGCCGGGTGTAACTCAATATGTGAACACGACATATGTAATATTTAGCGGGTATTGATTTTACCAAATTTAAGTGACAGAGTGATTGACAGCTGTTTTGGTGATTGCCTGCAGCTGCAACTATTATTTATCAGCATATCAGTAGATTACAAAAACCCTGTTGGAACTACAACAGAACCTTAACGAAAAGGGTAGACTTTTTGTCTGCGAATAATTACTTGAAAGTATTGTACATATGATCGTTCAAAGTACAGTCGCCTCATCAGTATTGTTGACTGGCGCGGTGTACACTATCAAACTGCTCTGAATATCATGTGCTTTGTTATCTATACTGGAACTTAGACATAGAAGTACATCATGAACATGTGAAAAGCTACAGGTGGGATCCCAGGGTTAGACTCCCGGGTTAGAAGATAATATACTGGTATACAGCTCATACTCCGTTGAAATCAATATTCTATTATTGACACAGATAAAGAAAGTTTACATATGCATTGTGTTATAGGGCTTGCACCTGGAACTTAACTGAATGGGCTAAACGTGTTCCTTTATACCTATAAAGTAGAATTGTAATTCTCAAAATTAAATATATCACAATTTTTACATTGGATTTCAAAATCTTTACTTTTAAAATGCAGTACAAGATATCCACAGCAAGCTGCAAGGCCCCGCTAATTAGTGTACTGCTTTTCGAGTGAGTGTACTGGAAACAAAACCCTGGTTTTACCTGAAAACAAATCGATTTTCTTGTAATAGAAACATCATATGGGGTACTAGAGCATGCACAAATCGTAATAATGTGTAGAATATAGAAACTCTGTGTGTATCTCATATGATAGTCATGGTATGCTTAGCCTGAGTCGCTAGGCCTATCTCGAACAAAATCGCGATGCGTAGCTGTTGAAAAACGAGAGGAGTCGCTGTACTATCACGGCAATTTTTGACACGAAGATATAGGGATGATGACGATGTGAAGGTGGCTGTCATTTTCTTTGGAAGGGGGGTGGGGGTGGGTCATGAATATACTGGGGTCATATAGACCAACAATAGAGGGGTCATAATTTAAATAGGGGAGGTTATAGAATTATTAAGGGCTGGTGACTCAAAGCTTTTCTTCTTTAAACTTACGATCAAAATGTGCACACAATCTTTAGTCATGACCCCCCCCGAAGAAAATTACATCCCCAGGGCACGACCTCAGGATGACTGCACTGTTAAATAAAGGCAATACCTCGTACATATAAATGATGGGTAAATATATTGTACTGTACTTTATTGTATTGTAAGGCCGAAGGCCTATATATACTGAGAAATAAAATCTCTCCATATGGAGAGAACTGAACTGAACTATAATAGATTGTAATTCTTCCTACTTAAAAAAAAGCTGGAAACAGAAGATCTTTAGCAAAACTGATGATCAAGACCTTGATCTCATCGTGTAAATGGAGGAAGTATTAGCCAATCAACTAAAAAAACATGAGACAATTATATTATGCCAGTCGCTTTTCTGGGCGATAATTTTTGGGCGTTTTCCTTCACCCTATAAAATATGATTAGGCTTAGCTACTGATCAGGCCTATGCTTCTTGGTCTATGCCCTGACCTTGCTGGTTTAACATGGGGCGGAAATGACAATGTCAAACAGTATGCTTCGACTATATTTATAAATACGTATTTATAAATTCGCACGTGACCCATGGGCACGACATACTAAGACCAGCAAGTGCGACCAAATCCGCATAACTTTGACCACTATACAGAAAAGGATAGGAACTCTTTGGATAAATATCATCAAATTTAAGTATTAATTGAATAGCAAAATTGTTACACATGGGGGATTCCGAATTTGTAATATGTTATCAAAAACAACCATTTTGAAAGTATTTGCCGACGGAAAAAATTATACAAGATAATCATAAAGCTGAACAAAACAGACAATTTTAGTACAATGTAATCTCGTTTTATTTACCGCCTCGCGCCTTTGCATTCAAATGTACAGGAAGACCAGCCGCTGTATAGAAGGTCACTTCGAGACTTATAGTCTACAAGCTGTTATGGCAGCGCGGAGGTGGTCACGTGCTTATTTATAAATACGTATTTATAAATATAGGCGAACCAGACTGAACGTTATATCTTTTATAGATACAGGGTGTCCCAAAAAAAAGAGGCCCCTCATTGCGCCCTCTTTTTCTCCTATTTCTGAAATGTTGATCAAATATATTTTGGTATGTAAAGAAACCTTAAATCGTTAGCTTTAATAAACCAAAACAATTATTTCAATCGGCTCTCAATTTTTGAAGATATGCCCTCTTTAAGAAATGTACCCGTTTTTCACTCTGTCCACGGATGAGGTTTGGCTACATCAAAGATTTAAACGAAACACACGGTTAATGTCATGGATAGATAAGAGCATTAGGCTTGTGAAAGCATTCACTATAAGCGAGGATCACCAGCTAGCTTCAAACATCTTCGCAACCCCGTATTATTGCTGCATTCGCAAGTATCTGGCGCACAAGGATGGTACGCAACGCAATTAATGCAATGAGAACTAGGGCTGAAACCTGTATTCGTCAAGGAGGCAACCAGTTAGAGGGCAGAGCAGCACAGTAAACTCACTTCAAAAGAACCAACGACAAACTAAACAGCCCTTTTCAGGGCTACCTTTTATTCCAAAAAGAGAAATGACTTATGTTGTCAATAAAAAGAAAGCAAGAAACAATAAAGTAAGAAAGTAAGAAACATAAAATAACTGAGAAAAACATAAGTATAACAAAAGAAATCCCATCCCACATCAATTTCGCCCAAATTAATGACACTTAACAAAATCCATAACCCATAAGCCTCCCGGTAAAGCCCATTCCCTAAAATAAAGTTGTTATTTTATAAAGTTATCATCGAGGAATGTTTTATATTCATGCATGGTATATGCACTTTTCAATCTTTGAAGTAGCCAAACCTCCTCCGTGGACAGAGTGAAAAACGGATACATTTCTTTAAAAGGGCACATCTTCAAAAATTGTGAGCCGATTGAAATAATTGTTTTGGTTTATTAAAGCTAACGATTTAAGGTTTCTTTACATACCAAAATACATTTGATTTACTTTTCAGAAATAGGAGAAAAAGAGGGCGCAATGAGGGGCCTCTTTTTTTTGGGACACCCTGTACTATACAATCCCTCTTGTGTGTCAGGTTTATTTGTCTCAATATATGAATGCAAACACCGCTCTGGAAATGCCCCCTCCAAGTCGCCTCAATGGAATTAATAGTAATGTCATGTACATAACATATCATCATCTCAGGTCATGTTTTTGCTTCCGAAGGAAATTTCAACCTCAGGTTTAAGACCTGAGGTCACCCGACTCTAAGTCGAAACACAGATATTTGATGTTCCAATATCAGTGATCGAAACGCTTAATTTTGTGGGAGGGCTATACACTATGGACCACGATGGCCTCATTCCAGTGTACTCAAATTTTCAAAGGTCATTCAATGAATGTACAAATGTATTGGGGTTAAAGAACTGTGCCTGATAAATGAACATGTTATGGGTCCTAATAATATCCATTCCTGCATATAGATGGCAGATGTCCGACTGTCCAAATGTCTGCTGATTTTATCAATACCCGATTTTTGACCAGAATTACAAGTCAATTTATGGTGACAAAAGTACAGAATATGGAGCTTTATAGTTTAAAAAAAATTGTTGCAATATATACAACATAATGAACTTTGAGTATTTATCATTATCAGTCACCAAGATAGTTATATAAAAGGTCATGCTTTATAGACTGAAGTTCGCCAAGTAGCGCCCGGTTATTCACATTGTAATATCTGTGAAAGGTGATAACAGTTTTTATAATACAAACAAGCAAACAATAAACAAACTATAAATGCATTATCATAGTTTACAACGAGAGATGAAAGCTCATCATGAGTCAAACTTAATTGCCCAATATTTACAATTGCCACTTTATCGCGATCAACAAAAGGTTATCATGTTTAGTCAATATCAAGTTCAAAACTTCTAGTACCTCCTAATCAAAGTTCCGTTTCTTATCACCGGAACAGTAAACTTTCCTAAAAGACGCTGGACACGCGAACACGGGGGCACTCGACTTTAATTTCGGTATGGTTCTGCGGTAGCGCGGCTTTGAATTTTTTTAAAGTAGAATGGCTTGATATTTTAAGGAACTGCTTGGAGCGTATAAATAGGTATCTTCATGAATTGATTTGGAACTAATTCAGGCTTTGAAGGAGTTGACTTGTGAAGAGTTTGGTTCCATAAGGCATGAAGTCCAAAAGCTGCTTTGTGGAATTTTTTATTTACTGCTCTAATGTTATTAGAGTAGCAGTAACTTTGCAAATCTAATAACATTAGAGCAGTAGAATAGTTATAACATTTTTTTTGGTTATCTTTAAAAAAATAATTGCACATCTATGTAACCTCCCACGTGCGAAGAAAAAAACAATAAATATAAAAAAGCAATTTTATTTTTGTTCCAATGCCAGCCATTTTTAAACCTGGCATTGGAAAATTTTAGGGGACAAAATGATATTGAAAATAGTTAGGGAATAAGCTAGAGTTACAAACATATCCATTCTAATCGTTAAATGTCATTTAAACTTTAAAAATGTAATAATATAGCAGAAAAATGTAACACAAAACAGCTATTGGAATTATGCCTTTTGGAAACAAACTCTTCTTATGATGAGAGTCGGAGTCTTAAGGAACTTAAATGGGACACAATTTGTGCAGTGCAGTAGACCGGATTTCTGAACAGCAAATTTGTGTTGTTTGTTTATTTGTTTGTTTATTTATTTTCTTGCAGAAATCAGGTGTACAATTTTAAAGCCATATGGAGTTTACGATCTTTTAAAATGAATTTATAGTTTTTAGTTTTGTTGGTATATATATCTACACTGTTTTGGAATCATAAATTTCCTGTGTTTGAGGGACAACATTAATTTTGTCGTAATTACGACATTAGAGCTCCACGGTTACTTAACATGATTAAGGGTATTGGGTTTTTCTTACCTCATTATTTCGGCTTAAACCTTCCAGCCACTTGTTTCCAATACTATTTCACCCGCTATTTCATAATTAAACAGTAAACAATTCAAATTTGACCAAAATCGTATATATTAAAACAAATTACCAGGGTATAGCAAAATGGGATCTCAAGGCAATGTGAATTCAGAGAGTGTGTAGTTTTTAAAAATCAATGTTAGAAGCAGAAATGATCATTGACTTGTATGGCCCAATCTAAAAGCTATATCATGATCCTCCCCCGGGACACAATTTTTATTTGGGATTTGCGATAACGTGATAGCAAACCGCTTTGTACAATTCGCGTACCTCTGCATCCAGGCAAGGACCGTTACGAGGTCAGCATTTTAATTGTTTGTTTGCTCCCAGAGTTTGTTGTTTTGCTTTATATCCAATGCGATGCATTTCAAGCACTTATATGAAGAGCTTGCTTCTAAACCATGTCCACAACCCAGTGTTTCTCATTTACTTGTGTGGTACAATCACAATTACTGTGACAAGTTTGACATTAGCAACAATGAGTTGTACCATCAACAAGCTATTATTCACCACAACATTGCTGCTAAACAATATGCAAACTATGTTCTCATTTGGGAAACAAAGGCCTCACACAGTATTGTTACTGTGCATCCATCCACTGTTTGCTTTGTAATGGTGCATCCAACTGAAATTAATATACCTATAGCATTACAATCCATTGCAAGCCAATATCGCGCAGGTAAATCAGACACATGTGTTTGCGGACTTAACATGGTTTGGAAACAAGCTCTGGCTTCATATGTGAAGTAGCAAACACCAATTAGCTAAATATCTTTGAAATAACTTTGCTACGTACGCCCGAGTTATTCCATTTTTTTCGCCCATACTCATCATGGTCTTAAAGTAATCTGCAAAGTAGGGCCTTAACTAAATAACGTTGATCCTGACATATGACGTATCCTGGGCCGGTCAAAGGGGTTATAATATTATTATGTAATATTGGGCTATTATATAACACGCTTATCTCACTGGAAAGGCGTCAAATTATTACTGTCAGCTGTAACCCGATCTGACTATGGCATTTGACCATGTTGATACAGTACGCACGAGGTCAGATGATCTCGTGCGTACTTATTTTACGACTCCGATAATAGAAATATTAAGGGCACGGTGGCTCAGTGGTTACGGCCTTGGACTCATAATCTGAGAGCTTTCTCGACGTGCGTGGGTTCGATTCCCCGTCCCACCACCGTGTTGCGCCCTTGGGCAAGGCGCTTTGCCTCGCTTGCCTCACCCCACCCAGGTGCAATGGGAAGCTGTTAGGGGTAGTCACAGTCGTTGTACTGATGGACCCTGCGCCACTTGTAGGCTGCAAACGTGGTTCCGACATATTCTAATAACGGCGGAATAAATGTAAAGCGCTTTAAGGCTGTTTACGGCATAAAGCGCGATATAAATATCTACATTTATTTATTTAAACATCGAATGCAAGTTGTTGCTGCCAAGGTTACCTCCAACATCTCCAGGTTACCTCAGTAGTACCGTGAAGCTTTGTCCTTGGTTGGTCCCCTTCTTTTTCTTATCTATGCTAATGACCTTTACATTTGCCTCTTTTTTAATTTTAATCTGCATAATTAATTACAGGCTATTAGAGTTCATTTTTATTTTTTCAAGAAATTAACCCTAATTGATTATGCAGATTAAAATTAGCAAAATGATAAACGTAATATACTTCTATTTACTTGTACTCCATATGTACCAAGTCTCAGCAAGATAGTCCTTATAGTTACTTAGCAAATTAACTTTGTATAATTGGGAGTATGTAATCAAATCCAGTGGCCTCGCTTTCAGTTTTCTGCTCCACTAAATTGGAATTAGCAGAGCCAAACGCCGCCAACGGCGACGAAGTGGTCAATTACGAAAATTGTCTATACGTATGACAAAAGGCAGAGTTTTAAAAGTAATGTATTTGAATATTTCCTCCTTCAGGGCAATCATATCAATTTGTATGCGCGCTTTAGCAAAGTCATATACAGTGCACAACTTATAAGGTCCCCCTAATGCTTTTTAAAATAAATCGAAAATTATTTAACGAAATTTAAAATTGTAAAAAGTTATGAGTAACTTGTTTTACAAATCTGTGCCAATTTGTAGTGTCACACATCATTGCGTTTGGCCACAATGGTTCATTATGTAAAAAAAGAGGGAGTTTTAAAAGTTGCACCTGAGTCCATAGGAGTCAATTGTCAAACAATACAGTATGTTAGGCCTGTCCATGTGTTTGTAAAGAGATTGTAAAAGACAATTTCAGATACAACTTATGAAAATCGTAATGTGTAAGTCAAATTTGTTTGGGAAACGAGCACGACATAATTTATTGAAACGCAATAACTTACCAGACATTTTTCGACGGGTTTCAGCCAGATTCACTATAGACATGTCCTGACGAACAGTCGTGACACGTCGACGAGGTGCCCTCGGCTGATTTTTCACCTCTCCTGTCAACTGAAATTTTGTTCTCAATTTTCGAATTGCATTAGGCGCAACTCCCATACGACGAGCAATTTCTTTCACCGGTATATTTTCATCCAGCAAACCTATTCGCTACTTGCACGGTTCCGCCATTATGCACTATGTGCGGGAGAGCCTCGAACTGGCAGCATACATGAATGGGAATTGAACTAGTCATAACGTTCTGTGTAAGGTTACATAATTCTTCCTTTCATGTATGCTGCCAGTTCGAGGCTCTCCCCGCACATAGTGCATAATGGCGGAACCGTGCAAGTAGCGAATTGCTCTACCGCGAAGAAATTCGGGCAAACGCGGCATTATTAAAATGTGACTTTTCACATGTGATGAACTACTGGCGATGTGGTCTATTCTCACTGCAGTACATATCCCTTCCATCTCAGACATTTATCATTAAAAAGAAAAGAATAAAACACCTGCTTTGCTTTTCAAGAAGAAGAAGAAGAATACCAAAGATTAAGCTTTCTTTTACAAACACATGAATATCCCTGGTCTACTGTATTGTTTGAGAATTGAGTCCTATGGACTCGGATGTGACTGAACGCAATGACGTGTGACGCTAAAATTTGGTTCACATGTGTAAAACAAATAAGGCTAGCCATATCATTTTACAGGATTGCATTTCGTCAAATAGTTTTCGATTTATCATAAAAAATATGTAGGGGGGAACTTATAAGTTGTGCACCCTATAGTTCATTGAATTTACAACTGTATGACAAAACAGGCGAAATCAGCAACTTTTTGCACAATCTACATTTGGTCAAAATGTCTGCTTGAATACGTCGTTTTCAACAGATTTTTCACATTCGCGTTGCTATAAAAATTGAATTGCGCCGGACTAAAGACAAAGAGTGTTTTTAGGGTAAAGTGTTAGCTTTCGTTAGATATAAAAAAATCTGATTGATGAAGGGAACACTTGAGGTTTTGGCAAAAACCAGCTTCAGATGTCTATTTTCCACTAGATCTCACACAGCTCTTAAAATGCTATGCACTCAAACCGTGTAATATAACACAGACTGCATGGAGACTAGGCTCGCTCATTCTCGCTATGCTGGACATTTTTGTGTACTCGGGTGTATCGAGATGGAAACTGTGCGTAGATGCATTCATAAGAGAATCGTTTTTGTAGTCAAACCCTTTCATATGTCTCGCTTCCTTTTGTAGAGGTATCATTACAACGTAACAGACTAGCGCGCTGTCCTGTATCCATAATTTGCGTGCTTCGAGGGAAAAGTTTTTCTAAAATGCTCTCTTTTGTTATTCAAGTTGGTATAAGTTGGGTAAATAAAGTCGTGTCGAATCGAATGATGTACCAAAATACGCAGAACAAATTTCGTAATCTGTAAAATCCTTTAGTTGGTAATTTAGTTTTAGTATCTGTAATTGTTTTTGGTTTAAGTGTACATTAGAAAATCATTTTGGAAAAAGCCAAGTGTTATTTATCTCTAATGAGCGACCCACATGTAGATAGGGGTCCAATAGTAATTTTGTTGATAAAGGCCTTTGTTCCCTTGTTGATATAGGCCTATTGAAGTTAAATTTCCTCCGTATGTTGCTGTGATGATTAATAAATTTTGAAGAATGACAGAAAATAGACACTAACAAAATTGTCTCTTGAGTTAAAGTCATTCACCCCCCCAAGAAACTTGCTTTTAAAAAAAATAGAAAATCACACCAGACAAATAAATTTAAATCAAGTCAGACACCCTCTGATGTTGTTTCAAATCACATGGAGGCAAATCACTTCCAACGGACCGGAAGTGCAACGTCATTATAGTTTTTTAAAAAGCTTAAATATGAGCATAATATTCGTGTATTTCCACACAAATATTTGTATTACATCATTTTAGGAAAATATGCAAAAGTTGAAATATTCTAAGGCAGTCGGACATGATATATCGTGCATAAACTTGGCGCATTGTTTCAATAACAAATGTATTTCTGAACGCCTCGCGGCGGTGTGTTTTTCGTACCCCCCCCCTCCCCTTAAAATAGGCGGATTTTAAATTGTCTTTGTTTGGTATTTTGTTTGCTTAAATATGGATAAAGTTAAATTTCTGTTGTTAATCATGCAAATAAAACACAAATGAGAGATATCAATTAGTTTTATAAACATTCGACTTCTTTTTCATTAAGTTTGTCGTTTTACCTCACTTAGTTATCTTTGGCTGCATGGCGCAATCGGTTAGCGCGCATAACGTAATTTTTTAATATCACGCGGTTCGAACCCCACCCAAGCCTTCTCAAATGATTTTTTTTTTTTTCTTCTTCTTTTTTACATTTTCCCAGATTGTGCTTTTGAATCATATAGAACTGGTCAAATTCATACAAAAATGTTCCTTTTTTTTTTGTATATTTAATTGGAGAATACTGTCAACTTTTTTTCCTATTCGGATGGGGGGGCGATTAAGCAATTATTACATAAATTATTAGGCCTACATTTTGAGTACTTTTGAAAGTTTTGAATATAAAATTAAAGAGTATTTTGTTTTGCTAAATTTCAATTTTCTTCTCATTCATTTCCTGTTGTATAGACCTATGCCTATACGCGCGAGATTCAAACATTTTAATAATAGGCTATTATTCACCAAAGGCAGAAATCAGTGATGATCAGGGACTCTATTGTATCTATTGTAATATAATAATGCTTGGGTTTCTCCATATCGCTTTGCAATGTAAAGATATGCATGTATTCTAGGTAGATCATAGATAGATAAGTACCTATTGTCAGGCGGGACACTCGTGAGATAGCTGTTGAGGAAACAGTTCGTGGTCTGATTCGTGTAGCTTTTATCAAGAACCACGTGATATAGATATTATCTGGGTCGTTTTCACTTGAGATATCACTTACAGCATTGAAACCTCTGTTTCGCGTCAATAATGTCAATAAAGGAAATGCAATTATCTGCCTCATAACCGTGATAACCTCGTATACCGGATGTTGCACGTGGACCTGTATTCCAGTGAAGAAATATATGTGCCTATATTAAAGGGACTCTAAGAAATCAGAGATCCGTTAATCCCAGATCATACTTTTTTCAAATTTAGAATATTTACTACTGTAGTAACTAAATGGACAAGTTAGACTCTGTTGACTTGTCAACTTGAAAGACCAATCTTTTATTCTTTAATGAGCTCTGTGCAAATCCAATGGGGGATGCGATGTGTCAAAGACAGTCGTAATCTTTTAAGTTTTCTTTATAATTATAATGTCGTTAATTTGAGAAGAATTCGTTGACTTAGCAGTATGCTCCGACTATATTTATAATACGCACTTGACCACCTCCGCGCTGCCATAAACAGCATTTAGACAGTGAGTCTCGAAGTGACCTTCTACTTGGCGGGTGGTCTTCCTATACATTTGAATGCAAAAGCGGAACAACATGACACTACTGTGCAGCAAAATTGTCTATTTTGTTCAACTTGTGATTATATTGTAAACGTTTCCGTCTTTTTTTTATAACATATTACAAATTCGGAATCCCCCCATATGTAATTAATTCTTAAATTTGACGATGTTTATCTACAGAGTTCCTATCCTTTTCTGTATAGTGGTCAATGCATGAGGATTTGATCACGCTTGCTGGTCTTGGTATGTTGTGCCCATGGGTCACGTGCGTATTTATAAAAACGCATTTATAAATATAGTCGAAGCATACTGCTCAGTGTATAAAATTCAGTATGCAGGACAGGCTGCTCCAGAAGTATCCTGTCCTGTCTGCCTTTATAATAATTAAAGACAGAGATAAAAAGAATTTATCGCATCTGATGTCACTGTCAATTACGATCCTTGATTGGTTTACACAGGTTAATAGCGCGTAAAGGAAGACCGATCTATCTGGTGCTGATCGGAGAAAAGGAATAGCAGCAAATGGCGAAAAATTACGTACTTTTACAAGGCAAAAAGCAGCTTTTCTAGGCATTGTTGACATGGTGCCTTCGCGAAAGAAAGTTTCCTACTATAAAGACCTAACTTTTGAGATGGTTTGCAATAAGGCGCGCCGCCGCGTTCAGCAAGTCATCATCACGACACTTGTAAACAAACCGTGCTCGAATTTGATTGACAGATGACGTCAGACGCGATAAATTCTTTTTATCTCTGTCTTTAATTATAGTGCACCGGACAAAATTGCCAAGATGGACAAAATTGCAAAATCGTCTAGCCTACCTGCTGCCAAAAATTAACGGGACGTGTGCGTGGGAAGCGCGAAAAAATTAGGAATTGTAATGCTCAAATGGGCAAAATACCGATTACGGATAATTGTGGCCCAAAACAGACAAAAACGTTAGATGCGGGCTCTATTTTACACACTGGTTTAATCAGGCGGTGTAGGACACGCAAGACGTGACGTTCGAGGCTGGCGAAAATACAAGGCTGAGAGCCCCATTCAAAATAGACGGTTATCAGTTATAAATTTAAAAACAACATGCTTACAGTGGGGTACTTTGTCGTACCCCAACGGTTTTAGAGTAAGATAATTTTGCTTTGACACCACATAACAAATTTAGAATGTTTTTCCGTGTTAAATTTAGAATTGTTTGTGAAGATTTCATGATTATGTGTTAATCCAATGGCGACGTCAAAAATGGCGATATCCCATCCGCCACCGCCTGGGTTTAATGGAATTTCTCGATTGATTAACCACCTTTATGCGATTTCAGAAAGTTTGTTCTCGACGGAAATCTGAAAATCCCTTTAAAGGCCTCATTGGCTATATGACCATTTCCGAGTTAGGCGTGAAAGTACTACCTATTATCCGTGCTAGGAACCAGGGAATAACTCGAAAAAGTTATTCAGTTCGTAAGGTTACTTATAATAACAGTAACCTTGTACACATACGAAAACAGCCCATCATAATGCCTTAGTGACCAAAAATACAAACTCCGTTTGTTGGCAAGGGAGTCAATATAATGGACCTAACTTCGAAAGAACCACTTTCCCGTTGCAATATTGGTACACACCTGAAATACAAAAATAAGACAAGAAACATTTACATTATTATTAAGAAAAAGAGGCAAAAACAAAATTATTGTTATGCTCATTTGAATCAAAAAAAATTACGAAAATCCATCCAATATTTTTTATAGTATTTCCGGCATAAAGAATAACTGCATCATATTAAAAATAGCACAACGCACGTTGATCCACAACCTTGGGAACACGTTACAGGTTGTCGTTGACCACTACGGCCCCATTATTATTATTATTATTATTCCCTATTATTAACTGTATAACACATAAAGTGCACTAATTAGCATTATTTTTAGTAGAACAACGAGGCGAAGACGAGGCGAAGCCGAGTTGTTTTACGCCAAAAATAATGATGTCGTCCTTGTTTATGAGACGATAGATGCAAGACAACGGGTGAAAACAATACCTCTTTTCTCATTCTTAAACACTTCAATTCAAATAAAGTATATCAAATTTTATTCAAATTAAATCCTACATTTTACAAGGAATTACCTAGCGCTTACAATCGATCAATCCCGTTGTTGCTATGCGCCTCCGATTGGTTCAAATAGTGAGTACGCGTTATATCATGTCATATCACACGGGTGAGACCCAATAAGAGTATCTGAACGTTCTAAAGTGTTTAAGAATGCATGCTTGAACACTATGATTTGAAAATCCGCGTTTTCAATGAATTCTACATTTGAAAGAGTATCCGATCCATTATGTAATGTTATGCAACAATGAACTTTAACCTCAAGTTACCATTTACATTATTCACACGGTTTTGAATTAAATCAAATACTGGAACTTACATTTTTTGCAACTTGCTACGTTGCGTCTGAAACCATCAGACTTCATCAGGCAACTGACCCGCTGGGCTGGTCATGTGACACTTTGAGACGGCTAGGGATCGTCTTGATGGCCCAGTCCCATGCGTGAGATAAGTTGTGTCTCAGTCTTGTTTAGGGTAGACAAGGTATTGTTGGTCGAAGCAACCTAAAAATCGATTTTCATTATCTATATCAATAAATTATTGAGAATTAACGCCTTGATGTTTTGCAAAAGTTCATTCTACATATCATATACTTTGCAAACTTGCTTAATTTATTGTTGTTAATGAGTTATGTACGTTTTACAAAAGTGTTGTTGTTTCAGCCCTCTTTACAACGTAACTCAAGAACCGCAGCACCTATAAAAATGTATCTGTGATATTTTAATTCTTCTACACGCTCGCTATGAATTGAGCAATGCAGTTTTTGCCAAAGTTCACTACCATTTGTAAGATGCTGTGAACTACCAAATCACAACAGTTTAAAATAACTATTAACCTTAAGTGACGGCTGCTCTACTCTCTCCCAGATGGCTTCCTTGATGCCTCTCCTATGCCACTGTTCCTCCTTATCGAGAATCACTGCTTCCTCGGTGTCAATATTATGACCAGTGTCTTTAAGGTGAAAGTACACGGCGGAGTTCTGGGCCTCGTTTGTACTGGGCCTCCTATGTTGATTGAGTCTAGCTTTCAAGGCTGGTTTTGTTTCGCCAACATAGGCAGCAGAACAATCGGCGTCGCCGCACACTAATCCATACACTAAGTTTGAGCGTTTTTCTTTTGATTGTTTGTCCTTTACTTTAACGAGCTTGCCACGTAGGGTGTTATTTGGCTTAAATGACGAGGAAATCCAAAAAGCTTTGAGGTGTTTCTTTACACGTTCTGACAGTCCAGCTATATATGGGATTGTGACGCGAGCTTTGTTGGGTTGACCACCACCATCAGACTGTTTTTGGTCTTTCCTGCTCTTGTTGGCCTTCAGAAAAGCCCAGTTCGGATAACCGCAGTTCTTCAGCGATTCTTTGATGTGGTCTTTCTCCTCTGGGATAAGTTCGTTCTCGCTTATGATGGTATCAGCTCTGTATTGTAAAGTTCTTATTACTCCCAACTTGTGTATCAATGGGTGATATGATCCAAATTGTAAGTAATGATCAGTGTGCGTGGGTTTTCTGTAAACATTTGAAGTTAGCGAACCATCGTTCTTCACACTAATCAGGCAGTCTAAGAAAGTTAGCGTGTCGTCTTTACAACTTTCCTGAGTAAATTTGATGTTGTCGTCTAGCTTATTGATGTGTTGAAAGAAACCTTCTAATTCGGTGCGCTCAATGATCACGAAGGTATCATCGACAAAACGTAACCAGAGTCTAGGCTTAACACCCGGGTATGATTGCAAGGCTTGCTGCTCGAAACTTTCCATACACAGGTTAACAACTATCGGGCTAACTGGGGATCCCATCGCAACTCCATTGAGTTTTTTGTAAAATTTACATTGGTATGAGAAATAGGTGGTATTCAAACAGATGCTTACGAGTTCCACGATTTGATCAACATTAAGGTTTGTCCGTTCACTCAAGGTGGTATCATTGTTCAAACACTCCTTTACAACTTTCAGCGCAAAGTCTGGTGGAATACATGTGAACAAAGCGGTAACGTCATACGATGTTATTGTTTCACCTTCGCTTAAAGTGATATCCTTAATTCGGTTAACAAACTCTTGAGTGTTTTTGATGTGGTCCGGAGATTGTCCAACAAGGGGGCCTAAGATTTTAGCCGCGTACTTTGCGAGATTATACGTTACAGACCCGATGCTACTTACAATGGGCCTTACAGGTATTGGTTCTGGCTTGTGAATTTTGGGGAGTCCATAAAACGCAGGTACCGCTGGCTCAGAGGGGGGGGGTCTAACGGTCTCTTGTCATCGATGTTTATGGTTTCTCAGTAAGGATCTTAGTAGTAAACTCAGTTACCTTTTTCCTGTAACCACTTGTTGGATTATATCCTACTCGCTTGTATGTTTTTTCGTCTTTTAGCAGATCATTGCACTTGTCATCATAGTCACACTTGTTCAAAACCTTGCCTTTGTCTGCCGGGACTATGGCGATGTTTTCATCCTTAGTTAATTCCGACAGAGCCTTCCTCTCATCCTTGGTGATGTTTGATTGAGGTAGTTCAGTGTTACATAGCGTTTCACAGATCTTATGACGAAGTGTTTCGGCGTCCGATGGATTTAAACGAGCTAGCGACACGGCAGATTCAGTAACGGTGACGAATTCAGCAACCGGTACGCTCTTTGGTACGACGGCGTAATTTAAACCTTTGGCGAGAACACTGACTTCATTCTTCGTTAAATCGCGATCGGAGATGTTTTTCACCCATTTTTCTGAGTTAGAACCGAATCCAGAGTCGCCGCTATTCCTCCAATCCTTGTCCACGAACTTCTCAACTTTTGGAATTTTTCAAGATGGCGACCTTTCACCTTTCGATGTTGTGCTAACTGCGCATGGGTGGTGAATTCGGCAACTCTGTCGAAAGCGTCTCTTGGTAACGAAGCCGAAAGTTTCTGTGATGACTGGTCTTATTTTTGTTTCAAAACATCAATCGTGAAATTTACCTGTCTAACTCTCTCATTTAAACTCAAAGTGTCACAAAGTGTCTCAAAGTGTCACATGACCAGCCCAGCGGGTCAGTTGCATGATGAAGTCTAATGGTTTCAGACGCAACGTAGCAAGTTGCAAAAAAATGTAAGTTCTAGTATTTGATTTAATTCAAAACCTTGTGATTTTAACGACTGGACTGAGAATATTCACTATATTTCATTTACATTATTGATAATAAAAAATGTTAATGAATTAAATTAACAAAACGCGTTGGTAATGAAGTGTAATTTTAAGAAACGCCTGCCCGTATGAATTACCCGTACAGGGACAAAGTGGATTTTTGTCACTTTTATTTTGTCACTACTCATGCTTCATGTCTGCATTTTACTAATGTATTAGCATTTTCGGAAGTAGGTAAAAAGTGTTGTTAAAGGTTGATTTCCTTTCCCACCTCTTAACTACCCTTTACGTAGTAAAGTTCCAATATTGTGACAATTTTATGTAACGGTCCATTCCCTAGCGCATACTTGACCTAATGCACATATCAAATGCAACCCCGGCCCCTGGGGACCCGGGGATGGTCCGGGACTTGACATCATGTGACCCGGAATTTGACTCAAAATGTGTCCTGGGGAGCCGGGTGTTAGCCGGACTGGTATAAGAATTGACGTCGGCCAAAACCCCGGGAAATTGGGCCGGGACTTTGCCCGGGAGAGGGCCGGGATTATGTCGTAACTTACCCGGGGTTTTCCAACCAGTAAAATGGGCCGTGAACGTGACCGTGGTTTGCTAGTAAGAATGCCCGCATTTATGGGCCGGGGAATCCTAATACTTGGCCGTACTTGAGCCGTGGATGTATATTAATAATCCACTGAGTCGCCACATTAATGTTACTGTCCATATAAATCCATTCCAAAGACAAAATCTTGGCTGTTGTTTCCAAATTTTGCAGTAGGCCATGTATCTGCTATTGAGCGGGGCTCTAAAGTTAGCATGTTTAACCAGACCACACTGGCTTCTTGACATGCACGTGCAAACGAGAGCCTGCTACGCTTATTTATGCCAAATGTATTGGTTTTATATTTTACGTTATTTTTTAAAAGTTTTAACCGCCCGCCGAGAGTAAAGTTTTAAATTATTAGGCCTACTAGAAAACAAAACTGACCGTGATAATAAAAGAATCCATGATACTTTTGTAACATCTGGGATCGACTGCTACATGGCCATAATACTTAATAGAAGACTATATACTATAGTTAGTATACATGTTCTTTATAAATTCTCGAGCTGTACTTTTCTTCTTTAAAAAAATAATTACAGTTGAATTTTTAAACACAAGACAAGACATTAAAATGTCTTGTGTTAATATACAGATTTTCAGAACTATATCAAATTTTCAGGTTGGAATATTATTAATCACAAATCGTTGAAAGGGTGTTTTAAATAATATCCAAAATGGCAACCTTGTGAAACAAAATATTAATAACTTGTGCGCCAAAAGTTTGATAGATGGTCATTTGATTTTAATCAATTAAGATATAAGGTAGGCCTATTTGGATGGGGTATGGGCCTTTACAGAATAGCCTCATTATAATTAAAGTTGCATTTTGATTATAGGCCTATAATATTATGTGCTTAAAATGTTTATGCAAAGATCGAACATTCGCCACTCCCGTATCCTGGACAGATGTAAATGCAGTGATCTGTTTCTTTCAGATCTTTGATGTTTGAATCATATAGACCTACATGTAGGCCCCATATCGAAACGATATTTCTGGCATTTTCCGACCCGCCATTCATGCCTCGTAATATTTAAAACAAACATGCATATTAAATATAGTGATGGCACACATGGATCCCCCTCTTGTCCCATTCCCCCTGCCACTGTAAATAATGAAAAATACACGAAATGACCGTAGTGGGAAAGTTGGGCGACTGGGGTCCAACATTGATATGCAACGTAAAATTCCTTCGACGGTATGCTCGTCCGAAAAAGGGTCACTAGACATATTAATAGATGTTAGTCCGAAAGTGGAAAGTGGAAACAGTAGGCCTATAACAGTCTGACATATCACTTCTGAATGTGAGACACTCTTCAATATAGTTCGAATATGAAAAACACTCATAGTCCGAATCTGAAACATGGATCTAGTTTCCATCTAACTAACTATACGTGTGTTCATAATCGGACTTAAGCAGCGTTTTTGCTGAACCATTAAATGGTCTCAGCCTATATTATTTGCCTTTCTCAGGTCCTTACATTCTCGGCAACATTTTGGTCTTAAATGGGCATCCAGTTGGAGGCATTAGTCGAAAACCCACCCATTGATACACCAAAATCACTGAAATGTACCCCAATACTGTGGCAAAATAAAGGGGTATATCAAATTTTCTGATTGAATCTAGTAGCCTAATTTCGTTTATCGTTTTTAGATGTTCCGCAACAAGGTCAGTATTTGCAATGGAACACATATGTAGGCCTATATTTGAAGCGTTTGAATCCACCTAGCATTTTGAGCCCGGATGTCAAGGTTGCCGCGATATTAAAACCATATTAAGATCCAGGGCTATATCCGATGCTCAGGGCCGGGAACTTGGGCCGAGGAATACCCGGGGTTTGCATCGATTTGCATCGCATATTCGCCCCGGGAGGGCCGGGGAGTGGCTGAAAGTGTTGCCCGGGTGGGTCCGGGACTGGCCAGGTGTTTACCCGGGACTTGAACTTTTAAACCCAAAATCCATGGCCCACGACCCGGCCATCCCCGGGTCCCCAGGGGCCGGGGTTGCATTTGATATGTGCATAATTATATGACTATTCAAGAGAACTATAATACTGTGTCACCATGGCAATAGTTCAATGTGATTGAACACCGCTTGGCCAAATCAAGTTTGTTCAAAGTTCAAGCAAAGAAGTTGAGCAATGCGTTTACCGTGACATGACCATCATAGTTTACACGTGGACCAAGGTTAAAAGTGTCATCATTTGATTTTTACAAATCAGGAACTCGACACAAATGCTGAAATGCTAGGTATGTGAAGACTAGTAGTATTACGAAATCTAAGTTAATGTTTGTTCAACATTAATTTATAATTTTATTCAACACTTATACTTCCGTTTGCTTCTGTTTTTATAGTGATCAACTGAACACTTGTCCAGTACAGCTTCCGCGGAAGCAACGCCGTTCGTCCGGTTTAGATTGGTGGTAAGCAAACTTGATCAAAGTTTTGTTACCAAATTCGATGCGAGATATCAAAGCTTATCAACGTCAATAAGGTTAGTGTTATATTTACACACATCTTGACACAGATACATGTACAATGTATGTAGCACGGTCTGGTACACTTCAAAGCAGAAATTTTGGACAATGCAACCATAAACCTATATACTTGTTCACAGGATCAAATCAAAGATCTACTGAAAACAACATATTCAATATGGGTATTATTGTTGCAGCTGTACTTGCAAAAGTGAATTAATTTGTATATTTTTCAAAATCAACCGATCAAACTTGCAAGATCCGTCCTTCCGTAGTAAATGCAGCATATGAAGAAGTAAAATGATTTAGATTGGAAATTTAATTCACTCAGAAATGGTGTATGTTCTTTCTTTTCATGTTAAAAAAACAACCATAAGTTAGACAATTTGATCGGATAACTACGCCGTACTGCCGTATTCCAAATGGTTGATTTATACCATATCCCGGGATCATATCCTCCGATTGAGGAGGCAGATATCCAGTTGAGCTCAGGCTCTCAGCAGCATGGTAGGCACTCCTGGGTACATGACCCGGGGTACTTAGCGAAAAGGTGCATTTTTATGGTCTTTCGAAAAACTTTTCGAAATTGGACGACTAATCGTAGCTTAGAGAAATCGTATATTCTTGGGTCTCCTTTTCGTCAAATTCTGGTTTATTTGCTGGGATGTTTCTGTATCCCAACCGCACACCCATCAGTGGCGTAACTAGGGTTGGTAACGCCCCCCCACCCAAGAATATCTTAAACGCGGGTGTGGTAGTTTCAATATTTTTTAAGTGAGGCCGATTTGGCGCCCCTAGTGGTAGCGCCCGGGGCATGTTCCCCCACCCCCCCCCCCACACCCAATCCAAATCAAGCCTCTCCCGGTACCGCGGAGTTCATGGTGAGAACTATTATTTCGAGACCAATAACCCACATTATATTTCTCACGTTCCTAGTTATTTCAGTGTGATATGCTATCTACAAATGGTCGGCGTCTGTTATCTGCTGATATCATTGTGTGATATCACATGTGTTTTTTAATAATAGAAGGATTACAATGTTATAAATTCTGTTAAAGGGCGTCACTATAGTATTACTGCCATTTAAAGTCCAGACGTAGAGCCGACCTGAGCCCGGATAGGAGATTAGATGGCTGGGCTGCAATAGAACATGGCAAGGTAGGCTAGCTGTTTCTCTTAGAAATGTGCGTAAAATGCAACAAAATAATGTTTTACACTTAAAGCCATGCTGGAACATTTCCATATAATAGATTGGTATTTCTTTTCCATATAATGTTAGCTTTTACTGTCAGATATGTGCCATTTTAATTTTGAGCCGAACAACTACGGTCAAGCGAAGTTGGAATTTACTACATGCGCTGCTGTCGCCAATGCGTATCACTCCGTCGGTCGTGCTATGGCACGATTCTTTGATGTGCCCATGACCGTCCAGCACGCCATATGCATACTGTGTTATGAACATTTCGTACGCGTTCGAATGATATTTCCATCGTAATAATTAAACGAAGGTTCCTGCGTTTTATTCAAAATCTTGGATATAAAATAACAGCACCTAAAGTCTTGCTTTTTGCATGTATAATAGTGTAATAAACTATTTTACAAAACAGAAGTTTGAAAAATATTAAGGGCGACCTCCTCAGCAAAATGTTACAATATATGGCCTTAACTTGCTTGAAATTCTCACGATTCACAATACAATGCGCCGCCAACGGTGTACTCGCCAGTCCAATTTTTTTACTTGCAATAATCAGTCCAAGAGAACGCCAAATATGGATCAGGAGTATTACATAATAATACCCTGCTATGACAATAGCTGCACTAGGTTAATCGTATAATCTCCTTATGTGGTTAGCATGGCTGGGCCAGGAAATCCACAAGGTCAGCCAATGTATGTACATGTATTCGGTACATGTGCCATATCTTTACAATGGGTGATAAATTTCTGGTTTGTTTTATTTCAAAACGCAACAGTCGATATTCTAAAGCTTGGTCCAAATCCAAGAGAAGAACCAACTCTAGTAATTTATGTGGTTTCAAATTATATCGGCCGTTGCCTTTTTGATAGAAATGGTGTTTGTTGATGTGCACAGTTTCCCATTAGATCATAACATGCTGTTGTACATCCAAGGTCAAAGGTCTTTTAATCCATATTTGGCGTTGTTCTGGGACTGATAATAGTAATGTTAATGTTAATAAAAAAAAAACCCTTTAATAAGGGATGTACCGGCAAAGGATAAATTACAATGAGTAACATCAGATTTCTTTTAATATAAATATATGGTAAAAATAATTTTTGAAGTATGAAGATTATGGTTGTTACAACATTTTGAGTCAAAAATCCATTTCTTGCGATTCTCTCAAAATCGATCACGAAGAAGTTCCCAAATTCTGAATTCTGATAACTTAGTTGGATTTCTTACGTCATTTGGATTCCACATAATATATTGTTATTTTCTATAGGCCTACGTTGTTACTTACATTTGAAATAAGTTGAAAATAAATTCCAAAGATTTGGTAAAAGCAAATTCATTAGCGATTTTGCACAATAGGTTATGTTATACCCCGTTTTCTATTCTTCTCACACAAGTTTCATGATATTTACGTAAAAAATGACTATACATATAACATAGTTATGATTGCACAAATAGAGTTTTTAAAAGCAAACAACATTCGCATCTTTTAGTATAGATTAATGCATAACAATCTGGTTCTGAAAAAATTTAAACACACAAAATGTGACTGGACACTACGAATGAGCCGTAAACTCGGCAAATTGTATTCTGAGTTACAGTGTAAAATGTGCGTGAAGGTCGTAATCATAGGTATCTCAATACGGTGCGACAAGTATCTCAGCAAACACTGTTTAAACCAATCAATAATCCCATTGCTGAAGAGGATAATAAGCTTCTATTAAACAGTTCTTGTCTTTGTTTAATTTGGCTAAATCCTGTTCAAGTGGTGGATAACAAAGCATTGTATTTAGTAGGTATATATAACCAACAATTAACATTTGTTTATCAATTGTTTATGATGTGTGCATAAATAGCTTTTGATCGCCAATTGTTGATTATGCCCTTCTCAATAGCTAAGGTGCACTTACATACAAATTTTTACAATACAAAAACACTCAGATATCATTTCAAAGATTTCCTTCCATTACACTGAATACAAAATCAATACAATTGACTGCAACTTTCAAATCTTGGGGTAGATTGATTTAAATGTACGCTGTGACGTCAATATTTAGTCAATTACTGCAAATGAGGGGGGAGTTTTCTAGAAACATGAGGAAAGCGGTAATGATGTGTTAAGCGCGGTCAGAGCCAGGGCCGGATTTACCATAGGGCCAGATGGCCCCCAAAATTGCCCTTTGCAGTGTGCATCTTCCATTTTAGCCGAAAAACACCATGTTTTGGGCCAAAATAGCCTATAAAAATTGCAAAATTTTGCGCACTTCGCGCGCACATGCCGGTTATATAGCAAAATCAGCTTCAATTCAGGCCAAAGTTGAATTTTTTTCTGTCCAAGTAAAATCTAAAAACTTGGTCACTTGAGTGCACATGCTTGCCTCACGGTGCGTTAGGGGCCTCCAAATTTTGGCCTGGTCCAGGGCCCCCAAAAAGGTAAATCCGGCCCTGGTCAGAGCAAACCTTTTGACATTTTATCTGAAAATGACCATAAGGTATATGTTATATTTAAAGCATCCCTATTGAGTTTGTCGACTGGCATAAAAACATTTTAAGCACGGATTTTTTAATTCTCACTGCACGGATTTTTAATCTCATTGCACAAACGTGCCAGGAGGCACGTTAAAATAGCCCCTGGGTTCTGTTCTATAATTCAAAGTTTTTACATTGACTTACTTAACTTAGCTGCACTGGATGTTGTTTCCCCTTGTCCACTGTGGAGTAAGCTTCCTCCATTCAGTTCTGTCCGCTACTTGTGTATCTGCTGCCTGTGGGGTCTTTCCTATGGCCCTCTGAATTTTGTCCTTCCATTTACAAATTCACAAATACAATCAATTATCTTAATGTATCACAATGTTTACTTATTAAGCAGTCTTGTTCTCGTTGATTAAGTCCCAGACTAATAGTTATTTCCAAAATTCCTGCGAAGTCCACTTTAGACCTGCAGAATATGTCAGAATATGCTGTTTCTATGCTGTTGCCCTGGTGTCTATTTGTCTTCTTCCACTCTCATCTCTTTGACATGCGATGTTTTTCATTTTTGCCGATATTTCTTAATTTTAAAATCTGTATAAAAAGTGGCGTATGGTAGATACGCCACTATGGAAAACAGAAAATTTCACTTTGTAACGATACGCCACATTAAATTAATTAAGCCAATTTTGACTGATGAGACTTGGCAAAATGAAAGAGAACATCATTAAAAACATATGTGCCAATTTAAAAAAAAATCACTATACGCCACTATGGAATGCAGCCGACGAAATGGCAAGTAAATTTTCAAAAAACTTTTCATCATGAAATATAGGCCTAAGGACTCATATTATTTGGCTAATTTAAATTTGAAATATATGTAAATAGCGCCCTCAATTTGCACACAAAAGTGCAGTTTATAGAATAATAATTACCACAAAAAAGCAGAAAAAATGGATATGTGATATAGAAACGAAAATCTATGTTACAAATAACTAAAATATATTATGTGTTTTAATGTGATATCTGTCGGTATTGTCCAGGTCTAACATCATATAATGTTTTGTTGGAAAATTACATAAATTATCACATCAAATAACCGTGCTGGAGAGCGCTTTAACAGCACGTTTTGCAGTGTAATCCTAGTAAAGACATGTAACTGAGTTGTTCCTTGCATTCAATTTCATAGTTAATACAAATTAGGTTTTCCACTCTTGCAGCATCTGTAATTACACGCATTTCAGTCAAAGATGTATCGCATAAGGCTGTGCACCAGTAGCTGCAAGTCCCTGACTTGTTATTTAATAGTGTGATGTGCCCTGCCTAATTTAATATGATCACTTAAATTTGTTTACATTCAAAGATATTTTATGAAAGATGGGGGTCGGAGTCCCCTCGCATGTAATTACATAACAAAATCAGTCAGGCCTATTTATAGATTGGAAAATGCATCATGTGAACAAAAAAACTTGTTGCTTAATGTGGATGTGAAGTAATGAGCTATTAATAGAATCAGGACTTCAAATTCTTAGTATTATAACAGAATGAAAATAATTATGATTTCGTGGTAGAATTTATTTATGGAACTGTTGTGTTGTGCAGTAATGCGAGTGCTGTTATGTTCCTAAAAAGAAGGTACCTGTGAGTCAGTCAATTTGCATAGCCAATAATGTGCTATTAATTCAGCGATAACGAAGAAGATTCATATTACGCCAAAGAACGCATGTTTCCCAAAGTGGGAATATATTCTTCTGTCGACTTGCTGATTTTGTTTTATGAAACAACATATCTGTCAATGGTACCGACAGATAATGGTAACAGTCCCATTCCTTACCTTACAAGGCTTCTTAACCACCAGTGATCAGGGTGTGTTTTATCTTGATCTTGTGATCTTTTTTTCTGGTGTGTGTTGGCTAAGTTGTTTTGATTAATAGCTGGGGAGGTGGAGTGGAGGGGGTCCATTAGTGCTTTTCATTGCCGGAGTGTGTAGGATGGGTCTGTGTTTGCACAGATTTTTGCAATAGATATGCCCTTTAAGGGTCACCCTACAATCAGTCACGAGTGAGTTGGCATGGGTAGATTCACTTCCGCGTTACGCACGCGCAGTCACACACGCTGGCGTACATCGCGAAGCGTACGCGGAAAATCGTCGTCACGATATGTCAGGCTTAGGCTGTTTTCATTCGATTAAATTTTTTCCTGTAGTTGGTTAGGTCTAAGCTTATCCCTTAAGTCATAAATCTTTATCATATAGGGCCTACGTATAAGTGGAAATTTACAGAGACTTAGACTTTGTGGTTCCCTTTTTAAGAAAATTAAAAGAACCAATTCTACCATGAAAAATGACCTTAGGTGCATATCAATTTTCTTCATACAATAAAGGACTATTGTTATCCCCAATTATCCACAATACCTGTCGTCATAGTTATGACCGGGTAAATACAAAACAAGGTTTACATTTTGCTTTAAGTTGCTAAGGGTACTGAAAATCACATAATTGCAATCAGTTCATGACTAAATCAAATGCAATCTCCCTGTTTGAAAACTGAAATGTCATTATTGACACACAAACCATGCGAGTCACGTAGCACAATCAATCAATATTTTATTGGCATTTATATACTTGTTTACCAAACATATGGTACATTTTCATGGCAACGGATCGCAACAACCCAAGGCCAAAAACACCTTGTACCCAAAACACTTCAGAATGCACAACAAAATACACTGTTTGTACATTTGAATCTTTATAATTTAATTAAAAGTATTGTTTTATTGGGCAATAAATGTGATTGCATACTATCCATGAATTACAATGATTCACAATGTGCCCTTATTATCCGGCCGTCTTTGATACAAAGTTATGTTGCATTGAAAGTTCCCGACGACTCTCTGATGTAACAAACTCCGCTGTTGATTTAATATATATATATATCCCTTGCGTACAACATTCTTTCACAGATAGACATTCATCTACACTTTTCCACTTACATCGACAAATGTGTTGTTTCATAAAGCAGATTTCAGCCAGTCGACTTTCAGTGTGTATACTTTCAGTCATCTGGGAAATGTTCACCCAGAAAAATCACTTTGGTTAGATGTTAATACCCACGTTGCGGCCAAAACTTTTGGCCTTCAGCCGGGTGGATGATTGAGGGTCATCAAAGGTCAATCAATGAGGAAGTTGCTTGATGGGGATCACGACATCACTAGGAGACACTTTAAGCCAACCAAAACCCTGCGACAGTCGCTGGTGCACCCAAAGGACAAGCAACCTAAGGGCCGCATAAGTGGTGTAGTTTACGGTGTCCAGTGCGCTGAAAATCAGGATTGACAAGAACTTACATTGGCGAAACCGGCCAAACCCTGTAGAGTCGCATGTCTCAACATAGACGCGCCAGTTCAAGTGGCACCGATTCGGCTGTCTATAAACACCTTGAAGGCAGTGGTCGAAGTTTTGACATTGACGACGTTGTCATCTTGGACCAGGAGTCAAAATAGCAGTGTGGGTTCAAGGCGAACACCTGTCCCTCAACAGGAGCGGGGCGTTAATCTGTCACATGGTTGGGGTCGGGTCATCAAGCAACTTCCTCATCGATTGACCTCGGAACACCCTCAATCATCCACACATCTGAAGGCCAGCGGTTTAGGTAGCAACGTCAGTATTAACATCTAACCAAAGTGAGTTTTTCTGGTAGCACAATAATTTTATTAATCCCCTTCTTGCTGGCAGGATAATTGGTAGAACATTGAGTACACAAAACAAATAAGGTATATTTCCTTGCAGACACATAACAATCACACTAAATAGCACACTTTAATAAATGGTTGCATTCTATGAATTGCTCGTTCGTACACAACCAAATTTAGCAGATTTTTTCACATGACTCAATGCAATGATCACAGTGTGCAATATGGGCTTTCTTGATCCAAAAGTAGATCTGGCTGATTTTGTTGTTGTGATACAACTTTATTACATGAGTTTATAAATGTAAGCTAAGATCGTGCCAGATTACTCACAATATGCACAGGTATGTTATCAGTTGCCGAATTTCCAACATGTAGACCTTCAAAACTCACATCATGCAAAATTTGGACTAACCACCGAATAAAGATTTGTTAGAACTATTTTTAACAATTTAACATGAAAATGTTGTCTCTTGTTCTGTTTAATTTGGACCGTAAAAATGGTGATGTAAGGAACGCACAATTTGATCCAATTTTAATGTATACCTTTATACAGAGTTGGGTAGGGGATTGTTTTTACTTTTGCAGCTCCCATCCCCCAGCACATCAAATGGTGGACCCCTAACAGGATTAATTTATTCGCCGTAGAAGTGACGTAATTATTTGGATTAACTACCATAATACTAGATGAATGCAATTTTGAATATATCGCCATGTACTACAACGTTCACCCGGTACCAACGTAGATGTCAAAGAACAGGGATAAAGACCTGGAGGTCCTATTCAAATATTCTACAACCATAGCTCAGGCTGACCTCAAGTTATGGAGTATGAGCTTTCATGTACCCCACACTTTAGAGATCATTTTTATGAGTGTGTAATCATAATTTATGTTACGGAACCATTCCCTTGCAGGTGCGGTTGATTGATATTCTATACTGTGGCGGCTGCACTATGTATGTGTGCAATTACTAATCCAACAGATGCGAGCAATTGATAGAGATAATAGTGCCTGCCGGAGATTTCGCCCACGAGCTTTGTGTAGACAAATTGTTTACACTTGCAACCTAACCATGATTGATTTGTTTTCCTAATAGCAATATTTAAAATGGTTAGCGTCGGGAGAACAATATCCTATTAAAACGACCGTGATCTTAATATATACAGGAATGACAGAATTCGTGTCTTTCTAATGCCTCTCTCCAGGAAAGATTCAATACCGAAGGAATTGACAGAGGAAAGTAAAGTAACAGATTACGACGATTGTCAATGTTGGTGAGTATACTATGAAGATAAGGCATACCTACTCTTTTTTTAGAGCTACGGGACACAGGGACATGTCAATATACTGATATAAGATCCTCAACCACCTCTGCTCTTCTCCCAACCCATTCAAGTCTCACCCTGGACTACTCTACGCAAGGCTCAATAGCCTCTCTCTTGATACACCTTTCCAAAGGCTAACTCTCTGCCAAAGGTCTTTTACCCAAATGTTGTTCTTGTGGAAATACCTGCGAGCAGCGTAGCCCATGCCGCGCGGTGGTTAAGGTCTTTCAAATACATGCGAAAATATGTAGGAAAAATTTTGTGACACAATTTTGCAAAAGGATTCAACCGCGAATTCAAGCTGAAATTCACACAGAAAAAGACAATGTTTGTGCATCCATTTAAATTGTGGTCATCACTTGAAATCACGGTACTTTCTATTATCAAAAAACGTTATTTTTTCCCACTTGATTTAAACCCTGCTAATTAATTCATATTAACCTTGACATGTTTTTGATATATCGATGTACTTGTTAAAAAACAGTTTGCGTTAGGTGATTTTTGTTATTTATATGCACACAACGAGAACCTTTCTTTCTTGCTTGCTTTCTTTCACTCTTTCTTTCTTTCTTTCTTTCTTTCTTTCTTTCTTTCTTTCTTTCTTTCTTTCTAGTCTTTCTTTCTTTCTTTCTTTCTCTTTCTTTCTTTCTCTTTCCTTTCCTCTCCTTTTTCTGTTCTTTTCTGTTCTTTTCTTTTCTTTTTTCTTCCTTCTTTTCTTTCCTTTCTTTCTTTCTTTCTTTCTTTCTTTCTTTCTAGTCTTTCTTTCTTTCTTTCTTTCTTTCAGAATTTCAGAATTTTATAAACCCACTTTCGTGTTCACGATGTAACCATCGCAAAGTCCGCAGACCGTTGAAGAACCTTTGCTGAAAACTATACTTAAACTGTTTATAGACACATATACCTGTTCAATGATCATTTAACAAATCCATTACTTGAAAGTAGCGAATAGTTTAAATTCATTAGATTCATTAGAGCGGAAATATTTTCCTGACACTACCGACGTTGTTGTTTGCACACACAGAATACGAACCATATTTTGTTATATTAGTTTTAAGAGGCGCCGCACTTTATTGTACTTTGTGAGACAATTGGTACAACTCTGTTGAAATTGAACTGGCTGGATATTCAGATACTGAAACGGTGAGTGTCTAGGAGTGAGATTTCGCGCTGTAAGAAAATGATAATATTGTTACAATTTTAAAATCTACCTTATGCATATTATATTAGTATTGAATGAAAGAGCACCCCTTTTTATCGCTCATTGCCCGGCCCCCTTGATCGTGAAGTCTACCTATACCGGCCACTTGATGTTCTGCATGATTTGCCTTGAGTAAGTCTCTGTACAATAAACTAAACAAATACCCAATGGATTTATATGGCGCGTTTAATTCACTGTAAGATAGAATACAAAAGTATCAGTATCATGCTTATTTCATTTGATTTAGCTATTTATTTCCGCTTTACCGCAGATGTGCCACACTATTCCAGAATATCTGATGGAAGAATGGTAAGGTAAGAAAATGTGTTCGGGTTTTTCCTTGAAATTAAGATAAAACTTTAATAGTCCTATGCTGATCAATGTTTTGTTTTATAGCGAATTTTTTTGAACAATCACCTTTTTTTCTACCGGGCTTATTTCAGAATACCTCCTCCCCAGGTGGAAACTTGATATTGATTTGGGTATGGATCATATCCGACTGCAATTCCGAATACATTACATACCCCAAAATATATCAAATTTGACGAGAAAGAGATTCAAATAATTAATTTTCGATTATTCATATGTTCAAAAGTACAGTAAATATGTGCAATTCTGGATATTTATGCAAATTTTGCTAATAACAATGAAGAATTTGCATCTTTTCCAGATTTTTGGAGAAAATTCAGAAAAAAGCAGTTTTCCCAACATTACGACCTAAAATTCACTCAACAATTCTCAACTTCAAACAGTAAATTTTACTGTTTGTTGGAGCAATCCATAAAAAGTGCATTGCACTCATTGCACTCATAGCATAGCATGATCTATGTAAGTACAATCCGACAGAGTGTACACTTTAAAGCTAACCCTGATTTATTTGTTTTCACATAGCAAAATGGTTGGAGTCTGGTGAACAATATCATATTAAAACGACCATAAACTTAATCTATACAGGAATGACAGAATTGATGAACTTTCAAATGCCTCTCTCCAGGAAAGATTCAATACCAAAAGAACTGACAGAGGAAAGTAAAGTAACAGAATACGACGATTGTTAATTTTGGTGAGTATATACTATGTGGAGAGGGTATACCTACTCGTACTCTTTTCAATAATCAATAATAACTGAGAGCATCGTGGCCCAGCGGTTAAGGTCTTTGACTCTTTGCAAAAGGTCCCTCGCACTTTCCATTATTGTATTAGATTTATGGGACAGATGCAGTGAATGACAAAGACGTCGCAGCCAATTATGATCATGGTAACGCATGGCTGTATATAGATGAATCTAATTTCACGCATTCCTACACCTCAATGGCAGCCATAGCTGGGTCCCCCCTTAGGTCTATCCCACCCAAAATGTGAAATGATGTGGCCTTGGCGGGGATTCCATCACCCGTGTTACACGTAGACAAAAGAATGATGAAAGTTTACAACACAATACAATTCAACACCAGTTTGGTGCCGACTGAATTCTGACTGCAACAAGGTATTGACCCTTCGAATTAACGAGCCTTATTGTTGTAAATTCGAAGTAATGACTCTTCGGAGTAATGAACCTTCGGAGTAAGACCCTTCGGAATAATGGTCTCGAGGAACACCGGCTAGTGTAATAAAGACAATAACAGTCCATTAATTCCACATGTTTATCATTTATCGAAAATATCTGTATAATAGTATCTATATATCTTATAATTATATTATTGTTATTATTCATGGTTTGTTCAAACACACTAGCAGCTAAAAGCTGAATTGCTGTGAAGCTCACATAAAAATATACAATATGCAATAAATATGATATTAAAGAACAAAAAATAACACACATTTGACCAAACGGGCCAAACTCCCTCTCTGCAATCAAATCCCAAGGTGGAAAAGTCCTCTTACAAAAGAGAGACATAAAGATCCCGGGAAAAGTTCGAAAATAGGGGGCTTCGTCCCCGGACAAAAACATAAGACCAATAAGATGGTAATACTATCTAAAGCATAAGGTCCTGTGTCACAACCTGGGGTACCTTTGTGTTACATAGTAAAAAATGAAATGTTTCAAACATTTTACCTACACGTCTCATTTGAAGTGGTTCATCCTCCTGAGCATTTTGACACCTTTTTTTTATTGAAATCGGTTAAAAAATGAGAGAGTGCGGGCAAAAACAATCACAAACTAGGTGGGATTTAACCCCACCTCTTTTTCCACATTTACAATAATTCTGAGCAAGTATTAGTCTTTTAAATGACCTTCTGTATTTATTTACTTGTCTGTGAGTTCATTTACACATTTTTTAGCTGGATTCAAATTTTTAATGGGGGCCTTAGATCAAATTTACGATACGAATCCCTCCTCCTAATCCTCAACCACCCTTGGCACATTCCATGCCAAACGTATTAAAAATTATTTTAAAACAGGTTAAAAACATGAGTAATATAGAATAAATTAAGCCTCAATTTAAGACCTAATTATTTAAAGTGAAGGAATACTCAAGAGACAGTGTTTTGAAATCCAAGCTGCACATCAAAATGTAACAAAACCACCTTTTGGGTACCCCAGTATATGACACAGGATCATAAATATCGAAGTCGATACCTTCATGGTTCCACTTGTCAACAGAGTACATAAGTACATTGACGTTTCCTCTTGTAGATAAAACGCGTCGATATAGCCGACAGCTCTCAACGAAGTTTCAAGGTAAGAATTTATCCCAACTCACAATGTAGAATAGGGGTCTCACTTAAAGGTTCACGGGGGCGCACCATTAGATTTTCAGGGTGACGGGTATTTGGGTTGGGTTGATATCTTTCTTTTGGGTTTTTTTTTTCTTTTCTTTTCTTTTCTTTTCTTTTTTGGCCACGGAAGGCGTGGAATTATTTTCTTGGTCGTCTTCGGCATGTTCGGTGGCAAATTTATTGTTAATTCTTATTTTAATAGGCCTATGTGAATATATACCTTTATACAGAGTTGGGTGTAGGAATTTTTTAACTCATTAATGGGGTGAAATGGATCTCTTTTTTACTCAACATTTGTCTCATTAATGGTCGAAGTTAAAAAAACCCACTCCTATCCCTACTTCCCATGGAAATCATATGGTGCGGCCCTAGTTTAACTTTCATGCCAGGACGGTACGTTGCGACTCTTTTAATCGGTCTGATTTGCGAATACACGATGCGACCATATGTCAGCCCCGTTATGCGGAGTTATGGTGTGTTGAACGCTGCTCCTTCAACAAAATGGTACCCTGTTTTCGGCTCTACGTGTGTCTCTTTTTCCACATTGCTGGTAATAAATATCAAACAGTAACAATTGGCGGTCATTTCAAATCATACCCAAGTCAACGAGGTTCAGGAATGACCTCTCATTGTTAATTGTTGGTTATACATACCCAGACAAAATACAATGCTTTGTAACCCACCACTTGAACAGGATTTAGCCAAAGCAAACAAAGACTAGAGCTACTTTATAATAGAGAGTTCTATAGACATATGTAGAAGCTTATTATCATCTTCAGCAATAGGATTATTGATTGATTTTAAAGGTGTTTGACCGGCGCTATCAAAATGAGATACATGTCGCACCAAATTGAGGTACCTATGAATACGACCTAGCTTCATGCACATTTTACACTGTAACTCAGAATACAATTTGCCGACTTTACGGCTCATTCGTGGTGTACGGACACATATATTAAGGTGTTATCGCCGATTATTCACCTTTAACTCGGTTTGGTGATTTTGGTCAATTTCAAAACTCAGTAAGTTGCCATGCATTTATCGCATTCATTTCATTTGGGGTATATTTTATTTATGTTATACTATACTTTGTCTGGTACATTCTTTATGTCCAAAAAGTATGAATGAATATTGTTTTCAATTTATTCTATGTCAAAAATATTCTGCATAAAACTCAGCGGATTATGAATTGGTCTCATAGAAGATGAATAAGAAAGAAAATTTCACTGCACAATATAACAACAGTAATATGTATGCATAGAGAATAACACAAGCGATGCACATTGTATTTTCTTCCACCTTGACAATCCATTGACCCGTGTAACCTATAGTTTGTAGCCAAGAATAGACTTTAATAAGCTGAATTTATACTCGAACGCTTTTGGAAGTTTGCGATGCATCGCTCGTCGCTTTTGCATTTATACTTATCACGGCGATAGCGATTGCAGACGACAATCAAAATATTCTAAATGCCACAAAATACATTTTTAAAACATCAGTTGCTATCAATAATTATTGTTTTGAATTAATTTATCACCAAAAGTTAATAATCGAGAAAGGTAAGTTAATTAGCAAAATAATAGATCCAGTTGGTTGTATATATATGATTGGTTGACGCATTCACGTGTCACGCGATATCGCTGGGAAGTTGAGATTTCTTCAACTTGCAAAAGCGATGTCGTTTTTGCCTCAGCGATTTGAATCGATTGATCGGCTCGACGCTCTGGAAATGTCAGTAAACACTGAGCATGCGTGAAAATCGCTTTTCTGCAAAAGCGATTGAGTATAAATTCAGCTTTACTCCCGTTGTCAGACAAATAGCTATACTGTGAATACAGATGTTTTTAATAAAACAAAATAATATCATTCTGTTTGTAAATAAAATACAGCTCAATCTTATTCCTTAGTGCTAAAATGGAACAAAAGTCAAAACATGCATATTTATGCGTGTGGTTTTTAATATGTAATATGCTGGAACAATCAAGCCTATAAAGTCTTGAAAAAGTCTATAAAAGTATATAATGTACTCCGTTTTGTGGAGCCATTGGCAGTGCAACATACATCAAGGTTAATAGAACTAGTGCTTATTTGAAACCTAATGAACTTGCACGCATTGTCGCGGACATAATAATCACCTCTAGCTCTAATCGGTAAAACATTGCATCCTATTAAGAACATTCGACCTTCGTCTGTTTTGTGAATCAGAACAAGGATCAAGTTGTACGTGAGGATAAATCTTTGATACCATCTAATGTCACTGCACTTTTTACATCCATCTCAGTTACTGACACCCTGAATGTGATCAAGCATTCTGTTTAAAAGGAAACAGCTGGGAAGTTGATAGTGCTGAAAAAACCTTAGTGTGAAACAACAGTTATTAAAGCTTCTGTCCAAACACAACATACTTTGTATTTCGGGGACAGATTACCAGCAAAAAAGATGGCTGTGCGATGGGCAGCCCATGTAGCCTTCTGATAGCAAATGCTTTACTTAGAACATTTTGAAAGTGTTGCTCTAGCGTCTGCCGCATTCTACTGGAATTTGGTAACGTTATGTGGACGATACCTTCTGTGTAGTTCAATCGACACACGTTTAGGAATTAACCAATCATATAAACAGGCTCAAATCTAATATCAAATTCACGCGCGAGGAATTTGACGGATGTGTGACGGATATGACGGATGTGTGACATTCAATTTCACCGCAACCTACTCACATGGATCAGTGCTTGAATTTGAGCTTGTATCATCCCGTGGAACAAACTGAGTGCAGCGAGTACCCTTTTATAAAGAGCGGAAAGAGTTGATACTGAGTCTGATGACAGATCTAAGTCACATTAAAGTGATAATACACGACAATGGCTATCAGTACTGGACATTGTTCAGGGCTCATTCAAAGCTAGAACAACAACAGAAAAAAGACAGCTCCCAAAATATTAATGAAAAGGTCGTTTTTTTGTCACCTTGCCCTTCGTGGAAGGCTTCTCGGTACGCCTACGTAGGCGTTTATTTCTGCGGATGTGAGGACAGTCGTCAAGCCAGAGAACATTATAAGCAGGCCAAGTAACTTAACAAACAACAGAAATAAACCTGAAAGCAATCTGATGTTGTATACAGCATCCTTTAGTAAGATTGGGCGTGAAAAAAGGCCACTGAATAAAAAGCAGTCAGTTCCAAATCAGCCATCAAGGTGCACGTCGACAGGAGCCAGAGACAATTGGAAAGGGTGAAAGTGTTAGACATGTTAGATAGGGAGCCGAAGGTAAGGTTCTGGATGACATTCATATCAGAACCAAACGACCAAGACTGATCCGAGTCAACGGGTTAGATCTTGACCCAACTTGAGACTCTTGGCTCCTAAGGGGAACCAAGGGGGACTGCAACATCTTCCTATATGCAACACCTATGACGCCATTAGTGGTATCTTAAAACATGTACCATGCAAATGAGTAAGTGTGTCATAGACTTATTCCACCAGCCGTCTACACTGCGCATGTACTGTGTTATGCTTCGTAGTGACGACTGATTATCTTGCAGTTCAAATTGTGGTGGAGCCATGCTTGCGACTTTGGTTATTGCGCCTAGCGCGACTGACTAGCGACGCCCGTGTACCGCGCTATATGTATTGCGCCGTTGTGACAAGATCACGCTCTGAAGTTCTAAAAACAACAAAAATCGGTCTTGGACACAACAGCGCAGTCTCAATGAAAGTTTGCAACCTGCTTAATATTCATGTGCAACCAGAATCTGGTTGCAGAAGTCCGCCACTTTTTTTCCACGTAGTTTTCTCAGTCGTCAATCCAGATGGTTGACGAATGAGGGCAGCAGTCTAAAGTGTGTCACCTCATGATATATAATGAAATAATTACCTTCACGCTGTGAGAAAAGAATTTAAGTAACTGGGCCCATATATGTTCAATTTGATTGATCAATATCAAAGACCCTAGATACAAGAGTGGATACAAAATCTACCATTGTGCAATGTACACACGAACATTAATAGTGCATAATGGTAAATTTGGTATCCGCTTCTGCCTCTAGGGTCCACAATATTGAATCAATAAAATTGATCGTGTATGGGCCACATAACGCATACATGCAATCTTGGCTCCATGTCAATGTTACAACAGGTGTGGGTTGGTGGTATCCAAATCTTTGTCCAAATCTATGTGTACTCCATGAGGGCGGAAACCGTGTTGCTCATTCAGCATATAATACAAGCAATGCTGTGACCTTTCATAACACCCACGGATTTAAAACATTGTACAATTCTAAACTGCCTCACACTGCTGTTTATTATTATGCTCGAATACAATTAGCATTCAAATTAATATTTGAAATTCTTTCAAGCGAATAATAACTTTGCACATTGTTGAAAACACGAACTCTCAAAAATAAATATATCCGACGCGACGGTTTAAAAAAAATTAACATAAATATAGTGATAACAAATACCGTACGTTTAATGAAATGTTACCGTATGTTGACGTATTTTACCGTACATGTTACCACATTTTACTGTATTTTATGGGTAAGGTTACGAACATCGCGTACGCGTTCGACTAATAGTTCGATCGTAATAATTAAACAAATCAGTTCACATCTTTTGACTTAAGCCCCCGTCAGACTTTCCTGCCGCTTGCCGCTGCAGCAAGCAGCAGAGCGTTTCAACCAATGACAAGCCTTAATTGTATCCGTTTGTCTGCAATGCGAGTGCGCCACGCCGCTCAGCGGCAAGCGGCAGGGTAGTATGAAACCAGCATAATTTTATGTGTCATCATGGGTTAAGTAAAGACGTGATGACAGGGAGATTAATAACAAGTGAAATTCTTTTCATCTAGGTGAGCAGCTTCATTCGGCTCTTCCATTTAAAATCCACACTACCTCTGTGCAAGATTTAGCTAAAGTCTTCCACAGAGGGAGTATGAGTTTTGAATAAAATAGACAATTGAGTAACTTCTATTTGAAATACTTACTCCAGTTAAGGTAAATATAGGTACAACCATAATACAGGGGGAGTATGGGTTGCAAAATCAATAACTCCGACTAATTACATTTGAAAAACATACTCCCCCTGTGGAAGGTATTACTAAAACTTTCACAGGGGTAGTGTGGATTTCAACTGGAATAGCCTATTGTTGTTGCCCACGCAGTTGAACAGATTTCAAGTGCTATTTACCTGTCAGATAGGAGTATAAGAGTTTGAAAGAGCAGCCAGTGGGTGGAACCACTAGAGATGGTTAAACCCGAGACCTCCGATTGCAGTTACAAGTGTTTGTATTAACCGTCTATGCAGAAAGGGCGGGGAAAGCTACCCTAGCTTTACTTTATTAAATGAAATATGATATCTGTACTTTAATTAGCGTTGGCTTGGGTTAGATCTTTACTCCTCTTATTGTTTTTGACAACGTGGTATTATCTGATCTTTGGTAGCGGTATTGGTAGCGGTATTGTTATACTAATCTGATGTGGACTCACCAGTTAAATAATGTAGTATTGTCAGAAAAAACAACCAGAAGTGTCAACTAATCTTTCCCTCGCCTCGATTTCTTACAATTGTCTGGTTTCTTTACCATTCCAGCTTCACTTTTCTTTTCTTTGCATCCTGTCATGTTGGACTGACCACATAGCCCATATCAAGGAAGATACTCTGGAAGCAGCAATCTGAAAGTAACATGTGTCCAATTGTTATTTAAATAGCGTATTATTATCAAAATGATCCAGAGGGCGTCAATATGTCTACAGACAGAACTTGACTCGACAGAATGATGATATCTCGTATTTTCAAATACTATTCTATGTTGGGCTAAATGCATTTCGTTACAAAAGTAATGTAATTATTCAATTTAGTGCGCGTAATCTTTCAGTTTACGTGACTTTGTAGCATCTAAAGTATTCTATACGGCACCCCGACTGCTGAGAGAATTCTGTTCAAACATTTCATTGAATCCCAATAGATAAAAATGCAGCAAACACCGTTTGTCTGCATTTAAAAGATATGTTAATTAACCAAGGTAAAATTAATAATCGAGTACAGTTGACAATTTTAACTATGTAAACCCGATTTGAATCTAAAAAAGTTGACTCATGTGATTTCCCGATCACGTGATATGTCAACATGTGATCGGGCATGCCACCTGTCAGACATTAACCATTTTTGGAGACACTGGTGCATTGCTGTGACACTGTAGTTAATTGGGGTCTTTTTTATCTTTTCGCTTTCTGTTTTCGTTGTCGTTTACTCTTTCGGATGACATCGTTATTTTGAAATGTTAGCCTCCTAGGTGTGACCAATCTTTTTATTCTAGCCTTTTTTTCACTCACTAACAAGTTGAAGGAAGTGAAATTTGTTTTCAGTTTCGTGAGTTGTGCAAATTTCTGACTTCATAACTCGAGGTGAAAGGGCACGTGACGTGCTCATTTAGACAAAAGAAGTAATAGATGTAAAAAAAAATGTTGGTATTTGTACAGCGCCTTTCACATGTGCACATGTACCAAAGCGCTTTAGATTTATTCCGCTGTCGTTAGAATATGTCAGCTGTCATTATACAATGCCCAAGGTTTGCTCATATCTTTAGGCGGCGCTCAATGGACAATATTCATAACAGCTCCCCATTTCATCCCTGGGTAGAGAGAGGCGAGTAAGGTAAAGCGCCTTGCCCAAGCGCCTTGCCCAAGAGTACAACACGATGACACACAACTTGACAAATAATAAAAACGCATTCTCTGATCATTCCATCCGAGCTACTGGACCCACTTTTTGGAACAGTATAAATAAAAAATCAAAGACTTGCAAATCCGTTAAACATTTTCGTAATCAGCTTAAACGAAATGTGATTTCAGTTTACGAATGACTTTTTTTCTTTTATTTTTTTTCTGGGCACTGTCTGTCTTGTCTTTATTGGCCTTGCATGTTAGGTCTCATGTGATTTTGTTCTTATTATTTTGCAACGAATTTTGTTTAGGGGTTGGCTTATTCAGGCCTCATTGGCCTTCCGGTCAACTCCTCCATATTGTCTTTTTTGTTTGCTGTTTGTTTTGATGTACAATTTTTAGATATGTGTGATGTATATGGAAATAAATAAATTTGATTTGATTTTGATTTGATTTGGCACCGCCGGGGTTCGAACTCGCAATCCACCGATTACAAGGCAGAGCCCGTACAGCTACGCCAACCTTCCCCTAAAGTATCTTAAATTTCAATGCCCAAAATACGCGAGAAATTGCACGGCTTCATTGACTTGTGTGTCGCCTAGACGGGAGGTACTCGTGGAAATAGTCTAGCATCGAAATATAGCAACCAGTGTTGCCAAGAAGTAGTAGGTGTAGTTGGGCGTGAAATCACACAAAGATCGGTCGAATGATTTATCTACGGAGACGAAACGGGGAATGGATGTCGCCCAAATACAGCTTCAAACTCGCGTGTGTGGTAAAATGCAACACAAAGGAATTGCATTCAAACGAAAATAATTGATTCCATTCTTTCGCGTAACAATATTTCGAATGGTAATCTGAAAATTGATTCTGCCTAGAATACTAGATGTTTATTATTTATCAATCATTGACCATAATTATAATAATAAAGCTTGCATATTGCTTAGGAGAGAGGGGGAGTGAGAGGGGTGAATGAAAGATAGGAATGAGATGAGGGAGGAGAGGAGAAAGACGGGGACAGGATCGGAACGTAGAAGAAGAGAGGAGGTTGGAGCACATTACTATTATGTCCACCATTTTTCAAAAAAGGTTAATATTGTGTGCGTTTCTTTACCTATATATAAAATCAATAATACATGGCGGGAGCCAAGTACCTTAGCTTTATGTCTGATTAGTGCGGATTGATAATTTTTCACACGAGAACACGAGTACGAATCATGAGCCCCATATGGGCGGCACCAAACCTCTGCTTTGTTATTAAACGGCAAGCCCTTAATCTCTTTCTTCTATGAACATGATGAAAGTGGGAGTGGCCTGGTCTGTTATTTGCCTTACCGTCGTTTTATCTTTTCAGTTTCTGTTTCCGTATCCGTATCCCTTTTGGTAAGTCATTGTTATTCTGAAGTGGTAGCCTCCCAGGTGTGACCAATCTTTTATTATAGCCTTTTGTTAGTTACTGATAATTTGAAGCCTGGTGAATTTCAGTTTTCGTTTTGGTAAGTTATGTTAATTTCTGACATGAAACCTTGATGTGAGAGGTTTGATGCTAATCTAGCCAAAAGAAGAGTCTAAATTTTACGGTCCTAAATTCGCGGTAAATTGTACGGCTTCAATTGACTTGTGTTTGGTGTATATGCACTTCCGTGAGTGGCTCGTAAAAATGATTTTGATCATCATTGCATTGAAATATAATTAACAATCTTGCCAAGTTATAAGCAAAAGTCTTTCATATTGGCGATGCATGAAACGAGCGTCTGAAATAGCCAAATATCTCCCAATCAGGCGCGTACAAGTGGCGATTTGGTAATCATGTTTTGATATTGAAATGCAATGCAAAAGAATTGCATTGGAGCAAAGGTAATTTATTCTATTCATTCGTATCGTAACAATGCACGATTGTTTGATGGGATCATTTATTAGTTTTTCAAACGAAACATGTACAACCAAATTTTATATGTATACAAATGCTTTTGAGTCATTCTCAACTTTAATTTCCCCTCTTTTACAAAGTTATTCACTTTTATAGCATTTTTAAAGCCTTTTCGGATATAAAATGTATCTATTAATGACAAAATTGGTGGCGCTATTTAGTAACTGGAAATTACTCTTTCAAGCTTTTAATACAAATAACTCCTTTTATTGTTTGATAAATATGTTTATAAAATGTCCTTGTTGCTTGTTTCTCCTATTCCAGCTGCTTTAATGGCAGTATTAATCACATACCCCTTGCAAATAAAGAAATATGATTTATGATAAATAGCGCCATCTATAGTTTGCAATTAGTTAATAATGAAGCCAATTCTATATACATCAAACAACCGTATATGGCAAGCTAATCTGATAATTGGTTGGGGCTATGCAAGACTCGGGTTTATTTTAAATGTTTATTTTTGTAGAGTTTATTTTCAGTCATGGATCATACTGATAAATTGTGCAAGGGAGGGGGAGGAAGGGAGGGGGGATACTTGAGATAGACATTGATACGAGGGAAAGGCGACACTGTGGCCCTCAGGTGCATTGGGGGTGCAACAGGCTCATAAGCGGACCATTTGTGATTTAAGGGCTTATTTTCAACATTTTTACAGAACAAAAATTGGACCTTTTCATTCGGATTGGCCTTTTGTCATATTAATGTGAATCAATTTAACAATGTCAAAGAAGAGGGGCGCTAGACCATTAAAAACACCGGTGTTAACACCATAATCTTGACTCTCCAACCTTAATTGACACAGGCATATACCTCTATTGAAATAAGCTGATTGGTACTTCAAAGTTAACAATGAAGTCGGATTACAGTAAACTTACTTAATCCCTTTCGTTTTCGTATCTGAACTATATGGCTATCTTGGAATTTATTGACAAAATTAGTAATGCTGTCGAAAACAATGAGACAACTGTTGGGATTTTCTTAGATTTGTCAAAAGCCTTTGACACTATCGACCATAGTATTTTATTACATAAACTGGAACATTATGGTTTTAGAGGAAACGTTTTAAAATGGTTTAAAGATTACTTACATAATAGAAAACAGTATGTGTATTACAATTCTTGTAAATCTGAATATAAAGATATAATATGTGGAGTACCTCAAGGCTCCATCCTAGGCCCATTATTGTTCATTTTGTATGTTAATGATATCATAAATACTTCTAAAATTTGTCTTGTTTGCCGATGATACTACTATAACTTATTCACATAAGGACATTGTGTCCAAATACGATCTTATCAACAATGAATTAAAAGAAGTAAATAATTGGTTTAAGGCTAATAAGCTATCAGTGAATGCAAGCAAGACTAATTATATGGTGCTTGGTACAAATCACAAAACATCACGCGTATTGTACAATGTTACTAAAAATATTATATTAGATAATGTAATCCTGGAAAGGTTGAATAAGACCAAATTTCTTGGAGTGACAATTGATGAGAATTTAACCTGGAAATTTCATATTACCAACATCTCAAAGAATATATCTAGAGGTGTTGGTGTAATAAACCAACTGAAACATTTTGTCCCCGAGCGAATAATGTATTCACTATATTGTACTTTAATACTTCCTTACATAAACTATGGTATCTTAGCATGGGGAAATACTTGTCAAAAATATTTGGAAAAGATTTTCAAACTTAAAAAAAAAGCCCTTAGAATGATATCGAATAGTCACTTTTAAGTCACTCATATCAGCCCCTATTTTCAAGAATTACAATTTGCTTAATGTTTATGATAGTATGATCTCGAACTAAGCACTTTTATGTACAAGTATAATACCAATCAGTTACCAAAGGCCTTCAATAGTTATTTTGTTGAGCAGAGGAATCACCTCAGGTATCACACTAGAAACGCTGAAGATTACAAGATCTGTCTTACAAAAACAGAGTTTGCTAACAAAACAATAAGAACCGCCGGGCCAAGAAAATGGCATTCGATTGACAGATGCGCCAAAACGGCTACATCAGTAAAACTCTTTAGATCCCAAATTAAAACAAACCTTATAGAAATGTACACTTAATACCTTTTAGTTTGGATTTACTTATTTTTATTTTTCTCTTTTTAAAACAAAAAATCGATTAAAATTAACTGATCTCTTAGCATTTATACTATATTCACAAAATGTCAGCTTTCTTGTGCGATATACGTGAGCAAATGTTATGAAATCCTAATTTGTCTTACACTTATATTCTGCATGTTCTTTATTCATCATTTTTTTCCTGCTTAGTTCGTTCTACATGAATGTATGAAAGAGGGTAGGGGGTGTTTGTATGTATGTAATTGTATTTTATTAGACAAATTAAGAAACTTAGGCTAAGGTTAAGGGTGCTTGTTCAGGCCTTTTTGGCCTTCTGAGCATCTCCTCATTCAAATGTGTTGTTTTGCTGTTATTGTATTGTTGTATTTTGAATGAAATAAAGATTGATTGATTGATTGAATAGACTTACGGAAACTGAAAAGATAAAACAACCCTTAGCGTCTGTCAATATACATGAGCAGATAGCCTTTGAATTTCTGTAGCAAAAATCTGCCTCACTTTATACTTAGTTGTCACAGACTACCGGCTGTACCTGATATAGCTATCAAATGAGGTATGCATACTAGTAATCCAATCATGAATTCTTGGGTGTTTGGAAAACCCCCGGGTGGCGCTCAAGCTTGGGAACCAAGAAAGAACATACCTGTACCACAATATTACATGTCAACGCCCCCGGGAGGAACCACAATCTGTTATGCAACTGAACTTACATCACCATAATACACAATTTTATGACCATTGTTAATATGCAGTAAAGTGACGAAATGTGCATGACCTATGACCTATGCTCACAAGTTGAATAAGAGCGTAATCCGTGTGATTTCATTGCTTACTTATGTGTGAAAAAGGAACAGAAAAAATAATAAAATATTTGAATAGACTTTAGGTGCGGCAATGTTGACTTTGTCACTACTGTATGCTTGTTTGAATGCTATAATTGGTAGAGTCTGAAAATTGTACTTTAATAAGTACTGAACAGTTTGACTTCCCAGGAGCAGTTGTTTACTTGTTACTTGTTTGTTTTTTATTTAAAGATCCATTCAGTGATCCCAGCGCAAGTGTGAAATTTTTTTTTTATATAAATTCCTTAAGAGTGAAGGATAAGTCATTCAAATTGTCATTTTGTATTTTTGAAATGACAAATTTGGCAAAAATTTGGCAGTACTGACGAAGTCGAAGCCCCATTCAAATACATGTAGCTAATTTAGATACTGTCAGTATCTAAATATTACAGATTCGTGTAAAATGTCTTATTTTGTCTTAAATACGCCGCTTTTGGTTGAACCACTCGCAGGCTATATTAGCACATCTATGACAATGACAAAGGTACCAAAATCTGAATTTTGATGATTTTTACGATCGTCCGGATGAGCAAATCACTGAATGGGCCTTTAAATCAGAGAATAGTGATTTATTCAACAATAAATTTGGTGATCACACTAAATGCCCTCCACTTTTGAATACAAACACACTAGAGTAACTATTCAAATGAAGACATGATATATTTCTCTTGAGGCCTTGGACCCTTCTACTGGTTTCTTTTTTCAATTTCATATATCTTGATATTGTTCTTATTTGAGATATTTTTGGTACATTTTGCCGGCTACCAATTCGATATTGTGCCTGTACTTATTAATAATGATATTAAAATGTACAAATAATCATTATGATTTGACAACTGAAAGCCAAGATGTAAGTGATTGTTTGTGTAAACCAGGGTTTGAAATCCAAATATTTACTCGTACCAAAAATCCGTTAACAACAATGCCTAAAACTAACCATGAACTTTACATGCATGGGTGAATCGGGACAGAGCTAAAACTTGGTGCATTTTGTTTGTTCGTAAAGTAGCCACGATGTTAACAAATTAACAACGGTATAATGCTCTGGGTATAATGTATCCATATTTTACACTGAATGTAAATACATATCCCCATAAACCTATAAAATTAGATTTTAATTCAGATTATCGGCAATAATTTAATGCGATTTGCAGGAACCAAAGTGGACTGTACCTTCAGGAGTTAATGCACATTATAACTTTATGAAACTTAAATTATTAATTCTGTTCAATTTAAATATAAACCTGGTGAGAAAACACATAGCCGATCAGCAAAAAGTACACTCGCCAGTCGGTAAAAATGAATGGTAACAAAAGACCCACTGATCTTTAAATTTACCTTAGCAACGGACCATGAGAGAATAACAAGTTTACTAAATTGAATAGAGCTAATTTGCGTGTATGCAACACCGTGAAGTTTTCGTGAGAACTCTGTCAATGACGAATTACGCTGACAAATTCATGACAATGGCAAAGGAGATTCAATGGCTTTCAATTGTTATTTTTATTGTTACCTGGACAGAATCTTGTCGCCACCTGCACATTTTACGATCTTGTTTTGGTATCGGTCACATGTACTTACTTACGTAAATTTATATTCCTATACTTTTCATAACTCTTTATTCTTTGGTTTATTTTGTGACTCGACATTTTTTAATCACTTAAGCAATGTAAATTATCAGTGATTCACTTTAAACAAACTTGTAAAATTTCTGACCAAGAAAATTAGAGTTTAATTTTGTCCGGGAATTTTGTACAGAAAATGTTAGTGTCTATTATTGATTTGAACTTCAGCCTACTTAATGAAAATAATGAATGAAAGTCGCTTTTTCATTCCCGCGCCCTGATCGTGAACACGTGTATCAGTCAACCGATCGTTATTAAAGTCATATTATAACATTAAAGTCATATTATAACATTTGCTGAGGAGGGCGCCCTCAATATTTTTCAACATTCTGTTTTTACAACGATTGTTATATACGTTAGCAAAATAACATACCCTGCAAAAATCAAGACTTGAAGTGCTGTAGTTTCGTCAAAATCCGAGATTTTGAATAAACCGTAGGAACCGTCATTTTATTATTACGATGGAAATATTAGGTGAACGCGTACGCGATGTGCATAACACAGTACGTACATGGCGTGCGGGCAGTCGTGAAATATCAAATTGAGTGTTGAGTGTCTCGCATTGGGGACATAATGTGCTGGTATTAAATAGCTATTTTCTTTGTATTGCCTCGTCTGTTTAGGTCCACATTAAAAGAGGACATATCTGGCAGTGAAAAAAAAAATACAATGAAATAATATTGTTATCATATGGCTTTAAGGTCGATCGGCTTACTATGTTGTGAACATCATAGCAGTATTTCTGGTTGTGTAAAGCGCCTAGAGGCATTTGCATTAGGCGCTATATTAAATCTGTCTTTAGTATTAATATTTATCACGAATAAGGCCCCTGCTGTAACCCAATCCAATCACGCGGACGTGCTGGATCCTGATTCTGATGTCAACTGAAACTGAGTATGTTGAGGCGATCCCCACCTTATGAAGGATGAGTTGGTTGTTGGTGAACTGTCTTGCTTCTCTTGGATGACTGTTCTTTTTGGCTTTTCTTGACCCTTCTCTTCACGATCAGATTCTTTTTTGGTTTAATAAGTGCTTTTTATTTTCTCTCATTTTCTAATCCGTTTCATCAAACAAACGACGCATTTTGTGCAATTCGTGAATCGGACTTCCTGTCTCTAGCTTGTCTCTAGCTAATAAAAGAAAACGTCTCCAGGGAGAAGGTTGTTTTTGGATGAGGTTGAGATTTTCCTCTTTTAATTTGAAGGACACCTAACTCTGACTCTGTGAGGCATTGCTAATATACGTCACAAGGCAAATTCATTTAATAATCTCGAGGGATTTTATCTACCCCCTACTTTTTTGATCATCATAATATATATTATACCCTGAGCAATGTTCTTGTTCATTAACATTTCATGAGAGATGGGAATCGTCTCTCATGTAATCGCAATAATTAGTCAGATCTATTATTATCTTGCGGATTCACAGATAACACGATGTAATGAGAATGTAAATGGGAATGATTTCAGTTTGGTAATCTTCGAGAAATTCAGGCAGTGTGACAATATAATATGGTAATGTCTTTAAAATGTAAACATGTCTTCGAGGCAGATTACATAGCAGTTATTATGTATTCCCAGATAAGAGCACTTGCAAACCAACCAATTATTTTGCGTGCATGAAGGGCTGCTATCGTTGTGCAGGAAAAACCTCCTATGTGTCATTGGTCCTGAACATGCTAAAAGCAGAACCTCCTATGTAACCTGTTGGCAGTTTTGTTTTAAACATGTTCAGGGGCCAAAAGCACATAGGAGCTTCTATTGCTTCCAGACCGAAGGTGGTTTGGAGTACGCCAAAAGGGCACATCTGTCCCAAATTTTTTCCCTTCGATTTGCTGAGGTCTGGTTTATGAGAGGACACGTCTATCAGTGAAATTGGAACATGCAGTTTGGATGGAAATTGCGTGACCTCTCTCTAGTCTGAAGGGTCGCTAGTTCGAAGGTTCTCTAGTCCGAAAACCAAACTAAGGTAAAGGTAAAGGTAAAAGAGCCTGAGATCCTGTATAAACAGTGATCGGAGTGCCCATCTCTCTTTCATTGGCGATTGGGCCAAACTCCTTTATGTAATGTTGCTATAGCGTATCGCTACACCTCCACAGCGAGCCTGTTACCTTCCCAGCATTTGAGAATGCCGGTACCCATTTATACACCTGGGTGGAGAGGAGTAATCAATCGAGATAAAGTGCATTACTCAAGAGCACAATACGATGGCCTCGCCGGGGCTCGAACCCGCAACCTTCCGATTATGAGTCGGGGCCCGTTCCGCTCGGCCACCTTTCTCCCTGATTAAGTTAAAGCGTTCAAATTAAGTTCGATAATCCGGATCCGAAGGTTCTCTAGCCCAAATATAGAATAAGGGTTAGGGTTAGTGTTAGTGTTAGGGTTAGGGTTTAAGGTTAGGGTTAGCGAGCCTTATTCTATATTTGGACAAGAGAACATTATTTATTATTCGTACTAGCGAACCTCGGACTAGAGAACCCGATATTCGGACTAGCGAGCCTTTTTCATAATTCGGACTAGTGAACGGTAAATTACGTGTTCGGACTAGCGAACCTTCGGACTACATGTAAGGAGCCTTCGGACTAGCGAACATTTGGACTAAGGAACCTTCTAACTAGAGGGAAGAAGGAAGTGAATGGTGAAGTTTTGGACATTGCATCTGTGCAATGATTTGTAGGCAGACAATTATGTCTCCAGTGAACTTTGCTGGACAAGTTTGAAACCGAATATACCGGAGCATTGAGTGCAACAGAACTTTGATTAAGAACAAGAAGCTGGTAATATGATCATATGTTAAAATCTGTGATTGGTATAATGAGTTATGCGCACACATTCAGGGAACTTTGAATAATGGGAAGGGCGACTAGAATTACGTCACGAACTAAGATGATCTGTATCTTAGGTCTAGACAATAAGCGTAATTAGTGGCCATTTTGGTTCCTACATGATGTTATTCATTTGCGTTTGTCAGTTTTGCATGATTTATATTACATCGTTCCACAGACTACTGTAATTTCTTTCTGTTAATAGATCATAAATGCATATTTAACCTTATGTCAATCTGCAAGATCTAATAGAGCACACAAACATTATATAACCAGAGGTTCCTGGTGGTATAAAAAAAACTCAACTTCTTTTAAGAATAGTGTGGGACGAGACTATGGATCACGTAATACCGCTTTTGAGGGTTTTTTTCCAGTGAGCATGCGAGTCCTCGAGAGCGTGACATAATAAGTACAAATGTCTATTTTCGGCTTAAATCCATATTGTAACATTTCCATTAAATATAGATTAGTATTTCTTTTCCATAAAAAGCAAGCATTTATTGTTTAACAGATATGTCCCCTGTTAATTTTGAACTGAACAACGGAGGTAAAGCAAAGAAGATGGGAATTTAATACAAGCGCCGATGTCGCCAATACGTGTCACTCCGTCGGTCGTTCAACAGCGCGGTCCTTTGATGTGTGTATGACCTCCCCCACGTCATGTACGTACTGTGTTATGAACATCGCGTAAAATTAGTGACGAAAATCACTATTTAACTCCAGCGCATGCTGTAGCCAATGCGTGTGACTCTGTCGATCGACGTGGACGTCGATTCCATGGACGTAAAGTGTTATGAACATCGTGTACGCGTTCTACTATGCATCGTAGTGATTTTGTATTTGACATGACGCAGTCATGTCTACAGTAGAATTCACCACGACCTTTGCAGGACTTAAACCCCATTAAAAGCTATTAAACCAAGATAACACTCATTGAAAACAGCTCAACTGATTAAATCAGATCTTCTCTGGTTGTACACATGTTTCTGTTTTATCTGTGCGGTATCGCAATGAGCTGGTATTATAGTTTCAGTTGGGTAACCGATTATAAAGGAAACGCAAGGTAACACTTGTATGTGGGCCTTTGTTCACGAAATAAGACAATACTCTGCTTATTGTTAACCAGCATTCTTGAAAATGAGCAACATAATGATTGTTGACTTAAGACGGTTTGGAAATAATTTCTTCATATTTTTTGGTGTTATCTGTCGTTTACATATCCTTCCTAAAACACAAAAGTGCGAATACTTCCAAACACCTAAATTAGCTAAAATGTAGGACATGTTACAAAACTATATTTTCTAGAATTTCAGAGAATACTTTAAATGTAGCTTGTACCGTGTTTTTTTGTGGCATCCTTCAGAAGTGAGCGGTCCGTTACCAATATTTTCGGTCAAATCTCCATTCAATTAACACGGGGAGTTGTCTAGCTATGCCTTGCCCTCACTCATATTTTACCAAAGTGCGACTATTTCTGAACATCTAACCTAGCTGTAATTTTAGGTCATGTTAGAGAAATATATTTGCTAGAAGTTTGGAAAATACTTTAAATATTGGCCGGTTATTTTTCACACAGTGATGTTAACTAGGCAAATGCCTATACTTCTAACATACACTATTTGTAAAGGTCGCGCGTCAATGGTGAGAGCACTGTGTATTGTGTATAGGGAAACGGACAGTAACTGCAGTATGATTTAAAATCTCAGATTTTGTCACAACTACAGCTTTTACTTTTACAGTGTATGTTAGTTTACTCAATCATGTAAAAATCAGAATTTTGTAAATCGTGTAAAAATCAGAAACATTGGGGGCGTTCTCCTCGGCAAATATTACAATGTGTCGTTTATTCGTTTATCATTGAAGAAATCCGACCTTGCATCCTTTATTGGCTTGTAAAGGGCTTTGCAATAAAGCGGGCAAGAAATTGTACATATTTTGATATTCCCGACTGTTAAATAGGTAAATACAGGCTGAGTCAAAAAGAAGTAAACTCGTGTTTGAGGGGCTGTAACTAGATATCTGTAAGGAATCTGCTATAAATGATAATATCATTGGAAAGAGCAAACTCTACACGTCTAAATAAAACACGAGTTGTTGCCATTGCTCACAGCAAACTAAAGTTATACTAATTTGACTACAACCACCCATTTTTGTAGCTGCACACAGCTGATTGATTTTCATCCATTTCAATTTCGACGAATCAGCAAAGTGCTAACAGGATTTATTGTTGAAAAGACAACTTTTGCTTTTAATTACTATTCAACAAAGTCCATGACAGTACTATAGTTTGTAGGGGTACCATTCAAGTCTTTACGAACGATCCGGCAGAAGCTTGATTGGGGAATGTTGGGTAAAAGATTGAGCTGATCTTTGGTCTTGATGTAACGCATGTCTAACTCTAGCAATGTTCACTTGTGATCTAGCATGCAGTTCGTGCCGGGAGTTCGTGGTCTGCCTGAAACTTCCGGCTGTCTGTTCCTTAGTGTCCTATGTACATTGAGCTTGTTCACATTCTTATATACTGCTCCCTTACATGGAACCCGGTTAGCTGTAGGAAATTGGAGACGAAAAAGACGCTGAACTTCAGTGAGACTCTTAGTTTCATGATACTTCGTCGACAGAAACGTGCGCTCCCGTGCGGTACATTGTGGTGCCATGTTGTCATTTGGCCCGTTTTATTATAATGTAGTGCAATGAGGTAAAATTCATATTAAAAAGAAGCCTATAACATGTAGAAATTATTGATCGAAACCACACTGCCACAGAACTTTATTTGCATTTGAATATCGCGCCTTACCAATCAATATAATAGGTATTTATACTTACTACTTGGGAAGTTAAACCGTGTGCAGCTACAAAAATGCGTGGTTGTATTCAAATGAGTATAACTTGAGTTTGCTGTGAGCAATTGCAACAATTCATTTTTTTTATTTAGATGAGTAGAATTTGCTTTTTTTAGTGGTATTTTCATTTTTAGCAGATTCCTTACAGATCTCGAGTTACAGCCCCTCAAACATGAGTTTACTTCTTTTTGACTCAACCTGTACGTGCCAAAATTGGTTTCCCCCTTTCGACCTGCCAAAAATAGTTTCTTCTCCCCTCCTTTTTTGGCTTACAAAATAATTCCCCATATCCCCCACTTGGGGCTCATAATACATTGAACAGCTCATAAGATGAAGAATTTAAAATAAACTGCTTTTTTGTTCAACCTTGGAAAATTCTCTCAAGGTTTTGGGAAGTCACCCCGGTATTCAATCCATTTATCACTGAACAAAGTCCGACCTTGCATCTATTATTGACTTGTGAGTTAAATAATTAAAAAATAAAGGTATTTTTATTAAACCTTGGAAAATCTCGTTTGTCCACAATAATACAGTTGCTTATACGATAGATATTTAGCACTTTGTAAACTAAGTAGTGTCGAGGGAAAAACCTATGAAGGTCATCTCTGCAACGATTTTTAGTCGCAAAAAACTACGTACAGCTCTTGCACACTATTATTATGTGCCGTCGTGCGCCAGTGCGCAAGACCATGTACAACGGCGTCGCAATTCTGCCATTCTCTTTTGAACAATAATTAGTCATTATGATTGTATTTTGCCACGTACTACCTAAGTTGAACTGGTCTTGTCATTGCCAAGTTCATCTTTTAACAAATTTATAGGTACCAGTACCGCTGGCCTTGATCAATCAAAACTTTGTCATTGCTATTATCCTTTTTTTTTTTGTGGACATATTCACGTAAAATTTGTCAAGCGTACTGTATATTTATTTTAGAACTGCAATATATATATAAAATGTCAGGACTTCATAAAATACTCATATCTGGCCTTTTATTAGAAATATAACAAAATATTTGATTATTACATTTTACATTGTTTTTATTCTTCTCTGACACCTCCCGAATGAGATACCCGCACAAAATAACAAACCTAAAGGCCATAATTGCATTTTCTGAAAAACATATTACTGCCGGCACTGTATTCAAATTTACCACTAAGACCATTTTTTTAAATTTTAAATTTAAATATAGACATTCAACCTATTTATACAGCAAAAAGATCTCTTGGCTTTGCTCCGGTTATTTTGTTATGAATTTTTGAAATTTGGGGTTTGATTTTATCTGCAAACGTTCAATGACTTTGTTATGTTTTCAGCGCAAACTTTGATGGACGTTGCCATCAGGCGTCAATTGTAAGACTTTTTGGACATCTTTAGTGCATAATTTGTGATTTTAAAATATTATAAGAGTGTCGTAATTATTTAATATTAAAATTATTTAAAAGAAAATTATTTTGGCATCAATTTTGGTCATCAACATCTAGCTTGCTTCATCACTTAGTGTCGATCATCTTTTATCATGGCAGCAAAAACTTTCAACTTGTAGAAACAGGTGAAGACCAATTTTTTCCTCAAATGTTTTTTTTTACATTATGTTTGAAGAATACCTAAACATTAACAATTTGCTTCAATCCAAAAACCACTTAATTATTTTTTTTGTTGAAATTATGTTAATTATTCATAGTAATTCAAACAAAGAGGCGATATTTGGAAGGCTGTAATTCTTGAGTTATACGGCCGATTTTAACCGGGTCTTTTTTATTTTCAAGATTGAAACACTGTTAACAAACAATACAGGTCAGCACTAATTATTACCTCAACCCATGGCTACAAAGTTGCTTTACAACATTCAATATGTTATAAAGATGCTGTACCCTATAGTTAAGATTTTACGCCCTCTATTAAGTCAATATCACTGTGTTACAGCTGATTTACCTGCTGAACAAATGATTGATTCGCCGTCAAAGTGACGTAATAATCGAACAGATCGCCCTGCACTACAACCAGATTGCACTAATCACTGTGTATGTTAACTCTAGAGAAAAGGAATTGATATAGGGCTTTATCGTTTCACCTAGCGTTCTAGCCCTGCGGGGCTCTTATATCACTAGTAGAACATTTATAATGAGAATTCTTTCAAAGCGATGAGAATTGGACAAAAGTATGAGAATTGAAATTTTCTCATTTCTATGAAATTTTCTCATCCAAATGAATGAGAAATGTTAATTAACGTGTCAACCACCTGTCACATTGTTTTAAATGAGTAATTTAAGTTTCAACCGTCATCTTTGCGTGCTATATATAAACCACATGTACAATCAAGTGATAATTTGCTGGGATGTTTCCATAGTTTACAGACTCTCCCCGCTCCCCTTATTCAATGTTGTATAATGTTGTTTTTTTCATTTATCCCTTTTTGAAATTTCAGATAACACCTGCGACGGCAGGTTTATCGATTCTTATTTAAAAACAAATTACAATCCGTTATGAAATCTGTGAGATAAATTAACAATGTCTCACGATACTGGTTGAGGCTTACATTTTATATACACCTATTACACAAATAACGTAATGTATGTGTTTTGTATCAAAACAAAGTAATCATAATAATTTTGTATTAGAAAACGAAGCTCACATTAATTTCAGTGTCAAAAACCATTTGTGTCAGGTTGTTGACAGGTTAATTAGTATTTCTCATTCATTTGGATGAGAAAGTTTTATAGAAATGAATTCCTCATTTAAAACAATGTGACAGTTGGTTGACACGTTAATTAACATTTCTCAATCATTTGGATGAGAAAATTTCATAGAAATGAGAAAATTTTCAATTCTCATACTTTTGTCCAATTCTCATCGTTTTGAAAGAATTCTCATCCTAAATTTCCACTAGTGTATTGGGGTCCCACTTAGAGTGTTTAGTCTTTATATGGGAGTCGCCTGCCCCGGCCCTGCCGGGGCAGCGGCCTTGCTGTTTTAATTTTAATATTATACCATGTTTCTAGAGCATTGTTAAATGGTTGAGTTAATTAAATGGTTGAGTTGAAGAATATATAATTTTGAATTTTGAGCGGAATTTTATACATTTGAAAGATATATTGGATGGTTTACTGAAATAGAGAGGAATTTTCGTATACATGTATGAAGTAATATTACTAAGTTTCGAAAGATAAATATAAGCGGTATTCGTTTTCTTCAACATGGTTCAATAATAGCTATACTACTATTTATAATCAAAAGGTGAAAGTGGTATAATGCACGTAAACTTTCTTTAGACATGTCGAGGAAAATAGTGTTTTCGATATAATAATACAGGTAACCAAAAATTTTATACATTTTAGAAAATAGTATTAGGCAAACATGTCACTTGGTCGTGCTTGGTACTTGGTAGTTGGTACTTGGTGGCTTAATCCTCAAGAGCTAATCTAGAAGCTATACTGGGATAACTGTGAAGTGACGTCATAGCTTGGGACACTTTTATGTCTTTGTGTAGCAAAAGTGACTGAATTGAGTTGAATCACGAACCATCTGATCGGTGTTCTTAAGATGGGTAATTTTAAACAATGGGGGCATTTGAAGTAGTTTTTCACAATTTATAATTTTGAATCAAACATCATATTATTTATTTAATAATGTCAAGTGAACGATTTTTTCTTGTCAATGCCATTCATGATTGCGTCACAGTTTGATCCTAGATAAAATGAGTGTGCGGACAATGTTGCGAAAAAGTTCATACACTAGATTTCCTTTTTAGTGATGAGCAGCTGGTGCAAATAAAGGGAGAGAGGAGATGTAACAAGACTACTGAAGGTGGTGATTTAGTGTCTTGGTTTATTTTCGTGGGTAGTTCATTCCAGATGCAAAGGCAGCAATAGAAGAGTGTGGGACATTTAAAATGACAGCGGAGTCAAAACGAAGAGTGCGGATGAATATGAAAGCAGGATGTGCCTCTGTGTTGTATGAAAATGAAAATAAGTCGCGAAGATTTATTTTGCAAACTCTGTAGCCGTGTGAGATTTTTCTTGTCAATGCCTTTCATGATTGCGTCACAGTTTGATCCTAAATAACATGAGTGTGGGGACAATGTTGCTTACATATTTTAAAGTCAAGATGTTTCCTTTTTCGATTCAAGCTGCCAATTGATGGAACGGGACAAATATTGGTAAGGTGATCAATCATTGTCATGGAGTGATCAAATTGTGTAGTGATGAGCAGAGGATGCAACAACGAAATCCGTCTTATCTTGATTGAGCGTATTTTAGGGAAAAGATTAGATGTAAGAAGGCTCTCGAAGGTGGTGATATTAGTGTCCTCATTCCAGGGGCGAGGATAGTGGGTAGTTCATTCCAGAGGCGAGCGAGCATAGCAATAGGGAAGGCATTTTCAGAACATCAAAAATAACAGCGGTGCTGTGAATCTGAAGGCAGGATGAGATATAGCCCGGTACAGATAGATGGAAGCTGATGGAAAGCTTTGTATGTTTGAATTGGATTGGATTCGAGAATGGAGGAGACGGAAGAGTAGGTGTTGTATAAAAATGACAATAATTCGCCAAGATTTAAAGGTGCGTGACCTGATTGAAAATCTCATCCCCCACATTACCTCATCAAAATTTTGGTATCAGAAGAAAGCTCATATTTTTCTCATAAACATATTGAAATTTGGCGTTCCAAATCGGTGTATTTCCGAAGAAATCATCAAAAAACTGCCGAATTAGTCAAAACTATGGTATACCATATTTTTGACTAATTCGGCAGTTTTTTAATGATATCTTGGGAAATACACTGAGTTGGAACTTCTAATTTCAATATGTTTATGAGAAAAATAGGGCCTTTCACTTGAAATCAATATATTACATGATCGTGATGATTATCATTAATAAAAACACTGTAGACTACCAATATCACACTGTATAAATGTCGGTAATTCCATTAGGAATTAGTCACATTTATAAAAAAAAACATTTACATTTTCTTTTTGCATGAGTGCTTGAAAGGGATGACATTTTATGCCATACGTAAGTTTTAAAGAATTTGATTTTCCAAATATATCAGGTCACCTTCCTTTAATTTGCAAAGTTTGAAGTCGGGTGAGATTTTTCTTGTCAATACCATTCATGATTGCGTTATCTCAAGGACAATATTGTTCAAGGTTGCGCCGCAGGCTTACAAAGAAACAATAGCAATCAAGCTTAAACTTTAAATTAGCACCCGATAGAGGGCAGGGCCTGAAGAATGAGGGAAATTATGGGGTAAATATTTAACGGAATAAACTGCATAATCATATTATTTAGATTTATTCCGTTAAAAATCTTATTTTAACTTATCAAATTACTAGTTTTTATATTCTATGGTGTCAAATATTTAATATGTGATCCTGTCTTCTGGAGTACAAGAGTATACTCTCACATGATACTTAATATGTGATCCTAATACAGTATCTCATATTAGTTTTCATGTTCTCCTACCCACTATGGGTGTGTAAGAAGGCTTCAGAAGGTGGTGATGTGTGTTGATTTATTTTAGTAGGTAGTTCATTCCAGAGGCGAGGGTAGCAATAGAAAAGACCTGTTCAACAGCAAAGGATGTAGAACATCAAAAATAACAGCGGCTCAGAATAAAGAGGCCAGGAAGCGCTGTGAATCTGAGAGCAGGATGAGATAGCCCGGTACAGATAGATGGAAAGCTTTGTATGTTTGAATTTGATTGGTTTCTTTGGGTAGTAGCAACCAGTGACGCGACTGGTGTTGTATGAAAATAAAATTCAGTCACGAAGATTTAATTTGCAAAGTCGGGTGAGATTTTTCTTGTCAATGCCATTCATGATTGCGTAACAGTTCGCGCTTGGATAAAATGAGTTTGCGGACAATATTATCATTCAAGATGCTTCCTTCTTTAATTCAAACTGCAAGTTGATGGAAAGGGACAAATATTTGGTAATGTGATCAGTCCTTGTCTTGAAGTGATCAACATGTGTAGTGGTGAGTAGAGGAAGCAACAACAAAATCAGTCTAATCTTGTTTGAGCGCATTTTACAGACGGAAAAGGCCACAACAGCAGAGAGAGCAAATACTACAACCTGAGGGAGAGAGGAGATGTAACAAGGTGGTGATGTTAGTGTCCTGATTTATTTCAGTGGGTAGTTCATTCCAGAGGCAAAGGACGTGGGACATCAGAAATGACAGCAGAGTCAGAAATAAGAAAGTGCGTGAATTCCTGTGAATCTGAAAGCAGGATATGATATAGCATTGTACTGAAAATGAAGATGTGTTTGAACTGGATAAAGGCAACCAGTAAAGAGACTGGAGAAGGGAGACATGGGTGTTTTGTCAGTCGTCACACACAGGTTCACATGGCTGGTTGATATCATCCAGTCGCCAGCGCAAGTAAAACAATATTTCAAGTGGTTTCTACACAAATGTAGTACAATAGAAAGAATTGATTTTCCCTCCTGGGAGTTAACGTAGTTCTTCTCAAACAATATAGCTATCATTCTGGAAACTTATGCATTCTTAAATTATGGTAATGACCTCTGTCAACCGGACGGAACCACCCGGAACCGGCGGTCAACCGCCGGTCGAGTTTTAATTTGATCCCTACGGTAACTCTGATCAAACTTAATTTCTTATACAGAGAGTAATAGTCAGATCAAACTCTTAATTTTCTCTCTTCGTCTGATCTTCTTTAACGTTCTTGAAGTAGTCAGATTGAATACGCTGGGGTGTGTCTGATCTAACATAATCTTGATATAATAATGAATTAGATAAGTTGAGACAGTGAAAGAATCGGGATTCATTTTTAGCCCTAGCTACGCTGCTTCAATTCAGTCAATCTTGATTTTTCTGAAGTTCGTCCTAGCTACCTTAGCTTCTTACATGAAAAAAAAAAGTTGAAACACTATGTACGTGTCTCAATAGTGTTTCCCACGTTTGACACGTACAAATAACAATACTAGTATCATTAGCACAGACTATTACTCATATCTGATATGCTCATAACAATAGAATTCTTTCGATCAAAGTTCACACTGACTGAACTCGTTATTACTTGCAGCACCTTCATTCATGTGTCGTGAGTACCAGACCATGGAATCGCTTAATTATTTGAGGCTACGTCAACATATATATATATATAGCATTACACTATGTATAGTCCTGATACAAAACTTGTTTGTCTGTTTGTTTGCCTTGCTGAAATTTTACAAATTAAATGCTTAACGCTCATCATGAAAAATAATACCTGCCCAATGCAAAATTCTATCTTAGTGGTTTGCAATGAAATTATGAATGTAATATTCACATCATGAGGCTGAAATAAATAATTTACGAATGTCTTAGCATATCAAATACAAACATGTTTGAAACATTCCAAGGTTATGGTATGATTTAGATAAAGTGAATCAGCTTTTTTGCGTGATAATGTGCAGTGATGTGTGGTAGTTGAATATACTGGCTGGAAGCCGCGGCGAGTTCAACCCACCAGGCCACTATGACCACTGCACCAATAATAATCGCGCACGTTATTGGTGAGTGTACCGCGTGACTAAGGTATACAATTGTAGATTTTTCCCCTTAATAATAATTAATGGCCTTTGCGTAGCGAAGCGGATAGCAACGTGTGTTTTGTTGGAAGTTGGAATTATATATATATATGTGTGTATATGAAACATACAACTACTCTGTACATAATGTTCCCATCATGTGATGAATAACTATTTCTCACCGACTAGCGCACACACACATATGGATTTCTACTATGCAAATACAACGTGTTTTGCTGTACCATATATTATATTATATACGTCGACGTTGGTTTATACCAAAATGATGATAAATTACATATGAACGCATACAGATAAGGTAAGAGTGCGCTATTGTCATAGCCGCGAGTGTAGTTTATTATGAGCTCGTGGCTACAATACAATTTTTTGTTTATTTTGATATGTAATACCAGGGATGTACATACAACAGCGTAGGTTACTTAAACATGTGTGTTGATATATGCCTGTACTTAATTATATGAATTGCATTACCATACAAGGGATTTATCTACAGTACTACATGTATGATTTAAACATTAAGAAGCACTTATTTCAATGGATATTTTGTAGTAAATAGATCGTTAATTTTGTGGAGTACTCTAATGCTGTTCTAATCAGCTAATGCATTATTATTATTATAAGTAAATTGATTTTTCTATTTATTTCGCCAATGTGAAAGCAATCACTTGTGGTGACCCGTAACAAATGCTTGTTTTGTTAATTTGTACTTTAAATAATTTAAAGTGTCGAAGTTAATAAACATGCCGGTGGTGGTATTTGGTGCCCACACCGTGGTAACGTGGTAACGGTGTGGGGGTGGTATGGTGATGGATAGAGGTGGTGCATGGTGGTGACTGGTGGTGGTGGTTGTTATTGTTGAGCAGTTGATGGTGGTGGTGTCGGTGGTGGTCCCGGGGGTGGTGGTGGTGGTGCGGGTGGCAACGGATGGTGGTGATGTTGGGTGGTTAGTGATTGGTGGGTGTGGTGGTGGTGGGGTGATGTCGGGGGATCGGTTGGTGGGTACGGTGGATGGGCTGTTGTGTTGTTGGTAGTGCTGGTGGAGGCAAACCACGTGGGGGAGATACTCAGTACAAATGACCATACGAGGATGTACCACAAACATGGGTCGCATTTTCGACCTTTTGGTAGGCCCTATACCAATTCCCCCCTTTTCTAAGCCAATTTAGACTTCTCCGTAATTCACTCGCCCATTGTGCATACTCTTGCTATTACATTTCACATAAAACTCTAAATTGTATATACAATTGACAAATGTTCACATCTGATATTTTCAGTCACCGTACTCTGTTTGCTATTATCAGCTCACCAAGTGATTACTCAGAGTTTCGCGATCAATAAACTGATAAATCTCAATATCAGAAATGTTCAGTAAGTGAGCCCTGTATATGCCAGGATATGTTGCATTCGATAACTTACGTATACTTTACTTTTACTGTCACTAATATTATAAAACCTTTTATGACCATTTATTGAATCTGTATATTTTCGAGTTGAATGCGTTCATCATGATTATAGTCATTATAGTCTGGGGCAATTTTGGTATATGGATGGGTGGTTTTGTTAAGGCTCACTATGGCCAACTAATTCGAAATTTACCAAACTTTTCATAATTTGTGTTGAATTTAGCCGAAAATGTTGAACTTTGGATTAGTGGTACACTGATTGGTCAACTTCCAAATTCTCAGCGACACAGCCCATACTAGAGTACCCAACTCCCTCCCCCACACCCCACCACCACCACACCCGCACTTCCTCTGTTTGCTAGCTAACCAAGTGATTACTCGGGGTTATGCGATCAATAAACTGGTAGATCCCCAAATCAGAAATGTTCAGTAAGAGCCCTGTTATCATTCTACCAAGATATGTTGCATACGTACAGTTTACTTTTACTGTCACTAATTATATAAACCATTTTATGACTATTTATGGAATACTTTAATTATGATAAACATCTGTATATTTTCGAGTTGAATGCGTTCATCATGATTAATAATACAGGGGTTTTTTTATTTAGAGACTATAATCATAATCTAGGCCAATTTTGCTGTATGAATGGGTGGTTTTTTCCAATGCTCAATTTTATTCGAGAAAATAGAGAAATTTGCCAAAAAATTCGTGTACATTTCACAATTTGTGTTGAATTTGGCCGAAAATGTTTACCTTTGGATTATAGATGGGTCAATATTTTTTTGAAGAAGTGGTACATTGATGGGTACACTTCCAAATTCTCAGCGGCACATCCCATACTTTAGGGAGCGTTCACAAACACTTGTAACGGGGTTGTGGCTGATGCAAAACGGCCAAGGGGGGCTGAAAACTATTTTAGGTTCGAAAGGGGCCCCTGAAAAAAATGTAAATTTTTCATTTTGCATCAGCCCCCCCCCCTCCCCTTTACAAGTGTTTGTGAACGGTTCCTTAGTACCCACCTCCCCAGTAAACACATTTATTAAGCCAAAAAAAAAACCCCGAGAATAACAAAAACACAAATATATAATATTGAAATCATAAAATTATACCAATACGATCAAACTCGGAGTGTTAAAAATAAATGGATTATAACAATTAAACCTTTATTCTATTAGCCCGTATGCTTCGTCCTATTATTCATTAGTCATTGTATATGATGGGTATTCAATCACACATGAAGCGAAAGAATTTTTCTATTGTAATATGCATGCTGCTAACTATGCTTTACACTATTTTGAACAAAGCACCCGGTGAAAAATTAAGCAGGCAATTCATTTATATTCCATTTCTGTGTTGTAAAGTTCCTATAGATAATAATTAGGGTTTTAATCATGTTCAACAAAGCCTTATACTGGTAGCAATTGATTCCTAGTATTATGTATGGTTTATATAATATTGCAACAGGATATTTTATTGTGCTATTTTCAATAACTGAGTAAAGTAAATGAGCCGTTATTGTTTTATATGTCCGAAATAAATTTATGTTTATTTTGTGCCTATTTTTGCATTTTTCTCAAAAATTATAGCGCATTGGTGACAAGTAAGATATGTATGCTGCGCCAATAAAGTATCCTTACACTTGGAAAAATAATCATACTTTCAAAACTGAACAATATTGAGGTAAATTTTTTTTAAATAGATGTACTATCTAATCCTGCACATTATGACACCACATTGAACCCAATGTGACCTTAAGAAGTAAAGTTACAAGCAATTGAATAGACGAAGGTCCAGTTTAAAAGTGACAAACTGGCTTATACAAACGCAACAAAGAGACAACACTGTTTCTTCAATGAAGCATTATCTAAAGCAGTTTTTACTTCTCTGTACTTTTCATAACTTTCATGTTATTTGCCAGTTCTTTTATTTCAGTTTTCTTTTGTTCCTTTTGTTTTAAATTAAAGCCAAACGCATAAATTAGCCATTCGCCACTCTCAAACCAGATGTCTAGTCTGTGGAGTTATTAAATCTGGACCTTCGTCTAATCAAATGCTTGTAACTTTGCTTCTTGAAGTCACATTGGATTCAACGTGGTGTCATAATGTGCAGAATGTGCATCTATTAAAAAAACAAAATTACCCCAATATTGTTCAGTTTGGAAATTGTGATTATTTTTCCAAGTGTAAGGATACTTTATTGGCGAAGTATATATTATAGGGGCAAGGACTGCAACTACTGCACTGGAAATTTTATTTCAACCCAGACAACAATAAATATAAAACCATGTTTATTGTCGTTATACAGTCCTTGCCCCTATAATATACATGCATATCTTACTTGTCACCAATTCGCTATATTTTTGAGAAAAATGCAAAAATAGGCACAAAATTGGCCAGAGGTGTAGTACCCCCGGGCCCACAAGTAATTAAAATCGTTATTTTTCAATTCACATTCCAAATGTTTCTCGATTGTAAATATTTAGTGGCCGATTCAGAGGGTTTTAGGGTCATTCGGTAAGAGATTTAGTGGTGACAGTAAAATAAAAAGGGGGTCATTGTGATTAAATGGACATAACATAATAAGTGTTGACATGTGGTGCATTGTATTTCATATTTTTAAATTAGATACACTTTTGATTTTATATTGTTATCATTTTTTTTTCAAACACGGTATAGATTATTCTGGGACACCCTGTATATACATTTCTCACTGAAGTAGATCCTTAATATACTCTGACAGGGCATAGCACTGATTTGAAGGAAGTATCACAATTAATCGAAGTAAATGTGATAAAGCACTAATTGTAGAAAATGCTCGGTGTTTTCCCTAATTCAACTCAATTATTTACATTTTATTTCCCTTTTTTGGGCAAATATTCACTGCGAATACAAATGCATTGCAATTGGTTTGGAGTACCAATTAAATATAATCCAGGGTTTGATTATGGGAAATAATACGTTAAAAACACAATTGATCTATTGAAGAGCTATCAATCATTATATGTGTCTGTACAGAAGAGTACGATTTTTCTTGTTATTTGGTATCACAAAACCTCTATCTTACCAGGCCTTTGGGCTATTCCAGTTGATATACATACACCCACTGTGGAAGACATGACCCTAATCTTCCACACAGGGAGTGTGTATTTTAAATGGTGTTACCTGAATGGGAGATTAAGGTCATGTCTTCCATATAGGGGGTGTATAGATTTCAAATAGAAGAGCCCATATTTTACTAACCGTTTTGGTATGTTGATGATGTTCGAAACTGCAAAATAATATATCTGTATGTACCTATATCATTAAGCATTGTTATGGGTACAGCAAGATTAACATTATTAAGTATCGTTTTTGGGTACATATGCTTACTTTATGTAAGAGTTGAACCTTATGCTCAGGCCCGTACGCAGGGGGGTGCGGGGGTGCGTCGCGGTGGTGCCCCCCAAATTTGCCAAAGTGTATAAAAAATCCCAAAATCAGGTTTTTTACGCTTTTTTGGACAAAAAAGGTCCATATTTTGGGAAGAAAGTCCACTTTTTCAAAATCAGCACCCCTCCAAATGAAATCCTGCATACGGGCCTGCTTATGCTTACATAACGTTATGTAAGCATAGAACATTAACCTCAGAACTATGTAATATTTACTGAACTATGTAAAATTGTATTTTACTTAACCAAAATTGTACATAATTTAGTAAATAGTTTTTCTTAATATTATGAGGTTTTCTGCTTAAATAACGTTATGTCAAAATGTCTCTGTGTGGGAGCTGTAAAAATATATCACCGTTAGTATGGTTAGGTATGATTTATGAACTAAAAATCTCACGTAATTAAAACCGATAATATTGATAAATACCATTGTCGTGAGCGTATGGAGATGTTTTGTGTGAGGTGTTTATTAACAAATCCAGGATGATCAAATTTGCTTGGGGTGGTTAAGCATTTTAATTGAAGTTTTAGTATGTCCTTAAATTCTAAATGTATATAGCAAAATGTAAATTTTTACGAATAGTCAAGTTTGCAGCATTGGGTACAATGAAATGTGCCAAAAAATATTTCCTCAAAATTTGTAAATGTTAATAAAAAAAAAGATGATAAAAAAATATATAAAGTAAGTATTCTTTTTAACTAAATGTTTGCAAACATGACTAATCCTAAATATATACTCATGTCACTTTAAACCAAGGTGAGCATGAGTTTCCAGGTTCTCTATAATACTGAGCTTCAAAAGAATAATCATCGATTTTCTGTACAAATTGTTTTGTCTAACTGCACCACTAAACGAGCAATAATTATATTAAGCCAAATTTGATTGTAATATCTCATATTCAACAACATCAACAAAGTACGATCCCTTAATTATTTATCATTATTCCAAAGTCGCAACGTACAATTCAATGAAACCTGAAAGTTGCAGCAATATCTATTGCCCAGTATCCTGGGAAAGAAATGTGTTCAGCTCTCATTATATTATTCTTTTTAGAGGAGGCAAAAACACGTGATAATCAATAACAATTGTCAGTTTTCACCTCAGTGGTCATTGTTTACTTGTATCCTATTGCAACATGACGAGTTCAATATTTGTGTGACCAACAAGGTCACAAGAAGTACTAAAAGGTTACATCTGTTGGTAACACCTATCAATCAGGAACTATTAACTTGAAATTCGCCGTAGAAGTGATGGTGTAACAGGATTAACTACCATAGCAATAGGTTGAAATAATTTTTTAATATATCGCCCTGCACTACAAGCAGATTGCACTCTTCATATGTGCATGTCTGCAATCATAGATTGAATACAATACCGCTCTTTTCAAAGATACTAATCTTACAGGTGCGAGTGATCAGCATGATATGAATTTTCATGTTCTTTGACATCTATAGTACAATGCAGAGGTACTTCGCGAACGTACTAGTGCAATGCAATATATTAAAAAAAATTAACCTATTGCTATGGTAGTTAATCCTGTTACATCATCATTTCTACGGCGAATTATAAGCCATTTAGGACTTTGTTGGTTAGTATACGAATATTGAATGTCAATGAGTACAGTGGTAAGAATATTTTCAGGTGACTGTTCCATTCAATGAGACTTTGTCGAGTTGAATGGGACAGTTATTTCTTTTCTGCTTTTTGCTTGCTTCAGAAGCTGGCCTCCTGTTGTATTGGCCTTTGGACTGAATTTGATGTACACAGTTTCCCCTAACTTTTCCGTTTTCCCCTAAACTTGTTTTAGTTGAATTACCTTAATATGCGGATTTGCATTGTCATTTTGGTTTTGCATTTCAACATTGTGCAATCTGTTTCAGCCATTACATACTTCATTTTTTTTCTTCAAGATATTCAGTTATATATATCTGCTCGACATTGTTTTACCAATTAATTATTGTATTATTTATTCCTGTTTTTAAGAACTTTTTTTCTTTTACTTTTTTTCTCAAAATGCTTGTTAACATAATTATTATGTTGCTTTGATTTAGGGAGTTTTCATAAATACTTTGGGGATGGTAGAAAAATATAGGGAGGGATAAAAAAATTGTCCTAAAAAGTGGAAACAATTCAATCCTTAATAGGTGATCAAAAAATATTGAGGGTATAAGTACGAGGTAAAATGTACGACAAGCATGCACATTCCAAAACAATTTGAATGTTAAGTATCCAATTGCGTACTCTCAAGCTTCAAATCAACAAAATTTGCGCACTTTATAATTTGGATGTAACACTATAACTCCAATGAGTAATAACTTCAAATGGTCATTTTTATTTTAGCTAATTCATCCATTCATTAATTTCATCAATCATCAAATTACATGTGATACACACAGCTCAACAAAATATTAAGAAATATATGAAACAATAATAGTAAATACAATAAAGAATCATTGGTATAATTATCAACAGTTAATAACATATATTTCTGGGGGGTCAACAAAATGATAGACCATAAAACGGGGGAATAAAAAAAATCCACATTTTTAGGGGATCTATAACATTTTGACGTCGAAGGTTCCAACTTTTCCAACCCCACCTTTATCGGCATAAACCTGTAGGGATTCTACATAAGAAATACAACATTGTGTTTGCTAATATCACGAATATCGGACTGTAGAGTGAATAGTCATTATTTTGTGAAGTTTTGTAATCGGACAATGACACGGAACTGTAAGGGAACAACCCAAAAGTTCGATGAAGCCCTATAAACGAAAGTCCTTTCGTTAGGGAGGGAGGGGGTCAAAAAGTCCGATTACGTTTGTAAAAAAGTAGTTAAAACATCGGTCAAAGTTGATCTTTTTTAAGGATTTAATATATAAATTTTAGTATTTTCTGAAGTACGATATTGACATTTTACAGTGGTTGCTTCGAAATAATTTCAAATCAATATACTCGAGTGCAGTACTCGCAACCTGCAATTTGTAAGTTCATTTTTAATCAGCTGTACCGCACCTTGATTCTTTTTTATTTGAAGATCCAGCAAGTCATAATTTTTTTTGTGCCCAGAAAGGTATGAAGAAAATATTTTAAAATGAAATAGAATATTGGTTTCTTCCATAAACGTGATCAATATCATTGCATTGTTGCACTCCTCCACATCCCCATCCACCATAGCGACGGTCCTGTATCCTATGAATCCGGGTTGGAATTTTCGATATTTGAAAACTTACGTTAGAAGGGAGGGGGGAGGGGGTTAGCCTTCTTACGAAAGGACTTTCGTTTATAGGGCTTCATCGAACTTTTGGGTTGTTCCCTAACAGGATTTATTCTAGGGAGGATTCCAGGGAAACACATTCAATTGTTTTCACCTATTACTATGATAATTGATCCTGTTACCTCATTGTCATTTAAACCATATGTGATGCGATCAAGCAAAATCAGTCGGAACTCGGAAATATTGATTTTGAGGTATAGTCAAACAAAGGAAATATTTCCTTTTGTTTCCTGTTGTTTTGGAAACTCTTTAATTGCTCACATCGTTGGTACTGGTTGTTCAGTTTCAATGCAGTTTTCTGCAAAATCCAGCTTTGTAAATGCTTTTTACTATCCTGTAAGAAACTGAAAATTTAATATTTCCGAGTTCCGACTGATTTTGCTTGATCGCATCACATATTATAATGCCATGATTTACGTTGGTGGCAAGAGTGCATTAAGGTACAAAGACTGAATACGTAACCGAATTTTCTTTTCAGATACAATATCTAGGACTTATTATTTTGAAATTCGTGGTCTAATGGTATAATTCTAGAATTCTAGATTTGGACAAATAAGCGCAGTAGATAATTATTTTAAAACCATGTGTATTGTCGTTATACAGTACAATTTGTCATGTATGTCATTCGTAAGACTATCGGTTCAATTCGCGCCTTTAGGTTTCTCTGCCCGATGTTCATTTGTACCCAAATTTCTTCCCAGGCATATTGCATAACAATAGATACAGTTCAGGGGTTACAACCATCTCCTTATTGCGTTAATTGGCACTTGGTCTTTTTTAACTAACTCTTTTTTCTTTCCTATTTATCATTTGTATACAGGACTATACCGGGCATGTGTAACAAGTGATGCAGCCGACGCTGAAGAAACTCTTTGTAAGTCACGGTGTTCTTATTAGATCTCATCACAAAATGGAAACTACTTCCGGGTCACAAGTAGGATCGGGCGCCCCCTATATCGCTCAAATGGGCGCAAACACTGATCGTTATGGTGTCATGCTTCCAACGGACAATGTGACGATAAGTACACAATGTTCAGTACATCTTCATGATATGAAATACAAATTAACCGATTTGACTCCCGGTGCTACATATATTTGTCGCGAAAATCCAATCACTGGCTCTATGCAACTCACACTTAAGTCCATACCGCCTAAAGACAAGCGTCGGCATCGAAAGAGAAAAAGACACAGCTCCAGCTCATCACCGGAAAAATACAGTAAGAAAGATAAAGATGACAAGCATAGATTTAAGTCAAAAAGGAAGAAAAAATCCGTAAAAACTGCACTTACGTCACAGAGTGACGGATGCACTCTTCGTGTGTATAGACGGAGCTTTGCCAGTATGAGTACGTCAAAAACAGGAAAAGAACACCGTGTCGATGATGCATTTGGATTTGACACATCAGGTGATGAGCAAGACAACCCTGGAATCCGTCTCAAAATAACCCGTGGTGCTGATAATGACAGAATTTGTGTACAACCCGGTAAGCCGGAAGTAGTCCATATGCAGCGGGAGAGGAGACAAACACCGAAAGGAAAAGAGTATTGGTCATCTGAAGGTAGATTAAGTGAACATTTGCAAAGATATGAAGAACAACTTCAAGAAGAGGCTTCGTATCTGTCACTTGAACAATCTTCAGACACCAACTCAACTTTGGAAATAGATGAAATCATTTCCAAGTCGGTGTCTTGCAATGCTTCAAGCAACATCTCTTATTCCAGAGGCAATAAGCATAGAACCAATAACAATGAACAACTCAAAGGGACTTCAAGTCCTCATATTCAAGCGACCAATTTTAACAATGAAACCTCAGGTTATGATCTTTGCATCAACCATAGCGGCAAAACTAGTCAACGAATGTTTCAGAAGCATCATGCTGTTTCAGTTAATAGTTTCAGTGATATGTCCGATGATGGCGATTTTGCCGAAGAAACGTCAGGTCAGCGAGACTTCAGAAGTTTTACTCCAGTCACTCTTGTCGCCAATGCAGTACCTAAAACAACTTTGAAGTCTGATGACTCGTGCCGTTCATACAACCGTGTTGACAATGAAGATCATATCCAAACTGATATAGTTAATGAGCAGCCAGCAGTGCCGAATACAGACGGCAAAATTATCCCAATCCAAATCCCCGTTTCCAAGCACACATCCACCTTCGATTCTAATGATCGCGACAAGCCGGTTTATCCACCAAATAACCCGATTTATTCACCAAATGAAGTTACAAAGAGTATCCAAAGTGAAATCGTCCATCGCTCGATGACGTCATCGGAGGCATCAAACCCATTACAACTGCAACCAATGTCAATGAGAGAAACCTCCGAATCAAATACTGGCAACAGGGACTTACCGGTGTTACATAACTGTGAACCAACACGTTTGACAGAAGAACGTTTGGATCCATCAGTAAAAGAAACTGAAAGTCATGCTGATGATGAATGTGAGCCCTTGTCAGTGCCTCCGACGTTACGTATATCAGAATCACAATGGGTCGCAGAAGATCTATTGGAATCGTCAATGAAAGAAAGCACTAATAATAAGAACTCAACAAGTGCATTCCAAACAGCGTCATCCAAACTACCTAAATCTGAACCCAAACATGTCGCAATACATAAAGTATTGTATCCACAAAGAAAAGACAGCGATGGTAAAGATGCGAAGAAACTCCAAACAGCTTCATCAATGCAACCTAGATATGATCCAGAAGCTTTCGTAGAAGACGAAGTTAATTCACCAGTTGAAGCAGCCAACAACAAACCTTCCGAAGATGCCGAGGAACTCCGATTGTCATCACCAAATGAACCTGAACCAAGATCAAAAGTTGCAGAAGAAGTATTTGATCCCCTTGTTAAAGAATCAAACAATAGTTGTAAAGATACACATAAACCGCAAAGAGAGGCTTTGGTGATACCTGAATCAAGGCCACAATGTGCAGAAGTGCTTGATCCACTTGTAAGAGAATCAAACGATAGTTGTAAAGATGCATGTCAGCCGCAAACAGAGGCATTGATGTTACCTGTATCAAGACCACAAGGTGCAGAAGTATCGCATTCTTTGTTGAAAGACTCCAACAATATCAATGAAGGTAAACCAGCTCTGTTTCCTGAACCAGGGCCAGAAAGTATAGCAGAAGAAGTACTATTTTCAGCAGGTACTGAAGCTCTGCATTCGTCGTTGAAAGAAGCAAACAATAGCAATACATGTAAACCGCAAAAATGCTCCTCTGTCTTTCCTGAACCAGGACCAGAATTTGTAGCAGAGGAAGTTTTATTTTCAACAGGCTCTGATTTCGGTGCTAATGAGGGAAGCAAAATAGACATTTCTCAGGATAGTAAAATCGTCTTCCAAGGCAAGCAGGATGTTAACCCCGATAATGAAGGCAATGACATTTCTTCTGATAGAATGGTACCTGGTGAAGATAAACAGGGGAATGGTTCGTGTAATGCTGTGGACACTTTTGATCTGTGTGAAAGCATAATACCTTCAGGAAATGAAGATCATTGCTATAGTACAACCCAGAGCCGTGAATTCGCAAAGCAAGACACCGATACTGAACATATGCTTAGTGATGGTAACTCTAGTAACTCAATGAATCAGGGCACGCAAGAGGACGCAAAAGCAACAGAACAATTCCCAGATTGTACATATGATAAGCTGGTGCCAGATAAAATCATCAAAGAATGCAACATGTTAAATAAAGAACCTATGCCAATTGTGGACGATAAAGATGAAGATGAAACTGAACGTATAAAAGACAAAGAAAATGCTATGGTCTCGAAAGAGAATGTCGTTGAAGAAGAGAAAAAGAGCATTGCAATCGATGCCCAACATAAAACAGCAGTAGAAGATGATTGCAGTGTTGTTGTTGAGAAAGAAGTCCAAATGGATCTGCAAGGTAACCAGATCGTTGCTAATCAATTAATGGAAGCTGAAATGATGCCCAAAGGAGTTGACGATTCACTAGCATGTATTGACGAAAACAATATATTGGAGGACGGACACGTTGCCCAACCTGACGTTCATCAACTAGAGGTTGATGTTTCTATGTCAGTTGAGGAAAGTGAACACCAAATTATAGACAAAGAAGTATTGACAAATGAAATGGAAGAGAGACAAGCTACGATCAACAAATCCGATGGCGATGAAATCGGTGAAACTATTGATGAACAAGTTGATATTCATGAAGGTGATGAAAAGAATCAAGATCAAAGTCATGAAACAAAAGAGGAAGAAGATGACGATCATTGGAGTCAAAGGACTCAAGATCAATCCAAGGAAAAGGGCCAATATGAAGATCAAGATTGCCAAAATGAAGATGATCAATATATTCAAGATCAAAATAAACATCGAAGTGAACATGATGAGGATCAAATGGTCGAAGATGAATTTCGAGATTATAAGACCAGAGATGATCAATCCAAAAATCTCTTGAAACTTGATCGTGCAACCGTGCTTCAGGATCAAGCAACATATCATGAAATTGACGAGGCACAAAAGATCGCAGAAGTTCATGCACATGCAGGTGACAAAATCAGTGATCAAAACGAACCTGATGAAGAAGAAACAATACCAATTGAAGACAAAGATCGTATAGATAATGATCAAAATATTCAAGATCAATCTAATCAATATGACGATCTTCTTAGAAATGGTATTCAAATGATCACAAATCAAGATACAGATCAAATGGTCGAAAATATTCAAACGACTCGGAATCAACCTAAAAATGATAAAATTGGTGATGGTCAACAAATCCCAGAAGTTCAGGAGGAAATAGAGGATAATCGGAATATGCAAGATATCCAACATCATTCATCTTTTCACGAATTTGATGATGATAGTAGAAGAGATCAAGAAAAATATCAAATAGAAGGGGGTCAAGCAAATCAAGTGCAAGGAAATGACAAAGAAACTCTTTGTGACCAGAACATCACGTTATTCGCGGAACCAAAGACAGACATTGATATGTCACATGTCCAATCAACAGTATCTGATGTGAAATTGGATCAAGTATTGAGTCATTCAACTGATGAAAATGGTCGTGGATTTATAGATACCGAAACTGGAGAGACAGCGAAATCAAAAGATATTCATGGAAATATGTCACAATATGATGAGCACGATAATGAAGTGAAAGATAAAGTACAGGCTAAGGCTGATATTAAACAGCAAGGGGAAGATGAACGACAACAATTATATAAACAGCATGAACAGTTGACAAAGCCATTTACTTGTCCAGTAGATACCAACTACTGTATGAATGCCTCAAATAGTGATGCTAATATCGTCACTAAACAGCAACAATATCAATCAAAAGAACCATTGGCCTGCAAGACCAGAGATGACCAATTTAAGCAGACTACTATCCAAGAAACAAATATCCCCGATGGTGATGATCTTTACAATGACATTCCAAACCCAGATCTAGATTTCATAGTATCAGCTGATGAAGAAGAAACTAAAGACAAAGCGCTAAAGTTGAGTCAATCGTATAACAGTAGTGTGGATAATGTGGGGAATGTTAAAACCTCTGAAGAAAATGACAGTGACGTAAGGGACGTGAATTATGATAGAGTGACAGTGAAAAAAGAAACAATTACATGTGATGAAACAGCATCACATGATCCATTGACATCCAAACCCGATACGTTTATAGCACCCAACCATGATACCACCACTATGGATGTATTAAAAGATATGCAGGAAGTCCTTCGGCAATCTATCGAAAGAATAGGTAAAGCAAGAATGACAAGTTTGGAAGATCAAACTATACCAACGGCCACCTTAAAAGAGGAACGCAGTAAAAACAAAAAGAAGGAGGCAAATGGCCCAATTGATGATACCGTGCGGCTGGCCGATTTGTATAGGAATATGGAAATGGAAACTGACGCTTTGGATGAACGTGTTCGTACAACAATGAAACTCACGTCCAAAACTAGCGAAAATGCGATCACAGATAATGAAACAATGGTTGAAAAATGCGAAGCTCATTCTACAACTACAACTATAGATGGCGATACAGTGCAATGTATTGAATCTCTAAATACAGATGACAGCAACGGTATAGAAGCAGTAGATTTGATAGGACCTAATGATAAACAATCATTGGACGAGGATGACAAGTCAAGAGCTCCAGCGAAAATCGAGGAGAGGTTGAGTAACAGGAGCACACGTATGTCACCAAAAGCAACTACTGTTGTTGGAAATGTGCTGCAAAATGTAATTGAGTGTGCTGTAAACGTAGCTGTACGAGAGCCACCGGCAATGCAAGTACCAACTACAAAATTGAGTGGTTGTTCAGTTCAGTCAAGTCATCTTACGAGTACAGACATTCAAACTAGTGTGACGGGTGTGGTCAAATCTATTAGCTCTCAAAATGCATCTCAAACGAGACAAAACCAGACGTTGATGTTGAATAACCATTCTGATAACTATCAAATCAACGGCCTTGGATTTGATGATGATTTAGATGAAACAGATGCACCATTAATAATTGATGAAGAATACACGATGAAGAGCAATGTCAATCAAATTCAACAAAAACAAGCAATTGATAAGCTTTCTTCTCATGAAGACAGTGGTAACCGAGTGGTAAATGACGGCTCTCAACTAAATCAAGACGACCAGTTGGTGAAGAAGGTTACTCAAGAAACTCCTCAAAATCTGGACCCCGTGCATTCAATACCTGCAAATCAACTACCAACGAGAACACCCCCTCGTCTATCAGATGCAGTTCCTAAAGCTATTACCTGCCTACCGCGAACACCACTGCGTAGAGTTGCTCACCAACATGAAAAGATTCATCGTAATATATCTGAAAGTGTAGATACAAGCACATCACATGCACCGAGCCCGGCAGAATTGTTGAAGGAACGATGGCTACAACGAGCGAATCAAATGCCGATGGCCGTTAGTTCTCCGCCAAAGAACCCTGGGGAAGACTGTGTCAAAACGTCACCAATGTCTGCAGAAGAAAAGGATATTATCACCCAAGAAGAACTTCTTGAGAGAGATTACGAGGAGATGATGGCGATGGCAAAGGCTAATGTCCGTGTACAACTACAACGTGGTAAAAAAGAAGGCATGAAACCGATTTCGGCTCCGCAGTCTTATCCTCAGCAGAAGCTGCTTAAACCGGATCGCAGAGAAAGAGTCCCTCTTCCTGCATCGGAGGTTCGTAACCAACAGCAATTTACCAAAAAAGACCAAATGGAAATTGTGCAGATTGCAACAGCAGAGTATCCTCCAAAACAAAAGTTTAAGAAAGAGCACGTTGAAATTATCCAGCTACCTGATGGAAAGAATGTTGCTGTTCTTTTCGATGTAGATGGTAAACCGGTCTTGCCACCATCCTATTCAGAATCTCAGTTGCAGGCGAACGCTTCCGCATTAAACCAGCAAGCTGTTACAAAACAAAATCCCCGAAATATTACCCCGGCAATGCTCCAAAAACAAATGCAGGATTGGAAACTGAAGATGGAATCCAAACAAGAGAAATCGAAGGTGATAAGTAAACCAGTGGTTTCAACACCATCTCAGATCCAAAGAAGCGTGACAGATCCTGCAAAATATCATCTGGATATAAACGATACAAATTCCAGATCAAATACAGACAGTGAGCAAAGTTCAGTCCAGTTACAGAACGAGCTATCAATTTATGAACTTAACCAATATTACCTGAAGCAAATTAAGACTGATGTTGGTAAAAGTGCGGTGATATCACATCTTGAGAAACTTGAGAATTTCGCCAGTGGCCGTACTCTTAAAAACACTAACCAACCAAGTAAGGCTTTGAATGATGCCCATGCCAAGCTGCTATCAGCTAAACCAGGTTATTCTTCTATGAATGAATTGAACAAGAGACATCTTGAAGGCAATGTACCTCCTGCGCAAGAAACACCTGTTGATATCCATCAAAGGCAATATAAGTTTGTAGATTATTCGCAAAAACCGGTACCAAATCTACCCTCTCGCAGACAGTTCGAAAGCGGAGATAAGGACTTGCAGTTGGAAATATTGAGAATGCAACATCAGAAACAATTCGATGGGAAGGTTTCAAAGCGACACCAGAATAAGGTGGCGTCGGTCTCTCAATCTCGACAAACTGCTCGTCAAGTGGAACAAGAAATAGCGCTGCAACAACTTCATAGGTTAAAATACTCAAATGATATCTCAAATGGCCAACCTCCATCTCCGGAAAAGATATCTACATTGCAACATAGATATCAGGCTGCCAGGAATACACTGTGTAATATTAAACCGCTTCAGGTGGTTGAAGTATCTCCGCGAGCTTTTCTAAAACAGGAACAAAAACAAAAACAGCAACATCAAGAGCACATTCAGCGCCTGACGCGAGAAAGATTGGTTCAATTCCAGAAAACTCAGCAACAACGACAGCTGGAAGTTCTACAGCAACAACAGCATCATCAACAGCAGCAACAGTTCTTGCTACAACAGCAACAGCAACAACAATACTTGCTGCTTATTCCAACCAGTAATGAACAACCACTGAATCAAACTCAGCAAGTGTTAATGCCATATAGGCCAATATTGCCCAAGACACACAAGGAGCAACCTGTTCAGGTTCTGCAAATGCAGCCACATCAGCAAAGACTTGACATTGGTCATGCAAATCCTGATACCACTAAGGACCAACCACCTGCCCCAAATATTAAATTATCCCCACAGCTGGAAGACACGGGTGTGAAGAACATATCTTTTGATCAGAGCCTGCCTCGTATCGTTAATGTCCGAAGTATGGCAAATATAAAAGCGACTTCTATCTCAAATATGAATCCCAACCGTGATATGACCTCCAATTCCTACGTTCAACATAACTTAGAAACATCTAGGAGTATAGTAAGACATCCCAACTCTCAACACATTTCGTCATACCAGCCTCAACTTTATAACCACGTTAAATCACCACCACCACCACAACAACAACAGAATATGATATCTCGACAGGACAAAACAGATCTAAACAGCAATCGTATCGGCAATAATTCGTCCCGAGGCAAAGATAATTGGCAGCAAATCTCTCCTCCAATACGAGTCGCTAATAATCGTCCAAACAGCATTCCTCCAGTGAACACATCGGTTAATGTTGTCGACGCACACGACGCTGTATTGATTCCAGAACACCTGCTACTGGAAAACAATGAAGACAACCAGCAACGAGCACAGCATAGACTCAATGTGTTTAATGTGCGGTCCAATCAAATGGTTACGCAAAATGATAAGAGACGAAAGAGAAACCGCTCAGATGGTGATCCTCATATATCACCGCAGCGTCAGCAGCAACGTCCGCAACAGCAGCAGCAACGTCCGCAACAGCAGCTACTTCAACATCAACACCAATTGCCCCAGCAACGGGCTAAGCAAGGACATGATCAACTACTCCAATATCAAGTGCCACTTCATCGGGTGTCAAACCCGCAATACATAAATCCCACTGAAACGATATCAAGCCAGGCGCAAGTCGAATATGGCGGACGAGAATACACTCTAGAAATTGCCTCTAAACAATCTAAGGTGTTGCAATCAGACTCTGACTCGGACACAAGCAACAAACCATCAGAGTCTCTAAAGCGACCTGCATCGTCTGAATTCAGTTCAGAAGTAGTTAAAAGGTCAAAGGTGGTTTTGAATCCAGTTCCCTCAAAAGCTCAATGTGAAAATCCTCTGATATCCTATAAATCTACCTCTCCACCTTCTGTATCACCTGATGCCAATGATACTGTGTCAATGTCAAGGGATGTAGCCAGGATACAACAAACGTCTGTTGATATTACGAACGAAATTGATTTATCTGGCTTTAGTGTACCTATGGATCTGACCTGCAAAAGATAGAATTGATGGAAAACGGCACAACTCAGTGGTAAATGATGAGCTTATCCAAATACTCTTTTGATTATGATAACTTTAAACAGTCATGTACACCTATAAATTCGAATTTAAAAATTCACCATATGGAGGTGCGCGCAGTCATTACTCGACACGCGGAATACTGAAATGTTGTTTTTATACCAAACTGAAAACTGCAACTCACAAAACAGCAACTGAAATAGATAATAAGTGCACTTAAATGTAAATATTTTGAATAGCAATTGTATATATTCTCTTATCTTGATATTGTGTTTGTATTTTTCATAATCCATTTTGGTTGTATCTGTATAACGGTCAATCCATGTATAAATCGATCATCAATTTTTATTGGCTATTCCAGTTGAAGCCCGTCACTATGATATATTGAGACTAAAAATCATACTGAAACTGCAGAGTAACGCTGGAAAATTATACAATAGATAATATCACTGAAATAACACTGAAAAAAGTTCTTTTGGTATGTTTAATCACACTGAAAAATGGACTGCAAAACTGAAAATGGGTGGCCTTTCTTTAATCCCACGTTTTTGTTATGAAAATAATCCCTGGACAATACCCACACTGACAATACCAAGAGTAACGCTAAAAATGGCCAGTGTAACACTGAAAATGATTTTCAGTAATATATATCTAAAGTAATATACTGGAATACATGACCTTGATTTTTTACACATGAAGCGTGAATTTCAAACGGGTTTACTGAAATTGGTGACTCCATTTGAAATTTACACCCCATGTGTGGGAGATTAATGTCATGTCTTCCATAGGGGGTGTATTGAGTTCAACTGGGATAGCCAAGTAAGACATTTTGGTGGCTTGTATTATATACGTAATGAGCCAAACCAACACCATTTTGTCAGAATGTGTGCACGTTATATTCGTGCGGAACCGTGCAAGTCATAAGCACGTAAATAGAAGGGCATTATCATAACAAGGACAGTAATAAATGCTATGCGAACGCGGCAGAGTATAAAATCATATCATTTGTATAACAAATACATTTTTAGCGCGGTTATTCGCCGTTTCTCACAATGTACGTATTTTGATCATATATGATTAACACGTTATGGGTTTTAATCTTTATATGACCATAATCATGATAATGATAAGAAATAAAATACTTGTTTTATAGTTATTATCATTATAATTATAATCATTAGGGATGCTATCAAATATATTTATGATGATAATAATACCGTAGGTGCTTTGCAATAATTATGAGCACCCAAAATTACCAAACGGCTTGCCAAAAAAGTTCTTGCTCCCTCTCTGCCTACAAAACAACCTTTGCTCCCCCACATGCCAAATGTTTTCGTTTTAAATGGTCCAGATTGTATAATACGAGCATAGCAGACAGGAAATTGTGCATATTCGAATGTTCTCTTAGGCTTAATGTTTTCCTAAGCCTTTTAGAGCGTATTATTTCAGAGGAGCCCCGTAAATGTACGTGTGTGCCAAAATAGATCCCCCTCCTAATTGCCAAAATTGCTTACTCTCCCACTTTAGGTTTGCCAACAAATTCATGCCTTTCACCCCACCCCACCACACCCCATTTTACTCTCCTCAAGGACTCATGATCATTGCACAAACACCTTAGTATAAATATACTTTATATTCAGTACTTCTAAGTCACTCAGGGTTTTTACATTTTCGCTTAGAATTTAGAAGTATAAAGTTGAATTTATACTCGATCGCTTTTGCAGAAAAGCGATTCTCAAGCATGATCTGTGTTTACTTCTGTTTTCAGAGTGTCAAGCCGATCAATCGATACCAATCGCTGAGGCAAATACGACGTCGCTCTTGCAAGTTGAAGAAATCTCAGCTTTCGAGCGATATCGCTTGACACGTGAATCCATCATCCAATCATTTACAACCAACTGGATCTATTATTTTGCTAATTAATTTACCCTTCTCGATTGTTAAGTTTCGGTGATGAATTAATTCAAAGCAATAATTATTGACATCAATGAATGTTCTAAAAATGTAATTTGTGGCATTAAGAATATTTTAATTGTCGTCTGCAATCGTTATCTCTTTGATAAGTACAAATGCAAAAGCGACGAGCGATGCATCGCATAATTCGGCGCTTGCTGATCTCTTTCCAAAAGCGGTGCGTCGCAATCGCTCGGCGATCGAGTATAAATTCAGCTTTTTTAGGAAATCCACCACAAGACAATGATCATACCATTCCTCGAAATATCTTGAGTGGCACAAATAGTCTGTTACTATGTTACCATGGTTACCAGCAAGCATCATTAATTTCAAGCAGCCAACCAACCAGAAATATCTTGAGATATATTAAGCAAGCAATGAATGATTTATTTTTAAGTAATATAATAAAAGGATGCTGGCATGAGAGCTACTTAGCTTAGCATTGAGTCACGTTAGCGGCATTAATATACTTGAGGAAATTACACAACAACAATGGAATATTCTATTTAAAATCCACACTCCCCCGTCTTCCACAGCTTTAGGGGAGAGTATGCATTCAAACCGCAGAAACACATTAGGCAGCTCCCTTTGATATACCATGAGAATCTTGCATTTTAGATGGTGAGTAATAATTATGTGGAGTTGGTTAATGTGCTAATTTCATTTGAAATCCATACTCCCCTGTCAGTATGCTGCGACTATATTTATAAATACGTATTTATAAATACGCACGTGACGTGACCACCTCCACGCTGCCATAACAGTTTGTAGACGGTAAGTCACGAAGTGACCTTCTACATAGTGGGTGGTCTTTCTGTACATTTGATGCAAAAGCGGTAAACAACGCGTGACTGTGCAGCAAACTTGTCTATTTTGATCAACTTTGTGATTATATTGTAAACGTTGTCAATATTTTTTACCGTTGATAACATAATTACAAAATCGGAATCCCCATGTGTAATAATTTTGCTATTCAATTAATACTTAAATTTGATGATATTTATCTAAAGGTCACGTGTATTTATAAATACGTATTTATAAATATAGTCGTAGGTAGCTAGCTGCCTGTGGAAGATATTTCCAAAATCTTCCACCGGGCAAATGTGGACATTAAATGGATAAATTAGTAAGCTATAGTGTATTGAATTTGCGTCCTTTCAAACGGAATCAATATAGCGTTACCGTTTTAAAGGAATTGAACTGTTACTCTGTTGGTGTGTTATAGAAAATAAATTATAACCGACAATTCTTCATAACAAAGTTAATTTGTAATTCAACTGCCCACGATTGTTGTTTTGAACAGTTTCAAAAAATAGAGCAACAAATAAACTGCTTTTACAGATACATTAATGCTCGCTTTAAAACAATTACGCACAACTATGAAATAATAAAGAGATTGCGATTTCCAAACGTACGTATCAAACGGCAGTGGAATCTATTCAAAATCACTCTCCTGTGACGGGATTTTGAATATATTGCACGGGCGTTCGATACTACGTTTAGAAGTCGCAATCTCTCTTATATTTAGTTTTCTCCATCTCGTATGTGTACTGATATTGCCAAATTTGTTCTTTACAATTTTGAGCTTAGCAATGTCAAAATGCATTTATATTTGGTACACGAGTGTTTTTATTTATGAAACATAATGATCTTCAACATTGAGAGAAAAAAGTCAATAAAAAGATTACTTATGGCCTTCTAAATTTTATATATAAACTACTGCTTTAAGGCCTCTGTAACCCTCCCTTGCACAGTATTTTTTGTGAGAACTGAAATTCGCGATATAATAACTGTTATGGCTACTGTTATGGCTATTATTGAAAATGGAAATATTTTGACATTTAACAGTCCTCGAACTCGAAGTAATCGTTATAAATCTAATGATATTTACATAAAGTATGTAGGGGGGAGGAAAAGCAGACCATCATAATGATGGTCGGCGCTTCATTCCAGCTACATACACTTTAAGTACGTAGCATTTATTGATAAAGTCTCCCTAGTTTACGTCGAGGACTGTTTAATGTCAAAAATGTAATTTTTAATAATTTGCTATAAAATTTGTATTATATCACAAATTTCAAAAACAAATCTATATTATTTTATATCAGAAAGACAATCTTCGTTTTCAGAATGCAATTTGGTGTCTGATGTGCTCTCAGGTCACACACAAATATTGTGCAAAGGTGGCCGGTTTTAACTTTTTATAGTAAAGATGTATATTTTTCAACTTATTGAAACCCAGTATTCAATCAAAGTTTGTATGTAGAAAGGTGGTCTTATATGATATAGAATGAAACGGATTGGTAAAAATTGGTAGCGCATTATGTGAAAGTGGTCACTGATTTGTTGTAAAATGTAATAATGATTTTTTTCGACAATTCCTAACAACTTTAGCAAATCCCTAACATCCTCACTGCGGACATTGAACTGCGACGTATTTTATGTGCGCATCGATTATGACGTAATTATGGTTATATGCGTGAAGGATTTCGGGAAACATTGCAGTGCTTATACTCGATCGCTGAGCGACGAGCGATTGGTATTTGAGCAACAAAAAGCGCTCGACCTCATTGGCTAAATCTAATCGCCATCGTGTAGCGATGTAGTATAAATTTAACTTTTGGGTTTGATTATAATATCGCATGATTGACGTATTCACAATATGACCGACCTTCATTGCCTGCTCCTATGAATGAGTTGAGGCAAATTTATTTTGCATATGTGTGCATCATTCCCATCTGTGTGACTTTAGAGCTGATTGGACATATTGGAGGGGAGCATCATATACCGGTGTTTGCACTCAAATATTGACACAAAAAAAGCAAACACACTAGAGGAATGGTATTCGCCGTCGAAGTGAAGTAATAATCGGATTAACTACCATAGCAATAGATGAATACAATTTTTGAATAGATCGCCCTGCACTACAACGTTCCCGCGGTACCTATGCATTGAACCGTAGATGTCAAAGAACAGGGATAAAGACCTGGATTTCTATAGAATATGCATATTATGCTGATCACTCGCACCTGTTAGAGTGTAACCTGCTTGTAGTGCAGGGCGATCTATTCACAAATTGTACGATTGCTATGGTAGTTAATCCGATTATTACGTCACTTCGACGAATATGTAATATAAGGGACATCCCAACGCTTGATATAAGGTGTGTCATTCCCGTCTGATATGCATGATATTTTGCGGGGGGAGGGAAAACACCCCAATCGTAACACCTATGGAAATGTAGATGCAGTTTTTGACTTCCTTAGCTCAATTCTTATATGATCAATGTATTAATGTGAAGAAACACACTGCAGTTTTTTACTTATATGACTAAAACTGGAAAAATATTGCTCCTTCCAATCCGCTTATCTTAATGACTACAATAATTGATAACTTTGCTGCTGAATAGAATTATTGTTTTTATCTGTACGTGTCTGTCTCTAATCACCAAATTCATTATAGTCCATATTGCATTTTTATTGCCATGTTTAAAATTTCAGCAAATTACTTTGATATAAAAGTAATTTATCGTAGAGAGAAAGAGTCAAAATACATAATGAGAACCATTTCCCTAATGCAAGTATCAAAGCAAAGAAAAATATTATATTTTATTAAAAAATACTATATATTAACTTTGATTCATGTTACAAAAACATTGGTACTATAAATAATTAAGGCATCTCGTCGAATTTGGTCCTATAGCGCTATCGGTGATCGGTTATATCAATGACTCTTTCTATCATATCCTGGTAATGTAATTAATTGTATCAAGCATAATTAAATAGTGTTATCGTTTTTTATTTTAAGGGGGTACTACACCCCTGGCCAATTTTGTGCCTATTTTTGCATTTTTCTAAAAAATTATAGCGCATTGGTGACAAGTAGATATGTATATTATAGGGGCAAGGACTACAACTACTGCACTGAAAATTTAGCAACTCAAGGCAAGTAGTTATTGATTTATTGATTAAATATTGGTTTTCCCTCATTTTTGAATGTAACTCCACAACTGTTGTCTGTGCTGAAATAAAATTCCCAGTGCAGTAGTTGTAGTCCTTGCCCCTATAATATACATATCTTACTTGTCACCATTGCGCTATAATTTTTGAGAAAAAATGCAAAAATAGGCACAAAATTGGGCAGGGGTGTAGTAAAACGAAATCACTGTGCAAATGTTCAGGGCACGATAAAAAAGAGCCATGCATCGGTACCTATCGGACCAAATTGGACGTTGTACCTAAAATGTTGGCTAATATAATAATGTTTGACAGTTCCTTATGGACGAGTTCTAACTATATAACAAATGTATTGTGTTATTTACCTGGCGATATCATACACTAGCATTTCAATTTTCAGACCAAATCATGGCTTTTCTTTTTAAAATATTTCACATTGTTTGTTTCTCGCGTCTGAATTTTTAGACCATTTCACAAATGCACTTTTTGTATATATAATGTGGTTTACTTTTGTAGAAACACACGGTAATGCCAGTGAATTCCCCTGGGCATTTCAAAAATTCTTATTCTATGCCGAAACCCAAACCAGGGTAAACAGTGTACACAGGCTCAAACTTCAAAATAATTATGGTAATTAATCATGTTACATTACTACTTCTACGGCGAATTGCGTGAACTGGTATTTTTTTTGCCACAGTACTTTTTCATATTTTAATGTTCTTTACGTACAAACTGTAGTGTTTTAGGTCTTAGATTAGATGTACAATTTTAAATTTTTCATTGAATTCTCACGCCACCACAATTGCCTTTAATTGCTTTAAAACCACTTACATTTCCATTTTTTATAAAGTTGAAAAACAAATTATATTTCTGTTTAAATCATTAATTTTATACATGTGATTTCATATTTTTGTAAAGATCGACATTGTTGGAACACAATAAAGTGCGTATTTTAAGATCTTTGAAGAGGAAAAATGTCTTTGTGTGGTTCTTGTCTTTCATGTGTTTAAAAGAATGCTCTGACTCGGGTCAAATCTTTCGTTCTGCATAATGAAAATTTCAAAACAGATTTTGAACGTGAAATATAGCTATTATAAAAATATATATAATGTAGTCCGTCTACGCTTAATTTAGAATTCCGTATTTGATTGAAAGCTATCAGTTATGGACTCGAATAACTCTTAAAGGGAGTCTCCGGCAATCATAACATTATGTGTTAGAAAAATAATTATCAAGCACGAATCACATGGTTTTATTCAAAACAAATTCATATTGACCATAAAAATGAATAAAAATAGTCGGCTCTTAACACGCGATATTCAAAATTCCCGCGCCGAAATTGTATAAGTGCAATGACGTAATGGTTATTAGTGTCATTCATCAGCCTTCATTGTACCGCGTGTCCCAAAAAAGGTTACATGTAGATTTTTGAAAATATTGTAAGTTAATGTTAACAAATAAAATTGTCCTTTTCGTAACATAATCTATGTACCCTCTACTAGTACCCCTGTGAATGTCAAGTTCACAACGTGCGTATTTAGCCCGCATTCCACGCATTCCTGAGCATGGTGTAAACATGTTTACGTGACATAATACAACACGAGGTTCACTGCCCGCACGTGTACGGTGCATTTGGTGCGGGTCATTTGAAGAGGTCCAGCTATAGCATGGCAGACGCAGTTTATTATTCTGTTGAACAAATAATTAAACTAATTGTTCAGGTTATTTCGAATGGCAATATTCTTACAGTTTTTAACACAGCAGCGATTTCAACTCAACAAAACCCAAACAAAGCCTAAATGCAAATTGTTACTGATTTCGTTATGCTGATGGCACTAACAGCATGCGGAAATGCCTTGACCAAAAAGTGTTCCTCTCTAATGACCATGCACCTTCCTTCATTTTTTACCACCAAGAGTATAAAAGATATGCAATATTTAATTGTGAATATGGTTCTTTAGTGCAATAGGTTTTTCAACCAAGAACAAAATAATGATAAAAATAAGAGAAAATAAAAAAAGTAATAAGAAAAATTGAGAACAAAGGCGTGCTTGTGTTCAACTTTCGTTGTAGAATAGTTTGATGATAAGTCACTCGTAACAGCCATGTCATCTTACGCTCATAAGTTAAGTTCCTTTTACGATACGAAGTTGAAATTTCGCAGAGAGTTACAAGAAGAATAATTAAATAAAACTTGAAAAAACGACATTGTTTTGTTGTACCATCGCCAAATGCGGTTCATTTTCTACATGTAACCTTTTTATGGGACACCTTGTATTACTGGGACGTCATTGCACTCGACAATTTCGTCGCCCGGGAATTTTGAATATCGCGTGTTGAGAGACGGGTGTTTTTATTCGTTTTTATGGTCACTATGAGTTTGTTTTAAATAAAACCACGTTATTCCCGCTTGATAATTATTTTTCTTACATATAAGGCATAATGTTGTGATTGCCGGAGACTTCTTTTAAGTGAAAAATGAAAAAAAAAATCGGCATTAAATTTCAAATGCATTGTAGCACGTTTTTGGCCAATCTTGGTACAGTACAGCTGAGTGATGTGATCAAACAAAATCAGTCGGAAGTCGTAAACATTGATTTTGAGATATAGCCAAACAAAGGATGTAATTTCCTTCTGTTTCCTGTTTTAACTGCTCACATCTTTTGAACTGGTAGCCCAAATTCAATGGGGTTTTCTGCAAAATGTAGCTTGCTGTAGCAAAATGTAAAATGCTGTTTAGAATCCTATAAGAAACTGAAAGTCGAATATGTCCGATTTCAGACTGATTTTGCTTGATCACGCCATGTTAAAAATGTTTTACTAAACAATAATAAAACACACAAATAATGTAATCTCAATTGCAATATTTTGTGCTTTTCTTAAACTTTTATATAAGCTCAAAAGACAATATTCCTGATTCCTGAGGTCAGCTGTACCAAGCCAGCCAACAATGCATTTGGAAAATCTTCGGTATTTAATGACCATAATTTGCGGTAAGGTACCAGATTATTCTGCAATTCATTTGTTTTGGGCTTAAGTTAGGGAAGTAGCGAGAATAACCCCTTTATTTTTAGGATGAACCAAAAAAAGGATCCTAATCTAGCTTTTAGTTTGAGATAAATGGTCCACAATTTCTAACTTCCCCCTTTAAAATAAACGTTTTTACGATATTTAATTCATCATGGCGGCTCATAGCGTAAGAAATGATGCAGTTTTGAAAATGGCACTTTGATCCATTCAACTCCCAGGCATAACTACATTGTTGAGTGTTTAATGACCCAAAGTGCAACTTTAAAAACTGCATCTGTTTTTGCATTTTAGAGAGGTTGCGACTCCAAACGTACGTATTATACGCCCATACGTGCATCTATCCAAAATCACTCTCGTGTGACGGGTATACGATACGTACGTTTGGAAATCGCAACCTCTCTATTGGGTCATTGTGACCGAACGTAACAATGTGTGACATTGTAAATTGGGCCAGTTGTATCAATTGGGCCAGTTGTATAAAGTGGGCCAGTTGTATCAAATCCCGTCACAGGAGAGTGATTTTGAATAGATAACGGGTGTACGATACGTACGTTTGGAAATCGCAACCTCTCTATTGGGTCATTGTGACCGAACGCAACAATGTGTGACATTGTAAATTGGGCCAGTAGTATATCAATTGGGCCAGTTGTATAAATTGTATCTGTTGGGCCAGTTGTTTCAATTGGGCCACTTGTATCAAACAATATAATTATATTGTTACCAATATCAATTGGGCCAGTTGTATAAATTGGGCCAGTTGTATCAAACAATATAATTATGTTACCAATATATACGTTTTTGGTGAAAACACTGGTTTATACATTATACCAAACCTACCCCTTGAACTAATACACACACTAACCACAAGTTATTATAGGCGTTGATGACGTCTCGTACTTAACTTGAACTAATCCCTATTCTAGAAAAATGCAGCACTATTTTTTTAGATGTAAAAATAATAAGAAATATTATCTTCTTTTGGTAAATGAAACATAGCTAAATCCTAATCCTTTATTTAGCTCTAACTGGCAATATAAACTCAATTTTACTGTTTTCACAATTAGAGGGAAAATGGGACAAAAACATGTAATTTTGCCTGCTTTCTTTCAATAATTGTAGTCACCAAATTCTAAGACTTCTAAGACTTGGCACAAGTCTAAGCATTCAAAAATCTTTAGTATTGTCTACGAGTTTTTGATAATTGATTATGAAAAAGATTAGAAAATGTGTTTTCCAACAGATAGATGCATAACATGCAGTTAGTCTTTGTACAAATTTTCAGGCTTGATTGTTTTGGTCCTTAAAATATTAAAATTTCATTTGCATTGCCGGAATTGCATTGCATTTAGAACTAACTAAAGGATTAGGATTTAGCTATATCTCATTTGGCAAAATGGTGAGTATGCTGTAACACAAAGTTATTATATTATCGGTATTTTATTTATCACATATCGTGCCCAAATGGCCAAATGGCCAAATTACATGTAAAATTACAATTACATGAAGTAGAACATTGTCTGAAAGAGTGCTATTAAAACGAACACATTGCCGCCTATCATGAAGGAAATCACAAATTCATGGAACGATGGACCCACGGACTCCCAAGCGGATTATCTTATCAACAAGGATGGTATGATCGAACGCTTTAGAAAAATCCGTTAGGACCACCGCGGTGGTCACAATGTTAGAACGATGCAACATTGTGACTTCCTTCTGCGCCTTGATGCAGATGGTGAAGAAAGCTAACAAGGTAATTGGATGTCGAGACACCTTTGACATTGCCAAATTGGCGTTTGTCAATTTTATGCTGAATATCATCGAGGACCCACCCTGCAACAAAAACTTCAACACTTTTAGCAAAAACAGAGGTGAGTGACACTGGTCTCCGTTTTTCAATAGTAGGGGGCAGTTGCTTATGAAAAGGCACAACTATTGCTTGTTTCCATTGTTTTGGAACTTTACCTTCTGAATAAGAACTATTATATCAGTCAGGGGCACACTCAGTTCACATGCGAATTCTTTTACCAAGCGAGGAGATATTTTGATCAGTACCCGCGGCTTTGGCCGACTTCAGTTTGCCAAGCTCGGTAAAAACTCGGTATACAACTGAGGATATTTTTCACCAGATAAGTAAACAGGCAGATGACTAATATTTAAAGGGTTAAGGGGTCAAGACCCTCAAATTCCTGATCCTATTAGCATGGTAAGACTCCTTGACCTTTTTTTTTTCACGTTGAACCCGATTTCTGAGTTCACGCCACAGCTAATGGTTACCTGACGCAAAAGCGTCTTGTCGCTGATAAATTAAGTTTTAAATACGGCCTGTAAGCCATGGCTTATCATTAGAGTACATTTTTGATTTAACAAGAGGAAAACACAAGTCAATAGCCTGTTCAAGCTTTTCATAGAACACATTGTATTTTCCTGAGTATTAGTAGACTGTATTAAGATTTCATACCAATCCTGATCTTGAGCCCACACCCAAAAGCTTGTAAACCAGACTCACGTTATTGACGAGAAACACAGATCTATTTTTCTGTGTTTCAACCTGTTATGAACACTTGGCACAAGACACATAGAATAGTTTGCTATATCTCAGGTAGTTTGTTAAGGGATGGGGTATGAACGTTTGGACAGTATTTATTGTGGGACATTAGAGCACATCAGACATATCGAATTGCATTCTGAATACGAAGAACGTCCTTCTCATATCAAATAATTTTGATTTTTTCGCAATTCGCAATGTAATACACATTTTATGGCAAATCATTAAAAATTGATATTTTTGATATTTAACAGTACTCGAAGTAAACGTTATAAATTTGATGATTTATACTTAAAGTGTATGTACATGGGATGAAAAGCCGACGATTAATTGAAAATTTTGACCTTTCGTATTGAAGATATGGATTTTTTCCCAAAACAGCAAAAAAAATTAGGTCTTTTGGGGGGGAAAATCCATATCTTCAATATGAAAGGTCAAAATTTTAATATATCATTAGATTTATAAAATTTACTTCGAGGACTGTTATATATAAAAAATGTAAAAAATATCAAATTTTAATAATTTGTCATAAAATTATATCGTGAATTTCAAAAAATGACAATTATTTGATATCAGAAAGACATTCATCGTATTCAGAATGCAATTCGATATGTGTGATGTGCTCTCATGTCCCACAAAAAATACTGTCGAAACGGTCAAAACGCTCATTCCAGATCCCTTAAGTATTCTTTGGTTAAAATTTGTTTCCAAGAGGAACAATTTGAGACCACTTTGAGCGAAATCGGAGCATTTTTTATTTTTTTTACCCCTGTACATAATCATGGAGACCAAAATTTGAAATTTGACCTTTATGCCTATAACTCGAGAACTATACATCGGAGATAGGTCAAATTATACTTTTTCTGCATCCTAATAATGAGAGAAATGCAATAAGATAATTTTTATCCATGAGAGAAATACAATAAGATAATTTTTATCCATATTCCCCAATACTGAAAAGTGTGCTGAGGCTTGTGGATCAACGTCTAGACATTTTTTAATTTGAGGCCATTTTGGAAATATGCAAATTAATATTGTTCAGGAGGGTGCTTAGAGTAACTAACAAGCAAAAACATTGGTGTTCCATTTTTGTCTAGATGCGCCCATATATAGTCAATTCCAACATATCGGGTATAGAATAGAAATACGACAATACGTGTTCTGTGCACAATTTGGACTGCACGTGCGCATGGTATCGGTCCGAGCAATGTACTAGTATAGGGAGCCTGCCATATTTCTTGTATAGACCCCGGGTAAAGACGTTAGGTTTCCCCTTTTTTTATGAGATTTTCGTATTGAACCCCCAAGTTAATTTAAGAAAATGAAAGATTCGATTACCATCAAAACGAAACAGTAATCTTATATCGGGGTTCTATGTAATTTATACATAGATTTTTACAATCTTTTCAGTGTTCATTTTCACTAGATTCAAAAAATATTTTGGCGTATTTAAAATTGAAATGAAATTCTCTGGCTACCACAATTGGGTATCACGAATCGTTACATAATTATGTTGTGCATTTAATATTCACATATTCTTTTATACATATAGGATGCTTCAGTTTTTACACAAAAAATATTTCATCGAACACCCGCCCTTTACTTAGAATGTGCAATAAATTAGCATTAAAATCATGTTGTTTTTACGCATTTGAAAAACACTTGGCCAGTAGCGAATGCTGCTGTTGCTGCATGACACAACCTTGGCTAACAGTCGTTGCTCTGCCCTGATGTATGACGTCTTTCGCTAAAAAATGGGTAATACCTACTTTGGAGATAACTAGTATTGAACTGAACGTGACAGCCTGTTCGGGCGAGGCAGCTCCGATCTATACCATGTCTACCACTTTTGAACCGCAGTGATCTTCTTTTGAGCCCATTTGACACCAAAATTTATTTAATCATCAATAAGAACAATCATAATTATTCAGATAAACGAAAAGGAATACATAACATACATGATTTCACATCAACTATTTCAAAAAAATATTGCTTTATAACCAGATGATGTTTTACAAGTTAAAGTGGCAGTTGAGATTGGATTAAGCACTTCCTTTCTCTTGACTCAAAGGCTGACAGTAAAATTGTTAACCTGATTGTTGGGAGTGGCCTTCTTTTCATTGTTCTTTGTCTTCAAATTCTCTTTCCATACAGGCCAGCATTCTTATATAGACCTTTTAGCCTGGCTTGAGCATTTTGTTTGAGCCTGGTCCCATCAGGACCCAAGCGTGTCTCCACACGGAGCGACCGTTTAAACAAACAAAGAAGTTTCTATAATGTCCATGGATTCGACACTTCTGATTGTTCATGCAGTCTGTTTCAGATGCGGGTCCGTAGCAACAGAAATATCTGTCCGCGAAAGTTGAATGTTGAGATTTTTATTCGATTATTAATAGAGGTGTTTGTGATGCAACGAAGACGCCTGTGGCCAGTTTGATCATGGAGTATATCAGAAATGCCATCAGGTGACAAGATTTGTAAACTACGACCAATCTAACCCACTAATTCTTCAACAGCCACGTATGGCGATTTTGTTCCGCCATTTTTAATAGTTTCTAGAGAGGGCTCGTTGCTTAATGTTTATACCTTCTCGAGTTACAACATGATGCAGTCATGTCTGCAGTAGAATTCATCTCGACCTTTGCAGGACTTAACCCCATTAAAAGCTATTAAACCAAGATAACACTCATTGAAACAGCTCAACTGATTAAATCGGATCTTCTCTGGTTGTGCACAAGTGACTGTTTTCATGTGCGATATCGCAATAAAGCTGGTATTCATAGCTTCAGTTGAGTAACCGATTATAAAGGAAACGAAAGGAAACAATGTTATGTGTGGCTTTGTTCACGAAATCAGACAATGTCGTGCTTTTTGTAAACCAGCATTCTTGAAAATGAGCAACATAATGATTTTTGACTTAACACGGTTTGGAAATAATTTCTTCATATTTTTGGTGTTATCTGTCGTTTACATGTCCTTCCTAAAACACAAAAGTACGACCCTCTCCAAACACCTAAATTAGCTAAAAATTTAGGACATGTTACAAAACTATATTGTCTAGAATTTTAGAAGAGTACTTTTAATATTGGCCGGTTATTTTTCACACAGCGACGTTAACTAGGCAATGTACTATTACCTATAACATTAACTAAAACACCAAAGTACGAATATTTCCAAACATCTAAATTAGCTAAAATTTAGGACATGTTAAAAACTATATTTTCTAGAACTTTAGAAGAGTACTTTTAATATTGGCCGGTTATTTTTCACACAGCGACGTTAACTAGTCATATCCCCATACTGTTAACGTAGGGCTATTTGTAAAGGTCACGCGTCAATGGGAAAGAGCACTGTGTATTGTGTATAGGAAAACGGACAGTAACTGCAGTATGAAGTGATCAAATTTGTCAATCTGGACGACAGAATTTACCATTAAAAGCCATCATTTTGAAAATAACGTCATAATATTGCACGTGGTGATCCTTAAACTACCGAAAAAATTATTACCCGGGAAGGAAAAAAAAAAGGAATTTCTTTAAAGTTTCTTTTTAGCCAAATTCAAAACCCGGTTAACTATACATGCATAGGAAATATGGGTAACAGACTGTACACTGTGTCTCCATATTTTCACAAAATAATCTAGGTTATACATAACTGCCATATTCAATTCTTTTCAAGCAAACTTGTGCCAAACGTACCATGTCAGCCGACATTGCATTGTATCTATTCTTGTACGTCAATGCACTATATTGGTGTCTCAAAAGGTCTGTTCGATTATTGGTGTCTCAAAAGGTCTGTTCGATTAACCATATTAACCCATTTACTTGGCACATATAGACTTTCGACATAAATTATTACTGTACAAAATTCAATAATATTTTGCTTACTTCATACGACTCTGTTCCTACTTTTTAGACAAAATCCAGGCGGTATAGGACACGCGACACGTGATGTACGAGGCTGACGAAACTACAAGGCTGACAGCCTATTCCAAATAGACGGTTAGCGGATACAAAATGAAAAACAACAATGGAGTCCTTGTCGAACTCCAACTGTTTTAGAATAACATAATTTTACTTTAGTACAACATTTAGAATTGTTTGTGAAGATTTCATGATTACATGTTAATCCAATGGAGAAGTCAAAATGGCGATATCGCATGCGCCCCCGCCCCCGACAATATCCACGAAAACCTAACACGATTTCAATGTATCCGTAACGTTTGGCTCGCACGTACACCGACAAGGTTAATTTTTCATACTAGCTTATTTTGTGAGAATTAATGTGTTGACAAAATGTTCAGTCAGTTGGTGGGTCCAAATCAATGACATCACGCATTCACGTATCCACGTGACCACATACAAAAAGCTTTTGATACCGTTGATCACAGCATTTTGTTATAATAAGTTAAGTGTATTATGGGTTTAGGGAAAATGTTTGGTTACTCAAGGTTTTGTCATTAAAGTCAATTTAAAATGCCAATTCCGTTCTAGCTCGTCACCTGAAGGTTACGCATTGCTTTCATGCCCTGCGGGGCCTTTAATATATTGGAATTCCATTAGTAAAGAACTCAACTACAGATTATTACACAATAGGAAACAGTAGGCCATATGTATATTACAATTGATGTAAATCCAGTTACATGAACATTTCATGTGGTATACTCAGGGGTCGACTAGACCCATTACTATTCATATTAGTCAATGATAAAATAAACACTACCTCTGTTCTGTAATCAGTTTGTTTTGTTTGCAGACGATATTTATATTATATCTACATTTGATATCATGAATAAAGAACTACAAAAGGTTAATAATTGGCGCAAAGCAAATAAGCTGTCTGTAAGTGCAAGCAAGACACGTGCTCCTCGGTACAGTTCGTAAATCATATACTTGGTAATGATAGTGTTAACATTGTCTTGCATAATACAAGCTTAGAAAGAGAGCTAAGGAGTAACAATTGACGAGAAACTGACATTCATGGAAAAGTCGTGTCGATAATATCTCAATAAAAAAGCTAGAAAAATATGTCTAAGGAGTAAGGAGTCTTTAACAAATTTTTACATTTCGTCGGTTTTAGATTGAGCACATTCTATATTCATTTATTCTACACTTCCTTTGATTGCGGTATTATAGCATGGGCATAACTTGTGAAACAAATTGGTCGATCCTTCATGTACTTACTTCGTGTAAGCTAATCCTAACCCTAATCCTAAACCTAACCCTAATCCTAACCCTAACCCTAACCCTAACCCTAAACTAACCCTAACCCTAACCCTAATTTCGTGTATAATTACATGAAGGAGTAACCAACATACTAATAGTAACAGAACAAATTGTAAAGTTTCAAAACAGAGCACTTCGAATTGTAGTAATCACAAAAAGCCAGTCAGCTCCCCTCTTTGAGAACTATAGGTTGCTTAAACAAATATATAACAAATATTTAAACAAGTACTTTCATGTGTAACCATGACGCAACCAATAAACTAACAATTTCTAATAATGTGATATGTTGTGATTTTTTTTTTAAATCTGAATCCGCTGGATTTCGAAAACAAACTCTTAGTGTAAGTATTTTGCTCAAAATCCAAACGGTCCGTGTCGTTGTTTTTATAATGGATGAAGTAATTGTTTTCGCTTATCTAGTTGTAAATTGCCAATTGTTTTATATAATGTCATATAAGCACATGACTTCACACAGCGTCATCATCCCTATATATTCGTGTCAAAAATTGTCGCGATAGTAGGGCGAATCCACTAGTTCTTCGACAGCCACGCATGGCGATTTTATTTGAGACAGGCCGAGCGACTCAGGCTAAGAACACCACATGTACGATAAAAAGATACTTATCTTCCCACTACGAATGCAGCGCTGCCATTCATCAGCTGAAATTACTCATTTCATATCAATTTGTAAGCTGTAGCGCTCTTTTAGCAAAGGCATAGTTCATTGAATTTACAACCGTATGACAAAACAGGCGAAAATAGTAACTTTTTGCACAAGATTTGCAATTTAAAGAGAATTTGTCATTGCTCATTCATGTATGGACAATATAAGTGCGCTTTTTCATTTAAAGCCATATTATAACATTTTCATACAAAATAGATTAGCATTTCTTTGCCATAAAATGTTAGTTTTTACTGTCAGATACATCCCCTTTTATTTTTGAGCCGAACAACAACGGCAAAGCAAAGAAAATTGGAATTTACTACCAGAGCATATGTCGCCAATACGTGCCACTCCTTCGGTCATGTTATGGTACGACCTTTCGTTGTGTAGATCACCGTCCCGCACGCCGTGTACGTACTGTGTGTTATGAACATCGTGTATGCGTTCGACTAATAATTCCATCGTAATAATAAAACGCCGGTTCCATCGTTTTATTCAAAATCTCGGATTTTGACAAAACTACAGCACCTAGAGTCTTGATTTTTGTAGGGTATATTTGTTTAATAAAGTACAATATAATCGTGTAAAAAATGAATTTTAAAAAATCAGCGAGGGCGTCCTTCTCAGCAAATGTTATAATATGGCTTTAATGACATAAAATTTGAAAAATATTGTAAGGAACACTTGAGGTTTTGACTTTTAAAACCTAGATTTTGGTCAAAAACTGTGCTTGGAAAGGTAGTTTTCAACAGATTTACCACATTCGCCTTGTTATAACATTGAATTGCCTTATCTAGGCAACACTTGAGGTTTCGATAAAAACCAATCAAAGAGGCCCATTGGACGAAAACGTGTGCTCAGGTGTATAGAAACCTTTCCATATGGTACAATCTGCGCATGCTCATTACCCTCGATTGTATGTGTTTGTCCTGGCCTGAAACGGTTATTAACTAACGCAGTTCATGTACAAAACATTGTATGTGTTTGTATTTTTGGGACACCTATATCTTAGTTGCCAAACGTTTATCAACAAATACACATTATACTACTATTGATAATAATAATAATAAGGAACTAGATGCCACAGTAATGTGTTTTACCAAACACGAATATCTATGCCCGTGACCACACCTAACCCCCTTCCCCTATTCACAAACGAAAACTTGGTGAGCACCATGTGAAAGCACTTGTTTTAAGCTTTCATTTGATATATATGTAATGCTCATAACACTGGACTGGCCCATACACTCTCTAATACCCTACCAAACCTTCACTCTCTTTTATACCCCCATCAGACCATCACTCTCTCTAAAACACCACCAGACTGGACCACACTCTCTCTTATACCCCATCAGGCCCTCACTCTCTCTTATACTCCACCAGACCATCACTCTCTCTGAAACACCACAAGACTGGACTACACTCTAATACCCCACCAGACCCTCACTCTCTCTCTAATACCCCATCAGACCCTCACTCTCCCTTATACTCCATCAGACACTCACTCACTCTAAAAAATCACCAGACTGGCCCATACTCTCTCTAATACCCACCAAGCCTTCACTCTCTCTTATACTCCATCAGACACTCACTCGCTCTAAAACATCACCAGACTGACCCATACTCTCTCTAATACCCCACCAGACCCTCACTCTCTCTTATACTCCACCAGCCACTCACTCGCTCTAAAACACCACCAGACTGGCACGCACTCTCTCTAATACCCTACCAAGCCTTCACTTTCTCTTATACCCCATCAGACCCTCACTCTCGCTAAAACACCACCAGACTGGACCACACTCTCTCTAATATCCCACCCCATAACCAACCACACCCCTTGTCCCATCATGACAACCTTTTGAGGTGGTCCAAAATCAAAAATCAAAATGCGTACACATTCCCTTTTAAGGGAGTTTTTGTCAAGTGATCAGTTTCCTTGACGTACGATTCAGACCTTTATCATTGCAAACACAGGGAGCTAACAAAATACTACCTATTGCGCTACACTCTGTTAATAGGTCGTACCTATTTTGCTTTTTAAAGCCTTTACACTTTGACTTCTGGGGATGCTGCTAATGTAGAATACATCAAGGGTCATGGGTCATCGTTGTACCAATTATGAACCCTGATGGCGCTGTAGATCTTGAGCTAGAGCTGTTTGAAATTTTACACATATTGCTCACTGTAGCCCATGACCTTTGACCTCTGGGGTCGATGTTACTGCAGGAAATATCTAAGGGTCATGGGTCATCATTGTACCAAGCAAGAACCCTGAGGGCGCTATAGTTCTTGAGATAAAGTGGTTTAAAAAATGTACACATATTGCCCCCTGTAGCCTGTGACCTTTGACCTCTGGGGTCGTGGCTACCATAAGTTACTTCTAGAGGTCATGGGCCATCATTATACTAAGTATGAACCCTGAGGTCGCTATAATTCTTGAGCTAGAGATGCTTCAAATTTTACACATATTGCCCCCTGTAGCCCATGACCTTTGACCTCTGGGGTCGAGGCTACCCCAGGAAATTTTTAGGGGTCATGGGTCATCATTATACCAAGTATGGGCCCCGAGGCTACTTTAGTTCTTGAGCTAGAGGGGTGCAAAGGACTGGTCTTAAGGAGAAGAAGAAGGCGAAGGAGGAGAAGACTAAACGCAACAAATACAATATCTATGCCCCGTTACACGGGCATAGATAAGAAAAGGAAGAAAAATACCAAGAAATTGAAAGGAGCAAAGAAAGCCACTCCCAAGTATAACCATTTTTCTCTCAGCCATTGGCAACACAATTATACACACCCACTTAAGGGGGTACTACACCCCTGCCCAATTTTGTGCCTATTTTTGCATTTTTCTTTAAAATTATAGCGCATTGGTGACAAGTATAGATATGTATATTATAGGGGCAAGGACTTCAATCACTGCACTGGAAATTTTATTTCAGCACAGACAACAGTTGTGGAGTTACAGTCAAAAATGAGGGAAAACCAATATTTGATCAATAAATCAATAACTACTTGCTTTGAGTTGCTGAATTTTCAGGACAGTAGTTGTAGTCCTTGCCCCTATAATATGCATATCGTACTTGTCACCAATGTGCTATAATTTTTGAGAAAAATGCAAAAATAGGCACAAAATTGGCCAGGAGTGTAGTATCCCCTTAACACACATGTGGGAAAAATCAGTTAAATAATATTAAAAACAGAATCCAAACGTTCAATCATTTTTCAAGCCTGTGACAAAAGTATGTACCTCGAACTATTGTTGTTGGTTAACAAACATATTTTCAGCTTCCCATGGATTGCCGCATCTGTTAAATCGACCTTTGTTACCAATGGGCAGATTTTGCTGTGCGTTTCAGCTAGCAATTATTGATAAAGTACACTATTTACTGTAAACAATGCAGGGATGGTTTTCTTTATTAATTTAAAACTAGACACAGTACCAACCTTACCAGCTTTACAATGACAATGGTCAAACATTTACCACATATGTTTGTGCTTGATAATAATTGTTTTTATGTCCAGCTGTTGATATTCGGTCCTGATCTGCAAACACAGATAGGGTCGACGTATATTCGACGAATTTTATAACAGCGTAATAAAAGCATCATTTCTTTAAATAATAAAAATGGATACATTTTATATATATATTAAGGGCTCCGGTATGAGCGTTTAGACAGTATTTTTGTGGGACATGAGAGCACATCAGACTTATCGAATTTCATTCTGAATACGAAGAATGTCCTTCTGATAATTTGCGATTGATATTTAGCAGTCCTCGAAGTAAACTTTATAAATCTAATGATATGTACTTAAGGTGGTACTACGCCCCCTTAATTTTGTGTTAAAAGTTATGTATATTATAGGGGCAAGGAATTCAATTACTTCACTGAAATTTCAGTGATTCAAGAAGAGTGGTTCATGATATATGTTAAAAAATGAGAGACATTCTAGCGGTACTTCTTTTCTTATCAAAAATAACATACCACTTGTCTTATGTCACTGAAATTCCAGTGTAGTAACTAGATTCCTTGTCCCTATAATATACATAACTTTTGTTACCAGTGTGTTATTATTTTGTGAGAAAAATGCAAAAATAGTCACAAATTTATCAAGGGGTGTAGTACCACCTTAAAGTGTATGTAGCTGGAATGAAAATATTTAAGATAATTCCCCCAAAAGATCTGTTTTTGGTGTTTTGGGGGAAAATCCATATCTTCAAGGTCAAAATGTTCAATTGATCGTCGGCTTTTTATCCCAGCTACATACACTTTATACAAAGTTTACTTCGAATGTTAAATATCAATAATATCAATTTTTTAATAATTTGCCATAAAATGCCGACAGAGATTGATTTGTCATAAAAGTATAGAAACGATTCGTCCAATAGTGCCCAAGCCTGTATATTCCCTAGTATATTGGCAAACCCGCAGCTACGCAAAGGTGAAGAGTAATTTTTCAGCAAGGTTTCCTTGAGCAAGTTATATCCTAGCGTTTTAAGGGCTGGGGTATGAACGTTTGGACAGTATTTATTGTGGGACATTAGAGCACATCAGACATATCAATTGCATTCTGAATACGAAGAATGTCATTCTGATATCAAATAATTTTGATTTTTGAAATTCGCAATTTAATACACATTTTATGGCAAATCATTAAAATTGATATTTTTGATATTTAACAGTACTTGAAGTAAACTTTATAAATCTGATGATTTATACTTAAAGTGTATGTAGGTGGGATGAAAAAGCCGACGATCAATTGAAAATGTTGACCTTTCGTATTGAAGATATGGATTTTTTTCCCAAAACACCAAAAATCCATATCTTCAATATGAAAGGTCAAAATTTTCAATTGACCGTCGGCTTTTCCTCCTTGCTACATACACTTTACGAATATGTCATTAGATTTATATAATTTACTTCGAGGACTGTTATATATCAAAATTTGAAAAATATCAAATTTTTATAATTTGTCATAAAATTTGTATTATATTGTGATTTTCAAAAATGAAAATTATTTGATATCAGAAAGACATGCTTCGTATTCAGAATGCAATTCGATAGGTCTGAGGTGCTCTCATGTCCCACAAAAAATACTGTCGAAACGCAATAAACGCTCATTTTAGATCCCTTAAGCTCTGTATAATGTGTCAACTTTGGTTCATTTCTAATAATAAAAGAATGTATAGCCTAATTTGTCCAATATATTGCAATATTATGTTTTGATAAGTCCAATTGTGTGAAAATATTGGACATGGGCTCAATCGATCCAATTTTATATCACAGTAACGGCTGGACGATGATGATAAAGCACCCATGTGTTATGAGGCTGTTGCGCCGTAAATTACTCACTAACACACATCCGGGTTTCGTCCATTTTCAATAATATCAATGTCGCGCCAAAACGAATCAAGCTATCTCAATGAAAGTAACAGAAATAATGGATGACATGTGTTCCATTGTATTTCACGTGTTAAAATTAGATACACTGTTAATTTTATATTTTTATAATATTTTTTCTAACACGGTATATATCACTCGAGGACACTGTAGTTCACAATAATTATGTTTCTTTGAAATGTAAAAAATCATTTTCGTTGTTTCTGTTTACAAAAAAACATATGATTAATCCTATTTCAAAGGTAGTAAGAGTCAACATGGACCCTTTATCCGCCATTTTGAATGGTGAGTATCTTATGAATTCAGTTGGTCATTTTGTCTCTTTAAGGAGTCTATCCCTTAAGTAGGTGTTTCCGTTCCAAGTAAATTTTCTTTAAAAAGTAACCGTCGCAGTCTTACACACAAAACAAACAAACAAACAACGGTTAGATATGGAAGTCATTTTGGAGATAATAATCCGTTGGTGAGCGACGGGCGATTGGTATTTCACCGAACGCAAGAAAAGGAGGCCTGCCGTATCTGATTGGCTAGAAATCGATCGCTGATCGCTCAGAGGTGTAGTACAAACTCAAAATGGAGACATGTATTCAATTCGATTGAAATCGATATTCTATTATTGACGCAGATAAAGAAAGTCGATAATGTACATTGAATTATAGATACAGCAGCTGGATCTTACACGGGTTCCTTTGTATAATTCATTTCTCAAATAGTTTTTCTCGAATATATTACAATTTTTACTTTGGATTTCAAAATCTTTACTTATAAAATGCAGTAAAATATATCCACAGCAAACAGCAAGGCCCCGCTAATTAGTGTATTGCTTTTCGAGTTAGTGTACTGGAAACAATACCTGCGTTTTTCCTGACAACAAATCGAATTTTCTATAATGGCAACACCATAATGTGGTACTGATCATCATGCACAAATCATAGAATAGAAACTATGCGGCAGGTTCTGTGTGATATCTCATATCATGTTAATGGTATGCTTAGCCTGAGTCGCTCGGCCTATCTCGAACAAAATCGCCACTGCGTAGCTTTTGAAAAACGAGAGGATTCGTTGTACTATCACGGCCATTTTGACACGAAGATATAGGGATGATGACGATGTGCACCAGTAACCAAAGTTCTTTATATCTGATCCAGAAGTTGCACTTAATACTTTGTGTATTTTCAGCAACACTGTTGCCTTTGTCAGCACTAGATGATGAGTGATTACTATTGGCAACTGACGCTAGATGTATCTCCAGCGTAGGTCTTGGGGTTGCCAGATGATTTTCCATCTGGGAATTTTCTTGATCCTAGTTCTAGAATCAAGAAAATCCCCAGATGGAAAATCAACTGGCAACACCAAGACCTACGCTGGCCGCTGGAGATACATCTAGCGTCAGTTGCCAGTAGTAATCACTCATCTTCAAGTGTTGACAAAGGCAACAGTGTTGCTGAAACGTCCAACTACTGGCTCAGATATAAAGAACTTTGGTTCCTGAGTTTACACTAGGTCTGACACTAATTTAAACATTTGTTGTGATATTCCAAGCTTTTTAGAGATGGTTACATTTTCGATATTTAAATCAAGTGGATTGCCAGGAAAAGGTGATTTGTTTTTGAAAAGCATTTATGCTTAGAATATGTATAATGTAGATATTTATTTTGAGTAATAGATTCAATATTTATCAGGACTTCCAGGGAGACCAGTACTTTTGTATAGATGGAATTTATAACGGAATAAATAATAGTGGAATAAATAACGAATAAATAAAATAAAATAAATAAATTCAATTCAATATTGAATTGGAGCTATAATTGTCACAGATATTTTCACTTAAACACATGCGACATAGACTTGCTCCAAGTCCTCAGGCTTTCTATAGACTGATGCATTTTTCTATCAATTGTTCATTTATATCCATTGGTACCTATTTAAAACCATGGCCACACAACATGCACAGAACATCATCCAGCCATGCCTCTGCCAAAACTGGAGGGAATGTCCTTTAGTGTGAGAATACCCTGTCTCTTGTATACAGTGTGCTTGATGCTATTGTAAGCAGCCAGCAGGGATTTCCAGGTTAGATCAGGGAAGGCAGACCATGGTCAGACACATGAACCCTCAGGCCCCTCTGTGGCCAAAACCAGCATGCTCAGTGCATGCATGGATAGAATGACATCCAAGAATGATTTGGAAATACTTCAGAAAAAACATTGATCTATAAGCAATATAGGCCTTTTATAGTCAATTGGGTATTTAAGGTTAGCCGAGAGTTTTTCATGCGCTTGATTTCAGAGGGGCGTAAGTTCATAACAGAAACAGCCATGCAGAAAATGAACAAGCGTACCGGGACGTAGGCCTACTTACAATAGAATATCGATCCACGGTCAAGACATGAAAAGGCTATGAAACTTGGCTTAGCTCGTGGCCGGAGCTCGGATGCCGGGGGGTGGCACAAGCCGTTTTCGGCAATTTTCACAAGGATTTTATAAATTTTAAAATTGATTGGGGCACTTCGTCAAGCTACGCCCTGGAAAATGTGTTGATTTTGAATTTATAGCCTTGATATCTTTGATGAAATCAATGCTGCCATTCCCCTGATTACAATGTAAGGGTAGGCAACAACAACAATATCAAAAAGCAATTATTTGTAAATCGAATTTGGGATGAAAATCAACAAGACAGACTTAGCAGGCCTACAAATTTCTGAATTATATAAAGAGAAAAACAATCAATCACGATTCACTGCACTCAGCGAATCAATCAAATAAAACTAAAAAGAAAGGAGCAAGACAGAATAAAGAAATAGAGAAAAAGAGAAAGAAAGAGAGAGAAAGAAAATGAACGAAAAAGAAAGAAAGAAATGAAAAAAAAGAAATGAAAAAGAAAGGAGAAAGAAAAGAGGAAAGAAAGGAAGTAAAAATGAGAAAAGAGAAAAAAAAAAGAAAATTCAGCCACACGGAGACTCGAACCCACAAAAATAGTTCATATTAGATTCCCAGTCCAACGCTCTATCCACTCGGCCATAGATCAGCTTACGCAATTGACTGTTCTCAAAGCGGATGATATAACTATAATTGGATGCAATTACATGATTACAATCGCGTCCGCATTATGGCTCTTAGAATAAACACGCATGTCGGCGCTGAAATTTTGAACGAACTGATGGAGGAAAACCTCGTTTTTTGCAAAACTAGCTTCAATTTGGAGTGAAAATCAAATGGAATAGCAATTGGCAGAATGTTGAGAAATAATGTAGGTATTCAGATGTCTAAATTAACGTCTCGTAATAAAGATATCGATAATTTCACAAACCAGCTTTTTCTCAAGCAAATTCTCCAAAATTTTCCCCCAAAACGGGCTTTTAAAATTTAATCGGTACTGTATTTGGTTCTTCCCCATGGCAACATTATTTCTTTGATCGATTTGTAATACAATACGTGTTTTTGATCTTGTGAACATGGTGGGTAAAAATGCTTTAAACGAAGGATTTTCAAATTTATTCTAATAATTTGTATATAACACACACAAAATGTTAAGCTACATCCAATGCACCAACATTTCACTCGCTGCGATGTTTGATTACTGAGAAAACTCTGTTTTAGAGAACAACTTTATACGTCTTTTATACGTTTTTTATACGTCTCTTTGTGTAACCTTAAAGGTTTCATGTTCAATTTCGAGCAAAAGTAAAGTTATTTTTAAAAAAGGAAGAAAGAAGAGGAAAAAGGCAGAATCAAGGCTAATGCGACACTGTTTGGAGTGGTTCACAGTGAATGGTCCAATGTGTATATATCCGGCGGTGGTTATTTTTTATCTCTTTTGTTCAACTGTCTAAACAAAACGTATCTCGGGGCAATGAGAAAAAATATGAGCTCTCTTCTGATATCAAAATCTCAATTTTGACGAGGTTAAATGGGGATGAGGCATGTCTATCGGATTGAATATCAAAATAACATCATAGAAATACGATACTAATGGTTTAATTATGACCTTCATTTAAACAAATCGTTAGCTATGCTCCAGAAATAAGCATTATTATGTATTGATGAATCCAAGTGTGTGAAAATATTGGATCCAAAACATAATAATGATAAAATTGGATGCATTACGCTCAATATTTATTGGTCGAGCTATGAGTTTTGAAATATTTTTTAAACTCATAGACAGACCAATAAATCGATCTAATTTTATATCACAATCGTGCTCATAAATTCAATCGAAATAAATTTAAATCATATATTTTCATAGCACAATGATACGCCCACCCCACACAATGGTGTACTTTGAGTTACTGTTGTTGGTTCATAAAATCTTATCAGCCTACCCACGGTTGTTTGATGTGATCATTTATTAATTTTTCTAACCAAACATTACATAATGTTCAATTCTAGACCTGCACAATTTCAACAGCTATCACACGAATACACATATATTTTCGTTTTTATATCAAATTATTCATCTTTTTCTGCTTTTTATGGTAATTTTTATTCAATAGACTGTATACGTGTGTGCAAATTGAAGGCGCTATTTACATATATTTTTAATTTAGATTAGCCAAATAATATTTATTTGCCATTTGTAAATATTTTTCTGATGTTCTAATATCATTATACAAGTGTCTACCCCTTGTAAAGATGCAAACATGATTTAAGATAAATAGCGACCTTATTGTTCAACTTTTCTTTAAAATTACACAGTGTTACATGAAACAACCGTGTTGTACACCCCCTACACACCGACATCACCCGGTTAATAATTACACTATACAGCAAGAGACACTGAAATGAATACACAGGATCGATACACGTGGATGTGCTATGCACGATTGATATTCAGACGATAAATCTTTGCAATTGCTCATTAATTGTCACACATGTTACCTCGGCAAATCAATGATCAAACATTTACCACACATGTTTGTGTTTCTAACAATCGATTTTGTATAACGTATAATTAATCACCTTTAATGTAAATTTTGGGATAGGCTTTTACGACGGGAGTTCATAACAATTGGTAAGTTTTTAGCGGGTTCGCGGTCGGACAAGTGTATAACTGTCAAGCTTTCGTCATGAGTAGCTCTGACTTCTTCAGGACAGAGTACCTAGGAATGAGACATTTAGGCCCCTTGCCTAATGGTGGTTCTGGGCCGTTCACTGAAGACTCTCTCTCTGTCAACAGGGAACACGCAGACCTCGCCTATCTGCTAATGTTAAAGGTTCAGTGGCTCTGACAATGGTTAGTCTTCAGTGAACGGCTCTTTTCTGCGCCACCAAACCTTTTACAACAATGTTTTTAAACTTTATAAACGTGTTATAAATGCGTTTCACGTTATAAAAGGTCATGAAAAACCAAAAAAACATCACAACAACATTTTAAGCATGTTGTAAATTGTTATTGCAAAATATTTTGTCACCAAGTTTGTGTCAAGTTTGGGAAAATGTTTTCTAAATGTTATTAACCGTTTTATACCCTTCATATAACCTGATTTGTAAAACGTTTTGTGTTTGCTAGGAAGTTTCGTTCTTTCCTCAGATAATAAAAATCAATACAAGTATCTTTTTAGATTAGAATGAATATACATGATGTTACTCAAAATGTAACTACTCCCCATTCCAGAAAAATACAGCACTACTTTGTTGGGATTAAAAAAATATTATCAAGTTCTACCAAATGAAATATAGCTCAATCCTAATTATTAATTTAGTCCTAACTGGAGATAAAAGAAAAAGTTCACTGTTTTACTAATTTCTTGCAAAAAGAGCCAAAAACGTGCATTTTCGGCATGTTTTCTGACAAACGAGTCACAAAAATCACAGACTTGGAACAAGTCTAAGCATTCAAAATCTTTAGTATATGCCGAAATGTTGCTCTAATTTTCACTTTTTTGTTTTATTTTAATTAAATGGTTGGTTATAAGAATGAAACAAGTCTTTGGGCTTGATTGTCACAGCATACGAAAAACACCTTAAAAACGCATGTTTTTGGCCCTTATTTCCAACTATTATTGACCAACTAAAGGATTAGGATTTGGCTATGTTTCATTTGACAAAACAGGATAATATTTTTTTAATCCCAAAAAAATAGTTCTGTATTTTTCTGGAATAGGGAGTACGATGATGTAGGACCTGAGAGCACCAAATTGCATTCTGAATACAAGGAATGTCTTTCTGATATCAAATTATTTTGATTTTTTTTTAAATTAGCGATATAATACAAATGTTATGGTAAATTATTAACAATTAATATTTTTGATAAATCTTCGGCGTAAACTTTAGTGTATGTAGCTGGGAGGAAAGGCCGACCATCATTTGACCTTTCGTATTGAAGACATACATTCTCCCCAAGAGACCTTATAAGCTGCCACAAAAAGCCTCATTTACAAGCCACACTAAAATTGAATATATTGAATTGCTTTGAGGGCTGAATCGGTTATGCTTTCAGGACAAATCACTATCCCACAGTGCAGCCATGGCAATGCATTTATGCTGACAAGCTATAAATGGAGAGTATATAGAGTAGACCATATCGGGGACCATATCCTTGAAAACTCTGCTATTCAGATAAAGAACTGCAAAAAACCATTGAATCTTAACCTATTAATTTTGTGACGTTAGCCAGGTAACAAAACACATGCGATATGGCAAACTATTCTTTGTTTAAAATGTTCCAAGCGGAACAATTTGAGGTCATTTTGATCAAAATCTGAGCATTTCATTTTAATTTTTTACCCCTGTGGACAATGGTGGCGACCAAATTTGATATTTGACCTGTATTGAATAGTACTAACATATCAAGAACTGTATTGAATCTGATATGCATGACATCTCATTTAAAGTTAAAGCCCCACTTTTGGTTCGAGTTCCTTGGGGAATAGTCAAGGTTAAAATTTATCCATGTAAATTCCGTTCTGTCTGTCATCAAAGTAACATGTGTATTGCCAGTTCTTCTATGGAGAACTGGGCAAGCGGAGCACAGTGTCATCGCCCCGATATCTTCATGGCAGAAGTCGCCATGGTAGGTTGAATCCACAGCCACGCATGGCCATTTTGTTCCGACCTGTTTAATAGTTTTGAGACGCATAATGAGCCGAGGGACATCCGACTAAGGCTACTGACAATAGCCTGGTAATTGACCTCTCTGTGTGTGAGTGAGCATGTATACGCCATGAGGTCTTCTGCTTTCTTTTAGACTGCCTCCACGAGTGCCCGGCACGAGTGAGTGCAGCTAGCCTACGCTGCGCTAAAGTTCGGCACATATAAAATCAGAATTTTTGTCTGTTTTTGAGCTCAATACGCACGCTTCTTTCTCAATACGCAAGCTAACGACTATCATATCCTTTCAACACATATGTTCAAGTGCAAGGAAAAAAATATGGCTTCTTTAGAATAAACAAATTACGGGAGATATTCATCATTTTCTACCCCGGTATCCAAAGATTTATCGTCTGAATATCAAATCATGCATAGCATAGCACATTCACGTGTATCGATCCCGTGTATTCATTTTAGTGTCTCTGTTGTACAATGTAATTATTAACCAGGCGGTGTCGGTGTGCGGGGCTTCCTGTTTCAGCGAAGGGCCAAACCTCAAAACGTGCTTAGTTTTTGAGTCCCATTGTACCCTGTTTATTCTCTTACTTATTGCATATGACACAATTATTGGCTTGGTGCACTCCTGCGCATTACTTCTGTCACCTCTAAATCCAAGATGAGGTCCAAAATGATATCCTTTTTCACATACTGTAATATTTTGATGACAATTTCCAATATCAATATGTGATTATGTTGAGATTGGTATCATTGAAAAGATAATTAATTGCTCTACATTTTGAGTTAACGGGATACAAGAAATTTGGCAGTAAGATTTAGAGTCACAGAGGTGATCTTTTGGTATTCTTAACAAAAACAAAATTTTATACATTTACACTTTACTACATAAAAAAAGAAAAATAACCTGATACTAAGTATGTGAAAGTTGCAATTATATATCTTGTACCAAAGTAACATTATATATGTACTGTGTCAAACAGTGTTTGTCTATAATACGCAAATCGTGACTGCCGGATTCTAGCTAAAACAATATTTTGAATGTAACAGTCGATTAATATAATTTGGTTCACCTCAAGTTTGGTAGTGACATCGATACTCTTTCGCGGTTGCGCCGCAAGCGTGCTGACAAACCGCCCATGTGCGCGTGCGTGTACACTCAAGGCATTTAACTTCACACGCGCGATTCGATACTGCGGCGAGCGAAATAAGCACCTACGTCACTACCGAACTTGAGATGAACCAAATTATAGCCTAGTCATGCTGTGTGCAAGGTATTTGTGCTATTATTTTACGCTCAGCCTTATGATCAGCCTTTACACTTTTGTAATAATTGTGGCGATAACCTCAAAATCCAATATGGTCGCCGTTTTGATAATCTGTTGATCACACGTCAACCTAGCAGCACAGTGTCATGTAAAAGGGAATAATTATGTTCACCTATAATGATGATACCATACTTGGCGGGTAACCGTTATCATGGTTACGGTCAAGTTTGTAATGTCATTTTGTGCCAACGCAATTTTTATGCAATATCATCACATATTATGCAAAGCATTGAACAGCCGGTAACTGTTATGATAATTGGTCTAATTACAGCATACCATTAATATCCCTTCATGGAAGGTGCTGGAATATACCTACTTACTTATAATCAACCAGGCGCCCCCTTCTTACGTGGTGCAACATTGACTCACTTCAAATATTGAGTTTTAGTTTTGGTTTGGGTTTGGGTCACGAGGTTTCCTATTATCCTGCCTAACCTCTTGACTCACAAGATATTGATATCTTTGTTTCTACCATTTGTTAAAAACTTGGAATTTGTATCAAGGTGATTCGGTTTTCATTTCAGTTTCTTATATAATGGTGTGAAGAAGAAATCATTTGGTTTGAAGTTACCTGGTATGACTATCATTTAAATCACGATACAAATACATAGAAGAGTAATAAAACCTGGTAAAACCCAGAGTAAAACTGGTTTATCCTTCGTGTAAGGCTGCATGGAATTAGCCTAGCACAAGTCTTCTATTGAAGGATCATACAGTTTTATTCCGTAAGCTGCCTAATTCCACAATGGAGTCTTTACACTAGTCTAACGCATGAATGTCTTACACCAAGGATACACCAAAACTTAAGATTGCAGCACAGATTTCCTTTTACTCTGGTTACTTAGCTAAGCCTGGGGATCTTGATTGGCTGGCTTTCTGATGAGATTCCTTTGATGGTCTCAGTTCTTGATCCAAGATCCGGTAATGTCCAAGATCCTGTCTACCGAAGGGAAACCCCTGATCTACCAAAGTCTCAGTCATAGCTGCTATGCTGGTGTTTTACAAATGGTCTTAGCTGACCGTAAGCTCCTCTCTCGAAGATCACTTGAGCAAGCTGTCCAGTAATATAACACAGTTCGTTGATAGGGATATTTCAGGGTACCGCTTCTTTGCGTCGACCAAACAATAAAGCACTAATTGGCTTTCACTATTATACCGCATTTGGCGTATTTATTCTCTCCAACACACAAAAAGTTTGAAGACTTTAATTATTGTGGTAACTTTTGTACCACTACTGGCTAACATAACATAAGAAAATTTTGGAGGACACCTCCCATTCACCCGTGTGTGGTGAATTGACCACGTAATAACTACACACTCAATGGTATAGGCCAACTGCACGTATCCACTCCTTTCGAAAGCCCTATCTTGCTAAACAAAATGTATTTAGGCCAGAATATCACAATTAATATTGATTTGAATATTTCATGCAAAAATAAATTTAAAAACTTTAAAAAAAACTCATGTGCCGATGTTATTTAAACTGAGCATTTTGACTGTTTTATAGTGAATCAAGCCCGATAATGCCATTGCTACCATTTATACTACAGTTCATTCATAAAAACATCAAACTCACTCGATAGTATCGACCATATTATATTCGAGCCAAGTCTGGACACCATCCGGATATTTTCCATTCGCGTACCATGCAATATTCATATATAATGCCCATATTTGGCAAACAGGCCAATGGTGCTCATTACATAAATAATTCACAACTATCTTCTATTTAGATGTTTACTGAGGTATGTAGAGTGTGGCCTTCAACACGTAAAATTGGGAAGGCTAAGTAGCATAATAAAGCGTTACTTCCCGATACACCGTGAAGCAAGGAAATTGGTTATTTGCATAATAAATACACTATTAAATCCTTTTCTATCGCTTTGTGTATAAATGATATGTTATATCCAATTGTACTGGCTGTGGACGCCAAGATGTAAATTGAGTGATGATGTCACAGCTCATTAGAGTTTGTCACTCGGTCTATGGTAACTTGTTGTAATGATTTTCACAGAATTCCCTGTTGTAACTCTAAACTGCTGCTGCTGTTTAATTCACAGTCTCCAGGCCTTATATATTACATCATATTACATTATTTCTTAATATAGCTCAATACATCAATAGTCTGAATACTAGGGCTGTTGTCGACAAAGCTGTTGTCGACAATATTGTCGACAAAGCAATCTTTCCAGATTGTCGACAAGCGTGGACCAATTGTTCACAAAAAACTAGTCATTAAAATGTTAGAGATAAGCTTAACATCGTCATTATTTACCTTGAAATGACTGAATTAGTTTTCTATTTTCATTCGCAGGTGATGCAGATTATCTTTCCATTACAATCCCAATATTGATATGCGATAGTAATATTTTGATGTAAATAAACGTCTCTGAACGTAATATTAAAAGGTTAGGCCCATAAGAAATCACCAGTTTCCCCGTCGTGTGTATGTATAATAATTCCCGTCGATCGATGTTTTTCTAATTAAATTGGAAAATACATAATCAACAAAATACAAAATGCAATTGAATATATGAATACAAAGCCCACCCAAGTCCATACTTTGGCCAAATTGAGTTAAGCATGGGAAATTGTTGCTATACATAGGCCTGGCATATGTATGAATGAACAACTCAAATTCATCCTCTGTGTCCATTGAGCATGTGAAAAATAGCATGTATGAAAGAACCACCTAGTCCCAGGATTTGAGTCCTGTAACACATTAATTGAAATCCAGTATGTATAAAAGTCCACTTGTAACACATTCATTGCTGGAGAGTGACTTTTGGAATAAAAATGGGTTTAATCAAGGAAAGTGTGTGGTTTATATCACATGGCAGAATGCTTATAAACATTATACATACCCGTGTGCTTTATTTCGTATTATTTTACTAGTGGTAATCTCATTCCAACATTGTTGTCTTTGTATATGATTCAAAAAACCACCCAAGTCCAGCATTTAAAATGAACCCCCACGAAGTCCCTGAAATGCTAATCGTCCTACCTAATACAGTTTAACCCACTCATTTGCACGTAAAACCTACTATATTGACCAGGTAAATCTACTTGAAGGAATTAAAACGATACACCGGTTTTTTCTCAAAATCACTTCCCATGGACTTGGGTAGGTTTTGAATTCATGTATTCAATTATAGAAGTGCTATGATACTGATTTCTATTTGGCAAAATTTTTCTTGTTCCTTGTTAAAAGTATACATTTTGTGTGCCTTTCATCAGAATTGCCTTTGGTGATATTTGTTTCTGCATAAAAGCACTAATAAAAGTACTAATAGCTAATTATAAAGTATCGAAAATATTTTATAAAATATCGAAAATATTTTAAGGATACCTTTGCATTACTGAATTGTTTTCTATCTTGCAAGCTGTGATTTGCTATAGTATCAAGCAAATATAATACCAGTTATCATGGTTATACCATATTCACGATTATGATTAAATTATACCTCTTGGGCATATGGTTCCCAAAAAATTATTATTTTAATTTTTACTAAAAACAATAAAATACAAGAACAATATTGTACCACTCTTTTAGTAAAATCTCATTAATAGTTGTATGCAAATATGCATAATTTAGGCTTGATCCCATTTTGTATTGGCTTTGCTGATACTAATGATAGCAAAAACAAATTTACTTAATTAATTGATAAAATATTCTCATCTTGTCTGTTAGAAACTAAAATGGTAATGATCATGAGATTTGGATAAAAGACGGGTACGATTGCTTTGTATCTTATTGTTTTTATTACACGTCGTTAAATTTTGAAATTAATTTGAGCATTCTCCGTTTATGCCAGACTCCTATAATTTGCAATGATTCATTTAAGGGCTGGGGTATGAACGTTTGGACAGTATTTATTGTGGGACATTAGAGCACATCAGACATATCGAATTGCATTCTGAATACGAAGAATGTCATTCTGATATCAAATAATTTTGATTTTTGAAATTCGCAATTTAATACACATTTTATGGCAAATCATTAAAAATTGATATTTTTGATATTTAACAGTACTTGAAGTAAACTTTATAAATCTGATGATTTATACTTAAAGTGTATGTAGGTGGGATGAAAAGCCGACGATCAATTGAAAATGTTGACCTTTCGTATTGAAGATATGGATTTTTTTCCCAAAACACCAAAAAAATTAGGTCTTTTGGGGAAAAATCCATATCTTCAATATGAAAGGTCAAAATTTTCAATTGACCGTCGGCTTTTCCTCCCTGCTACATACACTTTAAGAATATGTCATTAGATTTATATAATTTACTTCGAGGACTGTTATATATTTTAAAAAAATTGAAAATATCAATTTTTTTTAATTTGTCATAAAATTTGTATTATATTGTGATTTTCAAAAAATGAAAATTATTTGATATCAGAAAGACATGCTTCGTATTCAGAATGCAATTCGATAGGTCTGAGGTGCTCTCATGTTCCACACAAAATACTGTCGAAACGCAATAAACGCTCATTTTAGATCCCTTAAAGCTATTTAAAATACTTCTTATTTTCAAGGACAATTTGAAAGGGTTTCGGAGGTCCATCGGTACGATGCGAGACGCAGCCAGCTTGTGTAGGTTTATGGTCCAAACTGCTGCTTCCGCATTTTATAAAGTGCAATTAAAGATGGAATTCTCTCTCTCATACGTAATTTTAAAAATTCAACATCATTTCATAATATGCAATGAAGAAGCATTTCTCAAACCTATACATTGCTTTGGAACCGGCATGAGTAATTTTGTATTAATTCAAGTGCAAATCTATTCAATAACAGAGTTACTTGAATATACAGACTTGACATTTAGTATGGAATATTTTTCGCAAAATTCCAAGACTTGTCTGGAAGGGGTTTGCATAAACCGCATGGGCTAAATATAAATTGGGGTGTATCGGGAGATGGTGTAAAATAATTGTTTGATAGAAAATGTGCTTTCCATTTACATTATGGTGCTCATAATGTTGCGAATTTGCCTAAAATGGCGGATTTAGGGAGGCTGAATTTGAGCTTTATGAGGGACACAATTACAGGGGTTTGAGGTGATATTTCCTAAACTTAGTCAGCAATCGGTATTCATCACAGTTGAAATACAGTTGCAATGTACCAATTTTTGGAACATGGGAGGAGCTTAAAATGTGGCTCTTAAAAGTGGTACGTACTCAGAAAGTTTGAATGGCCCCCTGAGGTCAAATGTTATAAACTTACGGTACATAAACAACTGCGCGGATTCTTGGTTATCCAATGAACTCACACTGTATTTTTATGCACAGTAAGTTTATAACATTTGGCCACAGGGAGCCATTCAAACGTTCCTCTTGCGTACCACTTTTTCGAGCCACATTTTATAAAGCTCCTCCCACTTTCAAAAATGGTAGATTACAGGTGCATTTCAGTTCTGACGAACACTAATTGGTATTTAGGTTCAGTAAATATCACCTTAAACCTCGATAAATTTGATAATATCATAATAATATTGCTCAAATTCAGAAATTTTACGCCCGCAAAAATCCAATTCAGTCTCCTTAAATCCGCCATTTTAGGCTGATTCATTACATTATCAGCGCCACACTCCAATTAATATTTAGCCCGAGCGGTTTATGCAAACCCCTTTCAGACCAGTCTTGGAATTTATATATTCCATACTAAATGTCAAGTCTGTACTTCGCTGATCAAAAATATTCAGCAAAAGTAAAGTTTAGTCTCTCAAAGCAAAATCTACATCTAAAAAAATACTCCGCCTGTAAGGAATCGGAGAGCAACGTTTGCGCTTTATTTTGATGGGAGCTGAGAGCACATCAGAAGTATCGAATTACATTCTGAATAAGAGGAATGTCCTTCTGAATTTTGAAATTCGCGATATAATACAAGTTTTATGGCAAATTGTTAAAGATTGATATTTTTAATTTTTTTGATATTAAGAATCCTCGAAGTAAACTTTATAGATCTAATGATATGTACTTGAAGTACCTGGATGAAAAGACGACGATCAGTTGAAAAATTCGACCTTTTCTATTGAAGATATACATTTTTTTCTCAAAATGAAAAATATATTTCATCAATATGAAAGGTCAAAATTTTCATATGATGGACGGCTTTTCAAAAATATAGGTTTTTAAACATTTGCTATAAAATGTGTATCGTATCACAAATGTAGAAGAAATCAAAATTATTTGATATCAGAAAGCAATTCAATTCAATTACTACGTGAAAACGTTGATATCAATTTATTTATTTATTTATTTATTTTTTATTATTTATTTATTTATCTATTTATTTATTTATTTATTTTTTATTTTGGTCAAATTTTGTTTAAACAACACAAAATAATAACGATTCAGAAAAAATGTAGTTTGTCCTATCTGCAACGTAGAGTTTCCGAATTTTAAGTTACAAAAGGTCAAAGGTCGTACTCTTTCACCCGGTTGTCTATGTAATGAGACATTCTAAATGGTGCAAACTATCTTTATTTCAATTGGTATAATTAGAAACCATTTTTTTATGAAAATTGACCTTTTTGCTTTTAACCATACATCTCATTCAGATATGTCAAACCATACCATCTGAATCTTTATAATCAGAGCAATACTTTGATATTTAGCAACATCTGAGTACTTTTTATAAAATTTTGTGACTAATTTAGCATTTTTCTCAAAATATAACTACACACTGGTAACACAAGTTAGGTATATTATAAGGAATCCAATTATTTCACTGAAATTTCAGTGATTCAAGACAAGTCGTTCATTATGTTAAGAAATGAGGTACATTCTAGAGGTACCTCTTTTCTTATCATAAATAACGTCCCGCTAGTCTTGAGTCACTGAAATCCTGTGTGTCATGTTACCAGTGTGTTATTATTTTTGAGGAAAATGCAAAAATAGTCACAAATTTATCAAGGGGTGTAATACCACTTTAACTCTTTACTGAACAAGCTGCCACAAAAGGGTTTTTTTAAAATATTTTTTGATGTCAAATAATGATATTAAAGCTGATGCTGGGCCTCCATCACAAAAAGGCTCACGGGATTTTCTTTGCTTCTCGATTAACTGTAAACCAAGAGTCATGGGAAAATTCCCCGTATAAACATTGACTCAGAGTCCTAACAAAAGGATCTGACGACTTCAGTTTTGAAATAACACTAAGAAGTAAAATATTATTAAACATAATTATACACCTGAACCAGTCGTCTAGACGTGGTAACAAAGGTTAAATAAGCAAATAATATTTACCTATTCTGATTCTCTGTTCAGGGTTCATTACATGTTCAAAAGCAGAAATAATGTACAAACCAAGAAAGTAGTTTTCTTTATGAAAACTATGTCAAATTATCATGTATTGTACTGTTAACATTTATTTGACACAATTTTGGTAATATCGGAAGACATGTAAGTTTCCCTATTAAAATAGATTTTTAAAAAAATCAGTTACACTAAAATTTGTACCCCCCATGATGCAAATCAAAGATTTTTAAATCGTGCCAGTTTTAAGATCGTCGTTAGTGCAATATAATGTAATTGCCTTTATGAAAAACACTTATTGTTTACAGCATAGCTACCTATAGTAAATTGTTCATATTCTATATTAAAACCTGATGGCAAAAGCCAGTATAAGATATCACTTTAGTTGATGTTCTTCATGTTTATTGATAAAAATTAAGTATATATTTATAAACATCTCAAGTAACTAACCCCCCTTAAATAATGTCCATTAGTCAAAAGTGTATTAAAAATCTGTCAAATGCGTTGGAAGCAGAATTTATTTCTGCGCATTTTGGCACCTCATTTGATACGATAGCCCATAAAACAATAAACACCGATCAATTTAAGGTAGTGAGGTCCAGATTTGAAAGTTGCACTTACATACAAATTTTTACAATACAAAAACACTCAGATATCATTACAGTTAGGTATATTATAAGGAATCCAATTATTTCACTGAAATTTCAGTGATTCAAGACAAGTCGTTCATTATGTTAAGAAATGAGGTACATTCTAGAGGTACCTCTTTTCTTATCATAAATAACGTCCCGCTAGTCTTGAGTCACTGAAATCCCTGTGTGTCATGTTACCAGTGTGTTATTATTTTTTGAGGAAAATGCAAAAATAGTCACAAATTTATCAAGGGGTGTAATACCACTTTAACTCTTTACTGAACAAGCTGCCACAAAAGGGTTTTTTTTTTTTTTTTTTTGATGTCAAATAATGATATTAAAGCTGATGCTGGGCCTCCATCACAAAAAAGGCTCACGGGATTTTCTTTGCTTCTCGATTAACTGTAAACCAAGAGTCATGGGAAAATTCCCCGTATAAACATTGACTCAGAGTCCTAACAAAAGGATCTGACGACTTCAGTTTTGAAATAACACTAAGAAGTAAAATATTATTAAACATAATTATACACACCTGAACCAGTCGTCTAGACGTGGTAACAAAGGTTAAATAAGCAAATAATATTTACCTATTCTGATTCTCTGTTCAGGGTTCATTACATGTTCAAAAGCAGAAATAATGTACAAACCAAGAAAGTAGTTTTCTTTATGAAAACTATGTCAAATTATCATGTATTGTACTGTTAACATTTATTTGACACAATTTTGGTAATATCGGAAGACATGTAAGTTTCCCTATTAAAAATAGATTTAAAAAAAATCAGTTACACTAAAATTTGTACCCCCCCCATGATGCAAATCAAAGATTTTTAAATCGTGCCAGTTTTAAGATCGTCGTTAGTGCAATATAATGTAATTGCCTTTATGAAAAACACTTATTGTTTACAGCATAGCTACCTATAGTAAATTGTTCATATTCTATATTAAAACCTGATGGCAAAAGCCAGTATAAGATATCACTTTAGTTGATGTTCTTCATGTTTATTGATAAAAATTAAGTATATATTTATAAACATCTCAAGTAACTAACCCCCCTTAAATAATGTCCATTAGTCAAAAGTGTATTAAAAATCTGTAAAATGCGTTGGAAGCAGAATTTATTTCTGCGCATTTTGGCACCTCATTTGATACGATAGCCCATAAAACAATAAACACCGATCAATTTAAGGTAGTGAGGTCCAGATTTGAAAGTTGCACTTACATACAAATTTTTACAATACAAAAACACTCAGATATCATTACACAGATTTCCTTCCATTACAATGAATACAAAATCAATACAATTTACTGCAACGTTCAAATCTTGGGTTACATTGATTTAAATGTACGCTGTGACGTCAATATTTAGTCAATTGCTGCAAATGAGGTGTCAACATGTGCAGAAATAAATTCTTCTTCCAACGCATTTTACAGATTTGTAATACAATCACCCGTTTTTGAATAATGGTCATTATTTAAAGGGGGTTAGTTACTTTTTTTGAGATGTTTATTTTAATATTGTAATAGAGGGCTGCGACAGGGTTGCATATTGTCACCAACCTGTCTAACATTTACCCGTCCATCAACATGTTGGACAAAAGATGTGAAAAATGTTTCATCACACGGATGTATGGTGTAACAGTACCACGTTCGGCTTTTGATAAAAAAAACTATCAGGGGCCATCTGACCCAGAGATAATTACTCTAATGGCAGTAATTACATTCTACTGCACTTGGTCTTGGTCTTGGTAAACTTCTTAAAAGAGATTGGATAAATCTCTTGACTCAAAGGCTGACATTAAAATGATTAATTTCATTTTGTTTCCAGGCACTCTCCTAGATTGCTCGGTTTTGACGTCACGGTTACATTCAGCTAGCTAAATTGGTGACAGCAGATAGTTATTATGGAATGCTAATAACGTCTGCCACCATAATAATACCTCCGCTGCGCCAGTATCGTTTACGTGATGAACATTAACATTAAAAATGATAGTTTTCTCTGTATGAGTGGAATTACATGATGTTGTACCTCAGGGTAACATCATTGTGCCTTTTGCCTTTTTAAGCATCATCAATGATGCGCTCACCAAGTATACTGACAACAAAATGAAGGTTTAGAAGTTGACGACCTTCAACAGATAATAATATTGAGCCACTGATGACGTACCGGTATTTTCCTGAACGGTAACCTAAGTAACGAGTTGCTCCAGGTAGTTATAACTATTTTTTTAAATTAAAATTGAGATAACAGTACCAACAATTTGAGACCATTTTCATCAAAAATGGAGCCATTCATCTGTACATTTAACCTTTACTTTTTGGCTTGTGTTACGAGTCGTAAATGACTCAGGCCCAAAACCACCTTTAATCTATATTCACTTCAGCATACACTACAAAACACAAGTTAACAAAATCTCAATTTTTAATGAAAAGTATAAAATGATTGATAAGGATTTTGGACATAAACATAAATGCATGAATACACTTTATAATAACACTAAAATTACTACTTGTTCGGCAGTCTTCTTCTGGTTGATTACCAAGTTCTGTTGCACTCACGACTGATGTATAATCCTGATTCAAAGTTTTATATCCTTTGTGTATAAAATCCTCGCACAGATGACACTTTCCAAAATGGTGCTGTTTTCTCCAATCACTCACCTTCTACAGTTCCACTTTATACATTAATAGATGTCATGTTCTATAAACTAGACTTCAGTAAGTCAACAGATGAATATATTCCTCTTTTGAAAAGAGAAGATCACTTTGTTGCACTTCAAATCTCCTTTGTTATATATCGCTGGAATAATAGCACATTATTGGTTATGCAAATTGACTGGCTCACGGGTTCTTCTCTTTGAAGGCACATAAACTATAACACATTACGAAGCCTACAACCTCTTTCTAACTCAGATCTTCCACGAGAAACACTTGCTTCTGTCTTTTATACCAAAGTAGTGAAACTAGGCATTCCCAGCTATGATTTTCCCTACATGATGCAATACGATGGTCACATTGACAAAAATAGAGATGATTGAATTTGTTTTTCTGATCAAGACTAAAAATGTCTTTATACACAAACTCTTGCATGATTACTTGCATGATTGCATGATTACTTGCATGATTGCATGATTCCCGTCTCTCATGAAATAGCTGTAAATTGTAAAGAAAGATAAATAGTCAAATTAAATTACGCACACATATAACTCCGGAATGATACGTCGGAAATAAATATAAGTTTTCTGAATCCTTGTGATCAGAGGAACAATTTGGTATGGAATTTAAACACAGTTCGGCAGTTTTGAATTTTAATCCCTGTATAAACCTTGGAAATCTTGAATTGCTCAGGAGTAACAATTCTACATGTAATGTTGTGATTGATAAACGTATTTAAGAAAAAAATAATCGCATGTTAGTCGCTCGGAAGGCTCGACCCCTTCGGGGTCTCGCCTCCCGAGCGACTAACATGCTCACCATACCTCAACAAGACACCGATTATCTATGGTAATGGTCTGTTTCTCACCCTTTATCTACTACATACGGCCAGCCAAAATAAACGAATTTGTTGTAATGGTGTATTCATTTTCCAAAAGACAAAATGGAAAAAACTGATGTATTATTTTGTAAAAGTTGTGGGTTTTTCCCAAAATAAAAACACCCCGAGATAGTGTAATATTCTTCCCATGTGTCCTGCGTGCGAGTCTATTTAATGACAAATGCAAGTGATTTAATCAAATCAATACAGAATTGATCCCAATTGATATCTCAGTATTTGAAGTGGTTTGGTAGGTTATTCACCTGCATAGTTAACCCGCTGGAGTGTATTCACCCTGTGACCATTGTTATTCAAATGATTAATGAATAATGCAAATTGTATAGAGTTGTCAACGTTTGGACTACGATCTATTTCAACACCATGAAATTTATATCTTAGAAAAATGTGAGTATAAGCAGATATTTGAAAAACCTAGTAACGTAGTGTCCAATGGTGCTCCCCATTACGGCTAGGTCACAGTAAGGCTTTGCACCCCCAGCCTCTTGACCGCAGTACCGCAGGTTAGTTTGCGAAGCTCCCCTGGTCGGGTAGTATCCCGGGGGTTCTTGCCTAGTAGCTAATTCGCATGGACCGTTGAGCGTTTTTGGGTTGGGCAAGGATAAAGACAGATTCCCTTCTAAAAACCAATGGCAAGTTTATATACATGTACTGAGTATACATTCAACAAAACGGTTACTTTTTATTTATTTACTTCGTTATGCTAATTAAAATTTAATTTGCATAAATTTAACTGAGCACCAGTTGGGGTTATATGAATTACTGTTATACGGACTGCAGGAGCCCTCTATTATTTTCTCTTGTCATGTAACATTTGCATTTAAATCGAGCTGTAAATGCATTTGTTCCGTAATTCTATCCGAGACTAGTAACCAACTCAGATTATACATGTATGTTGTGATCCTTTCCATAGTGTTTCTAGAATGTCCATGGTGTTCCTTTTGTTTAGCTCGCTGCCCGAGACCGTTATCTAGCTACCTCCATTACTATAGGTAATGGTCGAGGCAACTAAACTTAAACAAAAGGAACACAATGGATAATCAGTGAATAGAAAAGGGCTAGACGTATATAAATAGGTAGAAGCTTATTATCCTCTTCAGCAGTAGTATTATTGATTGATTTAAACAGCGTTTGATGAGATACTTGTCGCAACGAATTGATACACCTATGAATACGACCTTCACATACATTTTACACTTTAACTCAGAATACAATTTGCCGAGTTTACGCTGAATCGCCGCGTCCACTCACAGGAAAATTTGCATATTAAAGCATTTCCGTATTGTTTTTCCAAGACTTTTAGAGCGTTTTATTTAAAAGGCGCCCCATGAATGTGTGCCAAAAATCGCTTCCTCCCCTCTCGGATGGTCAAAAATTGCTCCCACCCCCCGGGCTCATAATTATGCACAGCCCCTTATTCCACTGGCTTCCTAAAAAAGCTCGGGGAAATTGGCATAATATAATTACTAGAATCGATGCCGAGAACGACAGAGCCAGTGTATGAAATAGGAAAGTGTGCACGATAAAGGACATTTGTATTTATAATCGACGCATGATAATTTATAATTAATAGCAATTTCCATAAAAGGTGCGCCTCCGAGATCATTAATGACAAGTTGCCCTGGAAACCTTAATTAACACTAGTATTATGGAGCATAAAACGCACTTAGTCAATTTGATCTTTATTATAATTCTCTACATTCTCTCCAAGACAAATGTCGAAGGAAAACTCAAATGGCACAAAGCTTATATGAAATGAAAAAAAAATGTAATAGTATAGAATACATTGCATTACCTTTGATCTTGTTGATCGTGAGAAAGATCGGCGAACCAACATCTAGGGGTTGAAAGGTTAGTCGACTGTAAAATTGTTTCAAGGATGCTTTGTGGAACATCATTTCTATAATAGTGTTATAGGCTATTTTGTCATACTAAGGGGTTGTGCAATAATTATGAGCTCTGGGGGAGGGTAAAATTGGGGGAAGAAATCTTTGGCGCGCCGAAAGGGGGAACATTTTTTGGCCAGCCGAGAGGGGGGCAAACGATTTTTGGCACGTGTTCATGGGGCGCCTTTTAAATAAAACGCTCTAAAAGGCTTAGGAAAACAGTACGGAAACGCTTTAATATAAAAGGTTTTCCTGCTCGCTGCGCTCGCAACGTATCTAGACCATTTAAGGTTTGCAAATTTGGCATGTGTAAAGGGGGTGTAGGCAAAGATTTTTGGTGGGCCGAGAGGGGTGGCAAGCGGTTTTTGGCAGGCCGTTCGGAAATTTTAACCCCCAGGGCTCATAATTATTGCAAAGCCCCTTACATACGAATACAATTAAGGTAGCCCTTAATATCGGTTGGTACCCTTGGTTAACAATAATTAATCATTCGAACTAAATTTTACTGTGCTGACGTTTCAATGTCAGCCAAGATGACGTTGTGCCGTTAATATAACGTTTGCCAACGTGAGCGAAGGAAACGATACACGATTATTTGTGACAGAATACAGTCATTTGTGTTGGCATTTTGAGCTTTGTCTGGCGCCCTCTAAATGTTATTTACGTTAACAGATATCTGCTACCACCGTATTTCCGTTGCGGCCCAGACTATAATGAAAGACAGAGATAAAAAAAAAAGGAATAAATCGCGTCTGACGTCAGGGCAAAGGCGCGCCGTAATTGGTTACCACCTTGCGCAGTACGGCGTTTTCTGCCCAGTTGTCAGAATTTCAGACGCGAACTAGTCTTTTCATCTCTGTCTTCATTTTACTTGACACGACCAGACGGCGAATGGCATGATCGAGCCGGCAACTTGTGAAACCGCCCGGCCGTATGGCATTTTCCATATACTCGTACTCGGTTAGTTTTGTGGGGTTCATTATCGAACCCCAACGGCTTCAGTTTGTATTTATATTATTTATTAACATAGGCCTATTTGTTTGTGATATTTCAAGCGTTTTAAAATTTCAAAATAATCCCATTCAATTACACGGTTAACGATGAAAATTTACTGAATTTAGAGAATGCACGGCGACCACCACCTGGACACGACATAGCAACTTAATTTTAGGTTGTTTACCATCAAACATTACATTTAGCACCTCTTCCGGGCGGAATTGAACTGGTGACCTTATTGATTTTTGCCTACGTTTAATTTTATTACTAAATGTAGTTTATTTAAAGCCACACATTGGAATTCACTGTTTCCCAGGAAAATGGTAAAACAGTAAAGCAATAAAAACAAATTAGTTCGATCTTTCGATCGACCATCGATGCTTGGTCGATCCTTATTATTTATGAAACCAATTAATTTACTATTTTTAATTGTGATAAAATAGTAATTTGTGCCTGTAGTGATATTGACCAATATAAATTTAGCGTTAATTCTGATTAATTAGTTGAGAGTTCATTAATAACAAGCATCGAAGCAGAATCGCCGGCCAATCCAAAGATCGAACACATTAGTTTCTGGTGCCAACATGTGAGTAGGTGTAAATTTCGCCTTGAGCACATGGATAGTCTTACAATTAGATTCTGATTTTCCCTAGGTCGCTAAATATATTAGGTGGATATAAATGGTAACTTTTCAAATTGACACGATCTTCAATTCGCTATTTGATAAGATACCCATTCCCTTTTGACAAGTTTCTGCTATGTCCCCTCTGAGAAGATAAACTACTCAAACTTGATAAGTTGACAAGAATCTATTAGTATTTATCACATGTTCACACACTCCATTATGTTGCATTCAATTGAGTTTGGTGAATGACCTCAGTGAATGACCTCGACATGTCATTTTGATGAGTCATTTTGAAGAGAATTCTGTTATGTCCCCATCTGAACTTGTCAAATTTGACAAGTTTTTATTCACAGATGGGTATAGAGTGTGATTCTGGGATCGTGGAATGTACGAATTCTTCTTTATAATTACACTATCGACCTGAAGGTCAGACGGTACTTGTTGCACATGTGCTTGAGTGTGACAACATTGATATAATGCTGTCTGAGATTTGTGAGAAACATCTTCTACTGGTCTGGGAGAGACCCAAATATTCGCAGGGAAGCAGGCCTCGACTGCCTATGAGCCGCAACCGATACATGACCCATATTGCTGCTATGCTCCTACGATGTCACACACAGATAAATCCAAAGAAATCTTCTGTGAAGCCCTTAGAACTAGTGTAAGGCAGATCCTACATGAAGATAAGCTGATGGTTTTGGGGGGGATCTCAATGCCAGAGTGGGCAGTGATATTGCCTCTTGTCCATGTATCCATATCAATTTGTAAGCGCTCTTTAGCAAAGTCATAGTTCATCGAATTTACAACCGAAGGACAAAACAAGCGAAAATACAGGGTGTCCCAAAAAAAAAAGAGGCCCCGCATTGCGTCCTCTTTTTCTCCTGTTTCTGAAAAGTTGATCAAATATATTTTGGTATGTAAAGAAACCTTAAGTTGTTAGCTTTAATAAACCAAAACAATTATATCAATCGGCTCACAACTTTTGAAGATATGCTCTTTTAAAGAAATGTACCCGTTTTTCACTCTGTCCACGAAGAAGGTTTGGCTGCTTCAAAGATTGAAAGGAGCACACATACCATGCATGAATATCAAACATTCCTCAATGATAACTTTATAAAATAACTTTATTTATGGAATGGGCTTTACCGGTGGGTTTATAGGCAATGTATTTTGTTCAGAGTGTCATTAATTTAGGGTAAAATGGATACCGAATGCTTTACTTGTGATTACTTATTTTTTATTGGTTATTTATGCCTTTATGTTTTATTATGTTTCTTACTTTCTTACTTTGTTGTTTCTTGCTTCTTTTTTTATTTACAATATAAGTCATTTCTCTTTTTAGGATAAAAGGTAGCCCTAAAAGGCTGTTTGGTTTGTCTTTGGTTCTTCTGAAGTGAGTTTAATGTGCTGCTCTGCCCTCTACCTGGTTGCCTCCTTGGCGAATACAGGTTTCAGCCCTGGTCCTCATTGCATCAATTGCGTTGCGTACCATCCTTGTGCGCCGGATACTTGCGAATGCATTGTAATACGTTTGCGAAGATCTTGGATTTTGCCACAAAGGAAAAAAACAAGTGGTTTGAGGTCTGGTGATCGTGCAGGCCACTCCACAGCATGAGCCATCCCATTTACTCTGTTTGATATCCGTGGACAGAGTGAAAAACGGGTACTTTTATTCAAAAGGGCATATCTTCAAAAGTTGTGAGCCGATTCAAATAATTGTTTTGGTTTATTAAAGCTAACTATTTAAGGTTTCTTTACATACCAAAATATATTTCATCAACTTTTTCAGAAATAGGAGAAAAAGAGGGCGCAATGAGGGGCCTCTTTTTTTTTGGGACACCCTGTAGTAACTTTTTGCACATTTAAGGAGAATTGACCATTGCTCATTCTAGTGACGCTAGTGTATGGACAATATAAGTGAGCCTTTTCATTTAATTTTGACAAATATTGTAAGGAACACTTGAGGTTTTGACTTTTAAAACCTACATTTTGGTCAAAAAATGTGCTTGGTAGTTTTCAACAGATTTACCACATTCGCCTTGCTATAACATTGAATTGCGTTATCTGTTGACCTAATGACGAAAAGTGTTTTTTAGGGGGAAGTGTTAGCTTTCGTTTGATAAAAAAAAAAAAAATTCTGATTGGATGAAGGAAACATTTAAGGTTTCGACAAAAATAAATTACAGAGACCCTTTTTCAGCTAGAAGCTCCACAGCTCATACGATGCTATGCACTCAACCGTGTTGGACGAAAATGTGTGCTCAGGTGTATCGAGGTATAAACTGCGCGTAGATGGTTTATAAGAGAATCGTTTTTGTATAGAAACCTTTCCATGTGCATCGCACACCGACATCGCCTGGCTAATAATTACTTTGTCAGCAGAGATACTAAAATAAATACCCGGGATCGATACAGAGCGAGTTTGATATGAGAAGAAAATCTTTGGATACCGGTGTAGAAAATGATGAATATCTCCCGTAAATGATTTCGTATAAAGAAACCAGATGTGGTTCCTTGCACATGAATATATATTTTGAACAGATATGATAGTCTTGAGACAGTAGCTTGCGTCTTGAGTCAAAAACTGACAATATTTCTGATTTATATGTGCCGAATTATATAGCGCAGTGTATAGGCCAATCGTGGAAGTAGTCTGATAGAATATGACATATGGTGTACTATGCTCGACTGACACACGGCGAGGTCAGTCACCGAGCTAATCGGGGCTATTGTCAGTAGCCTTAGTCAGATGTCCTTCGGCCTATTATGCGACTCAAAACTAGTAAACAGGTCGATACAAAATGGCCAATTTTGGCGGTGGATTTAACCTACCATGGCGATTTCTGCCATGAAGATATCGGGGCGATGACACTGTGCATCGGAATCATGGGAGAGGTGCGTGTAAACCAACGGGGAGTAACTTCTCTCGTTCTGTGCTGAGAATCAGATGACTGTTTCTAATACTCACCTCCAAGATGCCTGGTAAATGGTACTACTCATGGCAACATCCTCACTCGAAACGTTTCCATCTGCTGGACTATATTCTCACAAGGCAGAAAGATACATGTGATATCACTTCCACCAGTTATGAAAGGTACAGATTGCTCTACAGATCACTTCATTGTAAACTGCATATTAAGCCCATGAGGAAGAATTCTTACCTTACAGACAGGTACCAGTGTGTTGCCGTCCACGGGTGTTCCTCTCGTCTTGTTCCCGTTGTTTCTGGGGTTCCCCAGGGATCTGTCCCGGGGTCCCTTTTTTCTTGTTTCTTTATCAACAACGTATCTCTCATCCCATTTTCTGCAGGTAGCAAATTAGTTCTATATGCTGATGACACTACTTTGTACAAGCCAATTAACAACAGTCAGGACTTGGCCGATTTTCAAGAGGACATAACAAAAATCTCGTTTGGTTTTCTTGCAATCTACTTCAAGCCAATGCTAAGAAAACCAAAGCCATGATCATATCCACCAAAAACAATCTCTACACGGACCTTCTTTTACAACTTAACAACCAACCTATTGGTAGGGTGACAGACATCATCTTCCTTGGCATTCATATTTCTAGTAAATTAAATTGGAACACCCACATTGATATCCTTTGTAAGAAGGCTCGTCGGATGATTGGAATGATACACAGGAACTTCCACCTTGCTCTTCAACACCTTCGTCGCACCCTATACTTCTCTGGTCCGTCCAGCTCTTGAGTACAGCAGCTCAACCTGGCACCCACTCACCAAAACCCAAACCAACCGCCTGGAATCTGTTCAGAGGTTTGCCTGCCGGGTCATATTACAATCTTGGGACCTGAATCATGACAGCCTCCTTTCCCAAACTAACATCCCCTCTCTTGATGCCCGTCGCGACTCATTTACGGTGCGCCATGTGTTCAAAATTCTTGCCGGCCTTTCATCTGCTCCTAATGTATTCACACCTCATTCACGTTCCAACTCAAGATGTAACCATTCCCGAGCTCTCTACCCACCTTTCAGCCGCCTCACACTTTGTCAAAGAAGTACCTAGGTCCTATGTTATGGAATGAGCTTCCGGAAAATGCTGTCTGTTGTCACACCTTGTCCGCTTTCAAGGCTGCAGTTTAAGTCTTTTTTTATCTTGTTTTTGCCTTTCAGTTTATTTTTGTTCTCTTCGTATGTAGGGCTTTCCTTTAATTTAGTGCTCTTTGAGCACTATTGGGTATTGCCTGTGCTTTTTGTGCCAAATGTAATAAATAAAATAAATAAATAAAAGACAAAGCCTAAGCTCCCCAAGAAGGCAAATGTTGGAAGTCTGATCGATGATCAGGAAACAAGAACAAAATTCCAGGAAGCACAAGCTGTAAAACTGGAAGCTCTGCGATTGCTCTGAGATGAAGATACAGTCTCTTAGTATGGCAACCCATGAGGCTATAATAATGGGTGAACAGTTAAGTCATCTACACCGTCGCAATGCGGACTGGTTTAATGAAAACAATGAATCAATCCAGGTTCTCCTTCATGAGAGGACATTCGTCAGGAATAAAATACTCAGGACAAGGCTCCGCTCTAAAAGCAGAAAGTTTAAGGAGTGCAAAAGTAATATCCAAAGATCTTTACGTCAGATGAGGGATGGCTAGTGGAATAAGAAAGCCGTCCAAGAGTTGGCAGATATTGGTAATTCTCAAGCTTTCTTTGCAGCCTTGAATGTAGTCTATGGATTTTAAGGTATTCACACACTCTCCTCTTCTTAATGGTTCAAGTACAGTTCTTCTAACTGCCACAGACGACATCAAGATCGGATGGCAGGAACATTTTCAGGATCTCCTTAACAGACCTCTAGTACTGCACCAAATATTTTGGACAAGGTTGTTAAATTATCAGGCGAAACTGAAATGTAAAAGCCGCCAACCATGCAAGAAATTGAAGGTGCTTCAAGGTCATGAACAGTAGTAAAGCTCGTGGAATGGCCTGGAGTACCTCAGAGGTTTACAAATTGGTTGGGCCTTGCATCATTCAAACTCGGTAGTTTTTTTTAACGAAAACTGCTGGGGTGCAGCTGAAATGGCCCAAGAATTTAAGGATGCAATGATTGTCACCATTTTTAAGAAGAGTGACCGCACGGGGAATAGTGCTCTCAACTGCTGGTAAAATTCTTGCAAGCCAGGTAACAACAAGTTCGCAGTAAAATATTGCTTGAAAGTCAATGTGGGTTCACAATACATTGATCAAATTTTCACCCTGCGCCAGCTTCAGTAGAAGTCGATAGAACAGCAGAGACCACTTTACATGGTCTTCATCGATCGACTTCACCAAACCATTCGACACCATCGATAGAGAATAATTTGGAAACTACTGGATCATTATGGTTGTCCAGACATCTTTGTCAAGATCATTCATGAATTTCATGATGGAATGCAGGCAACTGTTCTAGTTGATGGTGATACAACTGAGCCCTTTCCGGTTTGTCATGGTGTAAAGCAGGGTGTGTGTATTGGCACCAACCTTATTTGGTCTCTATACTTGGCAGGTGTTTCGGAAACTGCATCTGACAACCTCAGATGGTCAGCATGGAGATTACCTCCGTTCTAGAGCAGATGGCAAATTGTTCGACCTGGTTCGTCTCCGTGCCAAGATCCTAGGTCAAGAAGTCTGCGTACAAGAGCTCTAGTGGAGAAATGCTTTAAAAAAGTCAAAACAGCTGTGATAGACAGCTGTGATGTATGATGAGCTCACAGAAGGAAAGCGAAAACGTGGTGGGCAGAAACTTCTGTATAGAAAGCGTGAAGCGTCATCTGGAGACAACTGACTTGGATGTTGATGTGAGACGAATGCTAGTCACCGGATCAGTTAGAGGAAGAAGAACCACGGTGCTGGTAAAACAGTGGAGCTGAGCGAAAGGAGAAGTACCTTGAAGGATGAATAAACAGAATCCTTCAACTTCGACAATTGAGCCTTCATCAACCACGATAGGCAGCCGATGACAATGACGATGACGATGACGATGACGATGACGATGACGATGACGATGACGATGACGATGACGATGACGATGATGATGATGATGATGATGATGATGATGATGATGATGATGATGATGATGATGATGATGATGATGATGATGATGATTTTATATATGAAAAAGGAAATGTGGTTTTACTTTACTTTTATATTACACGATAATGAAGGACATTTTTTGTAATCACCATACCGTATAGTAGTTTATAATTAATAGCCATTTTCATACAGAGTGCGCCTTCAAGATTATTAACGACACGTTGCCTTGGAAACCATACCATTAGTGTTAATTATGGAGCCTAAAACATATTGGTTGATTACATATTTATGTTTTAATTATTTATCATAACTCTCTACCCGGCAAACACAAAAATGGGGGTTTTTTTAACAGCTGAAATCTAGGAGATAACGCTGACGAAACTTCGGCCAGGCACAAGTGTACTGGTGAACGAAGGGGGTCGCCGTAGATAGCTGGTCGGGGCAATTTTTTTTACAGGACAGTCAAGTGTCGCCAACGATCGGGCTTATTACCCTGATCGGAACCGACCGTAACGAGGTCTTTTATCATGGGTTATATATATGCCCGCCTTTACTAGATGAGCCACGGGGAGAGCGGATAAGATTTTTTTTGTCCTGCGGGGAATTGAACCCGGACCTCTCGCTCCAAAGGTCTATTCGAAACGTTTTAATAACATTTAAATGTCGGGTTATATAAAGGTCATGACAACGTTTTTAAAACGTTATTTGTAAAATATTTGGGGAAAACATTTTTGCAAAATAGTTTGTCAACACTTAATTAAAAAAACCGTTTTTAGGGATTTTATCCAAAAATGAGCATTTTTGCCCAAATTTGACCTAACAGATGAATTTATCAATTCTTTGCCATCCTAAAAATGTGTACTTTTATTTACATTTGACCAACAATTTAGCAGTTATGAGGACCTAAAGTTTCGATAATTCCAGGGTTAAGACCACCCTTAATAACAGAATTTTAAATCTATTTCACCAAATATCACGCAAGGAAAAAGAGTGAAAAACCATACTTTATCATCAGCATGCAGTTTATATACTTTATAGACCCTGATTTCATGAGAAGCTATATGGTCGCATGTCATAAGTTGGGTACAATTTCAATTACATGGTCAAAAATGACAAAAAATTTATTTTTTGATATGATGTATATATTGACAACCTCTAATAATGAACACCATTTTTAACCATAACACATGCTTAATTTATGAGATAATGCTTAATTACTAATTAATTAATACACAGGCGTCTATGTAAATCTCAATTTTCAAATGCATTTTTCTCAAATCGGACCTCAATTACAAAAATGACTGTAAAATTTTTATTTTATGCAAGAATGGCATCAGATTTGGAGGATATGTTCTCAATACATTAATGCTTCAAATGAACTATTTAAAATAATTGTACGTATGTTAATTACATTGTGAAGGTCAATGACCTTTTTACGAGTAATTAGCGAGACGGTTATTCTATTATTGAGGAAATGAATATCAAGAAGAGAAATGTACATTAGCATGTTGCTAAAAATACTGAAATTCAACTAGGATTTCATCAAAAATGAAAAAAAATGGAACATATAACCCGTTAAGGTGGCGCTACACCTGTTGATAAATTTGTGATTTTTTGCATTTTTCTCAAAAATAATAACACACTGGTAACAAAAGTTATGTATATTATAGGGGTAAGGAATCCAGTTACTACACTTGAATTCCAGTGACTCAAGACAAGCGGTATGTTATATGTATTATAAGAAAAGAGGTACCGCTAGAATGTACCTCATTTCTTAGCATATATAATGAACCCCTTGTCTTGAATCACTGAAATTTCAGTGAAGTAATTGGAGTCCTTATCCCTATAATATACATAACTTTTGTTACCAGTGTGTAGTTACTTTTTGAGAAAAATGCAAAATTAGTCAAAAAATTTATCAGGGGGTGTAGTACCACCTTAAGTAGTCAGTAATTGTTTTAGTTGCACAAATTCAACATTCAGAGCTGTCAATACATCATAGCCTCACTAGATTTGAAAAAGCAATCAGTAGTTTTGACATGCTGACATGTGAATTTTCACATAGGCCCTATTGCACATTCCCGCATCCGCCTGCTCCACATCCGCCTGCTCCTCCACCCCTGGCATTTTTTGTTTCAACTGATGTGATTTTTTTATTGAATAATGTATAATTATATGCTTCAGTAGACTGGAAGAGTATAATATTAGGCTTAAAATGAGGTATCAACCACTGCTGTAGGATATGGGGTTACGGAAAGCCAATCAAATTTGTAACGCAATTTTCCAAAAAATGTAATCCCTCCACCCTTTTTGCATACCCAACTTATGACATGCGACCATATAATTTATGCCAGGAATTCAAGCTCCGTCCTTCACAATCAAGATTCCCCCACCCCAAAGTCGTCTCTGGACATGGATGCACCCAACGGGCTCAAACCCGGCCCGCAACTCAACACAAAAGTTGACAACCATGATTTTCATCAAATTTACCCCCCTTTTTCATGCAAAATCGAGGACAAAATTTGGCCAAAACAACCCCTTTTTTGTAGTTTTTAATGACCAGAATTTCAAACACCCCTTTTCAATGATTAGAATTTCAAACACCCCTTATCAATGACACTAAATATTTCTGGATTTTCTCAAGTACCCCTTTTATCCAAATTTCGCGGACAGTGCAAATTAAATACACCTATTTAGCTGATTTCCCTGTCAAATTTCACGGACAGTGCAAATTAAATACCCCCTATTTTGCCAATTTCGCGGTCCTTGCTACTGGTAAAAAATAACCCCTTTTCTGCGCAATTTGGTAACTCTCATGGTTGTCAACATTTTTGTTGAGTTGGGGGGGGGGGCGGGGGCTCAAAACACCAATTACTGGACCACATCCTTGTCAACAGTAAGTGGGTAAACTCCCTGCACAATTGCAGAGCTTATAACTCTGTAGAGCTGGATTCAGACCATCGAATACTCAGCATACGATTGCACACCAGTCTCCGAACCACCAAAGGTAAACCTTGTAAGAGGCCTAAGTACAACTGGGAGAAGTTGCAACTCCTATTAAGAACCAGGTTGAACTTTCAAACAGATTCCAGGTCCTCCAGTGTGACAACAACCAAATATTCATTGACTTCAAGAAAGCAGTTGATTCAATCAACAGGAAGATGATGTTTTCTGATTTGCGGCACTATGGTATCCCAGAGAGCATCGTAAAGGCAATACCTGTAGGCCTACTGTATACTAATTCACAAAGCACCATATTGGTAGATGGCAACATCTCGGATCCCTTCCTACATGTCCTAGAGTGACTACTGGAGTATTGCAGGTGGGTGTTCCATTCCTATTCATTATTCTCAACGACTATTTGATGAAGATGGCTACCGAGGGGACTGACAGTGGTGTAGAAACACATCCGCGTCGTTCCAGGCGATATCCTGCCCAAGTTTTGAACGACTTGGGTTTTCGCTGACGATATTGCCTTACTTGAATCTTCCATCCCGCGGGAACAGGCGCGCTACACCAGAACAGCGGCTGTATTAAAAAGCCTGGGTCTCATCATCAGTGTTACTAAAACCGAGTACATCAACTGCAATCCACAGCCACCACTCTAAGTAGGCCTACATTGTATACGGATAACCCATCAAGTATGTCACTCACCGAATTTAAATATCTTTATTTAAATGATGGGCTCTAGCACCAGTGACCTCTCCCGACGCGGAAGACGCTTGCATGGTATGCATTTTGGAAACTGGGTCATCTGTGGAGAAGTCCAACAATCACTGTTGCAACAAAAGTCAAGCTTTTTCACACCACTTGTGTTACAGTATAATAATTGTTCTATGGCTGCGAGTCCTGGGTGATATCTACTGACATGGAAAATAAGAGCAACGCTTTTGGTATACATTATGTTACAGGATAATGCTGAACATCAAGCGCACTAACCATGTTAGTATAGGCCTAATGAAAGAATCTATACCATCACCAACACTGTGCCTCTTATCAACTCAACAGGAAGATGAACCATGCAAAAGATATATGCTCTCTACACCCCATTACATGGTAAAAGAAGACCTGGAAGGCAAAGAACATCCTACTTGTCTTATGTGCAAAACAACCATTGGGGGACTTCGACCATAAACAACCGTTTAGTTATGAAAGTGATTTATTCACACACATTTGGATATTCGTCCAATATTGTTAAACATTAAGGTTATTAATTATTTTAAACTGTTGTGATTTGGTAGTTCACGGCATCTTACGAATGGTAGTGAGCTTTGGCAAAAACTGCATTGCTCAATTCATAGCGAGTATGTAGAAGAATTAAAATATCACAGATATACTTTTATAGGTGCTGCGGTTCTTGAGTTACGTTGTAAAGAGGGCTGAAACAACAACACTTTTGTAAAACGTATACATAACTCATTAACAACAATAAATTAATCAAGTTTGCAAAGTATACAATTTGTAGAATGAACTTTTGCAAAACATCAATGTGTTATTTTTCAATAATATATTGATCTAGATAATGAAAATCGATTTTTAGGTTGCTTCGACCAACAATACCTCGCCTACCCTTAACAACACAGAAGTGTGTGTAAAGCTTTAATACCGACTGCCTTGTCACACCATGAAGGTAGTGGAGATATCTAGGCCTACTACCTTCATGGTCACACTAAAGAGGCACAGCAACAGACGTCATACTGCAGTTACTGTCCGTTTTCCTATACACAATAGGCCTACACAGTGCTCTTACCATTGACGCGTGACCTCTACAAATAGCGTACGTTAGAAGTATGGGGATTTGCCTAGTTAACGTCGCTGTGTGAAACATAACCGGCCAATATTAAAAGTACTCTTCTAAAATTCTAGACAATATAGTTTTGTAACATGTCCTAAATTTTTAGCTAATTTAGATATTTGGAAATATTCGTACTTTGGTGTTTTAGTGTATGTTATAGGTAATAGTACATTGTCTAGTTAACGTCGCTGTGTGAAAAATAACCGGCCAATATTTAAAGTACTCATCTAAAATTCTAGAAAATGTAGTTTTGTAACATGTCCTAAATTTTTAGCTAATTTAGATGTTTGGAAATTTTCGTACTTTGGTGTTTTAGGAAGGATATGTAAACGACAGATAACACCAAAAAATATGAAGAAATTATTTCCAAACCGTGTTAAGTCTGCAAACCACCATGCTTCTCATTTTCAAGAACGCTGGTTAACAATAAGCACGTATTGTCTCATTTCGTAAACAAAAGCCCACACAGAATTGTTCTCTAGCGTTCGCTTTATAATCGTTCACCCAACTGAAACTTTAATACCAGCTCATTGCTCCATTGTACGTGTAAAGCAGAAACATATGTTGTGTGTATTTAACCAGAGAAGATATGATTTAATCAGTTGAGCTGAGTGTTATCTTGGTTTAATAGCTTTTAATGGGGTTTAAGTCCTGCAAAGGTCGTGGTGAATTCTACTGTAGACATGACTGCATCATGTTATTCATAATCATCGTTAGGTGTTCGTCAAAAACAGCTCCAAGATCACGAAACTTGACAAGAAGTACTTCCGTCTTGGTGCAGTGGCGTAGCTGGGATTTTGTTCTAGGGGGGGGGGGCAAGCCTGTATGGGGCGGGGCCCAAATCCACCAAACCTTTCTCTTTTTTCCCTGCACTAGGGGGCCGGGGCCCAAATAGACCATTTTTGCCAGTCTTATTGATAATAATCGTATTGTATTGCATATCGTATGGATTCCCCATCTCTCTGCCCCTCCTCTCCCCCCCTCTCCTCTCTTTTTTCCTCTCTCTACCTCCCTTTTCCTCTTTTTTCCTTGCACTAGGGGCGGGGCCCAATTAGGCAATTTTTGCCAGGGAAATGCCCCCTGCCCCTCCCCCCCGGGGGCAGCTACGCCACTGTCATGGTTTCATTCAGGAGAAGTTTTGTTTTTAGTCAACCACTTCCTAATGTCACAGATTTTCTGGCAATCTTTTCTAAGGCCTAAAAAATTTGTTTGATTGACGTAACATAAAAAATAGAGTTGGTAGGGGTGGATTCTTTTAAAACTTTTAAAGCTGTAAATTACATTTAATAAAGGCCTTGGAACTTTTCTTCTCTTTTTTTAGATTAATTTTTTTAAACTTTGTTTTTGCCAAAAAAAAAGTAAGGGTTGGCCTATTTTTAGGGTAGGTCGGTTTTTTTGCTTGGTCATAGCTTCAAGGCCTCTTCGAAGAATAACACATAATACCGCCTCCTTTTTCCAACTCTCGTCAACTGGTGAATTTGATAGGCCCTATTATAGTCAGGAAGTTTTTTTGTGAGAACATGATTATCTTGTTCATCAAAGGGGAAGGAGAATTGAAGGCACTAAATTTGAGGATAATATTATATAAAAGCTATAGGCAAAGACAAGAGAAATTGTGATGTTAATTAGGGAAATCGGAGAACCCCCGACCCTCTCACCCTGCACTACGTGAAAATTTGTGCACAGGCGCCGCTTTTCGGAAGAGGGGGATCAACAAGATTTCGGTCCGTAAAAAAGTGATGATCAAAAATTGTCAAGACCGTTTAAACAGATAAAGCGGGAACTAAATTGTTTTTAAGTCGAAGGCTGCAATTTTTTACCACCCTCACAAAGTATTCATGAACACTTCGAAGCAATTTTTAAAAAAATATGCTATCAATCAAACAATCTTCAATTGGGTAATCGAATTATCTTTACACGACACGAAAATTTCATCGGGCTGACATCTAGCCTCAGTTGACCGCGCCGTTTACTCAGCTAACGATGTCGTGCGCGAACATCGCTGACTCGCGCGAACACTCGTTTCGCCGTTCATAAATTGACTTCTCCGTAGCATCATGGTTTGTTTTCGTTTTTCTTGCATGTTGCATCAAATTATAGAGTGTATAACCGGGAAGAAATTAAACTATAGTAGGCCTACATTGCTATCAGTAGGCCTAGACCTTAAAACTTAACATCATAACATGGCATCTAGTTCCTTCGTTCCCAATATCGATTGAATGACGTTCTGTGACGTGGAAAAGGGATAATTACGCGTACGACAACAGCAACAGCGCGGCGTTGTCGCGTATCCAACACGCGAACAACATGGCGCTTATAATTGCGCGTACTTGACAACAGGCATGATGTATATCGTGAAAACCCCAGACAAACAAGTACGTATGTCTATAGTGAAAACAACATACGGTAGTTATATCGTCATCGATATTAAGTAGGCCTACCAACCAATTTTTGAAGCATTTTCTCGAGGATTTTACAGCGAAAAGATGATGCTACATAGAAATCAGGAAATCATGTCAGGTTTACATGCTTCTCTCTTGATAACGGATGGGATCAGGCAGCATTACTGTCGGCACTCCGCGGTCGGATTTTATAAGAACTAATAATAATCTTGCCAATAAAAACACGGACTAATTATATAATTGTACATCTCACAATACGAAAACGGTCAACAGAATGCCGCTTTACATGGAACACGCTCTCAGTGTGACGCCGACAGCACGCCACCAAAGACGTCCATTTAAGCTAGCCCCATTAAACCGCCAAGATGTTTTGATGACAGATCGGACGATATTGTTTAATAAAAGAGTGCCGTTACGGCCAATGGAATCGCGAGTTTTTACGAAACTTTACGATAACTCGCATCGATTATTTGTTGGGAAGCAGACGACGTCAGAGTGTAAGCAAAGAATGCCAAGTACGCCGGTGGATATGGGTAAGTTACCATTGGCATTAGGCCTACTTCAGACCGCACGCTGCACGCACTTGCTGTCTGACGCAAGAGAAATTTTCATTCTTGTTTGCAACTTCAGAATGAGCCTATCGGACCACAATGACTTCTTATTGACTTTGAGTTTACAGACATTGAAACAACATTAGGCCCATCTGTCTGTCTTGCGAAAATTTTGCGACAAATATCTGTCAATCAGAATCGATACTAGCCAACACTCCCTCGGTGAGAGTCAATAGCTAGCCAAAATTCCGGGGCAAAGGCGAAAGAATTTCCCGGTTGCATCATTTTACCCCGGTATTATTGGGGGAGTACATAAATATACCGATTTATTAAAGAGGCTGTACAGTCATGTGAAGTTTTCGAGCTTAGCGCGCAAAAATGTGGTATTTTACACTATCTTGCCCCATGATCGGGATCTTTAGAGCCTTAATTGTTTGTACTCATTTTAATACATTTTATGCCGATTCCAAATTATGGTCATGAAAATTTACATAATTTGTACAATTTTTGAATTTTTAAAACAAAATCGGAAACTTGTCGTGGAGAGGGTTAAGAACAGTCCCGGACAACCCACAACTTCTCTGTCTTGTCCTCAACTTTGCAGGTATCACGAATGCCCCGACATGCTGCCGACATCACTGGGAGGTCTACCAAGAGAGTCGTCGGCATGTTGTTGACGCTGTCTTGCCGTACCATGAGGCAATGAGTCCGCCTAGGCCAGCGGCGGAAGTTTTAAAGCGGCGTGGATCTCCCGATAAGCTGGCGGCATTAGTGCAGAAAGATAGGGAAGGCAACTGCAGACAATTGCCGCTCTCAACCATACTTGTCAGGTAGCTATTTAAAAAATAAATTACATGAAGACACAGTCCCTGATCTGTCTGGAATGGTTAGGTAAAGACGTGATGGAAGCAGGAAGTAGGCCTGTAATTTGAAAGAGCAATCAGTGGCTGGAATTCAGATGAGATGACTGAGCCCGGGCCGTGACGCGCCGCATGTTTCCCACGAGCCGGCACAGGTTAGGCGAAGTTTAACCTAACCTGATTTCTACCTAGAGGTTAGTTGAAATCAGGTTGAAATTTCAACGTTGATACAACGTTGATACAACGTTGATACAACGTTGATACAACGTTGATACAACGTTGATACCAACTTTCAATGCAAAAATTAAGGAGGTTGAAATCAGGTTGAAGTCCACTTGCAAATACAACGTGATTTCAACGTCTGGACGTCAAAATTTCAACCTGATTTCAACGTCAGGTGTGCCCACTGGGCCGCAACCAAAATGGGCCACAATACGCTACCCCTATCCCTAACCCTAAACCCTAAATGGTAGGTATTATAGGCCTAAGGAGCCGGTGTATTGCTGCCCATTATCGTTGCAGATGCTCAGACCTCCGATTGCAGTTGTAGAAGTGTTTTATATTGCCCGTCTTACTCAATTTTCTTTCATTTCTGTTGTTAGATCTTATACCTCCCTGAGACGTAGTGTTTTTGACAATGTGGTAAATGTTATTTTCAGCATTACAAACTCTTTTCTATATACACTATATTGGAGTCAGCACCATATTTCCAAACCACTGATTGCGTTTCCAAATTTTGATGTTGCACGTTTCATTTTGTCTTGGCTCTCCCTCATAAACGTCATCCTGCTACTTTTCTTCTCTTTTTCGTTTGCTTCCTCTTTCGGTTTGAAAAATGTTTTTATTAATGTTGTACCGTTATCATTTTTCTTCAATAGATGGCGCCACTTTCGTAAGAAACCAAACCATAACACCATCTCCCTCTTCGATGAACTGCGTCCCTTTGGACCAATCGACAATATTGAAATAACGTCGCAGGTCAGTGCACGAGTGACCTTTCACCAGTTAGACTCTTCATGTCGTGCAGTCGCACAGCGGTTCGTGGGATCAGCAGATAATCCAATCATGTGTTCTTGGTATCATCGATCAATGTTGAGTAAAGCCTTTTACCTGCGGAGACAACATTTACATGTCGTGTACGATCCTTTCACATCAGAAACAATTGGGTAGACTAATAAAGATAATTTTGCTATGAATTCATTATTTCGCCTGGCTCATATTTTTTTAATAATTGGGGTTCTAAGTACAGTGTCGGATACGTGCCCTATTAAAGGCTTTTAGGCCGTAAAGGCTTATGTCCTTAAAAGGACATAAGCCTTTAGGGCCTAATAGTCGGGTTGGGAACAATAGGTTTGTTCGGGAACCCCTACCGGTATAGTTGCATTTTTTTATTTACTTATAAAATGGTTATCGGGTGGGTGTTGTTTTTTAGTTTGAGTCACACATCATTCTACTCCATCTAGGCTACTTGGAGCCCGGAGTGATCCCTTTTTTCGACAAAGATCCTCAGGGATAGACCCCTAGTGTCGTACTCCGTAGGTACAGGTAGGGCCTGCGCACATCGCACAGCATCATCATCCCTATATCTTCGTGTCAGAAATTGTCATGATAGAAAGGCGAGTCCATGTGGCCACAAGTTCTTCAACAGCCACGCATGGCGAGTTTGTTCGAGATAGGCCGGTCGGTCGACTCGTGCAGGCTAAGCACACCACCGGTTACCATAAAAATGCATGCTTCTTCCTCATTACGAATGCAGCCATTTATTAGCTGAAATAAATGATTTTTACGATCTGCGCATGTTCATTATCCTCTTTAACGTTGTCAACTCAAGAAAAGTCGATTTTTCATCAGTTTTTGTTTTCAAGACGCAGAGTGGAATTTCAATGCGCACAGTATAAATAAGTAACGCTTATAGGCCCTACATATCCTTTCAACACATATATTCAACTGCAATTCTTACAAATGATTTGTACAAAAAGCAAAAATAACGGTATATTAAATGGTTTGAGAATATGATCACATCAAAAGAATCTACACCATCATAATGTACCGGGTACGGTAGTCTATTTTCATTATAGGGAATAAAATCAATTCATCTCAATATGCAACGGAGAAATGTGATCTTATTGTACATGAGTTTACTATTCTATACAGACCATTGAAAGACTCGACCTTTAACAATACATTGACAATAGATTTAGCTTGTTTATTTTGAATGAAAACTCATAGCTGAATATAATTAGGCCTACATCGCTGAGCTATAATTAGCGATTGATTTTTAGCCGATGATTGGTTTTTTAACCAATCGCTCAACGAGCGCGGAGTACAAGTATAAGTACCTGTACAAAATAATTATTTACCTGGCGTGGACGATGTACCAGGTAAATAATTATTGTGTCTGAAGCAGAGCACGTAAATTGCCTACCGGCTGCTGATATTACAATAAGCCGAATTTACACTCAGCGCCGTAACAATTTGTATACGCTCTTTAGCAAAGTCATAGTTCATTGAATTAACAACCGTATGACAAAACAGGCGAAATTAGTAACTTTTTGCACAAGATTTGCAACTTAAAGAGAATTTGCCATTGCTCATTAAAATGAGGCTAGTATAATGGACAATATAAGTGTGCTCTTTCATTTAATGACATAAAATTGGACAAATATTGTAAGGAACACTTGAGGTTTTGAATTTCAAACATACACTTTGGTCAAACATTGTACTACTGGGATAAGTCGTTTCCTAAGTTCAGTAGATACCACATTAGCCTTGCTATAAACATTGAATTGCGTTATCTGTTGACCTAATGAAATAGTGTTTTTAGAGGGAAGCTTTCGTTCGTTAAAAAAAAATCTGATTGGATGAGGGGAACACTTGAGGTTTTGACAAAAACCAATCACAGATTTCTATTTTCCACTAAATCTCACACAGCTCTTATGACGCTATATGCATTCAATAGTGCAGTAAAACACAGTCTGCATAGAACTAGCCCCGTTCTCAAACCGCGACGCCTCTCGAACAGCGAGCGAATGTATCAGAGTAGGCCTACAGCACAGTTGGAAAATCTTTAGATCATCATACAGGTATCAGAGTACAGCACAGAAGCCTGTGCTAAGTCTGCGTAGAGTTTAGACTCGCTGTGCTTGGAAATTTTTGTTTGCTCGGGAGTATCGAGGTGGAAACTGTGCGTACATGCATTTGTAAGAGAATCGTTTTTGTAGAAAGCAATCATTGGCTAAAACCCAATCGCCAATAGGTCAGCGATGTAATTAATTCAACTTTGAAAAATTCTATTGTCGGACGTCGAGTGTCTCAATGTCTCTATAAATTTGAAAGCTCAAGTGACAATAGGCCTATTTCTAAAGGACATAGTAATGCATCACAGATCCTTTGTTGCATTGAGATGAATTAAGCTAATGACCGCCACTTGGCTATACGGTGGCGCATGGCGTATATTCTTTTGATATTAAATTTATGATTATATCTCACAACCTTGAATATATTTCGTTATTTTTGGTATTTGTAAAAACTTTGTTGGACTTGCAGATGAATTTATGTGTTGAAAGAATATGGTAACTTGGTAAGCTGCTCTCTGTGTATTGAACTTCCAGTCCGTGTATTGAAAACAAAAACTGACAAAACAAAATCGAATTTTCTTGAGTTGGTAACGTAAAAGATGGCAATGAGCATGCGCAGATCGTAAAAATGAGTCATTTCAGCTGATGAATGGCAACGCCGCATTAATAGTGGGAAAAGAAATGTATCTTTAGTCGTAGAATTTTTCTCATTTAATTTAATGCACTCATTTTCCTATGAAAATCAATCTATTATTAATGGGCTATTCCATTTAAAATGCACACTACCCCTGTGGACGATTTACCTAAAGTCTTCCACAGAGGGAGTAGGCCTATAAGTTTCAAATAGAATGGCTAGTCACTCCAGTTGTGAAAGATATCTACAATCAACTAAATTAATAGTTGGCACACCTTGACAATAATTATGTTGGAACTCTTCATTGCCGCTCTGATAGTTCAGTGAAATTAGTAGAACTATGTTTGATGAGAAGTACATACCTTCTCCTTTCCCCTTCCCTCCCCATTCCCCTCAATCAATGTAGGGGAGACTGGAGAGCCCAATGGAAAAAGTGCTTTCATCAACATTGAACTGGGGGAGAGGGGTGGCGATTTACATTTAGCATGTTTAGTATGCCAGAGTGTGCCAACATTAATTTCCTTGGTTGTAGGTAAAGCCATTATACATGGGGAGCATGAGTTTCAAAATGATTAACTCTGACTAATTAGATTTGAAAAACATAGGCCTACTCCTCCTGTGGAAGATATTTCCAAAATCTTCTACACGGGGAGTGTGCATTTTAAATAGAATAGGCCAATTTTCAATCTAACCTAACTCTGGGCTGATTTGAGACCATATATAATGCTGACTCTAAAAATAAAAAATAATAAACAGATGTCGACCGCGTTTCGCATTTAGGTTTTAAAGCCGCTTATACAAGCATTACCATGGTTACGGACCATAGCCTACGCACGATCTGACGATGGACCTTTGCACGTATTGTTCCACCTACGCGTTATACGACAAGGTCGAGCGAGTCACGAAAAAAAGAAGGCGCGGAAATGCTAAAATGGGGAAATACCAGGTAACCGAACTGAATTGTTAAGCCTACCAAGGACCACACTGTGACCAAGGACGGATCCAGACCGGGGGGAGGGGGCTTCCCCATAATGGTCTTGCCACACCATTTGGCGCGGCGAGCTAAAAAGTTTTCATGGCAGAGTGGACGAAGCGACATTTTCCATATTTTTTTCAGAGCAGAAAAATACCCACATAAGACAAAGGCCAAGGAGAGCCATACCAGCCAAGAAACGATACACACCATGCAAGAAAGTTAGAATTTCTTTTTTGGCATGGGGGGGTCTTGAAGTATAGTGAATCCAGCATTTGGCGACAGAACAATTATTATCCTAAGGCACATTCTCCGATAAAGTGTTCAAAATGCCAAATATGTGTCGCCCATAGTTTCAAGTCGTATTCAGACTTGTTTCGTCAGAAAGAAATGACTTTTATTAATATAACTTATACTTAGGAGTTGCTTTTTAAAATGTGTGAGACTAGATAGAGGTTGCAACATGCCTAGAAAGTATAAAACAATAAAGCTGATTATGCATGTCCATTGTTTTCCTCCATGTCGCCAGCCAAGGTGTGTTCCGTATCATGTAATGTGTCCCTGCTCTCTAAACATGCGCGCATATAATAGATTATAGGTACTTTTCATTAGCTGGTATCATGTCCTAGTTATAAAGTATAAATCATCACAACACAGATTATTAAATTTTTCCAACAGGTCTTTCAGACTATGTCGCCAATATTGTTCACAGATACGTTACCATATTTCTAATGGATAACAAAAATAATTGGCTAGATGATTGTTCTGATATGTGATGGATCAAGCAGGCTTCATAGTTATATTATACTAGATTTCGCGGTTCTCGGGTTGGGTGGTTCTCATAATAGGCCTATCTCTAATGAAACTACTATGATATACCCGGTAGGCCTGCGTCTCTTAGTGATCAATATAATGGGCTATAGGCCTTGCCTGGTTCTGGTCCGAATGAGATGGACCTGTAAATTAGTCACATACACACTGTAATGCTTTCCGATACCCGCGCACTGCGCCCGTCGGTACTCCGCGCACACGCCCGTTGATACTCCGCGTACGCGCTCTGCGAGCACACGATAGCTCCGCGCGCACGCGATAGCGCGCGGACAGACGGACAAACTCTCTATAATTAGTATTAAGATATATGGAACATAACACAATGGTTTCAAAGTAAAAAAATAGGGCCATTAATGGCACAAAGTGCTGACGTTACGTTCATGCCGTCACAGATACGTTACCTAAATTCTACTCCCCTCGGAAAAAACGCTGTGATAAATGAAGCCAAATACCATACCAGACTTTAGTATATTGGATGATGACTGATCAAGTATGGGTATTAAGTCGGTCAGTTATTACACTTGCACGATTAAGACAAAGATGGGAAAGGGTTTCACAGATACGTTACCACTGATACGTTAACCCCAATACGTACAAGTAATATTGCTCAAAAATGAAGTATTGTTGAAAAATCACCCATGCATTGTTTTGTGTTCTTAAACTATTATAGTTTACGATTCTGAATGAATTTTATGAATTCTTTGTGGTTGGCATTTTGTCATTCCGGAGACCAAACTTGGACGCTTTATCGGAGAATGGGCCCTAAGTATCCTAATTTCGACATTATATCATAAAAGACAGTCGGTCGGTTCAAATTATGAGTTTGAGGATTGGTTTTGGTCACGTGGTTTCCTATTAACCTGCCTAAGCTCTTGACCGACGTCATTACCGATATCTTTGTCTGTGCCCTTTGTTAAAAACTTAAAACTTGTAGAAAGCAGTTTCGGTTTCATTTCAGTTTGTTACAAAATTGTGTGACCGCAGAATATCAGGTTCGATGTTACCTTGATCAAAGTATACAAGAGAAGTTTTTCGCAGTGCAATATTCACGAGCAGAGAAGTCGATCGATCAAGTCAATCTACATTTGAAAGCGTGATTTTAATCTTAAAAGAGCGTGATTAAGTTTCAGCAATAATCTTAGGCTTATTTTCCTGGGAAGTAAAACACAGCCCATCCTCTGTTTTCACATTCGGCTACCAGGTCTTCATATTTACACTTTTTCATGGCGTACGCATTTTCTAGGTTCTCCTCCGATGATACTGTCAATTCTATGATGATTGCATGTTTGGTGGCTGAATAGATCGTAATATCAGGCCGCTTGGCAGTTTCTGCTACTTCTAGAGGGAACACTATTGGCTTGTGCTCCTCATCCACCAGGAAGGTCCAGTCTCTAGCCTTCTTCAGGATGTCTATTACTTCTGTCTTTGGAGTACGTAGAGCTGGGTTCCTGTATGTTGTGCCATCGGCTGTACGGAAAGCAATGGTAGGGATGAAGGCTGGAGTATACTCTGTTGTTTTGCTGTTGTTAGCCTCATCAATATATGGCTCCAGGCCTGGTGCTATTGTTCTTCGTGTTTGGTCATGGCGCCAGTTGTACCGTCCATTCTCAAGCGAGTAGCTGCGACAATTCAGGATGTGGAGCAGAGTACAGTTACGGTAGTTGCAGAGTTGGCACAGTCCAAGATTGGTTACCCCAGTTTCAGATTAGCAGGTGAAGGAAGTTGGTCATGGATGGCATTGATATGGAAAGGCGGGAGCTCTGGTGTCATAGGAGCTTCTTCCATGAGGTGTCAGTCTGCATGGCAGAGTCCCATCTCAACCACTCTCCTTGTTTAACACATCCGTAGACATAATGGTAGAGGTAAACTAGCATATCTTCTTCATTCCCTTCTTTCACCAGATTAGTGAGGCATTTTCTGTGCTCTTTCTGGCTCATATCCCTAATAAGCTTTCGAGTTTTCTTGAAACCCAGTCCTGCCCGGTTAGTTTGACCTCGACTCATCGCATTTAAGATGAGGTGACGCTCTCTCTCTGTTCGAGCTCTTTAACTCCATTCCACCTCTTCTTGGCTTTATTTTCCAAACAATCTCTATATAGTGTTTGGGTCTTTCCATCTCTGGAATATTTGTTGAGATGGTATTTGATGACCTGCATGCATTTGACAGCGGTGGTGAGTTTTTTCAACTGTAGGCCATGTTTTCCTTCTGTACAGTGCACTATTGGCGGTGCACCTGCTAATGCCGGCCCATCTCTTCAAGTACTTCGTACATGTTGCCTCCAGGTTCTCGATGTAGGTTTTTGGGAGATTGTAGTGAACTCCCATGTCATTTTGGGGATAATCATATGATTGTATATCCACATTTTCATGATTCCATTCAGTTAACTTTTATCAGTAGTTTTCAGCATGGCTAACAGTTTCTGATTAATCATTTGTCTGATGCCATTATCCTTTGGGTCTTCATAGATGAGCTTTCCTAGGAATCGCATGGGCTGGCTGGGTGTGAATATAGGTGATCATCTGTCCGTCTATTTGTAGTTGAGGATTGTAAGCTACATATTGGGTCTTGTGGCCATTTAACTTCCGTTCTGCGTTTGGAATTACTTTCTTCATCGCATGAGATCTGCATTTGGATGGTTTGGCCTTCATAGTTCTTGTCCAGTTGAGGAAGTTGTTGACAAATCTAACCAGGTTGTAACAATTGGCTTGCCGTTCCTTTTGGCATCTTGGAGCATTTCAGTGAGTGCCTGTGTGTTCCACACATCCTGATATGTTCTCCATAAAACCTTTCTGAACAGCATTATCATTAATATCAATATATTTGTTCTCTGTCAGGTACTCGATTGTCCTTTGAGCAAGAATACCCATTCCAAGGTTGCCACTGGAATTCTTCAGACTGATAGGTCTGAAGCATGATGGATCATTGGTATTCTCTTCTTTGGAGATAAGGATGGTTTCACCTATTCTCCATGTAGTCGGTATTGATGTGCTTCTCCAGATGTCACAGATAACTTCATCAAGCAGTCCAGTTATTCTTGGACATTTCTTCCATACTAGGTAGGGAATACGGTTGGTTCCAGGAGCACTTGCATTTCTACGCTTTTGGAGATAGGCATTCAACTCTGACAGGCTTGGTGGTTTGGTCTTGAATTGTGTTGTTGGTTTTGGTGGTCTTTTCATGCCCTTCATAGGATGGTATTTGTATTCTCGCCTTTTGTCGTTGTTGACATCTTTGAAGTATTTCTAAGCAGCTATTTTACTAAAGGATGGAGTTCTGTGTTGCTTGTCATTAAGCAATCGTTTCGCATATTGGTAAGAGTTTTGTCGGAATTGTTGTTGTGCTTTGCTTGTTGATTTCTTCTCTTTTTTTAGCTCTAACTTTCTGACCTTGTCATGTAACCTGACCAACTTGAGAAAGATAGTCTAATCTTTTTGATAGTCTAATCTTAGATAGTTTTTTTGATAGTCTATAATCTTTGATAGTCTAATCTTAGATAGTCTACTCTTTTTGATAAGAAACAACAGGCACAACAAAGAAAAAAAGAAAATTATACATATGAAATTGACTCTAGTTGATTCTTTTATTTCCAAATGTCCTCTTTTGTTAATTACATACACACCAATTAAATCCCAGAATGGATGAGGTATTCCAGTTGAAATCATACACCCCCTAAGGAAGACATGACCTTTATCTTCCACAGAGGGAGTGTGAATTTCAAATGAGGGTTACCTGAATGAGTGACTCCATTTGAAATCTACACTCCTTAAGGTCACATCTTCCACAGGGGATATGGATTTACACTGGAATAGCCAGATATACTTAGTTCAACAGATAATTGACCAAATTCACCATATAATAATAATAAAGATGTTTAAACGGTTGCTTCATGCAGAGACACTTTGGTCCTTGTGGGACCAGGCTCAAACAAAATGCTCAAGCAAGGCTAAAAAAGCCTATATGTGACCGTCCATGACAAAATGCTCGTACAGTCGGCCTCAAGGTCAATTTTGTTTTATTTCCTGTTAGAAAATATATATCGTAAGCTTTAAAATAATGTATCATTTGACTTCAAAAGATATCAAGAAGCAGAGTTATGGTTTTGTTGAACTTTTCTTCTTCAGCAAAAAGTACCTTATTTCAATGCTACATATGTCTATTTTTCCACATGGCTGGTAATAAATATCAAACAGTCATAATTGGCGGTCATTTCAAATCATCCCCAAGTCAACGAGGTTCAGGAATGTCTTATCATTCTTAATTGTTTAATCCCACCACTTAAACAGGATTTAGCCAGAGCAAACAAAGACTAGAGGTATTTAAGAATTCTATACATAAAGTAGAACCTCATTATCCTCTTCAACAATAGGATTAATGATTGGTTTATAGGTGTTTGACTGGCGCTAACAAAATGAGAAACATGTCGCACAAACTTGAGGTACATATGAATACAACCTTTATGCACACTGTGCGCTGTAGCTCAAAATACAATTTGCCAACTTTACGAGTGGTTTGTGGAGATCCGAATTATGTCGACATCAAAAAACGGTGCCAACGCTGGCCATTAGCATTTAGGAAGTAACATGTTAGTAAAGTAACTATAACCATGGAAGTAATACACATGGAAGCTGGTCAAATACTACATCAAAGTGAGTATCATACTTGCCGCGATACTGAACAAAAGCAGTACAGTTGAAAGTGGAACAATTGAGTCATCGCATGGTCAACGTGTACCATGTCTAAAATCAAAGTTCCCGCTTAAAAATCAATAGCAGTACAGGTCGTGTACTAAGTCCTGACAATGGGCTGTGTTATATTACCGCAGTACATGACTAGTTTTATGAACACAAACAGATTTTATAAAATCCCTACGTAATGGTCAGAATGCTATCAGTTTAATTGATACAATTTTATTAAAAGTATGTAATTATGTGAAAACCTACCAATTAAATGTATATATATGCTAGACTTTCAGATAGCAGTTTTAAAACAGAAAATGAAATGAAATACAATTTATTTTACGCAAAATGTAAAGATAATACCCGACTCTGGAACATTCTGGTCAACAGCAATTTCGGGCAGCCCCGGCACACAAATAGATGCGGATTCATTTTATAATGTAAAGCATGTGCCAAGTGTGCATATCAATTATTACCGCTAATTAGCGGTTTAGACGTAAATGCATGATTTCCAATATTTTGAAGTTTAAGAAAATCTGCAAGTATAGGGTAGAAATCGATATTTTGAATTGATTTCTGTAGTTATGGATTACAAATCTAACATCCCTGTCACTTTTTTCCGAATAAAAACAACATACTTGAAACATAATCAAGAAAAACACGATTTTTGCTCAAAATAATAAACCTGTAAATAAACGAACTGGCAATAAAGGCGGCAAGTCTGATCCACATTAAAGACACGCTGACTACATTGTTATCACAATAGCTTGATACGTATCCTCTATAGAATGTTACGTAAATAATTCAATAGGTGTTGGATCGACCAGCTTCCATGTCTCTTACTTCCATGCTATAACATACATCCTTTTGTCACTTTGTTGATGACTTGATAAACAACAACAAGTGTACTACGCAGGAAAACCAACAGTTTATCTGGGAAAAAAGTATACCAACACTTCTGACATGATAAATGTGATTAGATCCAAAATAACATGTTGCCATGATAACAATACCAAGAAACATGATTTCTATACAATAATTATATATACCTCTATATAAACCAAATGTACATTACAATTTAATCATTATATATTCCAAAATACAGTGCAATATTAATAATGGTCCATCATGGAAATTATAGATATGATGTGCAGGGACTGTCTTTTGGAATTTGCAGGAGGGCATTAAATAACTCTTCTGGAGCCTTCAAGGAGAGCAGTTTAGAGCATTTACAATAGAATATAAGGAGAGAATGGTCAACTAAGGAGAGAATGGTCAACTAAGGAGAGCTTAAAATCACTATCCTATATCAGATTTAAGGAGTGCAGTAGAGAATATTTGCTCTCACTCTCCTCAAAAGGCAAAACTCAAAAAGGCTTACTCAAACAATTAAGTTTACGACAATACAGTTCTTTCAGGGACACCCTGCATTATTCTGGCTTGCAGTCAGTTGGCATAATGCCCTACAACTCAAGGAATGCATCCAAAAGATTTATGAACAGGGATTACTCAGTACATGTATGGCAATAGACCTGGTAATACTATGAGAAATGGGCTATTCCAGTTGAAATCCATACACCCTTATAGAAGAACAGACATAACCTTAATCACCCACACAAGGAGTGTGTCAAATTCAGGTATTAACCCTATTGAAATGCACATTCCCTGTGTGGGAGATTAAGGTCATTTCCCCGGGTCATTTCTTCCATAGGGGTGTATGGATTTCAGCTGGAATAGCCCAGTAAATAGCCCAGTAAAACCTTGAACCAAAGCTTGACCGCACTCTACCCTTGAAATAGATAATAGGTATAAGCCCTTGACCTGAACCGGACAAAAGGTGACTGCTACAATGGATTAATTACGGGCCTTTATAGGGTGAAAATTAACACAACAGCAGCACCAAAATCCATTCATATCATTTTGTCTCAATATTTTTTTAATTGAGTTAAAAGCATGAAGATGTGTAAAAATTGTGATCTTTAAATGTTTGTTTTGTGTTGTTACTTTGAAGCTATACATATTCAATGCTATATCTGTTGGACCAAATAAAACTAAATGTTTGTCTCATGCCCCATTGGCACTTGAAAATCTAAAGTAGTATCCATTTTTTTTAAATTATTCAACAATGACAATTTTAGGTATTTTGTACCTAGTCTCCCAATATAAATGCAATTCTATAGTGTTGTCTACATTTTCAAAGTCGCCAATTTGATCGGAAAAGTTTCACAGTTCCACGCAACGGTAAACCCAATGATTGATCTTTAATGACATTTCAAAGTTCCACGCAACAGTATAGAACATACAGAGGGCAGCAGACTAACATTCAGGGTTCCACGCAAGGGTCAACCAAATGACTGGGTTCCATGAAACGGTAAAACCAATGACAAGTCTTTCGTTAAGTTTCATGCCACAGTACACATAGAGTGGAATCAGGCAAGCAACTCGGGAATTTTGTTTTTAATGGTCTTGGTTCTGAGATCCAAAAATATTAATTATCACTTTCATTCAAACTACTGCACTTAAGTAAATGATTTATGACAAATTTACAAACAATGGGCTATTGACGTTGAAATCCATACACCCCCTGCGGAAGACATGACCTTAATCTCCTACAATACGGCTACATTCCTAGACACTGCGGCAACCCTTTACTTTGAGTGACTGAATTCCTAATGATTGCTTTGCCTGAGGGCATAATTATAGTCAAAACAGCAAATCATAATGAACTGAATGGTAAGGATTCCAGGGTCCATTGGATCTCTGATTGATCGATGAATCATTGTGACCTTTGAACTTGTGGATACAAGTATTGGTTCAAGTAAAATACAGTGCTTAGTTTTTGACTTAAGAAAAATTCTGTTTTGCTGGTTGAAATAAAGCTCAATCAACCCTTTCTTTAGACATAACTGAAAAGAAGATATTAAACTTTAATATTCTGCCTATGTCTGGGTAAATGAGTAGGCCTATTCAAATGTGTTACCAGCGGAGTCATGAGATAATACTCGCAATGTAAAACATTGAGTTACTGTTATTACAATCAGTGCATATCCTTAACAAAATAAGAGTGGCAAGTACTATATCATTTTAAGCACTCTAAAAGGTTCTACAGTTGTCCTCTCATCAGGAGAACCCTTCGAGGTTCTCTAAAGAACCAAAAATGGTTCCAAAACCATCGAAAATGGCCCCAAAATGTGATACACAACCGTTTTTGGTTCTTTAAAGAACCTTTAAGGGTTCTCCAAACTTAAAGAACCCTTTTTAGAGGTAGAAGGGGGAGGGTTCTCCTGAGAGGACAAAAAGGTTCTATCTAGAACCCTCATTTATTAGAGTGTACAACCATAGATCTTGGGTAGTATTGAATCATCTAGGGCTTGTTGTGGGTACAATAATTTTGAAACAAATTTAATTTCACTCTGAAAATGGGCAATGTGGGCCCATACTCAAACGGTAAAATTTAAGTGTTACATTGGTCCACTTTTTGTGACACTTTTCGGAATTTATGACCAGAACAAAACGCCCAAATCCAATCAGAAACGTCGTTATATCGTGAGTATGTATGAACAACAGGTTATGCCATGGATTGATGTTGAAGTCAGCATAGAGACTGTCTTATTGACTTTGATGACAACATTGGATAGGCCAGCTTATCAGTGATTTTCACAGGCTTGTGACCAATTACACTCTAAGTTCCGTACTATTCATTTTTTTTAATAGAATCCCTACTAATTTATTTTTGATCCTGTAACTATTCGTTTTGATAAGATTCACTGTTCATTTTGATTAGGTATATTATCACTTTGAACCGACAATCTTATCGAAATGATTAGTTTCCGTTTTACTTTAACAAGTAACTTTCCAAATTGACAAGATCTTCCAACTCATTATTTGACAAGATTACTTATTTAATTTTGACAAGCTTCTGTTATTTCCCCCTCTGAAAAGACAAACTATTCAAATTTGATTTTGTTGGTCATTTTTGACAAGACCAACTTAAACTACTCAAATTTGATAAGTTGGGTCATTTTTGACCCAAACCTATTCATTTTTTAAAATGACAAGGCAGTCCTATCAAATTCGATGAGTTTTTTGTCATTTTGATGAGAATAACAAATTCACTTTGAAGAGAAATCTGAATAGTTTCCCCTTGTCAAATTTGACAAGTTTCTATTCAGAAATGAGTAGATTGTTTTAAGAGTGTACTTCAAACACTGTTAACATGTACAGGAGCTTTCAGTTATTACTACATTTCAGTAAAACTAGAAAACATGTATATGTAACTTACATTACATTCTTGCACTGAATTCAAAGTAAAACATAAGTACTAAGAACAAATACAATAATAGTAAAACCATTAATATATATTTTTTGCTTCAAGGAGCAATTTTCATACAACAACGCAACATAATTGTTCAACTATGATCGCACACTACTGATTTGTGTAACTGGTGTAGTGAGGTTTTTTCCCAAAAATTCTCATGCATTTTAGGATAGGGGCAAGGTCATAGAAGAAATCTTACACTTCCCACAATGCATTTCTTCCATTTCAATTTTCTGTATTAATTTGCTATGTAGAGCAACATGAGTTGATAATGACCAAATAAACCTCAATGAACAGAGCACATCTAGATCTTGCCGAATGTTTATTTCTTGACTATCGACCCATGATTAGCCAGTCTATTTTCAAAATGAAAATAAAGGAAACTGCGGAGCGTCATTCGATGAAATGAGGGAATGTATCATGTTGCAAAGGATTCTGGGGAGGATAAGACATCTTCTCTGGGGCACTGTGTAAACTGTGTCACTCTGATTTACAGCCGTCATAATCACATACAATTATATCACTATAATTATATTATTTGCATTATGCAAATTATACTATTACATTAAGTCCACAAATTAACCAATTTCAACAAACTAAATTTCAAATGCACAGATCAGGTCAACTAACAAGATTGGTAGTGCATATGAAAAAGTTAAGAGTGTGAAATAATAGGCCTTTTGTGGAACCGACCTGACCTATTTCTTTAAAATTCTCATCACTCATCAATCACATGTCACATTTGTTTGACATCAATCCTTTGTAGTCTAACGCCCCCATATGTTTTACTTTGCGAAAACATCTAGAACACCCTACCAGCAATAGCTGCCATATACACATTTTAACAATTTCTGCATTCTATAATCTAAAAAGATGATATCTGGCAGCTATTGAAGATGTAGCTTTCTGGCAATAGCTGCCCAATAGAAATTTGGATAATAAACACATCAAAAGAAATAAGTCCCCCTCTGAAAATTTCGTCATAACATCGTAAAGTAAAACTTTGTACCAATAAAACTTACTTAGAAATAATTATATGATTGTTTACTAAGTGTTTTGTGAAAATGAAAGATGTCCATGACTTCATGGCTGAATGAACCCAAATTGAAGACAAAAACTGCCCTTTCCAAAAGTCACAAAGTAGGCTTATGCTTGTTAACTGCAAGGCGTATTGGGACAAGGAATGGAACTGGCCATCTTACAACTCACTGTGCTGAACTCTGCACCAAGGGGCTTTGCATGGCTGAATGATCAAGAATCGATACACATTACAGTAAATGTTCACTGGGTGAGGATTTTAAACTGCACTCAAACACATGGGGTTTTCCATTAGTAACAAGCCATGAATCAACTTTTGTGACAAGCAATAGGCCTACTTTGTGACTTTTGAAAAGGGCAGTTTTTGCCTTCAATTTAGGCTCATTCAGCCCTGAAGTCATGGAAATCTCTCATTTTCACACAGCACTTAGTAAACAGTCATATAATTATTTCAAAGTTAGTTTTGTTGGTACAAAACGAAACCTTAACAATGATATGACGACATGTTCAGAGGGGGACTTATTTCTTTTGATGTGTTTATCTGCATTCTATATTGTACACATCTAAAGAAAGATGACATCAGGCAGCTATTGCAGATAAGGCTTTCTTTCCCTTGAGTACAATTTTGATAAACAACCTACATGTTAGGAACCTTGGTCTACATTTCATGCATGAATGACCAATGACCTTTATCATAATTACTCTAAAAGTGGAACATTATGCCAATTTTGTACCGGTTTGCTTGTTTTTAAATTAGCGATTCAAAGCTTCTATACATTGAACTACTGTATTTACTTTATTAAACGCTGTCTTTTCGAAAACGTGGCCTTTATTAGAAGTGAATTTGGTAAATGATTTCTGCCAATTTTTTTAATCTATTTTACTGGCATCAGACTTGTTACATAAATAATAATAAATAAATGTAGATATTTATATAGCGCTTTATGCCGTAAACAGCCTCAAAGCGCTTTACATTTATTCCGACGTCATTAGAATATGTCGGAACCACGTTTGCAGCCTACAATTGGCGCAGGGTTCATCAGTACAACAACTGTGACAACCCCTAACAGCTTCCCATTGCACCTGGGTGGGGTGAGGCAAGCGAGGCAAAGCGCCTTGCCCAAGGGCGCAACAGGGTGGTGGGACAGGGACTCGAACCCATGCACATCAAGCAAGCTCTCAGATTATGAGTCCAAGGCCGTAACCACTGAGCCACCGTGCTCTTGCTAAATGGAAGGTATGATCTTAGTCTAGATACTGTTAAAAAACATTCACTTGAAAGTTTTATTTCACAAGATATCCATGTATGTTTCTCATCACAATAATTATCCGGGGGAGGCCTTTTATTTAATCAATGACCCACTTTTTAGGCCAATTTTGGTATATGGACAGGGTCTTTTTTCAAAATATTCTTAATTTTTTTTGGAAAATAGCCTAAGGCCCCCCAAAAAAGGTTTGTTTGTCCATAGAGGCTTATGAAACAGTTGGGTCGGTAGGATAGGTTAGTCTTAAATGTGTACCTATCACGGCTGAAAATTATTGGTCCCAATTTTTTCTCTGAAATATAATATTCTTTGGGAAAAATCCTTCCTACAAATGTCTCTGTATCAAAGTTGGGGTGGCATTTGGGCTATTCAAATTGAAATCCATACACCCCCTATGGAAGACATGACTTTAATCGGCCACACATAGGGCATAAATTTCAAATGGAGTCACCCAGGTAATCCCAATGGGGGGTATCATGGGTTTCAAATAGAATAGACAATTTGGCAACTTCCATTTGATATACTCACTCCAGCTGTGGAAGATATATATGTGACCATCCACCACAAAGTGGTAGTAAAGTCGGCTCTAGGTCATTTTCTGTTTATTGCCGATTTGGAAAGAATTCACTTTCAGCTTTAAAATGACACCTCAACCAGCTTCATTGGACATCTGAAAGTGAAGTTATGGTTCATCAAAGGTCAAATTCCTAATATATTTTACATAGAAATCCATATACTGTTTTTGATTTATCTCAAAATGGAAAATGCCGACTTTTACGACCAGTTTGTGGTGGATGGGCACATATAAAGCCATATACATGGGGAGGATGTGTTTCAAAATAATTAACACTAGCAAATTCCATTTGAAAAACATACTCCCTCTGTGGAAGACTTTTCTTAAATCTTCCACAGGGGTATGGTAGATTTTAAATGGAATGGCTGCACTGGCTGGAATATATCATTACATACCAATATAGTAATTGTTATAATGATGTATATTCATACGTAGCGGTAAACATAAATAGGAAGCAATTTTAGACTTCTACGCTACAACAAATCTTCAGAGCAATAACATCCGCTGAAGATGCCGGTTGACCCGGTGAAAGCGCTCCGGTGAGTGAAATTTGAGTAGCGTAGAAATCTAAAATTGCTTCCTATATTAATTGTTCATTATAAACATAATAAATTCTCAGACAATATATAGCATACCTATTTATATTACAGGGTTCCTGCACCTTTAAGCCTTTAAAATTCAAGGACTTTTCAAGGACTTTCAAGGTCCAAAAGCATGATTTTCAAGAACTTACCACAACACAAAAAGTTGTTATAAAAGATCCATTAATTCAGTATTAACAAAAGTGGCAGCTCCTCTCCACTCCCCAAATGTTGTCAAAATTACACTTTAGGTAAAAATTCCAATTTTCAAGGACTTTCAAGAACCTTATGCAAATTTCCAGGAATTTCAAGGCCTTAAAAAGGTGTTTTCAAATTCAAGGACCTTGGGAACCCTGCTATTACTACACCCATGTTAGCAAACCACACACTGAACACTTTACTGTTGTAAGAATGAGCATAAATATGTGACCGAGTTTAGAATAATACGTTCTATGGTTAGTAGAAAAATTTACCATGTCTGCTATCATACTAATAACGAAGGCCCAATGATTTATGCGTGGAAAAATAGCACATTGCATGGGGAAAATAGCACATTGTATGGGAAAAAATGGCAAATTGCACTGGAGAAAAAATTTTTCAAGAATTTGAGCTAAGTTTTGATTTTGTCACAGATTTGGAGTGCAAAGTTGTTAGAAAAATTTTGTAAGCAAAATGGCATAAAACAAGTAAAAACCCAATATTTTACTGAAATTGTTGGATTGTGTGGAAAAGGTCATATGGCATGGACCAATAGGCCCGGATAAGGACAAATTGCACAGAGAATCGCGGGATTTAGCAACGCAAAAATTGTTGGGCCCGGCTATTCTAATATTAGGGCAAATACCGTAAACGTTCGCCTAATGGCGCTCCTGGGCTCATTTGCCTTGAGGTAAATTTCATGTACAAAATAGGAGCTCCCTCCTCTAAAAATCCAAACAAGAATTGAAGGTATGTGCTCTTATTTGCTGGTGGTATTTTTATGGGAGGGCATTTTTAGTTTGTGTCTAAAATTCCAGTTATGTCAAGGGAGCCTATAGCGCCATTAGGCGAACGTTTACGGTATGGATGTTGATGCTATTATTATGCTATTGATCAAGTGGAGTGATTGGCATGTTCTCGCAGGCTACATACAACAAGCGCCCTCTGACATCCACACTCTGGCTTTCACTTACACTTATTGTTTACAGGAATTGTTGCTGTTCATTTTTCTTTGAGTTTGGCTTGTTCTTGTTTTGGTTGTTCAACAAAATCAAAGTCAGATACAAACATTAACTCTACCGAATCAAACATCAAAAAAGCTCAATTCACAAAGCATCTACAATTAGCGCAGGTATCCCACGTGATGCGATTGTGTTATCATGCAAACAGTCATATGGCCACGGAGAGCTCAGCAAAGTATGCCCGTGTGCATGTCTGGCATCCGAGGGGTCGGGGGCTCAAAACCGCACCGAGAAAAAAAACCGTTTTCTCTTCTTCTTTCTTCCTTTCTTCTTTCGTTCCGCCTCTCCAAAAAGCACTTGGGGTGTTAGGGTTAAGCCCAATTCTTGATTAATGTTTTCAGTGGTGGTAGAAAAGATACTATAGTGCAATCTTGTTAACACAAAACCACACTATGGACCACAATGGCCTCATTCCAATTGCATAGTTCAATAACCTCAATTAAACAATCATAGTCCAACATTTGACTTAGAGTTGCAGAGTATGAGTTTTTGTACCCAAATTTTCAAAGGTCGTTCAATGAATGTACAAATGTATTGGGGTTAAAGAACTGTACCCTGATAGATGCGCATGTTGTGGATCCTAGTGCCAGTCAACACCAAAAGTGATCATCAAAATGATGTTTTGAAGTTCCGATCAAATATCTTTATACATTATATGATCTGATATTTAGTGATAAAACAAAATCCTGTTATCACAAATTTAAATTCAAGGTCCTGACAAGTTTGTGTCAACAAAGTTCCACTGTATAATGTACATAGCATATTGGGCTGGATTATTCAAGTTGAAATCGATACATCCCGTTATGAATGATGCTACAATTTGGTTTACCTCAAGTTTGGTAGTGACGTCAGTGCCTTTTCGCAGTTGCACCGCAAGCGTGCTAACAAATCACCCCTAGCTCTACATCTTCGTTTACACTCAACGCATTTAACATTATGCGTGTGATTCGATACTGCGGCGAGCGAAATATGCACGCACGTCACTACCGAACCTGACGTGAACCAAATTATACCTTAATCTCCCACACAGGGCCGGAGGAGGGGGTGTAGATTTCAAATAGAGTCGCTCATTCAGGTAACCCCATTTGAATTTCACACTCCCTATGTGGAAGAGGGATTATGTCTTCCATACAGGGTGTTTGGATTTCAACTGGATTAGCCCATTAGTAACTATACTAATATGTGACATGATCTGGTCCATGGAGGCCAAAGGAAGCATTTTTTATGTGCATTTCTTTTGTATTCCCGATTGTTTTTTCACTCCATATCTTTGCCTTTATCTCAATTTCAAATCTGCTGCATTTGGCCACTACTGATGAACCGGATTGTGTCATAATACTCTTATTTTAGTGAGAACAACTCGCTAACATGTGCAAAGTTTTGTCCATAAAATAAACCTGACCATCTTTTCATTCTTCTTTGAGTTTGGCTTGAGCCAGCTTTGGTTGGTCCACAAATTCCAAGCCGTGAGACAAACATCAGTCCAAGCGTGAGGACAGTTGCTGTGAGCCAGAATAGAATGTATAGAACTTGAAGATACAACTCGGCTGTAAAATAACAAGAACAAGACAAGACAATAATTTAATAATGATTCCTGTTTTCACATTAGCTGTTTCTAGCTAGCTCATCAAGCCCCAATCAACACAAAAGTTGGTAACCATGAGTGTTACCAAATAGCGCAGAGAAGCAGGGACTGTCTTTTGAGGAGAGCGAGAGCAATCACTCTACTTCTCTCCTTAAATCTGATATAGGAGAGTGATTTTTACCTCTCCTAAGTTGACCATTCACTCCTTACATTCTATTGTAAATGCTCTAAACAGCTCTCCTTGATGGATCCAGAAGAGCTATTTAATGCTCTCCTGCTAATTCCAAAAGACAGTCCCTGAGAAAAGGGGTAATTTTTCTACCAGTACCGAGGACCGCGAAATTGGCAAAATAGGGGGTATTTAATTTGCACTGTCTACAAAATTTGGACAGTGAAATCAGCACAGCAAAATAGGGGGTATTTAATTTAAAGGGGTAACCAGTAATTTTATGTCAATATTTAGTGTCATTGAAAAGGGGTGTTTCAAATTCTAGTCATTGAAAACCACCAAAAGGGGTTATTTTTGGCCAAATTTTGTCCTTGATTTTGCATGAAAAAGGGGGGTAAATTTGATTAAAAATAATTGCAAAGGGGGTTTTTGATTTGGTAACCCACATGGTTAACAACTTTTGTGTTGAGTTTGGGGCCGGGCTCATTAATACCTTCCTTGTATTATGCATGTGTTCAGAAGACATCAAAGAATATTCAAAACACACGTACACAAAGTGCAAAGTTCACACTCATTGAAATAATGTGGGGAGTCCTCAATGTTTATCTCTCATGGATATTACCCACAATGCACTTCGATCTGAAATTATTACAAAAGGGCTTATGGGCGCATTACACCAAATCACTGCGCGAAAGGTGCAATGGTGATGAATTCCGGTTAAAAGTATATGGCAACTGGAGACAATGTGGTGTCCTTATAGGGACCATGTTCTTCGCGAGGTTGGCATGTTCTGATTTAAATGAAAGATGCTAACCTATTAATGACTAAAATAGATATGAAATTATACAATTTGATTTCACAAGAAAAGTAGGCCCTGTCCGATTTACTGCTAACGGAACAAGTTTAAATGCTAGTTTTGGCGTTGAAATAGCGGCGTCGCTTTTCAACATTTTTTAATAAAAAACTGAATCTGTAAAGTTAACCAAAATTGAAGCTTAAATTAAAATTCAGTCCTTAATTAATACAGTGATGACGGAAAAAAGTGAAAAATATTGTCACGTCTGGTAGAAAAACGACGGTTAAAAAAGTTGATTTTTACGTGCTTTTCGGAGAATTTGATGGTCTACGTCCTTATTAGCTAACAGTGCATTAGGCCAATGAAAGTTGATTCACTGGTTCTCATTTCCTGTCGCACTTTCAATTTTACATTTTAGGTAACATTTCAATTTTTTTCCATTATTTGTTTTACGGCGGTCGGTCTGTATTTTTTTCCTTTTTTCTTTCTTTTTTTTTTTTGAGGCTAGAATGTCACCGAAACATCTGGCAAAATTTTGATTTTTCAAAACATGTTCAAAATGATTGCAATCATTACAAAACTTGCAAACACATTTTGAATTTTTGAAGAAAAAAAATTGGCTAAAAAAGCAGGCTGATTTTGCATGATTTTATCCAAAAAAAAAAAAAAAAATCCCAAAACGCAACATCTTGGTCAATCAGGCCCGGCCCATAAAACATTTTTTTTCCTTGTCGCCCAAAGGATAACATTTTAATCCCCCCCCCCAAAAAAAAATCTGTATTTTCAATTGGAAATGAGTACATGTATTGAACAATAAAATACAATATACAATAAAATACAATATACAATAAAAACATGTACATTAAAAGTGGTGATTTTCTCGAGTGTTATTTTTTGCGCTTTGCAGATTTTGAACTACATTGCTTGTTTTTTATTTTTAAATTTTGAGTTTTCTTACATAGACCTATACATTAAAAGAACATATTTGCCTGTTTTTATTTTCGCGGCAGCTGTGTTGCATGCTAAAAGTGTGAAAATAAATGTACTACGAAAATTCACAAGACGTAATTTGCCTTTTAGAAAACAGAAAACTTTGGTCTCTAATGAAATTTTACAGTAATACACCATGGAATTGACATTGAAAAGTTCACCCTTGTGTCTATTCTAGCAAAAACTAGAGCGGTTACCGCACCATAGCTGAACCATGGGGCTTTGGCAGTATATTGTGGTACATGTATATATCACCCCTTTATGACCCCTTAATGACCTTAAATGAATATTAAATTATTTTAAACATGTTTAGAATGTCATAAGGATCATTGCATTTAAATTTCAGCTCAATTGGAGCATTTTGAAAACTTGACCTTTGACCCTTTATGACCCCTTAATGACCTTAAAGGAATATTAAATTATTTTAAACATGTTTAGAATGTCATACGAATCATTGCATATAAATTTCAGCTCAATTGAACCATTTTGAAAACTTGACCTTTGACCCCTTAATGACCTTAAATGAATTTTAAAATATTTTAAACATGTTTAGAATGTCTTAAAGATTATTGCATTTAAATATCAGCTCAATTGGAGCATTATTGAAATCTTGACCTTTTACCCCTTTATGACCCCTTAATGACCTTAAATTGATATTAAAATATTTTAAACTGGTTTAGAATGTCATAAGGATCATTGCATAAAAATTTCAGCTTAATTGGAGCATTTTTGGTTAAAATGACCTTCTTTGACCCCGGTGACCCTTTGGATGACCTCTGACGTTAGGAAATATTTTTATCATATTCTTTACTTCTTTCTCTTTCATTTGACACCACTTGGGGGTTCATACCTTCGTGGCATTTAAAGATATGCCCATTTTAGACCAAATGGTTGGTAAGTAAGTAAGTAAGTAAGCAAGTAAGTAAGCAAGTAAGTAACATACATAGGCTGATACCATTTCATGGTTCAGCAAAAATAACATTGCCATATAATGATTATTTCCATTATCCACCTTGATGAGCAACAACAAAACATAAAATACACTGAATTTGATCACTCATCTGTTACAAGTTCATTGTACTTACACGCCTTCAGATGAGGTCAAAGAAAAAACAAAAACCCTCAAAAGGTACTTATTAAATTTTAACAGAAATAAATCACATTTTTCCTGATATTACTTGGATAAGGATATATTGACTACATAACATCACAAGTACTGTACAGTGAGATACTTTCGCTGGGTTCGTTTTGCGTGTTTTTATTAATTCTGAACAGTTAGTGGGTGTTTCATTTTTCAACAACTCTTCCTATACCTTTGTACAGGAGCCAACCGTTGTTAAACCGTGATGAACTCACACTTTTGCTGAAGCGTATCTGCTGAACGCCGAAGCGAGACTACGCGTTCTGCCGAGAGCGCAAAATTCGTCATGCCTGGAACCTTTGTGCGTATGCCAGCTTACAAGTTGAATTCAGTATTTTTCAGGTAGCGGCTAAACATTGCCATTTTATTCTGTAGTTTTATTGCTGATATCAAAAGAGAAATCATCGAAGTTTTTGTAAGGCTGAGTGGCAATGATTAACTGACATTTCCTCGTTAAATAATCGTGAATTATACGATATTTAGCTTCTTTTCGTTGTTGAAAGGGATTCAATCATGTTTCACCGTTGTTCATCACCGTTTAACAACTCGCGTCCGGCGCGTCTGCATGGTTTACTTCGCGAGGGCAGCTTTAGCAGACGCAGACGCGGCCGCATCGTTGTTAAACGGTGATGAACAACGGTGAAACATGATTGAATCCCTAAGTGTTTCCAAATATATTCACATAAAGTACTATGTGTAATAAATATTTCTTTTTATTTAAATCGATTTTTTTTAAATATATTTTTTATTTAAGGTGGTACTACACCCCCTGATAAATTTTGTGACTAACTTTGCATTTTTCTCAAAAAATAACTACACACTGGTAACAAAATTTATGTATATTAGGGGCAAGGAATCCAATTACTTCACTGAAATTTCAGTGATTCAAGACAAGTGGTTCATTATAATATGTTAAGAAATAAGGTATATTCTAGCAGTACCTCTTTTCTTATCATAAATAACATACTGCTTGTCTTGAGTCACTGAAATTCCAGTGTAGTAACTGGATTCCTTGCCCCTATAATATACATAACTTTTGTTAACAGTGCGTTATTATTTTTTGAGAAAAATGCAAAAATAGTCACAAATTTATCAAGGGGTGTAGTACCACCTTAAAGAACTGCTTTACCCCATGATAAAGCCAAGAGACCAGTGGAATGATATACATATGCACAATCCTATCACATATTTATAAAAATCAAAACATGTTTTAATGAAAAAAAATGGGAAAATCATGGGAAAAAGCCTGTTGAATTCTGCACCTTGAAGACAAATATTTTAGCAATACATCAAATGACATAGCAGTGTTTAATTGTATCCAAAAGTTGTAGAAGCATTAGCCTAGAAATGAAGTAAAACAGTCAATTTAAGAAAGAAATTAACTTTCATTTATCAAAACTGGTAAAAAATGAAAAACAAGATTTAAATCAGCGATTTTTTTTAGAAATAATTATTTTATTTAAATCATGATCTAAATCAATTGATTTATATTTGACTTTGCTGAGAATGGCACTAAAAAGACACCATTTGAAGAAAAAACCAATATACCCATGTTTATCAAAATTGAGATATTGGCAAAAATAAGTTGTATATGCCCAAATTTTCATTGCATTGTGAATGATAGTGCTAGTGAGTGGACAAAAGTCAGAGAAGATGTACCCTTCCCAGAATTCTTTGCAACATGACGTATCACCTCATTACAGCAAACGACACTCCTATTACTTTGTACGGATTCCCTTTGTTTTCATTTTGAGAATAAAAAAAAGCGCAGTGATTTATACGCATAGGCACAACGCCTGGACGTTGATCCATAAACCTTGGCACTGTGACAGCACACTTTACAAGTTTACAGGTTGTCGCTGACCACTTCGACCCCACATCATTCCATAAACCATTTAACAACAACTCGGAGACTTTGCAGCTTCAAGAGCACACACCCTAGACATTCCACAAATTGACCTTCGCAACCAGGATCATCTCCCCGAGTTTTGTACGGGTTACAACAAGACAATTAGCAGTAAGTTCCTTGTCCAGGGAACTCAATTTTCCATGAGAGCATACTAAGCCACCGCCAGGGTTTGAACCCGTAACCTCTCGCACCATAGTCGAATGCCTTATCGATTGATAGACTGGCCTAGCATGGATCGATAAAAGAAATAAACACATTTTGCCAGATCTGGATACACATGTTCAGTGGCGGCGCCAGGAATTTTTTTCCGGGGGCATGGGGAGGGCAAAGTGAATTTCAGGGGGGCAAAATTGGCAAATTTACGTGATTTTGCCTCAAAAGTGGGGGGTGGGGCAAGAAAATATTTGGGGGGGAAATGCCCCTTTACCCCCCGTAGCACCACCACTGCATGTGCTCTGTTCATTGAAGTACTTTTTGTCACTATCGACCCACAGCAAATCAGTACAGAAAATCGAAGAAATGCATTGTGGGAAGTGTACGATATCGTCTCTGAACGAGAGTGGAGTTATAACACTTCTGTCGGGTAAATTGATTTTATGTCAGGATTGAAGACTACCTGGCCTTTTGTGTGAGGGTGAGGTTATCATAGCTCAATAAACAAACCGAGCTGTTATTAATAATCTTGTGCTTTAAATATCTATGCACAATGGCTTTACTTTCGTTTGAATCGATGCACAGCTCCATTTGTTAGCGATGCTGTTGTTGTGGTATCTGTAAGTCACTTAGTTTGCCTTTTGTACACCGCGTAAAAAATAAAACATGTTTATCATCCCCTCCCGCTTCCTTTGATGCCACTTATTTTCCATTTTTTTTAAAATACAGTAATAACTTTTGGAAAAAGATGTCTTGGAAGTTGAGATACTTTCTATAGCCTTGCTAATATACGAAAATCGCTTCTGGAAGGTTCTGTGATCATTAGAGGGGCATACCTACCAGGAGAATAAAATAAAAAAGATCTGTTCCTTTTTAGGGATTATTTTATACGCATAATACAGGGCTTAATATTTTTCAATAAAAAATAAAAAGCCCCTCATCCTCATTTTTTTGAAAACCCAGATGAGAAACATAATTTTATTTTTACTCGGCCTCAACAGTATTAAGGTCTTTTTGCTGCATTAGATTAGAGACCAAAGTTTTCCGTTTTCTAAAAGGCAAAATCCGTTTTGTGAATTGCAATACCAATTTCCAACAGTTTTCAAATTGCAAAACTGCACCCTCAACATAGACAGACCATTATTGTTAGCATAAATTTGGAGTGTAAGAGGCAAAGCCAAGCTTAAAATGACGTTAATTAGTCTGACAGTCTTCTCCAAGAAGTTATGACCAAAAAACTGAATTCAGGTATGAGACTGCACTTTCCTAAAAACTGAATTTATGTGAGTGAAATTGGGCACAAAGTACCAAAACAAACTGAAATTAAGTTTTAAAACTGAAAAGTCTCATGCCTGTGAATTAGATTTTCTTTAATGGCAAGATTTTCTTTATTGGTAAAACGGAAAACTTTGGTTTCTACATTAGAGTGTTGGACTTTTAACAGAGGAGATAGCATTTTCTCTGCTTTTAATTTATTTTATACCAAGAAACAACTCCACTACAATGTGTGATTTCAAATTTCGAGTTGAAATCCATACACCCCCTATGGAAGAAATTACCTTTTTCTCGCACACAGGAGGGGTGGGGGGGGGGGGTAGATTTCAAATGGAGTCGCCCATTCAGGTAACACTCCCTGTAGGGGGAGATTAAGGTCATGTCTTCCAAATGGGGCGTATGAACTTTAACTGAAATAGCCCATTTACAAGCTATTGCTGCTTGATTAGTCATGTCCATGGTCATCAAGCCCAGCCTTTACCTTTAGATCAGAGAAGATGTCTTACACTTCCCACAATGCATTTCTTCCATTTCAATTTACTGATTTGTTATCTAGTGCAACATGTGTCGATAGTGACAAAAAGTATCTTGATGAAGAGAGCACGTCCAGATCTTGAAAAAATATGTTTATTTCTTGATAAGCGACCCATGTTCAGCCAATCTATTCTCAACATGAAAACAAAGGGAACCTGTACAAAGTAGGAGTGTCATTTGATGCAATGAGGTGATGCATTATGTTGCAAAGGATTCTGGGAAGGGTATCTTCTCTGCCTTCAGATATGGTCTATTGGACATGTGTGAATCAAAATAGAAAGGAAAGGATGTGTCCAGTAATCCCTATTGATCGGCTGCTTTGATTTGTTATGTTTTCTATAGGGCAAAAACAAGTTGTTTGCTTGTCCTCATCGGACCGAATGTCTCGGCAGTCCGGACCATAAAACTTTCTTTTTTTTTGAAAAAAAGTGATTTTTTTTTACAATTTCCCAAAAAAGTAATGAACTTTTCGTCTGAAAAAGCTGAAAATATAATAGAAATGTTGTTAAATATCATTCCCCCGTCCATTTGTACCTGGCTGAGGGTTCTGATATTTCGTACATCATCCTCAGCATCCACACAAGTAAAATATTGTTGAAATAAAGTATTTTTTAAGTCTGCCAGAAATGTACATGTCAAATAAAGTAGGGTTTACCTTGAATTTGTCTTTGGTGGATATTCTGTGGTCAGTGAGTGTTTTACATACGAACAAATACCGGTACTTCACATTATACTTTTGTTACATGAAAAAAGGGGGAAAAAACATTTTCCGACCGACTAAACTTCTGAAAGTGATCTATGAACAAGCAAACAATTTATTTTTTTGGCCTAAGTTGAAAATGCCAAGTCTGTGGTTAATACCCTGCATGCTGGCCATAGGCTTCAACATAAAAAGTTTTTTGAGATATTTTCTTAAAATATCAAGAGGTATCTGAAAAACCACAGAATCAATACTAGGCTTGTTTGTACTTATTTTAATGCATTTTTCATGCTGATTCCAAATATGGTCATGAAAATGTATAATTCTGACATTTTTGAATTTAAAAAAAATTGTTTTCTACAAGTTCAAAATGCTAAGTGCATGGTTAATGGATTGTTGCCCAGTCTCTTTTGTTGACATTGGTATTTTTCAAAGCTTGAGTTATGAGCAGGGTTGTTGAAAGCATTGTGTTTGAATTTGTTTTTTCTTCAATTTTATGTCTAAATTGCAAAGTAAATCGTGCGAGAAAAGAAAGGAAAAGAAAATCTTTTTATTTGTGCACTGAAGAAAAACTAAATTTGAATGGGAACCTATCCCCCACAAATTCCACAGAAAATCCCATATTGCACAGAACAAAACATTGCAATTATGCGATGTGATCAAGCAAAATGAGTCAGATGTCCGAATATTGATTTTGGAATTTTTTTTTTTTTTGATATTTTATATGTCATGCAGTTTGATGTTTTTATTGATCGTAAATTGCACATCAATCTGTGACTGTGTCAAGTTCAAGTTTCAACGCTCTTCCCATACCACAATTTATACTAAGTTGACCTCAGATGACCTATGATGCACCCACCCACCAAGTTTGTGGAACTTGTGACCCCTAGTCTATGAGAAAATAGACCGACAGACACCCAGACAGATAGACATTGCATATAAATTATTATCGCCAATAGTAGTATTCAACTTCCTTTGTATTTGATCGTTCTGAGCATTAAAATGGCCATATCTCTGGAACCGTAAGTTTAATTATAATGGGGTTTTTAGCAAATTAAAGCTCTGAGAATGCTTTCATCCTCTTCCCAGACACCAAAAGGCTGGCTATTCCTCTGTTTGTACAGAAAATCCTACCTGGAACTCAGCTGATCACCAAGTGACACAAACCTGATAAATGCAATTTTCAAAACTTTTAAAGTTAAGGCCACCAACATCTGTGCTGCCTTTATATTTTGATACCCTACTTTTTAAAAAATCCAAGGTAATTTTTTTTAAATATGATCAAAATAACACACTTTTTTTGTATTATGTTCTTTTACTTCCTTCTACCAGACCAGTTATGCAAGTATTACACTACCAAAACCAGTTATGTAAGTATTACACTACCAGCACCAGTTATGTATAAAGTATTACACTACCAGAACCAGTTATGCAAGCATTACGCTGAGATCAGGTAGCTCAAAAGTCACAGGTTCAACTCGAGGCTATTCCAATTGAAATCCATACACCCCCTATGGAACACATGCCCTGTTGCTAGCCGAAGTGCCGGCTAATTTTCCTATCCAATTCATGAATAAGAGCTCTGGTTCAGGCAGGCGCGTAGCGAGATGACAAAAAGTGGGGTGCCCAAAGTTACGGGAAGCTGCAAACAATTTCAAAACAGTGCAAAAATTGCATAAAGTGCAAAAAATTGGGACGCGCCTGGACTCAAGACACAATCTTTAGTGAATGCGAGGGACCTGGAAATAAGCTACAGGCAGGTGGTATGCGCCGTGCATTCTTTAAATTCAGTAAATTTCCACACTTTATTTAAAACACATGAAATATCACAAACAAATAGGCCTATATTAATAAATAATACAAGCTAAAACCGTTGCGGTTTGATAATGAACCCCACAAAACTAACCGAGTATATGGAAAATGCCATACGGCCGGGCGGTTTCACAAGTTGCCGGCTCTATCATGCCACTCATCGCCTGGCTACAGGGATATCACCCCCTAAAATATGTTGTCTTTTTAGGTGTGTGTGCTGACTGGCTAGTGTCAGTGCTGGTTGGCCCAGCCGGTGACGGCCAGCGTAGCTACAACCCTGAAGACATTGAAGACATGATCTTCCATACAGGGATTGTGAATTTCAAATGGGGCTACCTGAATGAGTGTATGAATTTCAACTGGACTCTAGCCCACCATGAGCTCACTTGGTGATTAGCTGAGTTCCGGGCAGGATATTTTTTTACAAACAGAGGTCAAATTGTACCATTGTTAGTCATTTTAAGGGCTGGGGTATGAACGTTTGGACAGTATTTATTTTGGGACATTAGAGCACATATCGAATTGCATTCTGAATATGAAGAATGTCATTCTGATATCAAATAATTTTGATTTTTGAAATTACAATTTAATACACATTTTATGGCAAATCATTAAAATTGATATTTTTGATATTTAACAGTACTTGAAGTAAACTTTATAAATCTGATGATTGATACTTAAAGTGTATGTAGGTGGGATGAAAAGCCGACGATCAATTGAAAATTTTGACCTTTCGTATTGAAGATATGGATTTTTTTTCCCAAAACACCCAAAAAAATTAGGTCTTTTTGGGAAAAAAAATCCGTATCTTCAATATGAAAGGTCAAAATTTTCAATTGACCGTCGGCTTTTCCTCCCTGCTACATACACTTTAAGAATATATCATGAGATTTATATAATTTACTTCGAGGACTGTTATATATCAAAAATTTGAAATATATCAAATTTTTATAATTTGTCATAAAATTTGTATTTTATTGTAATTTTTAAAAATGAAAATTATTTGATATCAGAAAGACATTCTTCGTATTCAGAATGCAATTCGATAGGTCTGAGGTGCTCTCATGTCCCACAAAAATACTGTCGAAACGCCAAAACGCTCATTTTGGATCCCTTAATGACACTTTTTACTCTTTGCGTCCCCATAAAATGTCTGCGGGGAATTCCCCTCATGCCCCCTGGCTATGCGATTGTGTACAACCCACACATCTTACAATGTCATGCAAGCGTTACTAATAATTCACTAATGAAACTAATAGACACAAAAAGAAGGATTGTTCACATCAAAATATTCTGCAGAACTAAAGTGCAAATTTTAAATGATCATGCTGCTGTAATAATTTTTTTGTATTTTGACATTTTGATGACATTTTAGAGACCTTTGTTACCTTTAGCAGCTTCAGAAACCTTTTTTATAATATAACTTACACACCACCCACAAGCTACAATGTATGTATAATAACAGGTGCCGGGTGTGTTTAATTGTATGATGCATCATTCTCTTAATGCTATGTATGTTAGCCATAGGCTTCAACATAAAAATGTCTCAAAAATTAAGTACCACAGAACAAATACTAGACTCATTTTAATGCATTTTCCATGCTGTTTCTAAGGGACCGTTCACAAACACTTGTAAGGGGGGCATGATGCAAAAAGGGGGGCCCTGAAAAATTTTGACCCTCCTAAGGGGGGGCCTGAAAAAAATGACCACAAATTTTCCTGGAAAAATTAAGTTTATATGCTTTTCTATGGGGTTGACCCATAATTTTCATGTCAAAAGGGGGGCCCTGAAATTTTGAGGTCTGTAAAGGGGGGCCCAAAAATGTTGCGATGAAATTTTTTTTGCATCAGGCCCCCCCAACAAGTGTTTGTGAACGGTCCCTAAATATGGTCATGAAAATGTACTGCTCCAACACTAATGGCTGCACCCATCCCCCAGGTAATGAAATTTATAAATCTGAATTGCCTCAAGCAGTTTACTTGCATTCAGTATACAATTAGGGTCTAAAACCAAGTGAATTACCAATTTATTCTGAGCACATCCTGTTTTGAGCATTTGAAGTAAATGCAAGGTCAAGCTAGAAAGACCCAAAAATCCCTCTTCAAAGACAAAATAGGGGGCAAACTTGTAAGGGGTGGTGCAATAATTATGTGTACCCCCAGGGTGGTGAATTCTCAAAATGGTCTGCCAACAATTGCTTGCCCCTCCCTTTGGCTGTGCCAAAAATCTTTGCCCCCCCTTCGATGTGCCAAAAACCTTTGGCCCCCTTACACATGCAAGATTTTGGGAACCCGAATTTAAAACCTTAAATTGTCTTATCATATAATGCGAGAGCAGCGAGAAGGAAATTGTGCATATTTGAACGTGTTCCTCACGTTTTCCTTTTACGAAATAGAAACGGTACCCAAAATATCTGTGCCAAAATTGCTTGCCCCCCTTCGACCTGCCAAAATCGCTTGACCCCCCTTTTAACCTGCCAAAAATGCTTGCCCCCCGTTTGGCCTGCCAAAAATCTTTGCCCCCCTATAATTCACCACCCCAGGGTACACATAATTATTGCACCACCCCTATTAGCTCCGCCCCAAAAAGGCTACATACATCTCAAGTTTTGCTATCTACTGAAGATAACACAATGATTGGTTGCGATGGCACTTTATGCCTATCACCCAACACTACATAAAATGTATAAACATTAATTTGAAAATGCACCTCTTATCAAGTATTATCTTATCAAGTTATTAAGTGTCATTTCTATGTACCCTATGTATTATCATATTCCCTAAATACGTAAAGTATCAATTTTCTATACTCTAAACCACTTATATTTGAGACAAAAGTCCTTTAAATATTACAACTGGGAAAAGGTCCGAAAGTTTCCATGATTTCATACAATTTTTGTTTCTCATAGAACCCTTTTATATATGTATGATTCATTGAGCAAGAATTATATACCGTTTCTCAAATTTGCTTATTTTATGGCTGCTGAATTTGACAGTGTTATGACACGCCATAAAAATACTGTGGAATAAAAAAAAATGCATTTCGCATTTGTTTTCAAATTGTTTTCAAATCGGCCAAAGCTTTAAGACAAACCTTATTTTTGGCCTTATCATTATTTTCTATTATTATTAGCAACTGGTCAATGACCAGTGGGTTCTCAAGAGCAGCAGATGTTTCTCAAGATCAGCAAGTTGCACATCACTGGAAACTTACTTAGACCTAACAAAAATAAAAATTTGTTTCCTGTAACATGCTGAAAAAGAAAGTCAGTAGGTAGGAAAAATTGTTTATTTTGTAGAAAATATTTGTATTTGTTCTAAAACAAACTAGAATTTCGCGGTTATCGACCTGCGCGGTTCTCGACGCAAAGCGTCGGCCGCAATGCCTCCACCTTGACGCCCATCATTTTAACCAGTGCAATTTCACTTGACCCCAAAATGACCTTCACATTCTGTTTCCACCAAATTTCATGAACCTGCAGCAGTCTATGGCGATTTGACCCCACATGACCCCCAAATGACCTTAACATTTTTGGCTTGTTTCAGTGGTCATCCCCACAAAATTTCATGAACCTGCGACAATCTATGGAAATATGACCTTGGATGACCTTGGATGACCCCAAAATGACCTTGACATTTTTGCCTTGTTTCAGTGGTCATCCCCACAAAATTTCATGAACCTGCGACAATCTATGGCAATTTGACCTCGGATGACCTTGGATGCCCCCAAAATGACCTTGACATTTTTTTCTTCCTACAGTAGTCGTTCCCACCAAATTTCATGAACCTGCAACTATATATGGCCATTTGACCCCGGATGACCTCAAATGACCTCACAATGACCTTGCGATTATGCAAATTTTGCGCTGAAAAGCAAATCAGGTCAAGAACCTCTGGCTGTGCTACTCTCTGCCAAGTTTCATCACTGTAACTTGTACAGATCTCCAGATAATCTGTGCACAAGGTTATTTTGTTTGATATGCATAAATTATGCAAATTAGGTACTTAATTACCATATTTTGCGACAAAAAACTGCTAAAATTTGGAGACCCCAAATTGCCACCCCTCCACCAAATTGCATCACTATACACCTTACCAGTTGCGAGAAATTGCACTCACAAGCTCGGACGGACGGACACACAGACAGACAGACGGACGGATAACCAGGAAACATAATACCTCCGGTGGAGGCATAAAAATCATAGGTTGCGGAAAAATAAAAGCTGCCAGTGTTTTTCTGGTATTAACATGTACATAAATACATATTAAATAAATAAATCTACCAAGTTTTATTATACTTTGTAAATGATTTATTCCAGGGGTTTATTACACTCAAGAAAACAAAAGGTACCCCTCCCCCTGCATGTTCATTAGGGTTACAGGAAACAAAACATTTTTTTTGTTAGGCTTTATTTAAGAAGCAGAAGATTTCTATTAAATCACAATGCATACAGGCTATGGCAGTAGGGCTATTGAACTTTGATGAGTTATTATTAATGTTTGGTTTTGACACACACACCCACCGGTCAATCACAACCGGGTATATTTTATTAAGTTGAAATTTTGACAGTTATTTTTAATGCAATATTGTAACATTTCTATATAAGAAAAAGATCTAAAATGTTTTTCACGTTTAAATCATAAGACTGGTCACATCTTAAACATCAACAAATTGTTTATAACAGGAAACTTGGTAGAGCCATGCCAGGGGGGTGGTACTTGGATTTATTTTGGATGGGGTGTGCAGCTCCAGCCTCAAAACCCATACCAACTTCTGAGGGTAATTTTGACTTAACTTAGCTTACACTTAATTGGAATGGGAGGGGGGAGGTACTCAGTACAAATGGCCATGTGGCGATGTACTGCAAACATGGGTAGCATTTGCAGCCTTTTGGTATCAATGACCCCTTTTTCTAGGCCAATTTTGGTATACGGATGAATCCTTTTTTTTCAACATTTTCCCTTTTTTTTTCTTCGGAATATTGCAAAATTTGGCCTCAATTTAGCCAAAAATTTTGGGGAAACATTTGTAAAAAATAAGACAATTTGAGTTCAATTCATCCAAAAATTTTGACTTTGGTATATAGATGGGTCCAAATTTCTTGAAAATGGGTATATTGATGGGTCCACTTTCAAATTCTCAGCGGCACACCCCTACCAAAACCAAACTTGAATGAGAACCCCCCCACCCCAGGATTTGAATCAGCCAAATTAGTTGTGTTTGCAAGACAACAGAGCAATTTTGAATTTAAAAGACATCAAATCCGCCATAGAGCAGACAAGATAGTACGAGTATTTTTTTTTCATTTTCTCATTATTTCAGTTTTAATTGACCAGAAAACCTTCCTGACAGTTGTTACTAAGTCTAGAGCCTTGTTTAAAGGGGCATTTCGTGATCCACAGCCTCATCCCCCACTTTTCTCAAAAAAAAAGTTGAGATTTTTATATCACTGGAAACCTCTGGCTACATAATGTTTATGTACAAAATATTTCTTGCAGATTAATTCGTTTTGCAAAGATATCGTGAAATTTGAATTTCGTTCTGGTCTATGGAGCAGTGTAATACACATAATCATGCATAACTCGCAAAAGCAAAATCGGAATCAACTGAAATTTTGGGAATAGGCTTTTTTCGTGAATATGTACTGAAAAATGTCATAAAAAGAGGATGCTAGGATCACGAAACACTCCTTTAACATTACTAATATTATTTCTAATGTTTGGCAAAATAAAACCATATTTCAAAATAGTTGACCTATATCATATATTACAGCATCAATAAATAACCACCTGTTCTGAGTAGGGCCTACTGTAAAAGTAATTTGTGTGTGTGTAATTTTTTGCGCTTTGTAGATTTTGAACTACATTGCTTGTTTTTGATTTCACAATTTTGAGTTTTCTTACATAGACCTATGCATTAAAAGAACATATTTGCGTGTTTTTTATTTTCATGTAGCTGTGTTATGCACTAAAAGCATGAAAATTAATGTACCACTGAAAATCTCCACGCTTTTTTACAGTATTATTACACATAGTGCCATGTGACAAATGGGTTGTTCTATTTATGATCCATCCTTCCCCTATGGATGATATCAACTTCATCTCCCACACCTGGATCTACGCCCACTGTGTGGCAGATTGAAGCCATAATATACGATCTTATAAGCATACCTGAAACAGGGTCTTTATAAAAAAAAAGAGGAAAAGAAGCTGATAATGCTAAAAAAAGCTGAAAACAGCACAAAATTGGGGTAAAATGGCTCAAATTGGGCGGAAAATAAAAGAAAACACATAAATTTCAAGAATAAAAAAAGAGGAAATCAGCTAAGTTTCAGGTTTGTATAAGGCCAAAAAAAAAGTCTGTCTCTGACACATTTGGTAAAAATGCTAAGTTTTTTTGCTTCTTTTTTTATATATATAGAAAATGTGATATTTTTTTTACAGTCAAGGCACAATGTTTATGCACTTTGTATTTTAAATCAAAAACAGGAATATAGTAATATACAATGAATAGTTTGTTTGTCTCTTTTACAATCATGTTGAAATGTATACAAAAAACAATAACCAAACTGCAAAAAAAGTCCAAATTGGATCGTGATATGATACTGAAAATATATCTATAAAAACTGAATATATGAAAAAAAAAAATGGAGTTGAAGTTCACATAGCAATGCGCGCAAGTGTCTGACAGACTTTCTTTTTGGGGGGCCAAATATGAAATTATTAAAAATTTTTGCAATCCTGATTTTTTGGCATATTTGTAATGTTTACACCCACATGTCCCAACTTATTTTACACCTAAATAATCAGCCAAATTTGTTGTGTTTATGTCCGCCACAAAACTCCAAACTTAAAATGGACATAAGCCTCCCCAGCAGTTATTACTAATATTATTTCAGCATTTTAAGTCCCTGTCCCACCACCGTGTTGCACCCTTGGGCAAGGCGCTTTGCCTCGCTTGCCTCACCCCACCCAGGTGCAATGGGAAGCTGTAAGGGGTAGTCACAGACGTTGTACTGATGAACCATGGGCCATTTGTAGGCTGCAAACGTGGTTCCGACATATTCAAATGATGATGGCGGAATAAATGTAAAGCTTTTGAGGCTGTTTACAGCATAAAGCGCTATAAAAAATATCTACATTTTATTTAATAACAAAATTAAAATTTGCGGAAATTGTACATTATGGCTACAAGGACACTCTTCCATAGAGATGGCTATGGAATACCCCACTGCTTGCTCATATTGAGCAGCTGCTTATTAAGACACAAGCAGTGTTCGAATTAAGGAAATATAAATGGTTGTCCCACGGACAACCAGATTACAATTTCTGGTTGTCCGTCTAAGTTTTTGGTTGTCCGTAGGCCTACAAAGGTGACTTGGCTACAGATTTATGGTTGTCCGATGGACAACCGAATCAGTATTTTTGGTTGTCCGGCGACTTTTTTAGTTGTCCCGGGCGAACGGACAACCAAAATTTCGAACGCTGGACACAAGACATGCTTATTTTGGGGTTCAAGTAATAAACCCCAAAGAACTACATGTATTATAAAACAAAATCAATTGCCAATAAAAATTTATTGCATATGCTTGTGCAAGAGATTGATATTTATATTGCGAAGACCACACAAAGACCAAATTAAATGTGCCATAGACGACAAACAATTGCATTTTTCTTTCTTTTACTGTCACATTGTGAAGTGCCATACCGTAGAAACCCGTCTATAAGGAATAGAAGCGACTGTGATGATAGCATATTTCACGCTAGCGCCTCCACAATATTATATCATTATGGAATTTGAGCAAATCATTTACCGACACAAGCAGGTATACAATGTATTATTTATCTTTATTTCAGATCTCACGAGCATAGCTCACTTGGCAAGGCATAAGACTTTGGTTCTTTAGATCGGAAGATGGTGAGTTCGAGCCTCATCACGGTCACACAAACTTTTATAAACAAAATATTGTTCAAACTTTTCATTTATATTTTCTTGCATTTTCTAAAGACTCCTTTCGTGATCATTTTTTTTTCATATTTAGTTTAATTTATTCTATTGTTTTTCTTTTATTGTTTCTTTTCTTTGTCTTTTTTCTTGTTTAATTTTATTTTTTCTTTATTTTTCTTTGATTCATATAATATTGGCAGGATAAGGAGAGGAGGAACTAAAGACCCATTCAGTGATTTGCTCATCCGGACGATCGTAAAAATCATCAAAATTCACCTTTGTCATTGTCATAGATGTGGTAACATAGCCTGCTAGTGGTTCAGCAGAAAACCGTGTGACACATAATATACATTTGGCTACATTTTATTATACGATAAATACTGAATTTATTAAACATGGTAACAAATATTCTCTAGCAGATCGGTTATACGATGGAACTGGTAGGCATAGGCCTATTATAAATTCGGGATATTAAATATCTTCCTGACGCGACAGATCTGCGCATGTGGTCAAAGACGATTCCTTATAGCCACAGACCGTCCGCTGGAATTAGTTGAACATGAACCATTCGCTATGGCTGTTGGTCGGACCTCTCATCTCTCCACATCGATTGTGACCTATAATCCCCGACATTGCCATTATGAACTCACATCCTCCTGTTTTATTCCAATACACTGGCGAAATTCGTAATAATCGGATTAACTACCATAGCAATAGGTGAAAACAATTTTTGAATATACCGCGTTATACACTGATACGTTCAGGCGGTACCTCTTCATTGAACCATATCATGCTGCACCTGTAAGATCTTTGAAAAGACCAGTATTGTATTCAATCTATGATTGCAGACATACACAGTACAGGTGATGAGTGTAACCTGCTTGTAGCGCAGCGCGATATGTTCAAAATTGTTTTCACCTATTGCTATGGTAATTAATCCGATTACTACGCAACTTCACCAGCGTATAATGGCCGAATATACTCTGACCATCTCTTGGCTTGTTGGATTCGTCTATACTACAATTCGCTGGCGAAGTGACGTAATAATCGCAATAACTACCATCAAGCAGATTGCACTAATCACCCGCGTATGTCACCAAACATAGATTGAATACCACTCTTTTCATAAATACTAATCTTACATGGCGAGTGATTAGCATTTCTTTGACAACTATGGTTTAATGCATAGGTGCCACGTGAACGATGAAGTGCAGGGCTATATATTCAAATTGTATTCATCAATTGCTATGGTAGTTAATCCGATTAATTACGCCACATCGACAGCGAATAGCCTGTAGTATGGGTTCAAGTGGAACAGAAAATAGTGTATGTCCATTGCTAGCTATGGTAATTAATCATGTTAGTGTTTACATCACTACTTCGGTGAAGACAAGAGAAGTGTGCCTTCTCTACCAACGCCTGTGATATAACAGGTGCAAGCGAAACAAAATTGAATGACCAGAATAGTTTCCTTTGTCAGATGAATTGATTGAAGTTTTTGAAGACACTCTATTCTTGATGGGACAATAGATTCAAATATGGAATAATTATTATTCCTCATCTAGTTTTTTTTGTTGAAAAAACTGCAATTGTGGCAACAGAACAATATTTATTTTGATTTCATTTCAAGTAGAAACAAAATCGTGCTTAAGCCAAAAACGCACCCTACCTACCATTCCTCAAGAATTGGGATGGCACAAAGGTGCAACATAGGTTTTTATTGCAAAGAAGAGGACAGACAAGTAGTTACAACACATCTGTCTAACCGTGGGTTTCGCTATTATTTAGAATAAATGCTTTTACTAGTTTCTATAAAACCACAAAATTACTAAAAAAAACTAAAAAAAAACTAAAAAAAATAAATTAAAAAAAAATACACACCTAAAATTAAAAGTAGAAAGGTAGATTTGAAGAAAGATAAAAGAACATGTCAAAAAGTTAAAATTAAACGAGAATGAAAAAAAGCGGAACCGGTGCCCGGACCATGCTCTCTTCAGCATGTCTTCAGTTCCAAAGTCTGACGCTCTATCAATTGAGCTATACGATCCTGATATACTGAAACAGTCGTTATTATGTCAATACAATTGATTGGTGTTACAACATACTTAGATGGAATGCATAGCCACCCAGTGCCAGTATATATTTGTTCAAACTCCAAATACAACAAGCAACCAATTTTATTGAGGGCGTTTCTTAGGTATATCCTTGTAGACGGGGTTTTACGGTAGTGGAAGTGGAAGTTCAATACCTTTAGAAAATATTTCTCTGTGATGACTAATGTTGATTTCGGCTTAATACGTTGTATTTTCACTTAAGAGGATACATGATTCCGCTTGATTCATTGTGCACCAATTTGACCCCCTAGCTTACTGAATAAATACTGCGGTTTTCCGATCTTGATTTGAAAAGGTCTTTAAAGGCCCATTCAGTGATTTGCTCATCCGGACGATCTTAAAAATCATCAAAATTCAGATTTTGGTACCTTTGTCATTGTCATAGATGTGCTAACATAACCTGTGAGTGGTTCAGCCGAAAGCCGTGTATTTAAGACAAAATAAGACATTTTACACGAATCTGTAATTTAGATACTGACAGTATCTAAATTAGCTACATGTATTTGAATGGGGCTTCAACTTCGTCAGTACTGCTGTTTTCTTCGCTTATTGCCAAATGTGTGTAATTTCAAAAATACCAAATGACAATTTGAATGACTTGTCCTTCACTTTTAAGCAATGTATAAACAATTTTATTTTTTTTTACACTTGCGCTGGGATCACTGAATGGGTCTTTGTGGACATGATATATGGATTTCCAATGGAATACGCCACTGTTTGATCACAGATGAGCAGCTGCCATAAGACATGCTTATTTTGGGATTCAAGTAATAAAACCCAAAGAACTATTATAAAACAAAATCAATTGCCAATAAAAATTTATTGCATACGCTACAGTTTGCATAACTCAATATCAGCTTCGGCAACTTACTTTCTTTGCCCAGAATAGCATAAAATCTATGAAGAAGTGATTAATTTTGGTTTGGGTTCATTGCCAATTCATTCACATTTATAATTGGGGCATGGGTAAGATGGCTCTGATGTAGCCGTTTTTAACCGCTGTCATGCATCTATCGTCTCAAATAACACAGGCAACATCATTATTTTAAGTGTTAAGAATTATTCATATTATTCATATCATACAAATGGCAGTCACATGCTGGATTTAATACATGGTGATTTACAATGAAAACACAATTAAAGGTAAATGAATATGTATTCATAACCTCCGCGATTCACGCCATATGTGCGTCCCAATCAAATTGGTCGTTAGATGATTTACGCACACCGCGGTGTACCGGTGCGGAGGTTATTGATATCCATCAATGACCTCCGCGTATACTTACGTGGTACAATGTCTTCCGCATGTGCGTATCTGTTGCGCCGGAACACTTCACGCGCACGCAAATACCATATTTGCACATGGCATGATTGCGCAGTGCTGTAATTGGCAAGTCCGGTTTAGTCTGTTCGACTTCGACTTTTTGAAGGGCGAAATATAAGTTTTGATAAAAATTGTTTATTTCAACAAATTTCAGAGAATAAAATCTTGAGATTTGGTTGAGTGATGAGTTAAAAATGATGGTTATGAATTCGGTTAATAACTTTGCATCAGTTATATGTCGGGCATTGTGAAAAATCTAAACATTTTGCTTTGGACCTCGGAATTCCGAGCCCTTAACCGTGCCCTCAATTATAAATATGAATGAATTGGCAATGAACCCAAACCAAAATTAGTCACTTCTTCATAGATTTTATGCTATTCATGGCAAAGAAAGTAAGTTGCCGAAGCTGATATTGAGTTAAGCAAACTGTAGCGTATGCCAGTGCTGTATGGTGCAAAACCTAATTGAGGAGCCAATGGCTCCTAACTTTATAAATTTAGGTGACCAAATTTTGCTCCCAGGTAAAAAATCTGAGGTGCCAACTGAACAGCCATGTGCGTTTAATGTTCATAGCTGCTGTACTCAATCTATTGAACGCTACATACTTCATACACAGCATGTACAGTGTTACAGTACATGTAGGCCTATATGTTTTCCAGGAAGTCTCCATTGAGACATTATAAATGCATATATTCATAGCATACATTCATACTCTTGAATGCTACATTACATACATATTTTGCATTTGCTGGCGATTAAAAGCTTCAATACATGAATAGTTGGTCGCCATTGGCGCCAGGGATTAATATTTAGTCGCCATCAGAAAAAATCTAGTCGCCAATGCGCCTAAAATGGTCGCACCGTACAGCACTGGCGTATGCAATAAATTTTTATTGGCAATTGATTTTGTTTTATAATAGTTCTTTGGGTTTATTACTTGAATCCCAAAATAAGCATGTCTTATGGCAGCTGCTCATCTGTGATCAAACAGTGGCGTATTCCATTGGAAATCCATAAACCCCCTATGGAAGACATGTCCACAAAGATCTAAACATTTTGCTTTGGACCTCGAATTCCTCGGTTCCAAAGGCAAAATGTTTAGATTTTTCACAATACCCTCCAAATAACTAATGCGCAGTTATTAACCTATAATCAACATTCAAAATTAAAGAAAAAATACATCATTAATATTTTTACAAAACTACACAAATATCCAAAGATGGCTCTGACGCACAGATATTATATAAATAATTTATAAATAATATAATTATTATTCCAATCACATACATAAAATAAACCACCCACTCTACCCCTCTCTAAAAAAACCCCTGTCACATAGACCAATGATTATAAACCCTACAACTCTCCCCCATCAAGATACAGCACATACAAACTCTCATTGCCCCCATTCCCCAAAAATATCCCAGACCAAAACCAAACTAAAATATTATGACTTAACCCCCTCCCCCACCACTTTATCAGCTAAACCAAATCACAGACCTAGAACAACTGTCACCCTCCCTCTGCCAAAAACTGGAAAATATACGCAATATACCCTAACCTTAAACATCTAAACAAATGTCATATTGAACAGGAATATTATTATCGCATCAGACAATTTGTGACTTTTTTTTTGGTTGCTGTTAATATTGCTGTTGATTAGGAAAAAATAGGGAAAAAAAAACACCTCACAATACTTGCTACCAAAATAGAGCCTATACTTTGCGTCACTTTGGTATTGGTATTGACGTCAGTGTTTTTCAGGAGATTATGCTGCAATGTAAATGAAAAAATGGCCTTGTACACATGTGCATAATGTTCTGTAGGGCAAGGTTAGCTTCGCTAACAGACCCGAGGTGTTAATGATCTAAACACAGCAAAAGATAGAGGGCGATATAACCATTTCTGTGTGGTGCGTTAGGGATGTAGACCACCAAATAACTTCTCCATTTAAAAGCATGTAAAAATCAACTTTTTTACCTGGCGCTTTCTACACCGCCTGACAATATTTTTCACTTTTTTACGTCATCATTTAAGCTTCAATTTTGCTTAACTTTACAGATTCAGTTTTTTATCAAAAATGTTGAAAAGCGATGCCGAAACTAGCATTAAAACTTGTTTCGTTAGCAGTAATTCGGACAGGGCTTACTTTTCTATAAGTCATCAATAGGCTAGCATCTTTCATTTAAATCAGAATATGCCAACCTTATGAAGAACATGGTCCTTAAGGACACCACATTGTCTCCAGTAGCCATATACTTTTAACCGGAACTCATCACCATTGCACTTTTCGCGTAATGATTTGGTGTAATGCGCCCTTAGCTTCACTAACAGAGCCCAAGGTGATTATGATCTAAAGTATAGAACACAACAAAAGATAGAGGGCGAGATAACTATTTCTGTGTGGTGTGTTCCAGGCGGTGGCGGATGCGATATCGCCATTTTTGATGTCGCCATTGGATTAACACATAATCATGAAATCTTCACAAACAATTCTAAATTTGTTATCTGGTGTCAAAGCAAAATTATCTTACTCTAAAACCGTTGGGGTTCGACAAAGTACCCCACTGTAAGTATGTTGTTTTTTAATTTATAACTGCTAACCGTCTATTTTGAATGGGGCTGTCAGCCTTGTATTTTCGCCAGCCTCGAACGTCACATGTCCTATGCTGCCAGGTGTGTTCCAGAAAACATGATTTCAATTGATAAGGTGACTAAAAAACACCTGTTCTACAGGCCCAAGCCAGGCCTGTATGCAGGGGGGTGTCGCACCCCCCAAATTGGCAAAAGTATACAAAAAGTCCCAAAAATTACAAAGTGCGAGTATAGCGTTTTTGGGGAAGAAAGTTTTTATTGTTTTTAATATCTTGTAAGAAGAGCCCCAACCTCTTGACCAAAATATGCATTCTGTGAATGTATCTCGCTGTTCCCTTCTATCTCAACTTTTGTGGTACAAGTAGTACATAACACAGACTAGCTCTTTTCACGTTCATTCATGTATAAATTTATGCGCAGCCTTCAATGCACAACAAAATAATAACTCTTGGCCCACTGAAATTGTTTATTTGCATAATAAATACAATATTGGTCACGCTGAAATTCTAAGATCTTGCAGGAACATATTGCTCTAAATTATTATCTTATTTTTTTATTTCTCATGATGTTGATATACATATGAATTGTAATATATCACAATTTACTTATAAATAATAATGAAGCAGCCTGATTTTATCCATATGTTTAAAAACCATTAAATTTGTAATACTTGATTCAGAGTTTTTTTCTGAGAACAACAGTATACATTCTGTGCATTGAGAGTGTTTCTCTCAAAGTGGGCACATTTCATTTCATGACGCAACTTTTTTCTAGGTCAAATCTGTCTCTGCTCAAGGAACTCACCGCTTACAGTTGGTTTTTGCGGAATATCAATTTTAAACGTCTTATTTTCTCATAAAAAGGAGTCATTTTCATTGTCCTCATAATATTAGCTTGCCAATGATATGATGTTGTCCAAGCAATATATATATGCCCTTTAAAGCTCGAAGGGAATTGATTTTGACAAACATATTTTGAGCAAAATTTAGAATATTTTCAAAATATGTTTGCCAGACATTTTTTAGATTTTTCAAGCTTTCGGTGATTTTGATTCAATTTGATTGGGATGTACAATCATACATATAGGCGGTTACCCATATTTGGCGGTTCTCGGCCGGGCGCGATTACCTGGCTGATGGTGACTCTACCCACCATGTTTCATGCCCATATGACAGTTTTTACTAATTTGACCTCAGATGACCTCTGGTTACCCCAAAATGACCGTCCAAAAATTTGGCTCTAAATGTTGACTGTACCCACCAAGTTTCATGCCCATACGACAGTTTTTACTAATTTGACCTTAGATGACCCGTGGGTGACCTCAGATGACCCCAAGATGACCTTCCAAAATTTTGGCTCTGAATGTTGTCTGGACCCACCAAGTTTCATGCCCATATGACAGTTTTTAGTAATTTGACCTCAGATAACCCCTGGGAGGGGGCCCCAGGGTCAGATGACGTAACGAACATAAACTTCTTCTTACCAGGACAGAACTACACCCACCCACAGAGTTTGGGCCCCATAAGACCTATGACAGCCTCACACGACAGTTTTTAGTAATTTGACCTCAGATGACCCCTGGGAGGGGGACCCGGGTCAGATGACTTAACTAACATAAACTTCTTCTTGCCAGGACAGAACTACACCCACCCACCAAGTTTGGGCCCCTGCACGACCTACAACGGCCTCACATTAGCAGTCACAGACAGACAGACAAACAGACAGAGAGACAGAGAATAGCGTATTATTATATAGATATGTGACATGATCAAGGGGAATGAGTCACATGTCGACCCTGGTCGAAAATGAGTTTTACATAAGTTTCTAAAGAGGACATATAGAGCTTTCATAAACTGAAAACCCCGTGTTGATACGACTTTTCTTTGTGAAATTACGTCAATTTATCAATCACTGAAAACAATAGCAAACAAAAGAATTTTAACACTTTTTTTGCCAATATTTCAAAATTAATGCTAGCGACATCCGACTCATTCCCCTTGATCATGTCACATATGGTGTGACACAAGGCGTTTATGAATAACCATCAAAGCATTATCTCTCTATATGCAGTCAAAGATGCATGTTGTGACTTTTCAAATCACACCAATAGGTTATTCCAGCTGAAATTCATACACCCTCTATATTACATTCATCTTCCACACACAGGGTGTATATTTCAAATGGACCTTTTCACATTGGGCTATTACAGTTAAAACCTATACACCCTGGAAGACATGACCTTATTCTCCAACACAGGGAGTGTAAATTTCAAATGGGTTTACCTTGGATGACTGTATTTGAAATAATACACTCATTGTGTGAAAGATCAAGGTCATCTCTTCCATAGGGGGTGTATGGATTTCAACTGGAATAGCCCATTTCAATTTGATGCCATGTACTTGTTTGCTTGATTTGGTCATGTCACATTTCAAGCCTCGGGGCATTTTTGAGTCTCTTTATGTTTCTTCGGTGAATTAGAATTTGTTAACAAAACAGACCACTATGAAAGTGGTAATTTGTGTTTAAAATTAACTTCCCTATTATCACGCTCAACATACCGTATTGTCTGTATTAACGCCCCAGGGGCGTTGCATTTTTCTAAGTGGGGGGGGGGGGCGTTTATTACAAGTGAATTGTCAATGAATAAAACTTAAAAATCAGGTTCAATTTTGGTGCTCTTGTAGAAAGGAGGGATTTACAACTATACTAATACTTCCGTTCGTTTCCCGGTTGAGATCCAAGATGCTGGTGCGCATCGGAATACAGTATTTAGAGGTTAATAACTGCGCATCGGTTATTTGGAGGGCATTGTGAAAAATCTAAACATTTTGCCTTTGGAACCGAGGAATATATAATATATTCCGAGGCAAAGCAATATGTTTAGATTTTTCACAATGCCCGACATATTATCGATGCAAAGTTATTAACCTCATTCATAACCGTCACTTTCATCTCTTCACTTTACAAAATAACACAAATTTTTCCTCAAAAGTTTGTAAAAATACACAATTTTTATATACATCTTCCCTTTCCAAAAATCGATCAGGCTAAAACAGGACGACCAATAACAAAAATGCATACCACAATTTGTGCAAATATGGTAGCGCGCAATCCAAATACGGCAGCCAGCGCGCGCGCAGTTTGTTCAACGCACTATACAGCACACGCGGAGGTTACTAATATTTTATTTTGAACAATTACGCATTTTGTGGTCAATTGTGAGATATTAATGACCTCGATTTGCGTTCTCGTTTTCACAAATAGCTAAATGTAATTGGACCGCACGCATCGCGTTTATTAATGAGGTTATGAATATCATGTTAAATACTAAGAAATTACATCTGCAAGTGCATATTAAGCAAGAATATAATTTACTTAGTGACATTTTTAATTCGACAATGAACTGGATGGAAGTTTCACAATAATAGGTTTTATCCATGCAATTTAGCGATCGTCACTGACATGACTGATTCATGTTTTAAGCTTACTCACACGATATGGCATGGAAATATTTGCATTTGTGTCCATTTTACATTGAAAAAATGGAGGCATTTATTAGAGGGGGAGCGTTTATTACAGACAATACAGTATACCGCAAAAATATTTTTTAAAGTGCAAATATATGTTCTTTTATGTAAGAAAATTCAGCATCACAAATTTCAAAACAAAGCGCTAAAAATTACCACCCTTTAATTTCAATGAGCTAATCCAGTTGAAATCCATACACCACCTATGGAAGACATAACCTTAAGGGCAGAGTAATGGGAGAGAACATGGACCTTTTCGAGCTTCATTATTTCTGAATTGTATGTCCAAAGTATATAAAACTATACATATTTGGAAAGGAAATGAGTCAAGGAATCCCATGGTGACGTCAGATTTGTTCAAAAATCTCAAGTTTTTGAAAAAATCACAAAAATTCACTTTTTTACCCCAATTTTTTTTGTGACAACTTAGAAAAAATTCCGTTCGGAGTAAAAAAAAAACAGTTAGCTTTTCATGGAGAAGAGACATGAACTTAGGGAAGGTTTTTTATTTTTTTGAAATTGCCTTTTTTTCAAATATTGAAAAAAAAAACATGTGAAAAAAGCCATTTTGCACTCTATAAAGCTAAAATTGCACATAATGGTGTATATTTTTTTTTTTTTTTTATATTTTGAAAAAATGAAAAAACTTCCCTAGACTTTGATGTACTCTAAAGGATAGTGCAAAAAGTTTACCCTTTGCTTGCATATTTTTCGAGTTATCTTGTCACTAATATCGCGCAATATTTTCAAAAGTGAACTCTGAGAAATCGACGTTTTAGTAAAAAAATGTCAAAATTATGCACAAAACGCCCTTAAATTTTAAAACGGTAAGACTTTCACACTTGTAAAAGCTGTATCTGGTGCATGGTCTAAATATGCATCTTTTTGCACCAATGAATCTATAATGTCTGCTTTCAGTGTGCCAAAATTCAAAATAATTAAAAAATCCAAGTGGCATTTTGACTGCAATTTTTTGTTTTGTTTACACCACATTTGCTGGCGTTAACAACATACCGAATGCGCCTTGACTGCGTTGGACATACGCCAGCAGAGTTGCGCCATCGCCACGCGGACGCTTAATCGCTGCGTAATCACAATATTTCGCATTCACAAGCATTTCTGCCTCATTATTTCCGCCAATTTACTAAGCTGTCTTGAGCCATGTGACTTTTTAGAGTTGAAAAGAGTGAAATAAATCAAGCAAAAATACTGAATAAATATTAGCAAGTTGTAGTTTATCAGTTTCAAGTGAAAGAATACATCTTAGTGTTGATAAATATCAAACAATCTCAAATTCGGTCGTGGACGAATGTGACATGTGTCTTCCATTACTCTGGCCTTAAGCTTCCACACAGGGAGTGTGAATTTCAAATGGGGTGACCTGATTAGGTTACTCCATTTGAAGTCTACACCCTCTGTGTGGGAGATTAAGGTCATGTCCATAGAGAGTGCACAAATGTCAACTGAAATAGCCCAATTATATCAAATTAACAGAATCTAAGGATTATTATGTACACGTTTCTAAAATATCTACACATAACACCAGTTTTAATAGGCCTTCATTGCTGGAATTTCACCTATTATATCGCTAAGGCAAGTCTGTTTCTCAGACACCCACACGCATTATGTGAACTCCAATTATGCTATGCGTTGGCTGTAAAATTCACTGTATTTTTCCCCCATATATTAATTTTTTTTTTTTATATTTTCGGTATCATTATATCGCGATCCAATTTTGTCTTTTTTTGCAGTTTTTTTACGTATTTCACCATTGATTTTAAAAGAGATATATATAAAACTATTCATTGTGTATACATGTATATTATGTTTCTTTTTTTAATACCACAAAGTGCATAAACATTGTGCCTTGACTGTAAAAAAATATCGCATAGGACTTGATTTTTTACCAAATGTGTCTCAGATAGACTTTCTTTTTTTTTTGGACTAAACTTCTTGAAACATCCCATTGTAATCTTGAACATAATGAGGCCAACAGCCCTCGAATTAACCCACGGCACCCATGGCATTTTGACGTGGGTGCCCATCCCCTCTGCCGTAATGCCCTCAAAATATGTTCTTTACCCAAGGCAGTCACTTGCCGTGCCCTCTATAATGAAGTTGCCGTCGGTGCCCCAGCCATGTCCCTTCATTATAAAATCATCTATCTATGTTTTGTGTGTGTATTCTTCACTTTTGAGAAATTGCCTTGGTGCCCTTCTCAAATTTTCAACAGTTGCCGTAATGCCCTCTTGAAATATTACAAACTGCTGTGCTGCCTTGCATTTTCAGTGAAAATCCAAGGCAATTATCAACTTGCCCTAAAAAATTTGCCGTGCCCCTTCAGATCCTAAATTCGAGGGCTGGAGGCCAATAACAAATCAGATCCTGGGGACGGAGATTCTTTTCATCAGCAGCACAACATAAAACACCTTTTTTAATAGACCTTTATTTCCTTCCGGTTAAGGACATAATTGTTTTCTTCTTCTGTTTAACCCTAACCGAACCAAATAACAACAAACCACAATTCACAAAGCATATACACGTGCAGGTATCCCACATGATTTGATTGAATCATCATGCGAACAGTCATATGGTCACAGAAAGTTTGGCTGGCTAAGGTAGGCTGTGGCAAGGTAGGCCGTGCATGTGTCTGGCACCGAGGGGTTGGTGGTTCAAAACTGCACCTGAGAAAAATGTTTTCTCTTCTTCTTTCTTTCTTCCTTCCTTATTTCCTTCCCCCTCGCCAAATAGCAACTATTTTGCTGGTATTTCACCTTATTATAATCGGTGAACTTCTTGAACCATCCCATTTCCGTTTTAATCATTTTGTGTATTTTCTTTGTCGTATCTCTGCGCCATGAAAATCATTTTTGATGGACACCAGAGAATAACATAATTGTCCTTTATTGTTGTAATTATCATGCAGGGAAATGTTGACTCGTAAAATTATGCTTTAAGCACAAGCATCTATCAGTCAATCATACCGTCTTTTAATTGGGCTATTCAAATTGAAATCCTAACACCCCCTATGGAAAACACAAACTTAACCTCCCACACAGGGACTTTATATTTCAAATGGAGTCATCCATTCAGGTAACCCCAATGGAAATTTACACCACTTGTGTGGAAGATTAAGGTCATGTCTTCCACAGGGGGTGTGTGGATTTCAACTGGAATAGCTAATTGATATTTCCAATGCATAAAGAATGAGAAATAAAAACCACAAGAAAAGCTTACCTGATGGAATGAGTATACTGATGATACACATGGAAAATGCAACAATACAGATGGCTGGAAGCTGTCAAACAAACATAAAAAACAAACATATGTAAAATAAAGGTTGTACCAGAGCAGTGCTCACATATGATATTACATCTCCATTGAAGAATTTCATCAGGAATTCAGAAATCAGATTTAGAAGTTTTACCAATTAGTGGGTTGACGGCGAACCCGCTAAAACCCCACTAATTGCAGTTCTAAACTTGTACGACCGCAAACCTGCTAAAAACCCACTAATTGTTATGAATTCCTGTCGTAAAAGCCTAATAAACTCACTTGTTTCCGCAATCCAATCTATAGCCTTTCTCAAAGGTGAATGCTAACCGATCCTTTGTATGACGTCATGGTGTGATGACGCCCTCTGGATTAATTGGTCATAAATTCACAAATTCTTGCGATGGACGACACAAGAAACACCAGATGGATAAGGGAGTCTATCTGGATCCGGTTAAGATCACAGCCGAATACGAAGGAGAGCCTAATGTAGGGCTGCTAAGAATACGCAATTGCGTTATTTGCGCCGCAATTTGCATATTTTGGCACCAATTTTTCGCGGATTTGGAGAGTCCCTGGACCTGGAAGTTTGTATCCAAATGGGACCAATTTGTAACTTGTGTTCACTTCAAAATCTATCTAAGATAGATAGACTTGTGTACAAAACCAATGCATTTTTATATCTTCAATAGACTATGCAGTGAACATTTTCGCGGATTTGGAGAGTCCCTGGACCTAACATCAAGTGCTACCATCATTAAAAAAAAATGTTGTTTTTTTTAAATTTGGAAAAAAGTTACAAAAAAATTACAAGTTTGTATCCAAATGGGACCAATTTGTAACTTGTGTTCACTTCAAAATCTATCTAAGATAGATAGACTTGTGTACAAAACCAATGCATTTTTATATCTTCAATAGACTATGCAGTGAACACAAGTTACAAATCCGTCCCATTTGGATACAAACTTGTAATTTTTTGGTAACTTTTTTCCAAATTATTTAAAATCAACCACAAATGATTGCAGTACTTCACTCTAGGTCAAGGGACTCTCTAAATCCGCAAACAAATTTTTTTAAACACAATTTTTTATTTTTTTATTTTCTTAATTTTTTTTTAAATTTTCTTAATTTTTTTTGCGTTTTTCGGAAAATCGGGGTGTATTTTTTGGCCTCCAAAATCGCGTATTCTTAGCAGGCCTAGCCTAATGAATGGCCACGAGGGGGCATTCCAACTTAGTCACATTTATGACCAATTAATCCAGAGGGGCGTCATCATCCAATGATAACCATCATGCCATCCAAAAACAAAAAGATCGATTGGCATTTCACCATTGAGAAAGGCAACAGATTGGATTGCCGAAACTGTATGAAAAGTTTTTCTTTGTATTTTACAACAAAAATGTTTAAATATATACCCATCTCTTTTTCCTTGGCATTGGGATACAAGAGAAGCTGAACACTTGACCATTTGTTTGTATCACAAAATCAATTTTAGCAAGAAACAACTAAACAACTTATTATGTTTGATCATTATCATCATCATAATTAGTCGGCTGCTGTACAGGCGACCACAAATTTCCTTCATTTACTACGGTCCTGTGCAAATTCAGCAATGTTTGTTGGAGCATATGAAGGGTCATTCAAAAAGTTCTGCCTCCACCCTCATATCTCATCCAGCTTCTGCATTCAGTAGCCCTTTCACATTTTCCATGATTATAAGCTTGTGAAATGAGAAAATATCTCGAAAACTTGCAACATTTTATGTTAAAGCCTATGGCTAGCACGCAAAGCAAAAAATTGCCAACCTACCAACATAAATCTGACATCTCTGGTCCTTCGTAGCGGGCATGATATTGTGATCCCCTCTGTTTCTTCAACAATGTAATTGCCAAGGAATAAATCTACTGAATCCTGAAAGATCAAATTCAACATGAATGTGTTAGTTGATAAAGCAAGGAAAGTTGATGGTAAGTTTCCCGTCACATATTTTGTTGAGTAATGAAAATTACCGTAATTCAAAATGAGTGTTAAGGTATGAGTTGGTAGTTTCGAGACATCCTGGCTGCTGAGTTGATGTTATTTGTTTGCTGCGCACCTGTACAAGCCAGTAGTATGTCCTTTGTGAATGGCTCATTGTGCCCCCATTTACAAAGGACATACAGACATACTACTGGCTTCAACAGGTGCGTGTGAAACAAAGAACACCAGTGCAGCAGCCAGGATGTCTTGAAACTACCAACTTGTGACTTAAAGGTGGGTAACCTGATTGAACAGCCTCATCACCCCACTTTACCTCATCAAAATGCAGATTTTGGTATCAGCTAAAAGCTTATATTTTTCTCATTAAAACATACTGAAATTAGGCGGTGTATTTATGAAGAAATCAATAAAAACATGTCAAATTATAGTCTCAATTTTGATATATCACTTTAGCGAATAATTCAACAGTTTTCTGATATATTCGGAAATACACTGATTTGGAACTCCTAATTTCAATACGGTAATGAGAAAAATAGGATCTTTCATTTGATACCAGTTTATTACAGGATCATGATGGTTATCATTAATAAAAACACTATAGACTTCCAGTATCACGCTGTATTAATGTCACATTTACAAGGAACATTTAGGTGTTCTTTTTTGCATGAATGCTTGAAAGGGACAACATTTTATGTTATACATAAGTTTTTAAAAATTTAATTTTCCAAATATATCGGGTCATCTTCCTTTAATGCTCATTTCCCGGTAGCGGTCACAAATGCCAAATATATTAATTAAGGTTATACGCATATTTAACAGCTTGTGTAAGGTCTTTATTATTTACACACTAACCTGTCTAAAGCCATCTACAAAGTTATTCTTGTAATATCTGATAGCTGAATTCACACCATCCTTCAAAAGACCCAGCCTAGTCCTTTTACCAGTTCTGCAATCAAAACAAACCCAATAACAACTTCATCAATAGATCTAAAAGACTAAGCCTGCAGTGCTTAAATTACAGTAAATGGTTTTTTTAATGAAACCTGGGATCGCTGGTTTCATTCGCCAATTCCAACATAGAAGCTTTACAATTAAGCGGCTAGGTGGTTTTCATTCATTTTACCTCATTATTTCGGCTTAAAAAATGGTCAGAAAACCTCCTTGGCAGTTGTTACTAGTATGTAATATTTTTAGTAAAGAATAACAAAATCAATATGACCGAAATCATACATTATGGCTTTAAATGTACGCATCTTGAGGGCACAAGAAGACAGGTAAATGCTGACTGGATGGGTGGCTAGGTAGTCACTGATTGGGAACCATGTCTTAGATGCATGTCCTAGCCCAAATATAGTATCTAACATTCTAACCAAACACATTTTGTAAATCAAACTCAAGTTGTGTACCTTGTGAAATCTGTTTTGAGAGCTCCAGTTCCAGCATACTGTAGTGAACAAGCATCTGCATTATCGGCCCAGGCTAATAAGAAACAAGGAAATAAAATATGAGCATAAGATGACATCAACACCATAGTGTGGGTGGTGGATCCCTGTGGGGAAGTTCTTCAGGACTCAAGTTTGTTTGAGTAGGGATGTGTCGCTGAAAATTTGAAAGTGGACCCACCCAAATATATTTTCTTATCATTGAAAAGAACTTTTGCCGTAGAAATGCGTATGTCCATTTTACACATCTGCCATTGCGTATTTACGCAAGCATCGTTGCACAATACATGTGAAAACAGTGATGTAATCACAAATTTTACCATTACTAAAGTACTATATATCTAGTTACCATTTGTTCCATTAAGGGGGCACAACACTAAATCCTTCCGCATTTGGTGTAACCTTGTATAGTTCCGGTTAAAAATAGCGCCTGAGCGAAATATATCAGCCTCTCGAGGGTACTAAATTTAAGTGAATCGTGCTTGTTTTTAATGAAAACACTAGAGTAGAACCTCGACATTAAAAATCTGTTCAAAAAATGTTTCAAATCGATTGTGAATTAGGGACAGGCTGTCGGAATGATATCAAGGCCGGATCTGGTAAGGAGGCGAAATTGTCGGCTGAAATTCGTGAGGGCGCTGTTCAGATGCCCGTAGCTCAAAAGTTCGACTAGATGCCCCCTCAAAAAATAAATTTTTATTAAATTTCAGACTTTATACTTTCAGAAAATCCATACAACATTTTCTCATCTTTATAGGCAAAAGGGTAGAAAAACAAATTTACTTTCATGTGTATTTCAATGGGACGATTATTTAGTGGTGTGCCCCCTTAACCGCCCATGCCCCTATAAGTGCCCACCCAGTGACTTTACAACAAGCAAGCAGTGATATTATTATCTCCCATGCAAATCTGAATCTTGGTCTGAAACATATGGCACAGTGATGATGATGGATGAATATTTTAGGCCGTTATTTTACGCATGCAATTATGTAAACAATGTAGAAATTAAGCGCCCACCCAAAATGACTTTGTTAAGTGCCCTGGGCGGTTAATGGAATGAATATGGTACATATAATTGTGAATCTTTTCTGCACTCAGGCGCAGAGAATCCACAGTCTGAGCTTTTGCATTCATCAGGCGCAGTTCCTTACACATAGCAGTAGATCATTGCTGTGCTCAAGAGACAGAGAGTCCATTCTCGGAGTTGCTGTGCTTTCAGCTTTGACTCAAAATAATATATTTTGTATTATATAATAGCGACCAATCTTTGTAGGCCTAGTATTATAATACTGAGAAGTTTTTACCATATGTGTACATCCATATCAAAAGCGATGCACTTGTCATTGCTACATGTGTCTCATTTCACATTATAGCTAGGAATAAATACCAGACTCATCTCAAGTGGAGGTCAAATCATCCCCAATTCACATGGTTTATAGGAATACAGAGAACATTCCTTAACCATCTGACTTGGGGATGATTTGTGACCTCTACTTGAGATGAGTCTGGTATTTATTCCTAGCTATTATGTAAAATAAGACACATGTAGCAGACGACAAGTGCATCGTTTTGATATGGATGTACACATATATTAACTCCAAATGTACATTTATTATTAAATATAATTATAATACTTTTATTATTTCTTTCGTTCTTAGGGCTCATATTGAAATACCCTACCACGTTTTCACACAGAAAGAAGGCAGGATTCCCCTCGCTAAGCGCGCGCCTTTACAAATGTAGGAAAGCTCGGTCAGGAAAGCACGCTCCTAATTTAAGTCAGTGAAGTGGCTAATTGCAGTGTTATAATCACACAGGATTTTAACAAAAGAAGGCTAGCACAGGAAAGCTGCAGGATGGCGCACACCTTCCTGTGTAAAGGAATTTCAAAAAGAGCCCTTAATATATATATATAGAGTGAAATAAATAAATAAAACTAAACCAAACAAAAATGTCATAATGACGAATTTAGTATAATGTCAAAATATCTGCATATAAAAATTTTACAAATTCCACTATTCCAGGTTTAAGTTTTTTTGTTTTCCACAATGATCAAATGATATGGCTACTATTGGGCAACATAAAAATATGAATTGTTGGGAAAATATCACAGCTGCAAAGAATATGTTAACACAATTTGTTTTTGTGTCCAAATTATCAATATCTTTCTTTGTTTTCCACAAATCTGTTAACACGTGAATAATCAATGATCAAATGCTATACATGTATATGCGAGTTAAAAATGTGAATGTGAAAATATTTCGGTACAGCTGCAAAGAATGCTTGCATTTTTGTTTTTACATTCAAATTATCGATATTTTTCTTTGTTTTCCACAAATCTGTTAACATTAAGGGCTCTGGTATGAGCGTTTGGACAGTATTTTTTGTGGGATATGACAGGACATAAGACATATCATATTGCATTCTGAATACAAAGAATGTCCTTCTGATTTTTTTGAAATTTGTGATATAATATAAATTTTATGATAAATTATTAAAATTTAATATTTTTTCAATTTTGATATAAACAGTCCTCAAAGTAACTTTATAAATTTAATGATATGTAGTACTTATTTAAAGTGTATGTAGCTGGCATGAAAAGCTGACGATCAATTGAAAATTTTATCCTTTCATATTAAAGATATCAATTTTTTCCCCAAAAAAGACCTAATTTTTTTTAGTGTTTTGGGGGAAAAAATCCATATCTTCAATACGAATGTCAAAATTTTCAATTGATCGTCGGCTTTTCATCCCAGCTACATACACTTCAAGAACATATCATTAGATTTATAAAGTTTACTTCGAGTACTGTTAAATATCAAAAATATCAATTTTTAATCATTTGCCATAAAATGTGTATTACATAAAAAAAATCAAAAAAAATCAAAATTATTTGATATCAGAAGGACATTCTTTGTTTTCAGATTGCAATTCGATATGTCCGATGTGCTCTCTTGTCCCACAAAAAATACTGTCCAAATGCTCATACCCCACCCCTTAAAATGATTAACATGAACATATCATATGACATGGTTCAACTACATTCGATATATAAAAATATGGATTGTTTTCGGTGCAGCTGCACAGAATATCAACATATGTTGCTTTTATGATCAAAATTAATCCGAAAATGTAACACTTCTTGTATTTGCAATCAATATTCATTAAAGGTCCGTGACCCGATCGACAGCATCATCCCCCCGATTTTTCTCATTGTTGATGAGTTTTTGGTATCATTTAATAGATTATATTTTTCTCATTACCATCCTGAAATTTGACGATCCAATTTGATGTATTTTCGGAGAAATCAAGAAACAAACAGGCTATACTGGTAGCCACCTTCAACATTCTGGGTAGGAAAAAATGATTCCGTGAATAAGAGCCGTTTTACTCCCATGCCAATTCGCACAAACGGAAATAGTCCGAAATAATGAGGGCGCTATAATGATAAACGCTTAAAACAAAAATAAAGAAATACATAAGGATGAAATAAATACAAAACAAGACCTTATCTTGTTAAGTATGATACGAGGAATATGAAAAAAAATATGAGAAAAAATGTCCCCCACTATAAAATTAATTAATTAATTAATTAAAAATATTATAAAAAAACCCATTTTTTCATTAAAACAAATCCTAAAATAAAAGATAAGTGTAAAATGTATGTGATGATAATATACAAAATTAAAAGGAAATGTATCAGGGTCAAATTAAAATAAAAAGAATGAGATATTTTGTCACAAGAATGATGAGCGTAGTGGTATGGCGAAGCACTCGACGGGAGTGTTGTTTCTGGATGCCGGACCACAATGCAATTCATGCGTATCAACGTATTGGCTTACTAATTGTGCTAATTATTCACTTTTACGCTGAAAATGTTCTCGTTTTCTCACATAGATGCATAAAGGGGACAATATTTGAAATTGAATGTAAGTTTGAAGACAATCCATATCCTAAACTGATAGGGTTACCCCCCTTTAAGGTTGCACACAGGGTGGAAAATTTGATTGGTTTGTAAGTTGTATCTTTAAAAGTAAAGATAATAAGTGCATAAAAGTATACATTTTCAGAAAGGAAATGATGCAAGGAATCCAAATAGCACAGCAGATTTCTGACATAATGAGCCAATATTGGGAGCAAGCCGATTTTATCATTTAAAATATTTGCCGCCCAATAGGCTTCACATGCTCCCCTAAGTTCCCCTAAGACTTTTTAAAATAAATTTAAAAGTTTTATACGCAATTTAAAAAAAATCATAAACACTATTGGTAGTCAATTTTGTTTTGCACACCTGGTCTAATGTCACACCTCTTTGCATTCGGTTACAATGACTCATTAAGTAAGAAAAGATGCAGTTTGGAAAGTTGCACTGCGGTCCATTCAACTCATTTGACACTTGAGTGTTGTTTCAACTTCTTGTTTTAATATGGGTCACTCCATATCATATCAAGGAGGCTCCCCACCTGACCCCCTCAGATTTGCTTTATATTTTACTCATATGTTGTACCTCTAAAAATATATTCCTGTAATTATGTTTGTGTCACGGGGTCATTAAATATGCAAGAAAAATGTAATGTTTTGTAAACTGGCAAGTTTAGCCCCCTAAATTCACATTTTTGTCAGATTAATTATTTTTTGTTGTCACTGATGGTATATATAGGATAAATACAATGCATACCCAAAAATTTGAGCTCACATTTACATTTCGAACAGCGCCCTCATGAAGAGAGAGAGGTCTGAAACTTAAGTTGTAACTTAAGACTAGTTCTGTCATATACAAGGCGGTTCTCGAACCACGAGTCTCGCCTGCTTTTGTGACCACCTGCTTTTGCGATAACTGTTGGTAGAGAGGTAAATGAATTTGGCGGTTATCGGCTGGGCACGATTATCTGGCCGATGGTAACTGTACCCACCAAGTTTCATGCCCATGCAACAGTTTTTACTAATATGACCTCAGATGACCCCTGGTGGCCCTGAAATGACCTAAAATTTTGGCTCTAAATGTTGACTGTACCTCTCGTGCTAAGTTTCATGCCCATACGACAGTTTTTACTAATTTGACCTCAGATGACCCCTGGTGGCCTCGAAATGACCTTCCAAAAATTTGGCTTTAAATGTTGACTGTACCCATCAAGTTTCATGCCCATACGAGTTTTTACTAATTTGTCCTCAGATGACCCCTGGTGACTCCGAAATTACCTTCCAAATATTTGGCTTTAAATGTTGACTGTACCCACCAAGTTCCATGTCCATCCAACAGTTTTTACTAATTTCACCTCAGATGACCCCGAAATGACCTTCCAAAAATTTGGCTTGAAATATTGACTGTACCCACCAAGTTTCATGTCCATACGACAGTTTTTACTAATTTGACCTCAGATGACCCTGGTGACCCCAAAATGACCTTCCAAAAATTTGGCTTTAAATGTTGACTGTACCCACCAAGTTTCATGTCCATACGACAGTTTTACTAATTTGACCTCAGATGACCCCTGGTGACCCCAAAATGACCTTCCAAAATGTGGCTTTAAATGATGACTGTACCCACCAAGTTTCATGCCCATACGAGTTTTTAATAACTTGACCTCAGATGACCCTGAGTGACCTCGGATGACCCCGTAATGACCTTCCAAAATTTGGCAAAACCAAAGAACTATTTCATCAAAGTAATAAATCAAAACAGAAAGATGCTTCCTTTACGAAGTTATCACTCATTGAAAGTGCTACTTTGCTATACTTTACATGGAAAGCGACTATCTTAAAGTCGCTATATTTCCTTAATTACATGACCGATCAAGCTGTTATTGGGATATGTGATGCACAGTTGAAAATTAATTGTTAAAAGATTTGGTGACCTCAGTTGACCTTTGACCTTGTATGTGACCTTTGACCTCACGAAATTGGAAAAAGTATGTTGCGCTTGAAAAATCAAATTTGGCAATACCAAAGAACTATTTCATCAAATAAATCAAAACAGAAAGATGCTTCCTTTACGAGTTATCACTCATTGAAAGTGCTACTTTGCTATAGACGAATCCAAATACACGCATTCCTACACCTGACTAGCAGCCTTTAGTTGGGTAGCCGTCGGCTACAATGCACTCAAAATGTGAAATGATTCGCCTTGGCGGAAATTTTAAACTGCATTCCATCACCCGTTTTACACCTTAGACTGCGAAAACACAGGTAGACAAAAGAAAAACACAATACAGTTCCCTTCGACAAAACACACAGCATGGTCTATTCATTGTTGAAGTTACATAATAATCGGATTAACTATACGCGGTATCTATGCATTGATGTACTTGCGAACAAAAGGACTATGTATATGAATAGATGCGACGGGATTACCTCATGGAATTATCTCCATTATATATATTATTAGCTATTATTCTATTAACCCTCCTCGTCCTTGCATCTTCTCTAGGTGTTAGGCGGCTTTTATTTGCACAATTGGACGCTCAAAACACCAGGTTGGGGCTAGCGGCTACCCAAAGATGTCCGACCAAATCCTGACCATGACTTGGCTACTTGGATTCGTCTATACTTTACAAAGAAAGCGACTATCTTAAAGTCGTCATATTTCCTTAATTACATGACCGATCAAGCTGTTATTGGGATATGTGATGCACAGTTGAAATTTAATTATTAAAAGATTTGGTGACCTCAGTTGACCTTTGACCTTGTATGTGACCTTTGACCTCATGAAAATCTAATCAGGTCGAGTACCTCTGGCCACGCAACTCCCCACTAAGTTACGTCACTGTACCCCATACGGATCTCCAGATAATCTGTTCACAAGGTATTTTGCTTATTACGCATATATTATGCAAATTAGGTACTTAATTACCATATTTTACGCTCAAAATCTAATCAGGTCGAGAACCTCTGGCCCCGCTTACTCCTCACCAAGTTACGTCACTGTACCCCATACGGATCTCCAGATAAGCTGTTCACAAGGGTTTTTTGCTTGATACGCATCAAATACGCATAAATTATGCAAATTAGGTACTTAATTAGCATATTTTGCGCTGAAAATCTAATCAGGTCGAGAACATCTGGCCACGCTACTCCCCACCAAGTTACGCCACTGTACCCCATACGGATCTCCAGATAAGCTGTTCACAAGGTTTTTTTTTTCTTGATACGCATCAAATACGCATAAATTATGCAAATTAGGTACTTAATTAGCATATTTTGCGCTGAAAATCTAATCAGGTCGAGAACATCTGGCCACGCTACTCCCCACCAAGTTACGTCACTGTACCCAATACGGATCTCCAGATAATCTGTTCACAAGGTATTTTGCTTATTACGCATAAATTATGCAAATTAGGTACTTAATTACCATATTTTGCGCTCAAAATCTAATCAGGTCGACACCCTCTGGTCATGCTACCCCCTATAAAGTTTCATCATCATAGCACTTACGGTTCTCAAGATAACGCGCTCACAAGCTTTTTCCGAACACACACACGCACACATCGCACACCCCCCCACCCCTACCCACATAACCCTGAAAATGGGGACATGGGTAGAGATGTAGGAAATTGGGGACAACCTATTGCATGACATTATGCTTGAAATTTTTATTGCTTATGTGTAGGTATACCCTACTTATCAACAATCTGTAGTGGGAATTACAAATTTCAAATTCCTTGTCCTAGTGATTTTTTACATTGGAACTGTGGACACACACCAATACACACTCAATGAGATTTTTAACATGAAATATGGGGATACAGAATATCCCCATTTTAAATGTAAAGTTCTGGAAGTGTGTATGGGTATTTAACATATTAACTGGGGACATTGGAACTGTGGACACACACCAATACACACCCAAATGAGTTTTTAACATGAAAGAGGGAAAAACGGAGTGTGTTCATATAAATGTGAACAACCCTCTCAAGTTCTGGAAGGGTGTGTATATAACTGTTTAAAGCCAATTTTAGCTACTTTAGGAAAAGTATTGAGAACTAAAATGAAATGAAATAATAAGGAACCCTGAAAGTACATTGTATGTTTTAATTCTCCCAGTCCTGGGGTTCTTTCAGATCTGGAAAATTATTCTTGTGCAATATTTGCCACATTTCCTTCAACATGGCAGGATTCCCACAGGAGTCAATTGGGGAAGTAGGGATATCTCCAATTCTCTTTTGATTACATGGGGGTGTGGCAGAATGTTGCAATTGGTCGTATGCCATGAACTGGGTACGCTAAAATGGGGGAGCCATTTTTGTGTCAAGTTTCATTCAAGTTTATTCTTAAAGTACTTGACTGTGTTCAAAGTATTTGGTATCAATTTATTGCTAGAGGTCTGCTCTAAAAATAAAACCATTTCCAGCACATTTGGACTAGTATTGCATTAGTGTTGCATTTGAACTACAGGTTGTCCCAAAAAAAAGAGGCCCCACATTGCGCCCTCTTTTTCTCCTATTTCTGAAACGTTGATCAAATATATTTTGGTATGTAAAGAAACCCTAAATCGTTAGCTTTAATTAAACCAAAACAATTCTTTCAATCGGCTCACAATTTTTGAAGATATGCCCTCTTTAAGAAATGTACCTGCTTTTTCACTCTGTCCACGGATGAGGTTTGGCTACATCAAAGATTTAAACGAAACACACGGTTAATGACATGGATAGATAATAGCATTAGTCTTGGGAAAGCATTCACTATAAGCGAGGATCACCAGCTAGCTTCAAACATCTTCACAACCTCAGACATTGCTGCATTCGCAAGTATCCGCGACAAGGCCTTAAGGATGGTACGCAACGCAATTAATGCAATGAGAACTAGGGCTGAAACCTGTATTCGCCACGGAGGCAACCAGGTAGAGGGCAGAGCAGCACAGTAAACTCACTTCAAAAGAACCAAAGACAAACTAAACAGCCCTTTTCAGGGGTACCTTTTATTCCAAAAAGAGAAATGACTTATGTTGTCAATAAAAAGAAAGCAAGAAATGAGAAAAACATAAGTAATTGCAAGTATAGCAAAAGAAGTCCCATCCCACATCAATTTCGCCCAAATTAATGACACTTAACAAAATCCATAACCCATAAGCCCACCGGTAAAGCCCATTCCCTTAAATAAAGTTGTTATTTTATAAAGTTATCATCGAGGAATGTTTTATATTCATGCATGGTATATGCACTTTTCAATCTTTGAAGTAGCCAAACCTCCTCCGTGGACAGAGTGAAAAACGGATACATTTCTTTAAAAGGACATATCTTCAAAAGTTATGAGCCGATTGAAATAATTGTTTTGGTTTATTAAAGCTAACGATTGTAGGTTTCTTTGCATACCAAAATATATTTGATCAACTTTTCAGAAATAGGAGAAAAAGGGGGCGCAATGTGGGGCCTCTTTTTTTTTTGGACACCCTGTACAAGTGTAGGGAATTGAAGGAAAGGATGTATACAAACAAGCTAAGCATGATTCAAATGTGGTTATTCCAACAGGTTGTGTTCTTTATGTTGGAATAGATATGATACATGAAAACAATAAATTTGTACTTCGGGTTCAAGACCATGAAGACAATATGTGCTCAATATCCGCCTAATAATATACCATATTTAAAGTCACCCTGTATAGTACCATTTTGCATAGAGATGACAAATAATATATGTACTTAACAGAATGTACAAAGGGCCATTTAATTACATAGAAGAAAATGAAGTTTGTATTCCATGACTACACTTACTACATTAAACCTGTTTAATTTTGATGAATTTCGTACTAATGAGTCAAACATGATCACCCTGTATAATATGTTGATCACCCTGTATACTTAATATTTGAGTATAACTATGGGCAGAAACTCACGACTCATGTATTTCTCTTTCTAATGTACATTTTCAGTGATGAAATATAGGACTGCTACTTAAATAAAGAAGTTAATTGATCTTCAAATTAATTTTTTTGCATCAAAAAATACAGTCGAATTTGACCACCCTGTATGATCAACACAGAACACCACCAGTCGTCCCGTCTATGATTTGTTTGTGGGCCATTGTCATATTTTTTTAATCCACATCTGTTTTGACTTGTACATTTTGGGAGAAAAAGATGACTCAGGTATATCAAAATTTCAAAATATGTATTTTTTTTTTATGTTACACCCTATAGGAATTTTACCCGCCCTGAATATTGGATCTCTTTTTGCCGTATCTAACATCCTTGTAATAAGCTTTCCAAAAATATATATGTGTGTGCACTTTAAATGTAAGGAATAAAAGTTATGCTTACTGCAGTACATATTGGTGACGTTTATGTCATTTTTCAGTGTGTAATATTCATGACATACGACCAATTACAGACACTTATTTCATGCTGAAATTGGGGATACATACAAGGATTCTTACTAGTCAATTGGGGAAGTACCGCGAAATAAGGATATCTTCATATTTCTCTTTTGTTTACATAGGGATGTGGCAGAATATAACAATCAGACACTTATTTCATGCTGAAATTGGGGATACACACAAGGATTCTTACCAGTCAATTGGGGAATCGAATTGGACACAAAGGTGTGGCAGAGTGTCGCTCTCACAGACACTTATTTCATGCTGCAATTGGGGATACACACAAGGGTTCTTACCAGTCAATTGGGGAAGTACCGCGAACTGTGAATATATTCATTGGGCATTTAGGTGTGGCAGTGTCACAGTGGCAGGGTTCTTACCAGTCAATTGGGGAAGTACCGCGAAATGTGAATATATCCATTGGGCATTAAGGTGTGGCAGTGTCGCTATCACAGACACTTATTTCATACTGCAATTGGGGATACACACAAGGATTCTTACCAGTCAATTGGGGAAGTACCGCGAAATGGGAATATATTCATTGAGCATTAAGGTGTAGAGTGTCGCTCTCACAGACACTTATTTCATGCTGCCATTGGGGATACACACAAGGATTCTTACCAGTCAATTGGGGAATCGAATTGGACACAAAGGTGTGGCAGAGTGTCGCTCTCACAGACACTTATTTCATGCTGCAATTGGGGATACACACAAGGGTTCTTACCAGTCAATTGGGGAAGTACCGCGAAATGGGAATATATTCATTGGGTATTAAGGTGTGGCAGAGTGTCGCTCTCACAGACACTTATTTCATGCTGCAATTGGGGATACACACAAGGAATCTTACCAGTCAATTGCGGAACTTAGGCACTTACTTCATGCTGAAAATTTGCTATTTCAGATTATCCACACCCCCCCCCCCATTTCCAACTCCTTTTCCTCTCAATATTGCATGGGAATTCCCATCACGAAAATGCCTAGATTGAATGGCTATAATGCCTATTGCTCGGGAATTCCATTGATTTAAATACCTATTGTTTGGGAATTCCCATCAGAAAAATGCCTCTTGCATTGGAAATTCTCATCACAAAGTAAAGTACTCAAACAAAAATGTGCAATTGTATTGCAAAAAATAACCAAAACATGAGATTAAAATTGGTCTGAAACTGGGGTAAGGGCTCTGGTATGAACGTTTGTCACTTGGACAGTATTTTTTATGGGACATGCACATGAGAGCACATCATGCATCAGACATATCGAATTGAATTCTGAATACGAGGAATGTCCTGATGATATCAAATAATTTTGATTTTTTTTTTAAATTTGTGATATAATTGGCAAGATTTTTTGGCAGGCCCAGAGGGGTTGGGAAGTGATTTTTGGCAGGCCCAGAGGGGGCAAATGAGTCCTCGAAGTAAACTTTCTAAATCTAATGATAAATCCAAGCAATCCAGGTAAATCATCCACATAGTAAATTGCTCAACCAGGCCATCCTACACTCATTGCATTATGTTCTGATGTTCTGATCTGATGAGTGTAGGTCGGCCTAGCCTGCTTGGCTTGCCTTCATGAAACAATGTTGTAAACAACAATGTTTTAATCAACCACCAAGTTCATTTTAAATATGAATCTAATGATGAGTACTTAAAGTGTATGTAGCTGGGATGAAAAGCTGACAATCAAATGAAATGTTTGACCTTTCGTATTGAAGATATGGATTTTTTCCCAAAACACCAAATTTTTATTTTTTTGTGGTGTTTTTGGGAAAAAATACATATCTTCAATAGCTACATACACTTTTTATCCCAGCTACATACACTTTAAGTACATATCATTAGATTTATAAAGTTTACTTCGAGGACTGTTAAATATCAAAAATATCAATTTTTAATCATTTGCCCCCTCTGGGCCTGCCAAAAATCACTTCCCAACCCCTCTCGGCCTGCCAAAAAATCTTGCCCCTCCCCCTCCCATGCTAAATTTTTTGGGATCTAAATGTGCAAACCTTAAGGGATCTGGAATGAGCGTTTTGACAGTATTTTTTGTGGGACATGAGAGCACATCAGGATGATCAGACATATCCATAATAATAATGATATCAAATAATTTTCATTTTTTGAAATTCACGATATAATACAAATTTTATGACAAATTATTAAAATTTGATATTTTTCACATTTTTGATATATAACAGTCCTCGAAAGTAAATTTTATAAATCTAATGATATATTCTTAAAGTGTATGTAGCTGGGAGGAAAAGCCGACAATCAATTGAAAATTTTGACCTTCCATATTGAAGATATGGATTTTTTCCCCAAAAGACCTAACTGATCGTCGGCTTTTCATCCTACCTACATACACTTTAAGTACATAATTATCATCAGATTTATAAAGTTTACTTCGAGTACTGTTAAATATCAAAAAAAAATTTAATCATTTACCATAAAATGTGTATTACACTGCGAATTTCAAAAAAATGATATCAGAAGGACATTCTTCGTATTCAGAATGCAATTCTATATGTCTGGTGTGCTCTAATGTCCCACAATAAATACTGTCCAAACGTTCATACCCCATCCCTTAAATGGTCTATATTGTGAGTGCAACAAACAGGAAAATTTGCATATTTTAAGCATACTGCTTTTTAAGCATTTTATTTAAAAGGGGCCCCATTATGAATCGGATAACAACGTTTCCACAGTATTTTTGTGGGACCTGAGAGCACATCAGACATACCGAATAAGTATTCTTTGAAATTTGCGATATGATACAAATTTTATGGCAAATTATAAAATATTACTATTTTTTTCATTTTTGATATTAACAGTCCACTGAGTAAACTTTATAAATCTAATGATATGTAAAGTATATGTAGCTGGGATGAAAAGCCAATGATCATTTAAAATTCTGACCTTTCATATTGAAGATATACATTTTTTTTCCAAAAAGACTTACATTTTTGGTGTTTTGAAAAGAAATCTATATCTTTAATACTTAAATGTAAAAATTTTCATATGATGAACGACTTTTCATCCCAGCTACTTACACTTTAAGTAATAAATTATCATTAGATTTATTCAATTTACTTTGATGACTGTTAAATTTCAAAAATATCAATTTTCAATCATTATATCGCAAATTTCAAAAAATCTAAATTACTAGTATTTGATATCAGAAGAACATTCCTTGTATTCAAAATGCAATTCAATATGTATGATGTGCTCTCAGGTCCCACAAAAAATATGTGAAAATGTTGCTATCCGAGCCCTTAATGTGTGCCAAAAATCACTTGCCCCCTCTTGGCTTGCCAAAATGGTTTGCACCCTTCCCTCTCAGCTGGTCAAAAATGTCTTCCTTCCAATTCCCCAACCCCGCTCTTAATTATTGGTGAAGGGATGATTACGCAATCTAATGTTCAGATATCAGTAGACCTATATTTTTAGAGAAAAGATTGGTATAGCTATATATTTTACCTTCATGCAAATTAATTGCTAAGTTTTAGGTAAAAATAAGCTATGTTTTTGCATGCAAGACATGCATTATAGAGATTGTAATATGGGTGGTTGTGAAGAAATTCCAACCAAAAGGCCATTTATTCCATAGGGGAAAAGACACTAAAGTTTCTCTATTTTTGAGGAACTATATAAAGTTATCGTGTTTCGATTAATGGTGATCAAGACTTAATTGATCTTAATTGATCTCATCAGCTACATTTTGCTCAGCTTAATTTAGGTATATTTGTTCACAGTAGAAACATAAATCTGCATAGCTATATAACTTGGGTCTAAAATGCCTAACTTTTTGACATTGGCAATTTGGTCCATTTTAAAGGCCCATTCAGTGATTTGCTCATCCGGACGATCGTAAAAATCATCAAAATTCAGATTTTGGTACCTTTGTAATTGGCATAGATGTGCTAACATAGCCTGCTAGTGGTTCGGTCGAAAGTCGTGTATTTTAGACAAAATAAAGCATTTGATGATTCTGGACTTTTGATACTGACAGTACAAAAGTCCGACTCGAGATCGAAAGAAGCTCACTCTGCCACGCACTAACACGCTTATGCGTATTGTTTCTACTACTTATTACATCAGTAGCTACTATTTTAAACAAAATACACAATTTTAACTGTTTTTCATATTTGAATTGACCGTTAGTTTGCTTCGGTGACCTTTAATTGCTTATTTTGTTTTCTACTACAAAAATTAAGCGCCTGTTTTAAATCAATTTAGACTCTACTTCCCCGTGTTAGAAACACTGGACTAGGAAGTTTTTCCAGTCGATTGGTGGCGACTGTACGAAAAATCTCGATTTTCTCGAGTCGATCTGAGTTGAAGTAGAAAACCTTTCTAAAACTTCTGTTTTTTACTAATTTGTCGATGTATTCAGGGGAAAAGTGGTTTAATGAAATTATGTAGACTTATTCTTTATTTCTAAGCAACTCTGACAAATTTCCATTTTTTTTAATGTTCCTGTGAAATCACTGAAAGGGCCTTTAAGTGACGGAGTTTTTCTCTAAAAATGGAAAATGCAATGTCTATTATGGCATTGTGTAGGCCTATGCTAACATATAGTGATGTTCTACTATGAAAATTAAGCATGAGTGGTTTTGATTTCATTCAAATGGATATCTTTTCTTTATTAGAAAAGAGTAGACCTATTAGTAGGCCTACATATCATAATAATGAAAATCTAGTTGGGTACAATAGGTATATAGTTCGTATTTGTTTGGTATAAACTGAGGAGTAGGCCTATTATACAAGTGCCTTCATAGTGGGTGACAACACCGGGGTGGACTCAGTGGGTTTATCCTCTGTGGTGGTTCTGAAAAGAATGTGTGATTGGAAGCATGTAGGTGATTTATTTTTTCATGCATACATTTTGAGAAACATAAATGCTTTTAAGGGCATATTTTTAACCCTTTTTTCAAATAGGGAGCTTGCTACGGAATTGTTTAAATGTTTTAACCACGAATATGTATTTCTAAATAAAATGATGCAAATACACTTTCAGCTCTTCATTAAAGCATCAAATTATACATTATCTGAATAATAATAATAATAATAATAAAATATATTTTTGAGCGCCTCACAACAAAAGCAAGTTCACCAAGCGCTTTACAAAGCAAAATACATGAAAGCTAAATACACAAATTATTTGCAAGGTACAAGCCAGCTGTACAATGCCATAAATTAAAAACAAGGTTACTATACCATAAATTAAGTACAATAATTAATCTACATCTTGAACGACAATTTGAATAAGATGAGTCTTTAGGAATGTTTTAAAGTTCTGCAGAGAAGTGATGAATCTAAATGATATCTGTAGTATTTGGGCATTTATTGGTTCATGATTTTATGATTATACCGGTGTCCCAAAAAGGTTACATGTAGATTTGTGAAAATAATCTAAGTTGCTGTTAACAAATATTAATGTCCTTTTCACATGACATAATCTTTGTACCCTCTACTGCACTTCCCCTGAATGTAAAGTTCACAACGTATGATTTAGCCCGCATTCCAAATTCCTGAGCAAACTGTTTACTATGTTTACGGGACATAATGCAACACGAGGTTCGCTGCCCGCACACAGCGCACAGTACATTTGGCGGGTCATTTGAGTAGGTCCAGCCATAGCATGGCAGATGCAGTATTATTCTGTTGAACAGAAAGTTAATTTTGTTCAGTTTTATTTCAAGAGACCAATCAGAAAATGGACAATATTCTTACAGTAATTTCAACTCAACAAAACCCAAACAAAGCCTAAATGCAAATTATTATTAATTTCATTATGTTGATGGCAGAAGATACAGCGTGCAGAAATGCTTTCACCAAAAATTGGTGACTCCATATGTTACATTATAATATTTTATGTATAATACTTTTCGTGACGTCAAAAAGTATATTAGAAGTCAAATAAAAATGGGTTCCACGCCGAGTTGAATCACATTAAATAGCGCGCTATAATCCCGACTCTTAATTGTTTGCTAGATTCAAGCGAGGTCATCCGAAAATCTATCAAAGATAAATTTCTACTGATGCTGCTAAAAAATCCAAGAGGTGCTTTTGGATGTTTATTCTACACTTTACCAGTAGGCCTACTATAGTAATAAATTCACCAGATCTAAATCCACCGTGCCAGGAAACTGAATTCCTGTACCATTGTGTACTCTGTAGTGTTTTTCATTGGCTTTCCCTACACCATGACATCTAATTTCATAAACTTAAAAACAGTTATAAGATACACACATTTGCTTGCATTTTCTTCATTAATGTTTATAATGCACCCATATTTATAAACAAAATTTCAGATTTTCAAGAATATGCCTATTTTTAAGCACATATTCTTACTAATTCCGACATGTCCATTATGAAACCGTGTGAAACTGACCCTCGAATCCAAAAAAATTGGACCCCTCAAATCCCAATAATTAAATTCCTTTTGCTGGAAAATACACTAGGCCTATTATTATGTCAAGGACTCACAACATGCCCTTAGGCTTCTCAACCATGTTCACTTCATTCAATGCAAATCAATCACTACTATTCACTATGGATGTGAAGTCCTTGTACACCAGTATCCCACATGACGAGTGACTACAAGCTTTACGTCATTTCCTTGACAGACGTAAGATCAAAGAACCATCAACTGACACTATTTGTCGACTTGCTGAACTTGTTCCGAATCTCAATTGCTTTGAATTCAATGGACAGTTTTACCTCCAGACCCAGGGCGTAAAGATGGGTACCAGATTCGGACCAGTATATGCTTGTATCTTCATGGGTTTCATTGAACAACAGTTTCTACAACAGTATAAGGGTCCAAAACCTCATCACTTCCTCAGATACATTGATGACATAATCGCGACGCTAACTGCAGAGAAGAAGATTTGTTACACTTCATGGAATTTGTCAATCAATTCCACCCGGCGCTTAGATATACCTGGGAAATCTCCAACGAACAGATCAGTTTCCTAGACATCATGATCACCATCGATGGCAATCATCTCTGCACTTCAGTACACTACAAGAGCACTGACTCCCATTTCGTACTTGACCTACACATCATCACATCCAAAGTCATGTAAGAATTCCATACCGTTCTCACAACTTCTCCGCCTGAGACGACTATGCAGCAGTGAAGCCGACTTCAGCAAGCAATCCTTGGACATGATCCAGTTCTTCAAGTCTTGTGGTTACCTCGACAATGTAAACTCTGCGGCATTACAGCGGGTTCATACCATCACCAGAGAAGAGAGCCTTCGCACTGAAGAGCGTGCCGACAATCACCAATGTCCCCGCTTGTACTCACATATCATCCAGCCACTGTTGCAGTAAGTAATGTGATCATGCGCAACTGGAAGATAATTAGTGATCATCCTACAACCACTGATATCTTCAAAGAACAACCCATTATGTCCTACCGTCGCGACAAGAACGTTAAAGATCACCTTGTTCGCTCTTCACTACCACAAACAGATGAAGAGACGGTAGCCAACCACGGCACGGTAACCTGCAAGCCACGCAGATGCAACACCTGCCGCCATCTGAGGAGCAACAACAACGTAGCGGGACCCAGAGGAGTGTATCACATCAAGAAAACATTCAGTTGCATTTCAACCCATGTGATTCATTGCATTAGTTGCAAACGCCATCCCACCTGTCTATATATGGGCAATTCCATGTTACTCGCGTTACATTTTTGATAAAATCAGCACATTCAATGTCATATAAATACAATTGAACAAGGAGTTGGTTTATTCATCTTCTCTCCACATGTACTTACTGACCCAATGTATCAAATCACATAAACTTTAATTTTGTAAATAACTAGATGAAACATTTATTAGCAAAATGTGATTCTGACTCGCTACGTTAAAAAATTACACCTTCAAAATTAGGCTTTTACTTGTTCAACATTTCTCCTCAAACAAACAGCTGCAGACAAAAGTTTATACCACTATGTAATTACCTTATATCTCAGCTGTATTACAGAAACAAACACCAAGTATATTTGAGATTGGTATTTTAAAATGGCCAACTTTAGCTAAATTGAAAGTGCGTGACTCAAGTTACGTGACTCACGCTACGCTCACTATTTTGATTACATGGTCCCACTTTGAAAGCTTTAAACATGCTCAATTTCATTTCCATTGTGGTCAGTCTTACTTTAGCACTATAAAAATACTGTAATTCAGCATTAAAAAGGACCCTCTCCTCTGGGGTGGTATGGTGGTGGGCTGGGGTGGTGGTAATGGGGGCTAATGATGGAAATTTAAAAATTTGAATAAGAATACAATATTTTCATATACATTTATTACATAAAATGCATTGAAAAACTGTATGGAAACATTCATACACCAGGCACAAAAAGAAACTTGTCAGTTATAGTCATCCTTGCTGTTCAACAACCTGATCATTTTGGATTATTCTGAAATATACATTTTGTTAATTGGACTTTGCTTTCTCACTTGACACCCTGTTCGTAAAATTGAACAAGAATTGACCACGACATGCGCCTCCAAACTCTCAAACCCCAAAATTAAAAGTTGCAATTTCAATGATTTTCAATGGGATGCATCGTTATGTTGTACACAGGCACCACGGGCTGATCAATAAAGCACACAGTGTAACAGGCATAATTGAATCGTTAAAATTGCAACTTTCGATTTTGGGGTTTGGGGGTTTGGAGGCACATATCTTTGTCAATTCTTGCTCGATTTTCATGAACAGGATGTCAAACGAGAAAGCAAAATCCAACTAACAAAATATATATATTTCGGAATAATGCAAAATTATCAAGTTGTTGAACAGCAAGGGTGACTATAACTGACGAGTTTCTTTTTGTACCTGGTGTATATGCAAAACTGATATAGACCATTTAAGGTTTGCAAAATGGGTTCCTAAAATTTTTCCATATGTGCAAAGAGGGGTAAGGATTTTTTGGCAGGCCGAGAAGAGGATCAAGCAATTTATGGCAGGCTGAGAGGGGAGGTCTGCTTATTGTAGAGCCCCTTAGCAAAATATAAAAGGCTGCTGCTGATCAATGTGGAACGCATTCCTCAGACTTGATTTATTCATCTTCTCTTTAAGCGCTATTTACATGGAGACTTTACCCTTGCCTACATAATAACCGTAAATTTTATTTTGATGGATTACTTGCCCTGGCGATGCAATTTACATGGGGACATAGAGTCCAGCAATTATGACCTCAATGAACTATATCTGGGGCAGCTATTGTAACCAATAAAACCATAGATGTGACTAAACCAGGTAAATATGCTGAAAAGTGTGCATATGTCATCAACATACCAGAGAAACTCTCTGGAGAGTGTATACTGTCCTGAAAAAATAGCCCTGGTTCTATTTTGAGGAAACTATGAAAGGTCAGAGGTCCAGGAGCATTGCCTGGCAAAATTACCAATATACATGGGGACTTTCCCTTGCTGGAAATAAATTTCCAGCAATAGAGTCTCCATGTAAACTGTGCATTACAGCATGTATCAAAACACATAAACTTGTAATTTGTGTATAACTCTATGTAACGATGTAACATTTATTGGCAAAAATGTGGTTGTGACTTTTGTTACTAAAATTACCCCTTCCAAATTGAGCTTTTACTTTTTCAATATTTCTCCTCAAACAAGAAGCTGCACACAAAAGTTGATTTTAAGTACATTAGAGTTTGGTATTTCTAAAATGGCCAACTTTGTGTGTGACTCGCGTTACGTTACGTGACTGTTACACTCACTATTTGATAACATAGCCCAATTTGAAAGCTCTAAACATGCTCTATTTAATTTATATTGTGGAATTCAACTTTAAACATGACCTTCTGTTCTGGGGTTAGGTGGAGAAACTGGGGTGGAATGGTGGTAGTGGGTGTTTATAATGGTTGTTTATAATGGAAAGTCAAATTGTGAATTTGAATTCACAGATGGGGACAAATACCGGACAAAAACGGTTTCCAGTCCTGCAATTTGTTAAGTGATGTACATGATTATGAGTTCTGGGGAGGGTAAAATTGGGAGGGAGAAGTTTTAGTGATTATTTATGGATTATTTTCTAGCCCTACTGTATAGAGAGCTGTATAATATGTGTGACTCAAGCGTTAAATATCGTGACTCAAGCGTTACATTGTGACTCGCGTTACCATTTTGAATAGTCTGTCTCTGGTGGTACAATTGTAGCAAACCAAAAACCTTATGAAATAATTATGAGTTATGACCCAAACCAGGAGGAAAATGAAAGGGAACATTTATAACCCTTTAGATTTTTACTGCATTAAAAAGTTGTTCTTTTTGTGACTCGCGTTACATGCTTAACATTATACAACTTCCCGTGCCATCCTGACCATTACCAACACAGCTTCCTAATTTTTTATTTTTTATTTTGACAAATTATGTATCAAACAACACCATCACAAAAAAGAATTGTTTTTGTTCCATATATTAATGAGAAAAAAAATTAATTACTTTTGACTATTTGCTATTAACAAAATGTAGGAAAATACATTAAATCCTTCAAATCAATGAAAAAAAAATACTGCAGCTGATATTCATTTGAAAATTTCTTTTTTGTTAACTTTAAAGGGTGTATAATCAAAATATATCATCAATCATTGCCAATTGCAAAGTTCATATTTTTGAAAAAATGTCATTTTAACATGGAATTGCCCATATCGAGGAGATAGAGCGTAGGTTGGCCGACAGATTTACAGAGCACAGACGCGATATCCTTCAGTTGTGTGACATCTCCCGACCAGTTCCGGAGCACTTCACTACCAGTGACCACACCTTGGATGATGTCGAAGTGACAGCACTTACTCAAGTTTCAGATAGAAAGAACCGCAAGCTGATGGAACAACAAATCATTTTCCAACTTGGGACACTCAAACCCAAGTAACCCAACGGCATGAATCTACAATTTAATGTATTCAATATAAATAAATGTGACTCTTAATTTCATCCATCATGCCGCTCAGTAGTCCAGGAGTTGCGATCTGCGTATCTGTTTTCGTTTTTGTGTATTTCCTGCATGTTTATGGTATGTGCGCTTTACACGCACGCACAACACGCGGTCGCTTTTCACACGCACACGCTTCACGCAACAATCTTTTCTTTGGTTGTTTTCAAGTACGTGAATCGCAGCCCACACTTGATAAAGGCCAAGGGTCGAAATATTGTGAATAAATCTGTGGATTAAATTCCTCAAAAAAGTTTGGAAACTTTAAAAAACGGTTGTATATCAGACAATTTTGAAATCTATCTCCATATTGTTTCATACCAGCGAAAACATTGTTCTTTCCTGTCAACAATGACACCTCATTTGTGACGATAATTTATTCCACGGCTGGGTAACTTTCTTTGAAAGACAGATAGGTCTCAAAGAAAATGTGCGAAATAGACCATTATCTGCGCTCATCTTATTGCTCTGAATGAATGAACGAGTGGTTTAATGCATGAATAAAAGAATGTATGAAATGTTGTTTGCAGTACATCATGTTGAATGAAAAGTGCTAGGATGGGATTAGCAGTTCTAGTACATGTGCATTCAAACAGATCAACGCAAGTCAACCTATCTTGCTGGTCACTTCTTCATAGTGGTCATTTGCAAGAAAGTTCTAATCAAACATGGTTCAATTACCAGACCTGGATAAAACTTCGCTATTGGTCAGCTTGAGGCTGGCATACCTCAGAATCACGTTACGGCGACTTTTGGATTTTTTTGCAGTAGGATCTCCAAGCTAAAAGTCAAGTGTCGTCCGACCGGAAATGTTAAAGACAGACCCAGAAGTAGCCATACAAGAAAAAGAACGGCTGCAGAAGACCGGTATGTGAGACTGGCAGTACTTTGAAACCGCTTTTAATGAAACAATGTGGCATTCCTTATTCATGTTTACTGATGCAAATGGCGCAGACAATGACAGATTTGGCACATTTTGTTTTGAGACCTCCTTGTCTTTCAAAGACAGTTACTCAACAATGAAACAAGCTATGGTCACAAATTTGGTGTCATGTTTGACAGGAAAGAACAATGCTTGCATTGATATGAAATAATATGCAAATAAATTTCAAATTGTTCTTATATAAAGCCGTTCTGGTAAGTTTCCAAACTTTTTTGACATATGGATATATGGACGAGAAATAAGATGCTGTATCGTGCACAAAGAATGGTCCGAGCCTATTTCATATGACACGGTGCATGGATTTCAAAAGACGGTGTTATAATAGATATCGGCAAGGGAATTATTACAGCATGACGCTTATGCGTGTGCGCAATCCTCTTGACAATCAGCCAATCAGAAAAGCACATTACAAAAATATTTTCGTAGAGTTGAATTTATTTCAACTCAGAAATATATTTCAATTTTAATCTTGTTTCACGTTTAGCAGCACTTTGACTTGCGAAAAAGAAACAAAGGGGCACCCCTGGGGCAGTGATGATAAGTATACTCTGTGGAAAGCCATAGAGGCCTAATAATTAAATATATAGGCGTTAGTCTTTGCCAAATATTTATATGTTCTATGCGGAATTTCTTTTTGTATACATTACAATAAAAAAAGACGGGTCATACTTTTTAAACGTTCAACGCGTTTATTAGTAGGCCTATACTAATTGTAGTTCTATTAATTTTATTATGGTTGTTAATTATATGTATTAAAATTATTATTTTATTATAGTTTTATTAAAGTTGTATTAATTGTGGGATCATTAGTACCCATACATGTATAAGAAGCGTTGCATATGATTAACATTATTCATGTTTTAATGTAGGCCTATTTTGGGATGATAAATAGAACATACTCCAACATTACATGTAATATCACCGATATCAACATGCACAAAGTGTTGCAAATTCATAACCCAACGTGTTTATGTTGTAACCAGTTCTGCAACTCTTATTAATTTATTGTTTTACCCGTAAGTAGAGTGGCGTTGTGAAGTGTTGTGTCATCCGGCTTTTTTTTATTCCAGCGTAGGCCTCTAAATACCGTACCAAACTATTCATGATTATTGATAACATGAATAAAATCAAAGCAATTTTTATTACCATATTATTATGTGGGATGTCTATAAAATTAATGTAGTAAATTATCCGTTTTTTTTGGTTTGTTTGTTTTAAAATTAGTAATTGAAGTATAAGCCTACTGTACAGTTAAAATATTATGCAAGAAGACATCAAAAGGTGTTCTTCATTGCGTGTAAGAACACTCACTAAATTTACCACTCTTAGAAATTGAGCAACTCCTTATGAATTAATTAAGCAACACCCAATATAACAAAATATATATTTTCCCGGTACATACTTCTCATTCGACGTGTAATACTTTTTGACGTCACGAAAAGTATTATACATAAAATATTATATGTAACATGTGGAGTCTGCAGACTGCCTTAAGGGGTTGTTTGGAATGACAGGTGAGTCAGGGGTCAAAAACAAAATTTTTACCTTTTTGACCTCAGCACATGTGTATGTATGATCTGCCATACAAAAATTAAAAAAACAATACCTCAAAGTATCATTTTTCATCTGTTTGTACCGGGGGCGTGTCTGTTGCCAGGTAGGCCTACATGACAGCATAGACACACGTTACAACCTTGAATAATAATACAGAATTGTGACGTTATATTCTTCTTAACCTATCTTAGAACTGCCTATTATTTCAATTGTTATACTGTTCTGGTTGGTTTATTGCATATACTGTATAGAAATTATGCAATATGACGTCGAGCATGACAGAGTCATCTTCATTCAAATAAAATTCAGGTACCCGTAAGGTACCACGGAGCAATTCGCATGATAATACAATAAAACAGATGAAAGGTATGAATGGTTGTGGAATCGAATTGCAGACCTGTCCCTCTGTCACCTTAGAACTGCATCTCGTAGGCAATGGTAGGTAATAAACCAACCGGAACGGTATAACAATTGAAATAACAGCATGTCTTGGTCTCAATTCAAGATGTGCAATTTGGACACACCTACTGTTGGCTGATTTATACTTCAACAGTTCCTCAAAGTGATATCAGAAAAGCCACTATCTCATTGTTCATTGGCCCGCAGTATGCGCTCGCCCCGGGGCACTCAACTTTAGAATTGATGGGTATATGTGCCTACAAGCGTCGCACAGTGTCTTCGACCCTACATCTTCATGGCAGGAATCGCCATGGTAAGTTAAATCCACAGCCACGATTAGCCATTTGGTTCAAACCTTTAAAGCTCTTTTAAACTAATAATTAGTCGAGGGACATAACTAAGGCTACTCACAATAGCCGGGTAATCGATCTTGGTTGTGCGTGATTAAGCTTGTATACCCCATTGAGGTCAATGGTCATCGACTTTTATACTGCCTGCAGTGAGTGCAGCTGTACTACACGCTGCACGCTGTAGTCCATAACAGGACCAACGCAATATAAAATGGTCAAATTTTGAGTTCAAAGCGCACGGCCAATTTTCAAAGCGCATTCTAGCGACTATCATATCTGTTCAACACGTATTTCCAAGTTTATGAGACCAAATCTGGTTTCTTGAGAAAAAAATCATGACGGGAGATATTCATCATTTTCTAACCCGGTATCAGAAGATTTTCGTCTGATATCAAAATCGTGCATAGCAATTCACGTGTATCGATCCCGTGTATTCATTTTAGTGTCCCTTCTGCACCAAATAATTATTAGCCAGGCGGTGTCGGTGTGCGTCACGAAGTAGGCGCATATCAGTACAAAACGTTGGGGTTTTTTTTATATAAAAAAAGGGTCATTATGTACAATCAAAATGAAAAAGGGGTCATTGTGTATAATATTTTGAAAACTGAAGGTGCCTGGTCATCGGGTATAGTCGGCTTCAAAAGAGGGGCATATATTGACAGGCACATACCGTCACCTCTAAAGTTGATGCCTCCCGGTACTCGCATTATATTTTGTTCATGGCTCGCTTTTAAAACTCCCACACATCACAATAAGGCTATTGAAAAGTGTATAGAATAGCTAATGATAGACCGGTCCCTGCGATTAGTCGCGACCCGAGCGACAATATAGTAAACACATCGAGTTTATAACACAAGTGACAGTAGTCGTGAATTATGGAGGGTTTCATTGAACTTCTACCAGCAAAATATGGAATAATACTAACACAAGACACCAATCGAGATGATGATACCAGCCATAGTGGAAGGCTTGTATTTGACCTTCTTATGAATCCAATTTCGTGGCGAGAAGTTAAAAAGGTAATGTATATTTCAAGAAATTTGGGTTCAAAAATTCCGTATCAGCTCAGTATCATCAATTCCGTAAATATGGCGATAGAGGCACAACTTGACAATAAACTGAACTATTTAAACGTAAAGGACGCACTGGATACACATAAATTTGTGTTTCCTTGCTGGCGGAATAGTTGCAAAACTCTTTTTTGTCATAAAAGTTGGCCAATTTATGAATTATGATTGGCAAAATAGCGAAAGGAAATATACTTTTCCAACCATGTAAAACTACACTGGGTTGTTGACATGGTCGACATACATTAAGGCATACGCATGTTCCTAAAGTAGGAGGTAAGTACTATAATTAATTGTTTAAAGTGCTCAACATACCAGCAAAAATTCATAGGGTCATCAGAGTAAAGGGACTTTGTGAAATACTGGGTACAAAAAAAAAGTGCGTGAGCCGATATGCAACATCAAATATAAAAGCCGATTTACATAATTTCCCATGACCTTACAGAAGTGATCGTGCTCAAATATAAAACTATAGAGTTTGGTCCTTGATATGCACCATCAATTGTGTACTTGTGATCAATATTGCTAGGCAAACAATCACAGCAAACATGCCAAAATCCTCCCATTTCTCCTCCATTTACACACATATAAACCCATCCCTTAAGCGGTACCCTTGGACAATAGTATTACCCATATACGGATTCATTCAATAATGACCATTTTATTCATTCATTAACATAATAGCAAAATTTGAACCTCTAAACTCAATATAGATATTGTTAAATCTATCATGTTACCTACGAATACCTGGGTTTCTTCACGTATCATTTAATAAAGTGTTAAGTGTATGCTTATAGTTCCTAAATGCTGCAATTGGGGATACACACAAGGATTCTTATCAGTCAATGGGGGAAATGCCGCAAAATAAGGATATACCCCCATTCCTCTTTTTTATAACATGAAGGTGTGGCAGAATGTCAAAATCACAGACACTTATTTCACTCAGGATAGATACAAGGATTCAATTGGGGAAGTACCGTGAAATAGGGATATCTTCATTTCTTTTTGTTACATGGGGATGTGGCAATCAGACACTTATTTCATGCTGAAATTGGGGATACACAAAAGGTTTCTTACCAGTCAACTGGGGAAGTATCGCAAATTGGGCAAAAAGGTGTGGCACAGTGTCGCTCTCACAGACACTTATTTCATGCTGCAATTGGGGATACACACAAGGATTCTTACCAGTCAATTGGGGAAAAATAATACCGCAAAAATAAGGATATCCCCATTCGATCTTCTTTTGATAACAGAATGTCACAATTGAAACCTAAGTATGGGCCCAATTTTCAGCAGCTGTTCTCATAAAAGATTCTTCTCTACAGACTCCAGTACAAGGTATCAATTTGGAATTGGAGTAGACTTGTTTCAAGTCCTTTGGCGTCCATAGTTAGTGAATGTAAAATTCATGGAAGCTTTGCCACATCTTCCAAAAATTTCTATTACTTTCCAAAGTTTTGAAGTTATCTATTCTTTCAAGATATTTATTTACCATCATAAATTTGTGAAAATCTATTTGACATTGGAATTACTAGATTGTGGACTTTCTTTATCATACTTTACCCCAGGCATACTGTGCACTACAGGGGTAGTGTTTGAGCAAATTAGACACCATGCCCACAAGGTATACTTCCTCCCTAGCTCATGTTGCCAGTCAAAAATTCTGACCTGACTAAAAATCTGAGGGATTCTTCAACCATATTAAGAGCATGAACAGAGAAAAAGTAAGGAGAAAGACTTGATCAAGGCTAGAATTGGAGTGGCATAATTATAGTTTCTGTATTTTCTCATCTTCTCTGGTTTAATCAACAGTTCACACACCATGCAAAATGGAACAGGACATTGGTAAATGCCAGTTTAGGGATTGTGCAAGGTCTTGATCGATGTGAATAAAGTGTTAAGTTTGTCACCCATTTTCCCTTGTGTGCTGTATGAGCCCGGGGTATGAGCATAAGAATTTATAAAGATGTTGTTTTAACAATAATAATTTTCCTTATCCAGTAACGATGTCCCGTGTTATATGAGATGATAGATATTGGCCTATACTGGTACACAAAGAAATGTTAGTACCAAACTGGGGATGACGTACTACAATTACAAATCAGCAGGCCTAGGACCAGGCCAAGGTAGCCTAGGTCAACATAGTAGGCCTTATCCTGACAATTAAGGTCAACGGGAATATCACCATTTCGCGGTGTTTCCCCAATTGACTGGTAAGGATCCTTGTGTGTATCCCCATTTACAGCATGAAACAAGTGTACATAAATTATAGGTATAATCAGAAATAATGGCACCAAAGTGTGACAGAGTGATCAAAATTACAAAGAGTGTTCTTGCGACAAGTGAGTTTTGGAACATTTATTTTGCGCACCATGTAGTCTTTATATTTTCATAAGTAGACTATTAAGTGACTAATTTGAAAGAATGTGGTACTTAATAATAGCAAACATTTCAGAAAATGCCATGAAAACCCATGCAAAACTTTTTAACTTGTACATTTTTTACAGTGCATGTTTCAAATACAAGTACCTCTTTTCACGCTAGCATGTAACACTCCTGACCATATGGGGAAGAAAATTGGGCATATTATTTTTTACATGACAGCTATGACACCATATACAAAACACAGTTTTTGAAGGATGAATTTCCGTGCTGGTCTTTTCATACAACAACCTCACGGTGCCATTATTTTTTACTTTACCCATTATACATACCATTCTAGTTTTACTGTTTATAATACAGTGGCCATAAACCAGTAGAAGGGGCCTATTAGATACCATTGTCAAATGAATAGAACTCACACCCTAGCATGTGATTTACTATATGAGTATGAACATCACAAATTGAAAATCTAGGCCCCTATAAATAATATAAACCCGGAATATAAACTCGTTAATGAAGAAAACAGCATGAAATCAAAACAGTACTCTGATATCCACATTGCTGATATGAAATTCAGAATAGATATCAACAAGTAATCATGGTAATGACAAATTGGCTTCTGACAGAGTTACAACAATCCCCCAGAAATCAAGATTGGCAGCCAGAATTTTGACAAATTTCTGTAGGCTACATACTTGTCAATTTCAGCTTATAACCATGCAAAATTTAGTTGCAACCCAGCAAACACAAAAACGTTTTAAAAACGTTTTAAATAAGTTATATTTTGGCTTTTGGTTTAGGTAAAAACGTTTTAATAACATTAAAATGTCGGGTTATATAAAGGTCATGATAACGTTTTAAAACGCGTTTTGTATGAAAACACACTACAACAATATTTTTTAATGTTTTCAAAAAATGTTATTTTAAACTATTTTTGCAAACATTTTTGCCAAATATTTTGTCAATACTTAAATAACATTATGTTAAAATATTTGAACCCAGCAAACACAGAAATGTTCTTAAAATGATTTTTTTAAACCTTTTAATAACATTTAAATGTCGGGTTATATAAAGGTCATGAAAACGCTTTTAAAACGTTATTGCAAATATTTTGGGCAAACATTTTTTACGCAAAATATTTTTTTCAACCCCAAAATAACATTCAGTTTAGAATGTTTTGTATCAAGTTTTCAAGAATGTTTTTGGAATGTTATTAAAACATTTTTATACCCTTTATATGTTTGCTGAGCAGTAGATTAAATTTTTTTAAGGTTATGAAAACGTTTTATACTCTTAATATACCCTTTATATAACCCGACATTTAATCGCTTTCTGACAACCTTTTATATCCTTTTGCGAATGATGTCGAAAACGTTTTGTGTTTGCTGGGAAGTTACTTACGTTGAAGTTGAAAAATATGCACAAGTCAAATGAGCTGCTGGCCACATTAGGTTCACTTTTGTCCATGGAAACGGGGACATCAAATTGGGTTGGCTTATTATATTTTGTCAGTGGAAATGGGGAGATCACATCAGTTTTTTTTTTTTTCTGTGCAAATGGGGACACACTCAGCTTGATTTTTGACTGTGCAAATGGGGACGTCACAACCGTGTGGTTTTTGTCTGTTGATATGGGGATGTCACCTAAACTGTGTGTAAACTGCATTGTTAAAGCATCTTACACACATGTGTGTGGCAGATTGGGATAAAACCATGCAAACTGGGTATGTACCTCAAATCACCCCAGATTTTCAAAAATGCATTTTTACATCAAATTTTAACATATTATGACCATTAGAGAATTGGGGATATCCCCATTTCACCGTATGTCCCCAATTGATTGGTACGAATCCTTGTGTGTATCCCCAATTTCAGCATGAAACAAGTGCACCCCCCCCCCCCACACACCCCCACACACGGACACACACACACCATAGTGATTACTAAGTCTCTCCCTGAACATTCAGGCGAGACAAAAAGTGATGTTTGATAAATTTTGAAGGTGGACCACATCGACTTTGCAATTAATTTCATCTTTGTGAGGGCGCTGTTCGAAATGTAAATGAATTGTGAACAAAGCGCAATTACAGAAATTTATTATTTTTTACTTTTTGACAAATTGTGCATGCAGTTAGTGTGTATACACTTGAGGTTTCAGACCTCTCTCTCTCTTATTATAAAGAAGGCACAGACTCCCAAAGATGAAATTTATTTAAAGGGCAACTTTTGGGTCCAAATTTAGACCCCCCTACTCCAACTTTAAATGGCTGCCACAGAAAATCCGTAAGAGCTACAGACCTCAAATTTGCAGGTTTTTAATATTCTAACAGGTACAACATATGAGTAAAATATAAAGCAAATCTTGAGGGGGTCAGGTGGGGAGCCTCCTTGATATGATATGGATTGACCCATATGCAATTGGTTCTATTTCATGTTTGTTGATTTCACTATTTGTAATTTGTACACTGTAGGTGTAAAAATAAATTTATTGGCCAAGGCCACAAAAAAAAATTGTTTGACAGGTACGACTGACCCAGATTTTGCATTTTGAGGATTTTTTTTGTATTAGCTGCATGAAATTAAAAATTCAGCAATTTTTTGGTCGAAGTGGATTGATTTTGATAGAATTTTGGAAAAAATTCTGCAAATTCTCAAAATATGTTCAGATTTCACCCCCACTGATTTTTCAAGCCTTTTGTGATTTTTTAGGGTCACTTACGCCCCTCCCATCAGAAAAAAGAAAATACCAATCAACCTACTGGGTATTGTATTTAAACAGCTGGTATACATTTTTCAGAAGGTTCAGAAATTAATGTAGACACTTTGGACTGAGGTTACAGACAAAACGTTGAGACACATTGGCAGGGTTGTAGATAGCAGAATTTGAGTGCCGGGCACCAATTTACAGAATTTGCTTGATTTAGCAAGATTACAACAAAGTCAACACTTTAAGGATCACAAATACACATGTTTCTTAAGTTTGAGTGGTGGACTCCAGCATCAAAATTCACCTTAAAGAAACATGGCAATCACAACATTATGCCTTATGTTAGAAAAACAATTATCAAGCACAATTGCACGAATCACATGGTTTTATTTAAAACAAACTCATATTGACCATGAAAAAACGAATAATAGCACAACCTGCAAAAACAATATGAATACAAAAGTGCACTAGAACAAGTGATGAAAATAACTGTGCATATAAGATAAGCAGCCACTATAAACCAAACAACCAATGTAGGCACAGTGATTTTCATCACTTGTTCTAGTGCTGCTTTTGTGTCCCCTCTGTACCGTCTAGTCTGTATTTTACTTGTTTCCACACGTCAAGTTGGTGTAACTTGCTCTTTTTTCTTTCCAGTTGTTTGTATATTCAAAGTATCCTCTAGTATCATTTATTGATCCTTGATGTGTTTTGTGTCCTCGTCCGTTGGATTCACAATTACCCACTTTTTAAACAGGGTACTCGAATACGATATATAATTTGGGGTTTTTTTCAGGAGGGCCTAATGGATCTGTGAAATCTTCACACTTGACATTTTTTAGGAAATGCACTAAAACGTTTTATGCTGTAAAAATGAAGAATCGTTCAAAATAGACCTTTTTAAAACCCATTCGGAAATTGCTCGAAAATGAGATCATGTGGACTTTGAGCAACCAATCACATACATGCACATCCGATGCCTCGGTCATCTCAAAATATGTAAACAGTGCACAGTGACAATGGCGGATTATTTGCCGATCAAAGACTCATATTCTAAACCACTCCAGTTTAAAGGCCAGTCCTGCCGGCGATATTTTTTTTCCTAGTCAACATTTGCATCACATAATACATTTACATGATATAGGCCTATGAGGCTGGATTGAGCTGTGTTCAGTTTTATACGGCGGATTTATTGCCATAATTATTACCTCTTACTTAACAAAAGAAAAACAAATTTATTCCAATTAAAATTCTACCAGGGTTCGAACCCACAACCTTTTGATTAACAGTCGAGATCGAATACCACTACGCTGTGAGTGCTTCTGCCAGAAATGCGTTTGTTCATCATACTTATTGATTACGGAATAAATCGCAAACACACGATATATATATATTACTTGTCTATTACTAATAAATACGTATATAATCTCCAATCTATGCGGTTCCTATGCAAATGTTGACTAGTAAATTAATATAGGCGTCCTGCTGTTGCTTGAGAAATGTGTGAACAATAATTTTTGAAGATATATTCACATATTGTTGACCCAAAGAGAAAGGTGTGAAAAAACATTTTTGGGAAATTGATCGATTTTTTTTTAAACTTCAATGTTTTATCTACCATTGTATGGAAGTACCTCACTCATCCACCACTGACCATGCGAAAGTTCATCATGGTTATGATACATGTTACACATTGGACTTCGTACTGTACATGACGCTGCTAAGTACTTTTTTGTTTTGTTTGGGGAAATTATTTCATGCTTCGGGCTTAATCGGAATGAATCGTTAAAAGTCAGTTTGAAAAGGTCTGTTATGAAAAGCATATGCTGTTAAAATATAGCAGCCCCAGGAGGCTGTAAGTGCGATTCCAAGATGGTTAATGTTTTCTGGCTCCCATGTTATTTTAACGTAAGGAATTTTCCGTTTCATTTTTTATATTTCCATAACAAAATCAAATTCCAACATAAGAAATCAATCAAATGAAAAGATGGCAGTGAGAAAAATGGGCTATTCCAGTTTAAATCCTTACACTCCCTATGGAAGACAAGACCTTAATCTCCCACACAGGGGTGTAGACTTCAAATGGAGTCACCCATTCAGGTAACCCCAATTGAAATTTATACACCCGGTGTGGGAGATTAAGGTCATGTCTTCCATAGGGGGTGACAGTGTACAACTGGAATAGCCCAATCGATATCAACTTACTGTTTTTGTAGGTGTATTCAAACGCTGTAGACAGATGGTCATCTAGCATTTCCCCAGATCTGAGGATACCAAAGTACTGAAATGATAACAATACCAAATCATAGGAATCACAAATGCATTTAAGGACCCGCAGTGGCGTACGTAGCCAGGACTTTTTCGGAGGGGGGGCAAACATTGACAAAAATGGTCAAAAATGGGCTAAAAATACAAAAAAAAGGCCTCTCACAGGGGGGAAGAGGGGGCCAAGACTTCTTACAGGGGGCAGCTTCCCCCTGGCTACGTCACTGAGGACCCGGTGCAAAATCTTGATGACGACGTTGACTTAGTCGGCAAGATTCTGCACCGGGTCCCAACAACAAAATTGTTCCAACAGCCTTCCCTGTAACTCTGAAAAGTTATAGGCCCGGGTGAAAAGTTACCGGCCAAAACTTTTTAGAGCTTTGAAACGGGAAATTATAAGTTGGGACACATTATCAACATTATTTCAAGTTCAATACTCAACAAACACAAAACGTTTTAAAACGTTTTAAACAGGTTATATGTTGGTTTTTGGTAAAAACATTTTAATAACATTAAATGTTGGGTTATATAAAGTTCATGAAAACGTTTTGTATAAAAACACACTACAAAAATATTTCAAAAATATTTTTAAAATGTTATTGAAAATATTTTCTGCAAACAAGTTATCAAAAAATGTTTATGAATGTTATGAAAAGGTTTTATACCCTTTATACCGGTATACCCATTATTTAACCCGACATTTAAACATTTTCTGGCAACCTATTCTAGCCTTTTGCGAATTATGTCGAAAACGTTTTGTGTTTGCTGGGTAGTGAAGTTTTAAACCAAGGAATTATTTGTCATGCATATTTAAAATGAACTGTAGAATTATAATTCTGAATAGGTACTTTAGGGACTTGTAGGTTACTACGGGTAGCTTCACCCCAGTTCCCGGGAATTTGTCCCAGCTGTAAGTTTGGGAGTCTGAATTAAAGTGGCAACTGCAACATATCCTTAAACATGTGTCCCGATTTGAGGGAAAAAAATCCCTAAACATTCAGAGTCCTGCATGTCAAAAACTGTTTAATCAGCCGTTTTGGGGTATGGGTCCAGATTTGAGAAATAAGATGGTCAAAAACGGTCGAATCAGCCATTTTTTAGGTTTAAAAATCCCTAAATACGGGTAGAAGTTTCAGAGTTCCAGCGGCACACCCTGTCAAAATGTAATTCAAGTACGCCCCCTCCACCGTAAACTTCTTACATAATTGAATTATGATCCATATTACTGATGTCAGCGACTGTAGAGTCCGACTCAGGCTGTTCAAAACGGGTATCTCGTTACTATGACGAAATACGTTGGTACTAATATAAAATGCACAGAATACAACTTAGGCTGGTAGAAGCGGTGGTTGAACGGATTTAAACTATTGAATTTATTTTATACCGTGCTTCGTAAGTGATTTAATAAACAATGACAGATAGACTATGCATTATTCACGAATCATGTTTAAAAACTAAAACCGCTAGTCAGGAAAGTTACCGGCCCGGCCAAAAAGTTACAGGCCAATGGCCGGCTGACCGGCCCTATTTAGAACGCTGCTGAAGATGCATACATTTGTTAGGCGCATACTGTCTCTATTTCTCTCAAATTCTCTATGCAAAATATTAGGCGTCACGTCATATTTTGCTGAAATTGCAACAAAAAAAATGTTAAATATATTGACCGACCGACCCAGGTGTTGGTAAAATAAAGGGCAAGTCAACTATATTTTATTAGCCTAACGAGAGTTTACATGTGTTTGTTTGTTTGTTTACCTGTAATTGGTCCTGTAAAGCCCTCCTTGCCAGTAATCCTTGCACTACATTGGTACGATCTAAACAGTCCATACAATTGGACCTAAACACACCTGTCTGGTGCTTCACTAAAATATTGTCTGCAGCCATCATGAAATACCTGCAGAAAAATCAACGCATCAAACAAAATTAATGATCACAAACTAAAACAACTTTGGCAGCTCCAGACCTGAGACGAATATAATTAAAGAGATACGAAGCCCTATTCATTCATACCTTGTGCAGCGATCCAGGTCTCCCACATATATTGTTATGCAAATCACGCTAGCTCTACCCTTGCCTGCTTACTGCACATGCTCAAATCAATTACACAGCTTCACTTCTGGGGTCAATACACTGGGGTCAGAAAGTTGTTTACAGTATTCGCCGGCTAACTGAATGCCCAAACTAAATTACAAATACTAACTATCAGAAGAGTAGGTATTTTTACATTTATTCATAAAGCTGCATATTGATGCGCAAATTGACTCACATTTAGTTCCGTGTTGAAGCTACCGTGAAAGACCTCGAAATACAATCCATATGTGATAACAATAGGGCTGTGCATTGCTTTGTATCTCTTTAGTTATATTCGTCTCAGGTCAGACATTTACTTTGCGAAACAATCCAGTTAAGGGATCTGGAATGAGCGTTTTGAGCGTTTCGACAGTATTTTTGTGGGACATGAGAGCACATCAGACATATCGAATTGCATTCTGAATATGAAGAATGTCTTTCTTATATCAAATAATTTTCATCTTTGAAATTCATGATATAATACAAATTTTATGACAAATTATTAAAATTTGATATTTTTCACATTTTTGATATATAACAGTCCTCGAAGTAAATTTTATAAATCTAATTATATATTCTTAAAGTGTATGTAGCTGGTGGAAAAAAGCCGTCGACGATCAATTGAAAATTTGACCTTTTATATTGAAGATATGGATTTTTTACCCAAAAGACCTATTTTTTTTGGTGTTTTGGGAAAAAAAATCCATATCTTCAATACGAAAGGTCAAAATTTTCAATTGATTGTCGGCTTTTCATCCCACCTATATACACTTTAAGTATAAATCATCAGCTTTATAAAGTTTACTTCGAGTACCGTTAAATATCAAAAATATCAATTTTTAATCATTTGCCATAAAATGTGTATTACATTGCTAATTTCAAAAAATCAAAATTATTTGATATCATCAGGACATTCTTCGTATTCAGAATACAATTCGATATGTCTGATGTGCTCTATTGTCCCACATTAAATACTGTCCAAACGTTCATACCCCATCCCTTAACCATATTGATAACATTGCCAACACTTATGGAACACAGCAAAAGATTTTTCTTTCTTCTTTTTCTTTCAACATAATGAGCCATTGCAGCCATTATGCTTCGGGCCAGTTTGACCATAGTGGGTCACAAGGACCATTGGGGCACAAATGTCACATGATCAACTTCCGGTCAAAGGTCATTCACTTCCAGTCAATAGCCAAAAATTTTATTTTCACTAACAATTATACTCCTTCCACATATTACATAGTACAATGATGTCACTTGCATACATGAATCAGCTATAGCCAGTTTCTAAAAGTTGTACACATGCAGAATTGGGGTCAAATGTCATTTAGGGATCATTTCCAGTATGTAACCATTTTAAATGGAGTCACCCATTCAAGTACGGCAAAAAAAAAGAAGATTTGTCTCATGTCCCATGGGAGTTTGAAATCTAATGCCGTATGCCTTGGGTTTTTTTCCTAGAAATTGAACAACACCAATTTTGGGTATTTTATAATATCAAATTAAAATTGAAATTGAACATTGACTTTACAGCCAATTTTCAGCCAAATTTCGTTAAAATAAAAATAAATAAAATAAAATTCAACTTCTGCAATTTTGTTTGAGCAAACACGCATCAAATTCACGCTGGAACATGAGACAAATCTATTATTTTTGGCCTAACCCCATTTGAAATTCATACTCCCTGTGTGGAAGATAACCCTAACCAAATGTTTTTTTTGCTATCGGAAGGGTAAGAATTAAGAAACAAGAAACGGGAAAAGATGAACAAAGAAGTCACTTGGTACCCCCTGATTCAAATCTCGGACCCCTCGCATGCCACACAGAAGATCACCGACCTGTAGCCACATGGGTTATGCTGGCCCAGCCAGCGATTCCACAGGTATACATGACTTAGGCTGATTGCATCATCGTATCACATGGAATGCATGGACAAGCAGTGGTTTTAATAGTGAGCTATAGTGAGATCTGCTTCGGTTAGGGTTAAGGTCATGTCTTCCATACAGGGTGTTTGAATCTCAACTGCAACAGCCCTCATTGGATTTCAACTGCAACAGCCCTTATTAAGCAAAAATTTAAATTAGACTCTTACCCAAATTTATCTTGGTCGCTGACACATTTCTCAACAAGCAATGATAGCCGATCCCACCTCATCTTACGGCACTTTCGTGATGGAAGTCAAAGGATATATACCTAGTGCAGAAAGCAACAAGAACATGAAATAACAATGATATGTACACATACTTTCTATGTGGTTTGAAAATGGTGGCATACTCAGAGATGCCAACATTTGAGAATTGGAAATAGGGAGGTTTTATTTTTGATGGAGCGAAGCGGTCCGAGCCAAAATTTGGGGCCCCTTGCGGGAGTTAAGAGGGCAATGCCCGCCCAGCCGCCCCCATCAGGCTCCTGGATTTTAGTTTGTTATATGCCTTTAGAGCTTGTCCAATATTTCAAAACTTGTAGCTCAACTAATAAATATGGGCTCAATCGATCTAATTTTATATCATACATGTATAAATTTGTCACTACAGCCAAATTTGTTCGACCCTTGATTTATCTATTGATGCTTGTTATAAATGAGCTATTTAATCAGAATTAGGGATGAAATCAAAACTCAACTGCTGGTTCCCTCCGGTTGGAGCCAGTTTCTATGGTTCTAAACAATGGAACACGGTTTAAGAACCAGTAACTGCCAGTCAACCGGTGTTTTGATTATATCCCTTAATGGAATAATGGTAACTTTGTTTTGATTGATATCATTACATGCAAAGATTCACATGTTATCACAATTAACAAAAGTCAATTGATTTCATAAATAATAAGTATCAAGCATCGATTTCCATTGAAAGATAAACTATTTTGGTATATTTCAAAAATGACAACACATACCTAATAAGACTGTTTCCTACATCAAATATAGTTTTGGCAAGGGACTGCTCCAGCTTATTCTCAGCACCCTTATGATCAATCTGAAACAAAACCAAAATTAGGCTATTCCAGTTGAAATCCATAAACCCTCTATGGAAGACATGACCTTAATCTTACACACAGTGAGTGTAAATTTCATATGGGGTTACCTGAATGGGTGATTCCATTTGAAATCTACACCCCTGTGTGGAAGATTAAGGTTATGTTGGTCTGCCACAGGGGGTGTATGGATTTCAATTAGAATAGCCCATATAGAACATGATCTGCTCTATGGGGGCCAAAGGATGCATTTTTAAAAATTGAGTTTCTATAATTATTACGGTACCTTATACAAACAATAGGCTATCATTATACTGAAAACACCAAAGGTCTAGCATACTTGGTTCTAAAATTTGGAAGTTTTTTGATGAGTATTTTGTTATGTATTTTATTGTTTTTTTACTCCATATTTTTGCCTTTATCTCAATTTCAAATTTGCCGCCTTTGGCCCCATGGACCAGATCGTGTCACATATAGTCCCTTTGTGCTTTCAGTACTGAACAAACATCAGCTATACCATTTTTCACCCTCATGTGGCAGTGGCGTTAGTACCCATATCATTGGGCGGAGCTTCAAATCGCTAGTGTTCGCTCAAAGCACTGGTGTACACATGCATACACTTAATGACACCACATAGATGCATGTGCGAAACAGCTGCCTCCACGCACTGACGTTCATTAGGTGAGCTTAAAACTCACACTGAAATAACAAACTATGAACTTAGGATCAATGACTTCCGGTTCACTTTCGGGTTTACAATCAGACTCTGATAGCTACTCAGTCGCGGCCATTGAAAACTGTTAGTGTTATGAGATTTGCACTGTTTTCATGAACTTTTCAGGTGAAATTTGTAGTATTGCAGTCAATAACATGTAAAATTGGTCCTGTTCAGACGAGGGTGTTAGTTTGAGGGTTATTATCATCACAAAAACTGCTGGGGCGTTTATTTGAAGGGTAGCGACTATTTGAGGAAATACAGTATTGATATTGTAGCGCATATTTCATTATTTTTATGTGAAATAAATTAAATGAATGAATGAATTGTCAGTATGTTAACAAGAAACCAACTTCATGTTCAGGATATATAGCTAGTAATATTTCTACATACCAGATTGATGACTACTTGGTTCCCATAATTCACTATCTGACTGTCAAAATGGCGGTTAAACCCATCTTGCTGTAGAGAGAGAGAAAATTGATATTATATGAAGTATTTCTTATTTAAAATGGCTGAATCACTCAATGTTAGACACTGTTTTCTCTTAATGCCTAAGGTAGGGTGTACAGACAGCCAGGTGGTACCCTGATCGGGAACTGGTTGCAAAATCTTTTGCCATCCACTGCCCCACTTCAAATGCAATATATGGAGAGATAGAGCAGGTAATACTGTGGGATATTTGCCTCCACCGGTAATTGAACCAGGGACCTCTTACATCGTCTGGCATCAAAGACCTTAACCCCTGGACTAAGCTGCTCTTTCTGCAATATATAAATATTCCATTATTTTTAGTCAGTGGGAGTGGTCTAGTTCGTAGACACATAATCTGATTGGACAACTGCCTGATTTTGGGTACCGTCTATCAGGCCGTAGATGACCCCACGCCATCATGAGTGTTGATAACGCGTAAAACGCTTGTAGAGGTGTGCGTATGCATCACATTAATTGTATGCGTAGACTAGTGTGGAATATGCGCACATGCTAGCAGTACGCGGAACAGAATATGTGAAGTTGTAAATAAGTTTCGTTCATTTTATAATAAGGGGAGTTTTTATGATGGTAACTTAATTTTTGCTTTAAAAAATAGTTTACTGTCATTAAAATAATATCTAACTGACTAAGAATAAGAATAAATGATAGGAATTTTTGATTTTAATATCCTCTACCTACGATAGATGACAAGCAGGTCATCCACTACTCAAAATATTGGACCTGCCTGTCTATCACATGGTAGAGGACAGTAAAAAGAAAAATTCCTGTCGTTTATTCTCTAATTGTTTATTAGTGAGTATCAGAATTGAATTATACACATGTTTTCTGGACTGGGAGTGGGCAAGCGTTAACATTTTTTTTTTTTTAATTTCAAAGTCAATACTGCATATTGAATTTACCAATGAAGCTGAATAAGATTTATTTAGGGATATTTCGCGTTTACATTGCTTCATTCATATGTTACCTTCCTGTTTTTAATCTTTAAAATCATAATTTAAAATGTAATTAATTAATTGGACTTGATACAGTTACATTAGTACTTTACAAATCTGTTTCGTAAGGTCACTAGGGCCTCACTCATCAGAAGCACATAACCATATGAGGTAATTTAAAATGTAGATAGGGCAGATATTCCTTTGTATACTTTTAAGCTTGTTAAGTTTGTTTAAGGGGGTACTACACCCCTGCCCAATTTTGTGCCTATTTTTGCATTTTTCTCACAAATTATAGCGCATTGGTAACAAGTAAGATATGTATGTTATAGGGGCAAGGACTACAACTACTACATTGGAAATTTTATTTCAGCACAGACAACAGTTGTGGAGTTACAGTAAAAAATGAGGGAAGCCCAATATTTGATCAATAAATCAATAACTACTTGCCTTGAGTTGCTGAATTTCAGTGCAGTAGTTGTAGTCCTTGCCCCTATAATATACATATCTTATTTGTCACCAATGCGCTATAATTTTTGAGAAAAATGCAAAAAGAGGCACAAAATTGACCAGGGGTGTAGTACCCACTTAAGTTTGTTTTGTCTTAAAAGACAAAACATACTTTCCGCTAGCTTTTAAAATTGTGTGCGCGGTGGGGGTAAACAAAAAAACAGCAACTAATACTTACATGACTTTGAGTCTTGCTGAGTTGTGGAGTTGGTTTATACTTCAAATTTGGTCTCTGTGACCAATAGAGTGGGATGGAGCCTCTTGTCTGTGTACGTAGAAAACAATCAAGTCAATCATTACAACCACTGGGCTATTGTAGTTGAATCCATACACGCCCTATGGAAGACTCAACCTTAATCTTCGTCACAGGGAGTATGAATTTCAAATGGGGTTACCTAAATGGGTGACTCCCTTTGAAATCTACACCCCTTGTGCACCCTCCCCTAATAAGCACCTCTATGGGAAGTGACAACTATCTAAACGCCTCTGCTTAAACAACTAATGCATTTCTCCCATTTCAATTTTTTATACTAATTAGACAATAATAACTGCGCACCATCTATTCTGAGGTCATTGTGTGAAATTGGAGGGTTTTGTTTTGGGCTGAGGTATTTTTCGAGGGAGCGGTAGCTCCCGAGGAAAATACAGAGGCCCAAAACAAAACCCGACAAATGCTATTTTTGATTTGTCGTATTTAATATTTTGAACAAATCAAAATAGCATTTTATGCCATAAAACGCTGTTAAATATAAACGGTTTTAATTATTGTTGTAACCTACCCTACAACAAATCGACCAGGCGAATTTAACATTCGCGCCGACAACAGGAGCTACCAATCACAGAAGCGCGGCGGCATTGCGTAGGCGTGTGCATTGCTATAACGCTTAGCTTATACACGCATGCGCGCGCATTAGTCATTGAAGCGCGTCAGGAGTCATTGTGAGTTATTAATGACCTCGCAATTATTGCGCGGTCAGGCAATCAATTTCTTTTGATTGGATCACAGGTTTCGCGTATATTAATGAGGTTATGAACGTACCTCAATGAATAGAGCACATCCAGATCTTGCAAATTATGTTTATTTCTTGACTATATCAACCCACCCATGTTTAACCAGTCTATTCTCAAAATGAAAACAAAGGAAACCTGTATAAATTAATGGGAGTGTCTTTTGATGAAATGAGATGATATTATCATATTGCAAAGGATTCTGGGATGGGTAAGATGCAAGGCATTAGTGCCAGAGGGTGTCTTTAGGGTGTCCAAAATGGTCAAAAATACCTTATTCTACAAAATCAGGCTCTGGCTAATGCCTTGGTAAGATATCTGATATAAACTTTGAACACGACTACAAACATCATGTTGTACATGAAAGATGCCCTTGCTTAATCACATATTATAGTACATGTTGACTGCTCAGTGCCAAAAGTGGGTAAGAGCAATTACCACCATGTGTAGCTGCCATGTGTAGATGAGTACAATATACAGTGTGTAAATTGCCAAATGGTCACAGGGCTGCTATTGCACTTTCCCACTTCTGGCGCTGAGCAGTCAATGAATATTACCTGTATGAAGGATGCTCTTGCCCCATTGTATTGCACAATTTGTTCTGTCTCTACAAAGTTGGCTACATGCCCTTCGCTGTCCAACCCTCGCATATAATACCGACAGCCCGCACGAAAACAACTTCGCCGTGATATTAAGATGTAGTCAAAGCGCTTGGAATTTATGATGCCCATTTTGATTGCAACAACTGTAGTTTACATTGTTAAGGTGTAAGTAAAGATGTTTTCAATCACATTGTCTGCATCACATACTGTCATATCTCTAAAGGCTGCCTTGTGTGATTTTTTTAATCATTGTCATCTAATTGTGATATGATACACTGTAAAATTAACTTAATATATTAATTTAAGGGGGTACTACACCCCTGTCTAATTTTGTGCCTATTTTTGCATTTTTCTCAAAAATTATAGCGCATTGGTGAAAAGTAAGATATGTATATTATAGGGCAAGGACTACAACTACTGCACTGGAAATTTTATTTCAGCACAGACAACAGTTGTGGAGTTACAGTCAAAAATGAGGAAAACCAATATTTGATCAATAAATCAATAACTACTTGCCTTGAGTTGCTGAATTTCCAGTGTAGTAGTTGTAGTCCTTGCCCCTATAATATACATATCTTACTTGTCACCAATGCGCTATAATATTTGAGAAAAATGCAAAAATAGGCAAAAAAATGGCCAGGGGTGTAGTACCCCCTTAAAGATAATATCAAACTATCACAATCCCATGTCCATTCATAAAACAAAGGAGCATGCTGAAATAGAAAATAAACAATATGGAATACAAAAAGGATAAAAAAATCACATAAGGCAACCTTTTGAGATACGACAGTATTTAATGCGGACGACAGTAAAAGGTGCAACTTTATGTTAAATCATCCCGCCATTTCTATCTACATCAGTAAGAACATCCCATTATTTCACATCATGATTTTTGGTAATTTTATAACAAAATTGTCACCAAAAATGTTGAAAATGCAAGCAAATAGAAAGACATCAATCCGCAAGAAATATGAATGCGTACAAAAGCACTGCTCATAATACGCAGAGAGTATTAATACAAAATTAATGCACTCCTGACATTTTTCTGAAGTTTACTCTGATTGGTTCTTGCTATCTAAAGAGTGTATGAATTATAGTCAAAGGAAAGGATACATCCACACATTATGGGTAGCATGAATCTGTGAAGCTGCAGAAAAAGTATAACAAAGAAAAAATATTATATAGATGTCATCATGCGATAGATATGATCTCAATATTCACAGGGCAAAAGCAGGTGCTGCTGCTGCTGCTAATATGAAGTATAGACCTCACAAAAAGTAACGCAGGCCATTATAAATACAGGCTTTGCCATTTAGGAGAGCTAGAGCGATTGCTCCCCATCACTCCCCTCAAATAAAGTTGAGGAGAGCATTTTATTGCTCACCTACCGTTGGTGTAACAATAATAACCACATATACAGTACAGTAAAAATGCTCTCCTGTAGCACTCAAGGAGAGCGATTAAAAGCTCCCATGCCAATTTCAAACGGCAAAGCCTGAAATACACCTATAGCTACAGAACTATTAATTGTATTCACAATATCTTAACATAGACAGAATGGTGGTTTTTGTACAAGTATTTTGATAGCCCATTTGCCCAACTGTGTTCAATATTAACAACACGGTGGTATTTTTAAAGAAAAAAACCTGAAGTTAAAAGTTGCACTTAGAGTGAATGGGTATTAAAAGTATTCTGGCATGTAAAACCCACCATTATCTTCGCGCTGATTTCAGATCAATACAGTTTACAGACACTTTAAATTCTGGGTTTTTTCTTCAAAAAATTGCTGTGTTAATATTTAATAAAATCAAACAAATAGGGGTATCAAAATGTGCGTACATAAACTACCGTTCTTTCTATGTTAAAATATTGTGAATATGATTAATAGTTCTAAAGCTATAGGCATCACTCATGAATCTATTTAAAAGCCAGATCTTCACTAATTCCCTCTAATGTCCCTACCCAGGTTGTATCGTAACTAGGGTGTGATCATCGGCCACACAACAGCACAGTCTCATGGTTCTGACCAGGGCTCAAGCAAAGATACTAGCAATTGGGATCGCTGTCCATCATTTGGCTGGAGAAAGCTCAAATGATAAGAGCACTGGGCACACCACAGACCAGCGGTCACAGGTTCAAATCTCAGCCAAATTTTCTTTGCTCATTTCCTCCATTTAATATTATTGTGTATACCTAGTTTTTCTGTTTACCAGTAAAAATCCATCTACAAGCATATATTTATGTTTGAGGTTTTTTTGACAAGAGACAAAAGACAATTTTTGGAGTTTGAGAAACTATGTTATGGATACAGGCGGTTGTACAAACATGTACTTTTATAAGACCAATCTATTGCAGTATTTTGTGGAGGGTGTCTGTTTTATGGGGGAGGGTGGCGCAATGGTTAGGGTACTTGCCTTTAGTGCATGATGTCCCGGGTTCAATTCCCGCGGTGGCGATTTGCTGGGATATTGACTTGGAAAAAAAAAGTCTGAAATTAATTGGCAACTTCTGTAGATTAAACTCACGACTTCCGCTCTCCCCATGGTTCATTTAGAATTGGGATAAATGAATCATGAAAGTACTCCGTCCTTTGGAGGGGACGTTAAGCTGTCGGTCCCGTGTACAGATAGCCATACCTGTACCTGTATTTCGCAGCCAGTTTCAAAAAGAGTAGGGTGTTAACCCCTGACTGTTCCCAACCCGTCCCGGTGTTCAAATGGACCCCAATGGAAATAAGCTTCAATAGAGGCTTTCTTGGGTTATCCAGGGTTGTCAAAACCCGAACAAATCAAACTTAAAAAAAAATCTGCCTTTCATCTCTTTCATCAAACAAACCCTCGTTTAGAGGCACATTATGCTTGTAGATGAAACTCTATGGTATATTGTTTCAATAAATGATTAAAATAAATGAATCTAATTCCCTTACCTCTGGCTGCTGCACTAGTTCTCTCAACATGTGACGATTCCATACAAATCTTTCATCAGCCTGCACAAAGGAATACACAAAAGACAACTTCCTAGTTAAACCCATGGGCACTAATGCCTTTCTAACAAGGCCCCTGATTGGTTAATTACATGATATATCACCTGAGTAAGCAACCAAAATACAGCTTTTAGATCTCTTAGCAATTTTAAGTTTAATCCCATTCAGCCCTACTGACTATTCTTACCATATCTCTGATTGGCTCAATACTGTACATGATATACATGTAGCCATTTTGTAACCAATCAAAATAGTTCTTAGAGGTTGATAATTATACCAGTAGTGCAAATTAAGTGCTAATTAGAAATGATTAGGACCCCAATCCTTAGTGACTAAACTCTCAAAGGTCTTCCAGATTCTATGTTTTCTAATTGTTCAATGTGCTCATTACATAGCAACTTGGTAAGTGGCATTATCCCATTGTGCTTCTTGCATTAATCTATGCTTTAGGGAAGTCTAGTCTCTGCACTAAAGAGCCTCCATTCTCTCTGCTTTTTGCCCAAGTGGAAGGAAAGAAGGAAGGAAGAAAGAAGATGAAGCCACAGATTTGACCTACCGACCCCTCGGGATGCCAACCAGTAGAACGGGTATAGCAAGCCATGTGTGTGACCGTGGCCTGGCCTACGGTTTCATGCCTATTATGTAGTTTAGCATGATTATGCAATTGGATCACATGGGATGCACGGTCTTGCAGTCACTCAGTGCTTTATAGTTTTGTATGGTCTGGTAGCATTAGGGTTAGAGCCTGCATCAGCTAAAAAAAATTTACTTACCCTTTCAAATAATGGCATCTGCCTGAACTCAGGGCTTGTGTTGTATAGTCTTTGTAATGAGTGCGTCAAATCATAATTAGTTGAAAAGTAGTAGTCATTACATTCGATAGCGTAGTTGATCATAGACTCGTAGATCTTGTTGTCTTGTTGCTGAAATTAAACAAGTAAAAAATATAATGGAATGTAAGGTAGGGCTTCCTAATAACCTTTTTTTCGGTGACTCAAATTTTTAAAGAAAAATATGGCGCAACCCACAGATGCTGAAACTTGCAACTGCTGAAACTTATCCGTAGCATACCAGGCAGACCGCCTCCCGAAAGGACTTTACTGGTGCGTATATGAACCCTCATAGTGTACAATTGGTGGTTGGGTCATCTTTATCTGTTCTTCATAATCTTGCTGTCCATCACAGGTAAGAGAAGAACATTGGGAGCACGGTGGCCGAGTGGACTCATGATCAGAAGGTTGCGGGTTTGAGCCCTGGCAATGCCATCATGTTGTGTGCCCTTGAGTAAAGCACTTTATCTTGATTACTCCTCTCCACCCAGGTGTGTAAATGGGTATCGGCATTCTATAATTCTGGGAAGGTAACAGACTCACTGTGGAGGAGGTGTGGTGATCCCCCCACAGCACACATTTCACGGTGGAGTATGGCACAAATCTCTAATGAAAGAGAGATGGGCACCTTTTTGTCCATCACTCACTCACCTGTTCTTCATTTAGGTGTAGGAGTCCCCTCTTATAAGGCAGTATATCATATGACGCTAGCTTCCATATTGTCTCTCCGTCGATCTCGCCAACTTTGTTCTTTTTGGTAATAACGACAAGGTACGGGCCTACATGTATGAGGAAAAATAAAGATCTAGTTTTAAAAGAAAATTTGAATTTCCGACCTACCGACCCACCCCAAAAATCCCACCAGAGGGCAAGCAAACAAATTTTTTGCCTAACTATTACATTTTGAATTACAGTGTGCGAAAAGACTTGATACTATCAACAACAACAAAAAACCAACAACAGCAACAAAAAAACCTCACCTCAGAGTGCTGTCATGGCAGCATACCACGGCAATGTGCAAAGAAGAAATAGGACATAGCTATATGTACAATGGGGTTTTCTGATAGGCTCATTGGCTCAACATGTCATTTTAGACCTACATATAACTACACGTGTCTGCTGTTTCCAGTAAATATGAGACATGTAGGCCACCCCTTGCCTACCGATAGCTTTGAAAATAGCCGTTCCCTGGAGACTGCCCCTTGTTAACAGTAAATAAGCATACCTGCTCTATATGCTAATGTAAAGTTTTCGGTGGCTATGTAAAGAGCCGAACACTGCGGACTGCCCTTATCAACAGAGAACAAGCCGACCTCGCTTATCGGCTAATGCAACTGCAGGGAGTTTGCAATAAAGTAGATTGCCCTGTACCTCTTTGAGTGATTATTAAATAAATAGACTGCCCCTTGCCTATGACGTCAAATAGTTATTTGAATTACATCAAAAAATGTTTTACGAAATGTAAAAGTGTAAAAAGGTATGTGTAGCCTTATTTATTTTACACATGTGGACCAATTTATAGCATCACACATCAGTGCATTCAGTCACAATGATTTATTATGTAAAAGAGGTCATTTTAAAAGTTACACAAAAGTCAATAGCAGTCAGGTCTTCCTTAACAATCACATGATATAGGTCTGACCTACTGTATGTTTTGAGAATTGACTCCAAAGAACTAAAAGCAGTGTCTCTAAAAGCAGTGTCTCTAAAAGCAGTGTCTCTAAAAGCAGTGTCTTTGCTAACATACTAAGCCGTTTTGACTGAACGCAATGATGTGTGATGCTATAAATTGGCCCACATGTGTAAAACAAATAAGGTTACAGTTACACATAACTTTTTACACGTTTACATTCGTAAAATATTTTTCGGCTTATTTCAAAGAGTATAAGTATTACAGGGGAACGCACAAGTTGTGGATCCTAATTACTACATGTACATGACTTACCTGCTAGGAGTCTAATAATACCCACAATGCCACAGATGGGCCGACTGAATGCACTGGAAGGAACCTGACTGGCATCTCCTGTAATGACAGAAACATTAAATCCATAACCCCATTGAAGACATGACATTAATCTTCCACGCACCAAGTGTGAATTTCAAATAGGGTTACCTGAATGAATGACTCCATTTGAAATCTACACCTCTGTATGGGAGATTAAGGTCATGTCTTCCATATGGGGTGTATGTATTTCCACTGGGATAGTCCATTATTCAATAAAGCATAGAAACCTTAAAATTAATCAGTACATTGTCTTAATTCAAAACATTTATTATAATTGTGGGATAGGCTTTTCCGATGGGGAGTTTTTTAGCGGGTTCGCCGTTGGACAAGCTTGGAACTGTCGGGAGCAACTCTTGACTTCTTCAGTACAAAGTACCTAAGAATGTGACATGTAGGCCGCCCATTGCCTACTGATGGCTCTGAAAAGAGCTGTTCACTGAAGACTGCCACTTGTCAATTAGAGAACAAGCAGACCTAGCTTATCAGCTAATGTGAAAGTTTACGTTTGGGCCACCATGACCAGTACTCACATTAAACCTTTAAAACATTCCTTTTTCTTCTAACTGATGTTTCCATTTTTCTTATGTTGTTGTTATTATTGTTGCCAACCTGCAATAAGACGAATTACTTTTATCATCAAAACTTAGAAACCAATAGACTCTCTAGCTACACCATGTAGGTGAATTTTGTGTGTACGGTATACAATAAACTGTGCATCTGTCTAAAGACTGTCTTACTTTCTAGATATATTTCTTGGCTCAGTCTGTCAATTACAAGGACCTCCCTAGCTCCTGGGTCTCTGGCCTCTATGTAGTACTTGTCATCTGTTGTGTGTCTGCAAGAGAACAAAACAAAATCACAGTAAAATGCTGGTGAATTCACACTCACTTCATCCTCTGGCATGCCATCTACATTGTACAGGGGGTACTGCTTCACCCCCCCCCCTTTCCACTAAGGTCCACATTTTGCTATATTTTCCACTAAAAAGGTCCAAAAGTGGGAGAAAAATTGATAAAAAATATTCTTTACAGGGTTTAGGTCTACTATTTTCCAACCAAAAATTGTTTCGAGCAAGTTCGCTTTTTGAAAGTCCGGTATTCTGACTATCCTCCCATTGAGTACAATGCCAACTGTCCCTTCATGCCTTTCGTATCCGAGGGCACAAGATGGTACAGCCGAATCTCAGAAAAAACAACCAATGGGATGTAGCCAGCGTTCGAAATTTTGGTTGTCCGTTCGCCCGGGACAACTAAAAAAGTCGCCGTAAAAAACCAAAAATATTGATTCTGTTGTCTACCAAAGAAAGGCGACCTCTCTCTCATGACAAACTACCGTGGTATTTCACTTATGTCCATTGCCGCAAAAGTGTACAACAAGATCCTTCTGAACAGAATCTGACCTCACATTGATCCTTTACTGAGAAGCAACCAGGCTGGCTTTAGATCAGGTCGAAGCTGTGCTCAGCAAATACACATTTTGAGGAGGATCATGGAAGGCTTCAAGGAGTACCAACTTCCATTGACAGTCACTTTTGTGGACTTCAAAAAAGCCACTGACTCCATCAACAGGTCCGTCATGTTCTCAGTGCTGCGGCATTATGGAATACCAAAGGTTGTGGTCAATGCCATCCAGGTGCTCTACAAGGACTCCAATAGTGCAGTTTTGGTAGATGGAAGTATCTCAGAGCCTTTCCAAGTAACAACTGGAGTACTTCAAGGTGATGTGTTGGCACCATTCCTGTTCATTATCCTGGTAGACTACCTCCTGAAGAAATCAACTTCTGGAATTGGCGCTGGAATTGTTACCTACCCACGTCCGGTCAAGCAGGTATCCTGCTAAGATGCTGAATGACCTGGATTTTGCTGATGATATTGCCCTGTTGGAATCTTCTATAGCTCGGGCCCAGTCACAGCTTACTAGGACTGCAACAGCAGCAGCAGATCTAGGCCTTGTCATCAGCGCACCTAAGACAGAATATATGACTGCAAACTGTAACGCCCAGCCAGCACTTGAAGTCTATGGTAGTACCATCAACCATGTCACAGACTTCAAGTACTTGGGTTCCAAGATGGGCTCTAGTGTTGGAGACCTAAAAAGAAGAAAAGCACTAGCCTGGGCCGCTTTCTGGAAACTGGAACGCTTTGGAGAAGCCCATCCCTGCCAATCGGAACAAAAATCAAGCTGTTTGAGACAACTTGTGTCACTATCCTGTACGGGTGCGAGTCATGGGTAATCACCAAGGACATGGAAAACAAGATCAATGCCTTTGCAACATCTTGCTACAGAGTCATGTTAAACATCAAGCGTGTGGATCGGATCCCAAATGAAACCATCTACAATCTGACCAACACCACTCCACTGGTTGCCAGAGTCAAGATTCATCAACTCAAATTTCTCGGCCATATACTGCGTCTTGAAGATGACGAGCCTGTGAAAGAATATGCCCTTTATATTCCACCACATGGGAAGAGGAAACCGGGGCGACCATGACACTGTACTTACAGTATGTACAGCACCTCCTGGGAGATACTGAAGGGATGCTGCAGCCAAACAAAATTGTTTCGCTTGCCCAAGATCGCAACAGTTGGAGAAAGCTTGTAGTCGCCTGCTCCGCAGCCGACTGATGATGATGATGATGATGATGTCCGCCGGACAACCATAAATCTGTAGCCTACGGATAACCAAATTTTTTAGACGGACAACCAGAAATTGTAATCTGGTTGTCCGTGGAAAACCATTTATTTTTCCTTAATTCGAACACTGGATGTAGCGATCTATCACGAGTGACGTCATGTCGACCAACAGAATAAGTGTAATATTTAGTGTAATAATTGGGACAACCGGTAGGCGATTATTTTTTTGTACATCATTATTTGTACATTTTGATTTTTTCCATTTTTCGTTTTTACAGCACAGGGAATAAAGCAAAACTAACTGAAAAAATTAGATTTTCTGAAAAATTAACTGATTTTACCACATACTTGACAAATTAGTTGTAAGAAAAAAATAATCGCGACCAGTGCAGAAGATTCTAGTGGCGTATAACTAGGGGCCGGCCAGGGCGCTACCACTAGCATGACTAGGGCAGTAGTAGTAAAGTAAAGTTAATTTTTTAATACTTCCATGGTCCGAGCTGTGCGCAGGGCGTAAACGACAGTGTTGGTATCGACAAGGCGTTGTCAACAAAATTGTCGACAAGAGCACTTTTGCCGATTGGCGACAAGAGCTTTGCATGTATCAACAAAAAATATCAGAAATTTTGCGATCGAAATTGAAAAATTGATTGGCAGATACTTTGCTAATTTCCTTCTTTTTAAGATCTCATGCGACAAGAAAGTTATGAATCTTTTTTATCTAAATATCAAAGGATAGTTCATAATATATAGCATCCAAAATGGTCAAATCCAGCAAAATTGTGACCCCTTTCCATGCTTTCCCATTTTCGATGATGTTGATTTGGCTGAATAACGATCGTTGATTGGCCAAATGTCAAGGTCATTCTTAGCGTGCCGTGTGCACACTTGGGATGACAAAATTAATTTTGTGTGTTTACTTGGTTGAGTATTTGTTTATTTATATGTTTTTTACGTGAAAAATATGCTTTATTTTCTTAGTTCCTCTCACCCCACATGCAAATAATATTTAAGCAACTATACCATGACTATAGCGTTGCCAGTATGTATCGTTTTCATAGTCCCTGCAGTGTGTTGACTGTATAAATGTGCACTCTGTAGGTTGCCAAATTTGAACCTTGATCGTCGCAATAATTTGCCATGGGCCGAATTTTTGGGACATTAATTAGGCCTAATTGTCGACGTCGGCTTTTTAATTTTGATCGATTGTCGACAACGAAAATGCTTGCCGATACCAGCACTAGTAAACGAGCGTACACACAGAAGAAATAAACAATCACGGTGATTGGATGATCAACGCACTTGACAACAAGCCGGTTGACCCATTGGTCCTCGGCGCGGCGCGGCGCATAGTAGGCGATCTTGTGACTTCTACGCAATCGCAATTCACCAGCGCGTACCTGGACCACGGAAGTAATAAAAAACCAACTTTAGGGGCGCCAAGTTGGCCTCACTTAGACTTGCTTGCCAGTCTCGTGTACGCCGTTTTTACACTGAGACTGGCTTATGCCATTTTGTGTGTCAATGGGATTTACACACTTTACGTTTTGCGCAGCTCAAACATTTCAACAATTTTTTTTGCAATTCAGTCAATTTATATGAAATTGGTACTCACATATATCTGATCTCCAAATCATAGTTATCTTATTCAATGTATCCAAGTAAATTTAACTTGGAATTTCTGATACTTAAAAGATAATTTCCAAGCCGCCGACCCCCCTTCGTCCGACGAGCGTGATCGGTGGTGAAACAATGCAAGTCACGAGATGACCCACCTCATTTACAGCCGGTTTCTGTCTGTTCGCAATACAGCCACGTTGCACAAGTGAGGTCGAGACTAATTGGTGACGTCGATAACAACGAGTAAACAAAATGGCTGGGAGAACTGAGAAAGTCGTGTTTTTTAAAAAATGTTTCATCGTGACGATCAGAAACCTCAAAAAACTTTCTTTGACTGCGCTTGATATGCTAACGATATTCATGTATTACAGGTAGGCCCAGCGTTCGAAATAGGGCCGGTCAGCCGGCCATTGGCCTGTAACTTTTTGGCCTGGTCGGTAACTTTTCTGACTGGCATCTAGTTGCCATCCCCGGCTGGCCGGTAACTTAAGGTCAAGCCCGGCTGGCCTGTAACTTTTTGAGGCATATTTCGAACACTGGGTAGGCCTACATTGAAGGATATAAATTGGATGGTAAATAAGACAAATATTGCAAGAAATCTACTCGCTAGAATCCTAGCAAGCCCGCAAAAAAATGTCCGTCCATGCGAATGTAATATAAATATTGACAACGTAAAATCCCCACTAGCCTCACTTCACTTAAAAAAATATTATATCATAATGCCAATGCCATTCCCACACCCCCGCGTCTAAGATATTCTCGGGTGGGGGGTAAGGGCACCAATTTTGTTTCTTGCCCCGGGCGCTACCAACCCTAGTTACGCCACTGGTAGATTCAGATCCAGAAACTTGACACATTGACAGGTTGTTAGGTTGTCGAATTCTGTTCCCTCTTCCAGCGCTTGGCCTTCGCCGCCAAATTCCTTCAGTCCACTCAATTCCTGGCTAAATTTCCCCCCATCAAAACACATTGCTTATATATTAGTTAAATCTACTACCTACTCCTAGAGTTTGAGTGAGAATATGTGACAACTTTATGAAATTTTGGTCACTTACAAAATCAGCGTCTCGTACACTGCCATCTTGATGACTCGATACTCCCGCATAAAGGTCAATGACCTTTTCGCCAATTTATTGTCCATAAATTACGTGTAGTTTTTGGCTGTGCATGGTGCCATGAGGCGCCACAGCGCCAACGCTCGATGTCCAATCATTATCTTCTGTGGATAGCTGGCTAGATCAGTTGAGTTTCTCACTTTTCATCCGGCGTAAAGAATTCTTGAAAGATAAGGTTGTATTTTTGGAGTAGATACCGTAGGCTACGGTACATTTGGCAAATTATTTTGTAGGCCTAATAAATAAATAGGCATAGGCGGCGGAACAGGGAGGCCAGTGGCCCTCCACTTTTTTGACTGGGGGCCTGCCCCCTCCCCACTTTTAACCCATAATGTGCTGTGTGTAACATGTCTGGGTGAACATAAATAATCAAATCTCTATTCTAGACCCTTAAACATGCTTAAAGAAAGTGTAAAAATGATGCACGAATGGCTTCAAATTGGACCTTCATTTAAAAAAAATTTCCAACTCCCTGTGTAATAATACACAGTAGCCTATGTAGGCCTATGGATAAACAAATTCCCCTTTTCGCTTCTGCTTTGGACACCCAACACTAAAAGCAATAATTTATACAATAATACTGAAAACTTACCCACGAATGGCTTCAATTTAGGCCTTCATTTGTACCCATTTTCGGATTTTTCAAACTAAAATTGTACACAATAATAGTGCCAGAATGGTCCACCAAATGGCTTCAATTGGGCCTTCAGCTTGCAAAAGTTTCTCACTCCCCTCAGACACCCGCTTTAGACACCCGACACTTTATGTTTACAATAATAATTTATACAGTTAATAATAGTGAGAACTTGTCCACAAATGGCTTTATTTAATAGCAATAATTTCCCCAATTTTCGGCTTTTTCAAACTTAAATTGTACACAATAATAGTACCAAAATTAGTCCATCAAATGGTTTCAACTGGGCCTTCATTTTGCAAAAGTTTCTCACTTCTGAGGGGGCCGCTTCGTATAGCCATAATATATCAATTTCTTACATCACCCAGACTGCCCCCCCCCCCCTTTCAAAATCGTTCCGCCGCCCCTGAAATAGGCCTAAATAATGTCTGCAGCCTGCACCATGGGGTAGGCCTACCGTCGGGCAGTGGCGTAACCAGCACTTTTTCAGGGGGGGGGGGGCAAAGGGGGGCACGACAAATTTTGCCATATTGAAGCTAAACTGGTGAAATATGGTACAGAAACTGAATAAATTCGCGCGAAGCGCGCAAAAATTGGCACTTTTTAGGTTAAAATGGCAAAATATAATGTAAATTTGGTCAGAAACACAAAAAGTCTTATGTCGGGGCGGTCACCATCCCACAGGGGGCAAGACTTCACAGGGGGGCAGCTCCCCCCCCCTTGGCTACGCCACTGTCGTCGGGCCTAGCTCATCCCAAACTTTTATACAAATGACCAATTTTTTGTATGTAGTCTATGAAAGTTTTGACCTTTTAGTATTGAAGATATACATGAAGTTTCCCAAAAGACCTAAAAATGTTGGGAAACTTCATGTATCCCTGTAATCATCAATTATAGGCCTACACACTCTTAGAAAAAAAGTGCAACTTTGAACTTTTTTTTGTTCCGTGTACAACACTGTTTAAGTTCTATAAAGAACATTGAAAACTAATCCATTAATTCAGGGACTCATAACAAAGTTAAAAGGAGTGTGAACCTTCTTTGGTTCTTAAATTGCATTCTTGGCTAAAGAACCTTTTTTCTGTTCTACTTAGAATCCTTTTAAGGGTCAAGCTTAATGTTCTACAAAGAATCGTTTTCTTGGATAAAGAACGTTGCTTTCTATATATAAAGAACTCAATTGGTTTTCCATGGTTCTTTAGAACCAAAAAAAGTTCTTTAGCGAGTCGAGGCTTTCTGGCTCATTGGTGTATAGGCCTAATCCTGATACAGCTTCGTATTGATTCTTGAGCTAACTTGACTTGTATGAAACCTCCGACTTTATGACAACAGTTCCCAAGATTTTAGGCCTACTGCCTCCCCTATGATGTTACAAACATGTCCCGACCCCTTGATTTTACAACCTCTTCCGGGCACCCTCTCCTATGATTTTATAATCACCTCCAGCTCCAGATCCCCCTGATTTTACCCCCCCCCCCCCCCCCCATGGCTTTGTTGGATTTTATTTATTATAGTACAAAGCTAGGCTATAGCCCCTTGTGTCCGTGGATAACGACTGGTAATGTATAGACAGTACCATTATTAAAGCCCTAATGTTATGTTGCTGAAATAATACTTGTAATAATTATCGGGAAGGGTTTCTGTCCATTTTGAGATGAATAACAAGGTAAAATGAAAGAAACCCCATGCACTGGTTTTATTTTGGCCGTTGAACATGGAGTTCTATAGGAGGACATAAAGCCATAATTCAGAATTATGACTTTATGTCGAACTTTGCTCTGTTTGACCTATGCACGCACATCAAATTTGGCCGATTCGATCCATTTCGGCAAGTAATTGGTTCGGGACATGTGTTTCAGGTTTGAAAAAAAAAATAACGAATTTCATATTATAAGATCGTACATTATGGCTTTAACCAACCCAAAACACGGACCCTCCGTAATATCTGTAGCCCGGGGGGGCACTCCCTATCTGAAATGGCAGGGATGTGCCTCGGCCATGTTAAAAGTAGGGGGCATTCAGGTCAAATGTACAATTACAAAAATATGGGGTCATTTAGTACACAACCTGAAAAAAATGGGGTCATTCGGTATGAAACTTTGAAAAAAGGATGGTCATTGGGGTAAGAAATTGTAAAATGGGAGTCATTGGGTACAGGATTGCCAAAAGAGTATCATTAAGTACACATAAATAAGTGCCAAACTGCGAAAAAACAACTTGGCCACCTTGGATATTTGAGAAATCTCATTATTTCTGAAGGAGAACACAAATACCACCTAAATTTGGGAATTAAAAAGGGGGGTCATTGGGTAGCAGGAAATAGAAAAAGGGGGTCATTGAGTATATGATTTTTTTTTAAAGGGGGTCATTGGGTAATAGGAAGGACCATAACACAAAAAAGGGGGTCATTGGGTACAAGCCGGTTTGAAAAAGGGGGTCTATCCCGAGGCACATGATGCATATCTGACATGGAAGTGCCCCCCCCCCCGGGATCTGTAGACAGTTCTCTGGCCAGTTCCCTTCCACTGCCCATAATTTTATGGGAAGTCAGATGAATTTTCGACAGTGAACCTTCGGCGTATACTGTTTGCTATCTACTGAAGACGAAATAATTATTAAAGAATCGGATAGCAACGTTTTTTTTCTTTGTGGAACATGAGAGCACATCAGACATGCACACCAAATTGTATTCTGAATACGAGGAATGTCCTTCTCATATCAAATAATTTTGATTTTTTGAAATCCGCGATATAATACAAATTTTATGGCAATTATCATATCAGTTTGTAAGCGCTCTTTAGCAAAGTCATAGTTCATTGAATTTACAGTCGTATGATAAAACAGGCGAAAGTAGTAACTTTTTGTACAAGATTAGCAAATTTTAAAGAAAACTTACCAAATAAAATAAAGTACGGTATTAATTTGTTACACTTTTTGAGATCAGTCCATATTTTTTGTACTTTTCAATTTTCATGGGCCCTATCACTCTAAGGTGTCTTACCCCAAACCCTCTTATCAATTTGTAAGCGCTCTTTATAGCAAAGTCATAGTTCATTGAATTTAGAACCATCTGACAAAACTTTTTGCACAATTATTTGTAATTTAAAGAGAATTGGTCATTGCTCATTGAAATGAATTAAGCTGGTATATGGACAATGTAAGTGTTGTTTTTTTCATTTAATGACATAAAATCTGGAAAATATTGTATAAGGATCGCTTGAGGTTTTGACTTTTAAAACCTACAATTTGGTCAAAAATCGTGCAATTGGATAGGTCGTTTCAACAGATTTACCACATTCGCCTTGCTATAAACATTAAATTGTGTTATATGTTGACCTAGGCCTGATGAAAAAAAAGTGATTTAGAGCAGTGGCGTAGCGTTATAGGGGAACGGGGGAGGGGGCACGTGCCCCCAATCGATTGCAAAATTTAGAAAATCCCATAGGAAAATTGCTAAAAAACGGCTTGTGCCCCAATCAAACCTGCTGCCCCCACCCCATCATGGTCAGTGCCCCCCCAATAGAATGACCCACGCTATGCCACTGTTTTAGCTTTCGTTCGGTAGGCCTACCGGTATAAAAAAATTCTGATTGGAAGGGAACACTTGAGGTTTTCATAATTTAAACCAATCACAGACGCCTATTTTCCAGCTAGACTGGCTCAACCGTGTAGTGTAATCAAAGACCGTGTACTACAGTGTGTAGAGACAATCCACTACTTGCTTGGAAGCTCTTGGACGAAATTGTGTGCTCAGGTGGAAACTGCATGCATTATATGGTTCAAGAGAATCATTTTTGTCGCGAAACCTTAATTTCCATATGTAAAAATTAATAGTTTTAAAATTTAACAGCTCCTTGAAGTAAACTTTATAACATCTTTAGGTCTTGGGGGCGGGAATGTATCTTCAATACCAAAGGTCCGCACTTTGATCCCAAGCGACCGTTTAAACAAACAAACAAACAAACAAACAAAGTACATCATTATTTATAAAATCTGACTTTACACAATGAATATGCCTACTCTAAGCAGCAGTGTATATCTGAGGGGGCCGGGTAAAGCCAAATGTTCGTCCCCATCCATTTATTTTATGGACGCTAAATAGCTACCGGTACTCTTTGCTTTAGGCCTACTCCGTCCAAATGTCGTCAATTTCTGGGGTGCTGGGTGCGGGTCCCCTGGCTACGCCCCGGACTCTAAGGAAAGTTCCATAATGTATGAAACTTGATTTCTGTTTTGAAGTAATTACCAAAAATTGTGTAAACAAACATGTCGTCAAGTTGAAAGAAGACGGCGAGATATTCAGAAATTGCCCGAGAGAAATTGCCATAGACAGATAGGGCACGTGTCGCCACTTTTGAAGTCATTTATTTTTATGCCCTATAGGCCTACTACTAAAACATGCTAATAGTTATCTTCCAAATAAAATTTAGTAAACTCAAACTTCGAAAGCACAGTGTAACGGCCGTGCGTATATTCGAGACTGGAGGATTTAGTCTACGCCCTTATGGCAGTACAAACCAACGCTCTGCAGGGTCTATTGTTCTATTGTTTCCGATTAGAGCGCTGACATATTGGAAAATGTTGCCAATCATGAGAGTGTACATTCAACGACGTCCGGTTTTCGAAATTGGGTGACTTGTGTTTGGCAGGTGTGAAATACATCTGACTGGGCGTTTTAATTACGTATACGCGAATAAAGGCATTGACATCATCGAATGGCTGCCCAGTGTTGATATGTGTTTAGTTATTATATAGGCCTAATAATTATTATTAAATGTATTCATCATTCCTTTCTTTTCCCTTCTCTGTCTCATTCCCATCATTTTCCTTATATTTCTATTTATCTACTTGTCTTTATTATATCTTTTCATTTCTCCCTTCCTCCAGCCCTCTCTCATTATCCATATCCCCTCCTTCCCTCTTCCTCCCTCCTCCCCTACAAGACTTCTCACAGGGGTGAATCTGCCCCTTCCCAACCCCCTCCCCTCTTTGTGTACGCCACTTTTTCTATACCAATCTCCTTCTTAAAATAAAATTGAATGGAAATTTCTTAAAAACAACCTTTATAGGCCTATACTTATACTTACATGTATATACGTATAGCGATTACCATTATAGTGTAATATAGATATATGGAAATGGCAGCCTTCATACATTCTAATGTGAAATCGATCAGCAAGAGCATTCAATTTATTTAAATGAAGCGCCTAAATTCAGGTGGGTGGTAAAGATGATTGCATCGACAGCTAAAGCCTCCTTTATAGACTTCAGACCAACTCAAGCACACATTTGGGATACATGGGAACTGGTACCACTTTACACATGACTGCCCTTACACATGACTGTATTGTGGTCACTTATTGATACTCGCCTGTTGTGTAGAGCGTTAATATGATGCCGGATCAGTGACCAATTTAATGGCGGCCCCCCTTTGTTTGAAACAATGGTATACCACTTTTATGAATAGCATGTCGCAACTTCTAATCGGCATCAAACGAACAAAGCATTATATAATCTATTGCGACTCTATTTCTATTAAAAGCTCTTTGGTACAAACCGAAGCACTTTGTAAATAAAAATTCCCTTTAAAAGGGAAAGCCAGCCTCAATGTATATAGAAGAGGTCTTGTCTAGTTTGGGTCACCGTGAAAGGCATTTTTGGATCACGCTTACATCCATGTTAAATGACAGTCCACCATCAATGATGAGAACATGCCCGCTGAAACAGCAAAAACATTAATTCCTATAACTCCTGTCAACTCTTTAATTCATTACTCCAAATTGTCCAACTCGCAATGTATATAGTTTACTATACTGTGCCAAAAAAGTATCCTTACACTTGGAAGAAAAATACTAATTTTAAAACTAAACAATATTTGGGTATAGTGATAATATTATGAGTAAGCATCTTACCAAGGCCTTATCTGAATAAGGCCAAGTATAAACGTCCGGACTTTTTCAAAATTTGATGAGGGAGGCTCTTATTATTTTGTTAATTTGTTACAAATTTATACTATTCATTTCTGTGTAATATTGCAATTTGCAACTGCAACATCATGAAAAACGGGGAGGTCCTAATATTTTTGTTATTTCCCCAAAGTAGCCTATAATAACCCTAGCATGAGAGTGTTGCAATGTGTTTATAAATGATAACCAATAACTTCTTTCATGCCTTTTCAACGCAACAGTTTTAGAAACAAAGTATAAAGGAGCAAGAAGAAAAACAAAAATATTTAAAAATCTACCAAAATCGGTCAGGGTGGGGACGATATGCCCCCTACATGTTATTTACTTACTTGGCCTAATTGAATATGATAGTGATATTTGTTTGATTAAGGATAATATATACAACTGGTTCTTTTAACATGAAAGTTAGGGGCCTATACTATATATATATATATAATTAACAACATTTTACTCAAGTTAGACTATCTTTTGAATAAAGTGCTCAATCCCAAAAGGGAGAGCGTATAAAAATTCAAAGAACAGACCTTCCAGAATAGGTAGTCGTTACTCTGAGTTTGAATTTTTATATATATATAATTATTTGTACTTGTTTTTTCTATCGGACAATTCTTGAACTTTACGTGAAACCTGCTGTAGGCCTAGGCCTATTTATTCATCATCATCATCATCATCATCATCATCATCATCATCATCATCATCATCATCATCATCATCATCATCATCATCGTCACCATCATCATCATCGTCACCATCATCATCATCATCATCATCATCATCATCATCATCATCATCATCATCATCATCATCATCATCATCTTCATCATCCATGCCATTTTACTTGCCTTTTTTTGTTTGTTTCTTTCTTTTTTAAACATTTACATTTTTGCTTGTTGTATAATGTTGTCGTTATCATATTCATCATCCATCCAGAAAATTTTTTTCCCCACATCACCACATCATCATCAATTTTAGGCCTATGTATCAAGTTGTATTTTGTCTAGGCTACAGATTTATTCCGGGATTTATTCACAGTGCGGCAAAGCAAAAGTAAAGCAATAATATAAGTGAGTGCACTGCACATCACCACATCAATAAGTGTGACCGAGTTCGTCGAGGACATCTATTCAAGCGCGACCCTAAAATCTGCTCTTTTATTTGCTCTCAATGTTTGCTGATAAAAAAACCAAGACCTTGGAACTGCTGCTGATAATTTGGCAACTTCCTCACTACTAAATTCTCGTCCGCATCATTATCATCATCATCATCTTCATTCATCATCATCATCGTCGTCGTCATCATCGTCGTCATCATCATCATCATCATCATCATCATCATCATCATCATCATCATCATCGTCACCATCATCATCATCATCATCATCATCACCATCATCATCATCATCCATCATCATCATCATCGTCACCATCATCATCATCATCATCATCATCATCATCATCATCATCATCATCATCATCCATGCCATTTTACTTGTCTTTTTTGTTTCTTTCTTTTTTAAATATAAACTTTACATTTTTGCTTGTTGTATGTTGTCGTTGATAATATGGAAAATAAGATAAATAATTATCTTATCATTATCATCATCCATCATCACCGTCCATCATCATCATCATCATCCAGCATCACCCATCATCATCATCCATCATCACCGTCCATCATCCTCACCCATCATCATCATCCATCAACATCCATCATCATCATCATTAATATCATCGTTCATTATATATCATCATCATCATAATCATAATCATCATCATTATCATCATCATCATTATAATTTAATATCATCATCACCATTATCGTCATCATCATTATCATCATTATTATCATCATCATTTATCATCATCATCGTCATTATAATTTAATATCATCATCATCACCATTATCGTCTACATCATCATTATCATCATCATCATCATCATCATCATCATCATCGTCATCCATGCCATTTTACTAGTTTGTCTATGTTGTCTTTTTGTTTCTTTCGTATAATTTTTATATATAAACTTATATTTTGCTCGTTGAATAATGTTGTCGTTGATGTGGAAAATAAAGACTTATCTTTATATCATTATCATATTCATCATCCATCCAGAATAAACTTTACATTTTTGCTTGTTGTATGTTGTCGTTGATAATATGGAAAATAAGATAAATAATTATCTTATCATTATCATCATCCATCATCACCGTCCATCATCATCATCATCATCCAGCATCACCCATCATCATCATCCATCATCACCGTCCATCATCCTCACCCATCATCATCATCCATCAACATCCATCATCATCATCATCATCATCATCAGTAATATCATCGTTCATTATATATCATCATCATCATAATCATAATCATCATCATTATCATCATCATCATCATTATAATTTAATATCATCATCACCATTATCGTCATCATCATTATTATCATCATCATTTATCATCATCATCGTCATTTATATAATTTAATATCATCATCATCACCATTATCGTCTACATCATCATTATCATCATCATCATCATCATCTGCATCATCATCATCGTCATCCATGCCATTTTACTTGTCTATGTTGTCTTTTTGTTTCTTTCGTATAATTTTTATATATAAACTTATATTTTGCTCGTTGAATGATGTTGTCGTTGATGTGGAAAATAAAGACTTAATTTTATATCATTATCATATTCATCATCCATCCAGAAAAAAATTCCCACATCATCATCAATTGTAGGCCTATGTATCAAGTTGTATTTTGGCTTCCGGGATTTATTAATAGTGCGGCAAAGCAAAGGTAAAGCAATAATATAAGTGAGTGCACTGCACATCACCACATCAATTGTCTGACCGAGTTCGTCTGAGGACATCTATTCAAGCGCGACCCTAAAATCTGCTCTTTTATTTGCTCTCAATGTTTGCTGATAAAAAAACACAAGACCTTGGAACTGCTGCTGATAATTTGGCAACTTCCTCACTACTAAATTCTCGTCCGCAGATGCTTGGACAACTTTACTAAACCAATCAGAAAATCACTGCACGCAAGTTGGATGTACATCCGTACTTTGAGTTCACTACTCATCAATTATTCATGAGGACTATGAGCCGTGTTATCAGCAGCAACAACCTGTAGCAGAAGTTGCAGCGAAGTTTCTCCGGGCCGAATCTGTCTCACAATTTGGATGTTCGCTGTCTTTCCCCGCATCACAATATGTCTCGCAGGAAGCAAACTGCGCCGGAAAAGAAGCTTGGTAAGTCATCACATCCGTCTTTGATTCTCTATGTAAAATTGTGTACTAACCCCATGCCATTCCTTCTACATGTAATTTATGCTGTACAGTAAACTTGAGCTATAGTGGTTGCGTTGATGATATGTTGAACATCTCGGGTCGTTGCTCACTTTTCCGTGAAGTTCATGTATTCAGTACTTTGATACCCGAATACGTGTATACATGATACCTGTTGCGTATTGGAATGCGTGTGATGTGTTTTAGTTTATATTTGGATGTAAGAGATTGATAGTGTAAAAGAGCTTTATATAATTATGCAGATGAATATCAAAATGTGATAAAAAATGTACGTGTGTGATGCAAACTTCCAGAATTTGGAGTGGGCAGAATTTGTGCAAGATGACTGAAATAAATTTTGACCTGTGTTTCCATGCCTCAGTGATCATGCAACTAGTGGAAATCCCAATGGCAAAATGCTACTAAATAGAAAGGGGATTCTTGCCATCTTGATGAAAAGTTGATCATTGTTTTGTTTTTGCTTTCCTTTAAAAAAAATATAAATTATAAAGTTAAAATGTACAGTACAATTATTATTGAGAGTGGGGTCTCAGGAGTGGCAACATTCACAATATCATTATCAAAATCACATTTTTTTTCAAATGACTTTTGTAATACTTCCATCACTATGTCAAATTGAATTTTATCAGCGTTCAATATTTTGAGACATCACAATTTTTTAATTGAATATAGATGAAGGCATTCAGAATTTAACTTCCATCCATATCTTGAAAAGCAGTTTGTCACAAAGTGTGCACCTTTTTGATGTGACAATGACATTTTATACTAGGGTTCACTCTTGGGGGTCCTAAATGTCCATTATTTTACATCAAAGTGAATTTCAGGAAATGTTACGATTTTGGAAATTCTGCAACTCCTGCAACTAAATCCTGGCTATGTGAAGCAATAACTAAATAATATACCATTATTTCCTTAACTTCTACATTTATACATCACATGTTTGAGTGTGCATGTGGTCAAGCAAACAAGAATTGTCTTTAAAAAAGACAAAGTTCGCGAAGTAGTGTTCTTGCCAATATTTTACTTGATGTAGACAAGCGATTATTAGGCCTGCCCTACATCATCTAATGAGATGCTAGTCATATGTTCTGTGGGCACAACACTACTATACAAGCACTGCACAATGATACACTATAATACACGGGCCTGCTGCTGCTGCTGCCTCCTGAAACTTAAATTTCCTCTACTTCCTGCTCTTGTTTTTGCCTCCTAAGTTTCCTGTCATATAGTCATAGCATGTGTTGAGGCTAGTGTTGCCAAACAGTCTCTAATCCACCCAATCCTGGATAATATGCATGCACAGATCGTACATGTACTTATACAAAAAGTTGTTTGTCTATTGCCCCACAACAATTAACAGCCTCCCCTAACCCTCGGAACCAGAGGGGTGTGTGTGGGGGGGGGACCAACCTTGACAATAATTTGGGTGCGGAACTTAAGTACCCTTCAATCCCCCCAATAAAGGTGAAGTAAAAAAAACTGTGATCAGATACCGGAAAAAGGTTTTTGACCTATTTTTTGCCAAATTTTTGACACAGAGGGCCAGTCAGGGGAACCTCAGGCTACCCCAGAACAGGTCATTAACAAAATTTGCCTGAATAATCAATGGGCAGGTCATTTGACAGGAGACTTACACCTCACACTTTCACATAGCACAAAAGTGGCATATAGCCCGGGGGGCACCTCCTGACAAAATTATTGATTAAGTTGCAGAACTGTTTGAATTGCAGAAGGAGAAAGTAGTAAAAATCATTATCAAGTATGTTTTGTTTTGCTTATCAGTTTTGAATTCTGAGTTAAAGGGCCCTGCAATAGAACATGGACTTGCAGTCTTGCACCCCCACCCACCCCACAAAAATCCTAGCAATGCCACTATTATATACACAACAGCTCAAGTACGGTATGGTACATATTATGTGAGGGGGATACCTCTTGCATGTCCCTAGTCTTCCCAGTCTATTGCAACTGGTCAAATGGACTGCTGTCATATGTGTCTGCCTTTGGGTTTATAAAAATGGCAACCCTATGTGTCTGCATGGTTAGTCATGACAGCATCATTCATGAAACTACATCTACCTCAATTCATGGATGACTATAGCAGTTTCCCACTTCAAAGTTTCCCTTGTTTTATAGATTTAAGTTTGGTCACTCCATCATATGCCTCCCACTTTGGGTGTTGTGTTGTGAATGTTGTAATTTATTGCCATAAATTTCTCAGCGCAATCTCCACAGTCCATAGATCCTGCACTCTCAGAATCTTGAAGGTATCTTCAGGGATATCATAAAACAAGATTCATGTTGAAATCAGCTCTTTTGAGTTGACATGAATGGAATTGAGTCAATGATGGCTAGTCAAATTTTGCCAACTGTTTAAAACTACAATTTCAGTGAATAAGTTGATATGCGATCTTGTCAATTCACATCATTTTACATCCAAAATACTTAAAATTACAACTCCATGTACAATTGTAGGCCTATGCTGTATGCTTTGTATTGCATGTGCTACATTGTATTCTTCAATTCAGTCAATGCTTTGGTTTTCAATGTTTTATCTCTATAATTTATAGATAAATAGATGAAAAATTTGAAATATTGTGAACCAAAGTTACATGTAGAACACATCATCACATTTCTCCCTCTCTCAGTCTAGATAGTAATTGGTATGGCAGCTTTTATCTGTGCAACTACACATTTTTGGACATTTTGAAAATGCCTGAAACCTGAAATTCCAAACTTCTTTTCAGGAATGGTTGGTCTTTTTTGCAAACATGTTTCAGATTTTTATTTAATTTCTTAAATTGTGTTTGCTTTTGAACATTAATCTTTTCTAGCAGGCTGCTATACCATTATTTGATTTCTAAAGATATTGAAAATTTGTTTGGAACACCAAACAGCACAGTATAGTTATCATCCCTACATTTTATGCATCAAAACTAATCAGGTTGAAAATTGCAACATGAGGATCGGCCATGATGTAAACCTGGCCCATGCACAGATCCTGGAACCAACAGTTCTCTGTATTCTAAAAGATAAGCATCATCTTTCACAATGGTTCAGTGAGGCTCAAAGGGCAGGCATAACAGCACTGATAACGATACAGATGAGACCAGAAGATGTTGAGGGTCAAAGGTCAACGTCTGCTGCTGAAGCAACCTGCCTGCACAGATGGAAATCGGGATAAAATGCAAATTGAATTGGATCGACTTGAAATTGTATCCCTGGGATCTGATGGTGATGGGAAGTAATTGTGGTTTTCAGAATGGGGTGTGGTAAATGTAGATATCACTTAAAAGCATTTGCTGAGGACGCTCTCACGTTTTGTAAACATTGTGATTTTTACCTGATTGTATTGTACACAGGAATGTGAAAATCATGCCTTTATTTATGTGACAAAATCCGAGGTTTTGAATAAAACGACTGACTTCATCGTTTAATTATTACGATTGAAATATTAATGGAACACATACAGTACACACTATGTTCATAATCGGGTTCATTTACTCGTGCACTGTACATACAGTATGTACATGGCATGCGAGACCACAACACATCAAACACATCTTAGCACTTGTTCAGTGCCTGTATGGGACCATGACAACCCCTCTCTGACCTCGGCGCTACGCGTCGCGGCGCTACGCGCCTCGATCCCAGCCGGCGCTGCGAGTATCGGCCTTACGCGCCTCGATCCCTGCCGAGGAACTAGAGCTAGTTCACATCTATGACCCGCTGGGAATCGCACCTAGTCACAAAATTTGAACTTTTTGTAATTTTTTATCCATTTTGGCTTCAGTGGGGGTATCATTCAGGGTGTGGTGGAGGATGATTGGCTTTTACACATGGATGAACTTGTGTAAGTTTTATCAATCAGGTGGGGGGTATGTTTTGACATGGTGTGCACAGTGCCTTCCAAGCTTCAAAACTGGCCCTATCCCATTTTAAATTTTTACTTTAACAAGGCAGAATTAGGGGTTTTCAGGCAATTTTTCCAAACATGGACTCTGACCCATGTCTAAGGATGTTTGGTAAAAACCAATGTTTAGGGATTTTCTGTGAAAACAGGACCCATTTGGGCGACACATCAAGTCCTCCTCATACACTTTAACATGGAAGTACATGAACATGCATGCATGTATTGTGATACACTGATTTTTGAATGGTTGATTTTACATTTTATTTTATTTTTTGAGGTGTGACTTACAAAATTAGTATCGTATGTACTGCAATCGAGTCTTAACATGAATTGGTAACATTTTATGGCTGATCATTTTATTTTGAATGTCCTAGTTTTGAAGTTTAGTCCTATTAACTTACTGTTGAAATTGTACTTCCCTTTCAAAAGTGCTTGGGCTTCCAGGGGGCTTCACCCCCTTTAACCCCCATGAGGGGTTGGGTTTGACCCCCAGACCCCCAATGTGGGCCGTACCACTTTTTATTTGCCTCCGACGGCGTGGAGTAATGTCCGGGAGTAGTGTCAAATAGGTCCACAAAATGGGCACAGATTTCTAAACATCTGTAAATAGTGATTGGGGAGTAAACTTGTACTTGATGTAAGAAAGTATCTACCATTGCTCATGCTGGTCAAACTTGTACAGTAATTTTGTATTGGGCTATTCCAGTTGAAATCCACACTACCCCTGTGGGAGATTTTGGAAATTTCTTTCACAGAGGGATTATGTTTTTCAAATGTAATTGGTCAGGGTTTTAATATTTTGAAACCTATACTCCCCTTGTATTATGGCGATATCTTCCACAACTGAAGTACTTCAAATAGAAGTTATCCAATTGTCTATTCTATTCAAAATTCATACTCCCTCTGTGGAAGACTTAATAGCTAAATCTTCCACAGGGGTAGTGGGGATTTTAAATGGAATAGCCCATTGCTATATTTCTACCACCTGTTTTCAAGGCTGTGAGATGAGATGAGGTTCAAGTTCATACATCTCCTGGTATTGAAATCACCACTGCTTGCCTCATCATTGACTCTATGGAGGAGATACTATTACAGCTTATCCCGCTGTGGGTAAAAGGCCATACCCCTATTTGACAAAGTGTTGCCACAACCTTACCTTTCCAGCATGATTGGGCTCTTTCAGCGTGCATAAAAGTTTAGGTTGTATTTTGAAATAAAATAGATCAGTGAAGTAGGTTCTAAAGCATATAATGGGTTTTATCATCTTACTCTAAAAACAAGGCATTGCCCAGGGGTAGATTTTGGGACTCAAGCCCCCCAGCCCCCCTGCCCAAAACATGACACGTCAGCCTATTAAAAAACTTGCTAATTTTGTTATCATCCCATGCTTTCGTAAATCGTAAGGCCCTATCAATGGCAATGAAGCCTTTTGTCCCCTTAAATTGCATCTAAATTACAGGTTTCATATAGGAGGAAAGTTAAGGTACAAGTTAATAACCCTAAATGCCCAGGCCTATTTTGGCAAGGGGGAAGTGAAGAAGGAAGGAAGAAAGAAAGAAAGAAGAAGAAGAACTCAAGTCAAGAAGTGAAAACTTTTTTCTCAGGTGCGGATTTGAACAGGGTTCCTTCGGGTCGCAGACACGCACACGGCCATACCTTGCCACAGGGGTCTACCTTGGCCAGCCACTAAGCTTTCCGTGCCCCTATGATTATTCGTATGATGACGCAATCGCATCATGTGGGATACCCGCGCTTGCAGATGCTCTGTTTAGCGAGGTTTTTTGATGATATACATTTACATCATCCGAGCTCTCAAAATAAGTCATTGCAGAATCTCCAATGGCTTTAAATTTGTGGCTTTGGGCTGATCATTATTAAGAATCATCAGCCCATGATGTGTGTGTTTGCCGCACATCACCAAACTTGAATTTGGCAATTTCCACACTACAAATATGATGGAATGCTTGGCCCGCATCATATTACCATAGAGATAATACCAGTCCCTCCTACCAAGCATCATTTCGGGTGATGGTACTAGCTAAGATGCAGGATGCTGGAGGCGCCAAGATGATATGGAGTGGAATGGTTTGCTTGCTTACATTTGCGGTGGTATGAAAGCAAGTGGGTGTTGATGATTTTGGTGGCCTAAATAATGTTGGTGTGGCTGGCCATAGATACTGTAAGGCCAATTACAATTGATTCTTAGTTTCCTGTTTCCGCCTCAAGCGTCCAAAGTAGAGAAATTGCAAAATATTTAATTATTTTATTTATATTTTGGATTTTCTCTTTAAAAATAACTTTTAATGACTACCATTTGCTACTTTCTGACTTGGATGATATCATCTATAATGATGAATAAACATAGAACATAACTGTACCATTACTTATGTATAAAATCAAATATAGAAGTAAAATAATTAAATGCATGCTCCTTGTCAAAATGGCTTGATGTAGGTTGCGACCACTTATTTTAAAATAAAGAAAATAAAAGATAATTAATAATTAATAATTAAAAGTCGCCTCATCCCTGGTTTTCAACCATGAAACAGGAAACTAAGAATTAATTGTGAAGGGCCTAACCACAGCTAAATAAATTCTATTTTGCAGATTATCAGTGTGTATGAGATCTATTTTAGTGTAATGTTTTGAAAAGTTAGCAGAGCATGTATTTTTTGTACTTTTAACATTATGGGAACTTTATAAAATTTATTCAAACAGCACATTTTGCACACCTTGACCTAAGTAAGAAAAACCTTTCTCTTTTAAGCCTACTTTGAATTGTTTTAATTTCAATAGCTTGCTTTGAACAAGGATTAGTCATACTTGAAAACTTCAGATATAATGACTAATAATTAACATATGAACTTCATAATCAATCAATTGAATTAAAAAGCTTTGCTTTTATTTCACAAGGATACTATGAGGATAAAATTTGGTAGATTTGATAGGTTTTATTATATATAACTAGTTTAAAACCAAGATTGATAGCTATTGATATTTGGCTTCATCCCCAGGCAGATTCCTCTTCTCACATTCCCAGGGCAGATTCCTTTTTTCACATCCCTAGGGAAGGTTCCTCTTCTCACATCCCCAGAGCAGGTGTCTTTTCTCACATCTATGGGACAGGTTATTCTTACATCCCAAGGGCAGTCTCCTCTTTTCACATCCCCAGGGCAGGAGTCTCTACTCACATTCCCAGGGCAGGTTCCTCTTCTCACATCCGCAGGGCAGGTTCCTCTTTTAACATCCCTGAGACAGACTTCTCAGTTTCCTCTTCTCACATCCCCAGGGCAGGGGTCTCTACTCACATCCCAAGGGCAGGTTTCTCTTCTCTCATCCCCAGGGCAGGTTCCTCTTTTAACATCCCCAGGACAGACATCTTCTCATATCCCCAGGGCGGTTCCTCTTCTCACATCCCCAGGGAAGGTTCCTCTTCTCACATCCCCAGGGAAGGTTCCTCTTCTTACATCCCTTGGGCAAATTCCTCTTCTCATCCCCAGGTCTGGCTCCTCTTCTCACATCCCCAGGGCAAGTTCTTCTTTTAACATCCCCTGGGCGTGTTCCTCTTCTCACATCCCCCGGATCAGGTTCCTCTTCTCACATCCCCAGGGAAGGTTCCTCTTCTCACATCCCTAGGGCAGATTCCTCTTCTCATTCCCAGGTCTGGCTCCTCTTCTTACATCCCCAGGTCTGGCTCCTCTTCTTACATCCCCAGGGCAGGTTCCTCGTTTAACATCCCTGGGACAGACGTCTTCTCACATCCCCATGGCAGGTTTCTCTTCTCACATCCCCAGGGCAGGTTCCTCTTCTCACATCCACAGGTTAGTTTCCTCTTCTTAAATCCCCAGGGCAGTTTCCTTTTCTTACATCCCCAGTGCACAGCAGCTTCCTCTTTTCACATCCACAGGGCAGGTTCCCCTTATCACATCCACAGGGCAGGTTCCTCTTCTCATTCCACTAAGCAAGTTCCTCTTCTCGTTTCTCCAGGGCAGGTTCCTTTTCTCACACTCCTAAGGCAGGTTCCTTTTCTCACATTCCCAGGGAAGGTTCCTCATCCTTAAGGCAGATTCCTTTTCACGCATCCCCGAGACAGGTTCCTCTTCTTACATCCCCAGAGCAGCCTGTTCCTCTTCTCATATCCACAGGGCAGGTTCCTCTACTCGCATCCCCAGAGTAGCCTGTTCCTCTTCTCACATCCACAGGGTAGGTTCCTCTTCTCACATTCCCAGAATAGGTTCTTCTTCTCACATTCCCAGGGCAGGTTCCACTTCTCACATCCCCAGGGCAGGTTTCTCTTCTCACATTCCCAGGGCAGGTCCCTCTTCTCACCTCCCTAGGGCAGGGCCCTCTTCTCACATCTTAGGCCAGTTTCCTTTTCTCACTTCCACAGGTTAGTTTCTTCTTCTCACATTCCCAGGGCAGGTTCCACTTTTCACATCCCCAGGGAAGATTCCTCTTCTCACATCTCTAGGGCAGATTCTTTTTCTCACATCCCCAGGGTAGGTCATAGGTGTATCTTCTCACATCCCCAGGGCAGGTTATTCTTCTTACATCTCCATGGCAGATTCCTCGATCTTCGCACATCCTTTAGGCCTAGGCATTAAACAGACATATTCTTCAAAGTTTGATGGAACATACCGACATAGATGAAGATCCACTTTCAAAATACAAATAGTAACACATATCTTTCTAAACATATGTTTTAGTTACCAAACTGCAAAATGGGAATTTCAAAACTGCTCTGTGTATAATGCATAATCAAGATGCAGCTTTCTGAGCTTTGTACAACAACCAAGTGTACATGTAGCACAAACTACGATGAATGTCGTTTCCTCTGATAATTTTGTTTATAAAAATCTTGATCATCATCAATGCTTTTGTTACATGCCATTAAAAATGATAAATTGAGATATATGTTTCAGTTTCAAGTTCAAAGTAATAACAGTAACATAACTTTTGCCTTTTATGAATGCATCAATACAGGCATCACCCACACCAACATCAATTACACATGCACAACCACCATTTACTAGTTCAATAGGTGCATGTACATTTTTGGGTTATCATTTCCGTAGGAATCATGATGCATATTGTATTATAGTGGTTTTGGTTTGCACACAGACTTGGGAGGAATAGCGTGGGATGAAATAGTTGGACTGAAACCACAAGGATGAAGTGCCTGCCAGAAATATCCCATGTTGTGTGTGTACATGTAGAGATGTTATTCTGTGTGTTGAACTTGAAACAGCGAGAACTTGAATGAAATATGTGAATAGAAAAATGTTGGAGCAAAATTACATGAATGACTTAAATTGAGGTGTATAAAGGGGTGTGGTACAATCTTTTTATGTTCTGTTTTCTGTCTTTCATTGCTCAGGCTACCATTTAAAAAAAATGTTTCCAAATTTTGAGTTGCAATAGCAGTTTTGAGGGGTTATGAGAAGCAAGAATAGATACCTACCCCATAGGATATTACATATACTCCGCATGGTTACCACAATTCACCATGATGTTTACTCACACCATTTAAACAAAACATATCTTGGGCGTCAAATTTTACTGGGGTAATAAGAAATGAGCTTTCTTCTGATACCAAAATCTCAGTTTTCATGAAGAAAAATGGGGGATGAGGCTGTCGATTGGGTCACAGATCTTTAAACATTCAAGTATGGGACTGGTCTGTGTGAAATTTTTCTTTAGCATGTTCAGAAAATGAATATAGGGCCCTAACTTGATGATAATTGTTTGCTCCAGAAAAAAACACCCTATACACATCAATACATCCATAGTTGTCCTCTCTGTAATTATTACTTTACCTGTACTCTATAGTACAAGGGCGTTTTCAATCAGATGAAAAGAGCTTCTCTCTTGAAAAGAACTATAGATGTGACCTCAGGGTCCAATTTTTCTATAAAAATCTGTCTCATTTCATATAGTGAAAGTATTCAGTGTGCTAACTCTGGTAAATAAGCTACAGTGATGCCAGCCAGGTAAAGGTTTGCCTTTATTCAAGGAAGTCACCCATCCATGCTTTGTGGAATCAGTTGAATGAGAATTAATGCTAGATATATGAACAAAATCAGGAAGTGTGATGTAGTCCTACATGTATAGGAAAGATGGCACACAAGTTATGGATTCTTGGCCATATAGCATTAATAATTTGGTTCTAGTCCCCACTCAATTTTTTTAAATGTGCCAAAAATGTTTGGAAAAGTTGTAAAAACTAGCAATTTGCATTAACTTTGGATGAAAATGTTGATCTTTGGTGTAGAGATGGGTTCAAATTTGGAAGGGTCCCTTTTCAAATTCTCAGCAGCACACCCCTACCAAACCAAACATGAGTACTCCTGATTCATACATATTCATTGAGGAAATTTTTTTTTTTAAACCTGCACCTAAAATAGGACTAGTATTATTAAGACAATTATTTCTCAACATAACACTGAGGTTTCTCTATTGTTCCCATTCTTTTCAATTCCTAGTGTAGCTCCTCTCAACAACTTTTTTGGAGCAAGGATGCAGAGAGTTTGGTTTGTAAAGATAGAAACAATAGGTGTCCATGAGGTTGGGGTCATTGAGAGGTTTTACCTTATTAATGATAGAGTAAGCCTATTCTGATATTGAAACTGAGCCTTTTCTCTTTCGCTTCCTGCCTTTATATTGGACAAAAGTTGGTATTATCATGGAAGAGGGGATGTAGTGGAAGAGAAAAGATGACCTTACATGGAGGATGGGAAAATGGAAAGTTAAAGGCCCATTCAGTGATCCCAGAGAAAGTGTGCAGAAAATGAAATTGTGTAGGTATAAATTGCTTAAAAGTGAAGGATAAGTCATTAAAATTGTCATTAGGTATTTTTGGCAATGGCAGTTTGACAAAAAATGAGGAAAACGGCAGTATTGACAAAGTTGAAGTCTTAAATTCAAATACATTTTGCTAATTACTAGTAGCAAAAAGCAGCTATCCGGGTACTTAAAAGTAGAGATACTACAATTTCATGAAGAATGTCTTATTTTGTCTTTTTACACCGTTTTGGTAAAAAATTGAATTTGGATGATTTTTATGATTTTGTTGATTTCATGAGCAAATCGCTGAATAAGTCTAAAATCTGATAATTAAAAAGATTTCAGTATATACATTATAAGTATTCTATAGTTAAAATTGAAATTTGATATGAAATATTTTTAAAATACAATTCAAACTATAGGGCGGAATAAGCTTGTTATTAAATAGCAGTCCATCATCTCACTTGCCAAAGTTGGAAAAAGTGAAAAATATTTTCAAGGTGAAAAAACAGAAGAAAACAGAAAGGTGAAAAAACAGAAGATGAAAAAAAAGATGACCTATACTGAAGGCCAGGATGATAAGTAGTAGTACAATGTATACAATAGTTGATGGAGAAGTTGCTTATTTTTGGTATGCTGTTTGGAAATTTTAGAAGTTTTAATAATTATTGCACAGCCCTTAACTGGATTCATTAATTAAGCAGACCATTCATCACAAGAGGAAAGTGAAACAAACTGGATGGTTTAACAGAGAGGATGCTAGTTTTGTTTTCAGTGAATCCTCACCATCACATGGTATATTGAGTCAAAATGGACTCAGTTCCAGTGGCATAGTTCAGTGACCTCAGTACAGCAACCATAGCAATACAGTTGACCTCAAGTTGCTGGGTATGAGTTTTAATATCCAACATATTTCAAGGCCATCATCTGTGAGCATATAATATTGTGGTAGGACCATGTCCTGACGGATGAGATGAGCATGCTTTGGATCTTTTATAGTGATGGTAGAGAAGATATATCTTACACTTCCCATAATGCATTTCTCCCATTTCAATTTCCCTGTACTAATTTGCTATCTAGTGCAACATGGGTTGACTCGATAGTGACAAAATGTACCTCAATGAACAGAGCACATCCAGATCTTGCAAAATGTGTTTATTTCTTGACTATCAGTATCAACCCATTTTTAGCCAGTCTATTCTGAAAATGAAAACAAATTGGAACCTGTACAAAGAAAATGGAGTGTCATTGATGAAATGAGGGGACGTATCATGTTGCAAAGGATTCTGGGAAGGGTAAAATATCATCTGTGATGCTTGATATCTCAACCAGGAAGTGATCTCAAGCAAAAGGAAATGGCTAGGCTAGGATGACAAGGGCATTGTGGTTGGCATCTGAACTTGAAAGGATGTTTCTTTTCCTAAAAAGTAATATACTAGTTTGCTTCCATCACTGATAAATTATCATTTTGGTCCGAAATATAAAGCGCAATGATGATCTATTGAAAAAAAAAGTTTGACATAATTACAAACCTTATGGACTCAATGATTCGATTTCATGCATTATAAAGTTCTCTAGTTGGTTGAATGGTATGGTTTTGCCTTTGCCCCTGCTCCCCATCTATGAGGTTTCATGCAAATAAAATATTATAATTAATTTAAAATTTGCAATTTGAAAAAGTATCGTAGCATACTATGTGGGCAATTATAAAAGGGGTTCATCTTCTCTATCTTTGTCTTTATACAGTTTGTCCACTCTGAAGTACAAAGTTACAACGCGCACGTATATGGTGCGTAAACAGTGCGCAGTGCTGCGTCTCTGCTGCAGGTATGCGTGCCTTCAAAGTCGGCACATTGTGTGCGTCCGCGTCGGTACTTTGTACTTCAGAGTGGACTGACTGTAGACACAGTTTGACTTTCAAAATCCATACACAAAATATCTTGCAGCCCCAATATTTCAAAGGATCAATGAAAGAAAATGTGCAAACATTTCATCATCATCATCATCATCAACACCATCATCATCATCATCATCATCATCATCATCATCATCATCATCATCATCATCATCATCATCATTGTCATCATTATCATCACCACCATCATCACCACCATCTTCATCTTCATCTTCATCATAGCCCTTATCATCATCATCATCATCATCATCATCATCATCATCATCATCATCATCATCATCATCATCATCATCATCATCATCATTTTCCTTATCATCTGTTGTCATCATCATCATATCATCAGGCCTAGTAGTAGTGGTAGTAGTGATGTTGATGATAATGAAACAGTGGATCATGAAAGGTATTTTCCATTGAACATCTGTAAGGAAGTGTAGCATCATAAAACGAAAAACTGATGTGCATGTATCCTATGCTATCCAACCACCTGTGAACTAATACGCAATTAATCGACACAGTGGAGAGGAAAAATTGATTGCTCTGCTCAGGCAAACATGTGTGCACAATTCATTTATGTTTAGTTTCTACAACTGTGCTAATGACCCACAACCAGTGATTTGCAATTAACAAAGATTAATTGGTATAATATGTTATATAAAGAGCGGCATCTCCACCATCATGACCATATGCTGATAGTGATGTTGTACCTCTCTCTTTTGGGTGAAATGGTGGAATAAATCTAATTGGTAAGCTTATCAGGTGAGCCCAGAGGTGAAGCCTCCCCCAAGGTCAGTTAAGGTCATCCAAAGGACATTCCTCCTCCTGTAATCTCCAGGAGAACTATAGATGGTGAAGTCCACAGCAGGGATGCCAAAGTTTTGGTGGCAGAGGTGGGATAGACCCATGCATACCATTTGTGTATGTGAATTTAATAAATAGTTGCACATATTAGGCCGAGTGATGAGGGATTTGCATATTAGGAACAGATGGGAAAGTATAAATTCATCATATGACTGTAGACAGTTTAGGCAGGAGCAGAGGGGAGGATGAAATATGGCAATTGTGATGATGATGTTGGTAAAAGGACCTTATAGCCCCAGCATTATGCTGATTACATGCTATGCCAATATTTTCTTCTAGACTGGGAGTTGGCCCAGACATTGGATTATGATATAACTGGTAAGATTTGGCAGTTTTTGTATGCTATATTATGATATTTTTCAAGAAAGTTGATTGAAGTGGTGATGTCTGGTATGCAGTGCATCCAGGGGTGCTGAGATGGGGGGTATTTTGATGTAGAAAACAATTTGATGATTATTTGTATTCATATGATCATATTTACAGGTGGTCACTGGATGACATTTCTCTAGATATCTCTAGGCAAAATGATGATGATTATGTTTCATGATGATGTGAACCGTCAACCAGTGCATCATCAGTTTTGTTATTAGGTAGCCACAATTTTGATAAAAATTTGCTCAATTTAAAGATAAACATTTTGATTTTCCATTATTTTGAATAAATACATGTCTTTTTTGATGCCAGAAACTACTGTCTGTAGTGTAGCTGTTTTGGTTGCTTTTATTGGACTATTCCATTTAAAATACATACATCCCCTATGGAAGACATGTCCTTAATCTCCTACACAGGGGGTACTTCAAATGACACATTCAGATAACCTCATTTGAAATTCACATGCCCTGTGTGGAAGATTAGCATTATGTCTTCCATAGGGGTGTATGGATTTCAACTGGAATAGCTCATTATGAAAACATTTGTTGCCTTCTCCCAAAACTTAAAATAAATCAAATTATAAAAGGCTGAAAGATTTTGTTTCTTTTTTTTTTTTTTTTGGGGGGAACCAAGAGTATGCAAATCTTGACTCAGTTTTCGAACAATACACATTTCTGTCAAAATTGGGTATCTTTGAATTATCGGGTATTTATGTTGGAGGGCAAAAAATTAATTCGCGAAATCACTGAAAATATGGCTGATTTCCCTCTGAACAGTGTATAGCCATGTTTTCTGAACTTTGTGTGTGTGTGTGGGGGGGCTCAAACTTGTGAATGTACCAAATCAACTGGGGGAAGGGAGAGGACAGCATCCCCCCAGATGTGTAGGGACCATCAGTCCGGTGTTCAAACATTTCTCCTTCCTCTGTAGGGAGAATGGGGCAGCGTAGCCCCCACTACATGTACGTCTCCCTTACCTTCAGAGAATACAAGGGGGTACACATTTTAGGTCTGCACAGTGGAATGTTTGATCTGTAGGGGTGCATCCGTGCATGAGAACAGCATCTTCCCAACCTCCAAATGCAGTGTTCAAACATTTCTTCTCCCTCTGTAGTATTACAAATGTTGACCTGAATATGTAAAGTTCATATTTACCTGTTAACTGAATGAGGCAACTTGGCAAGCAAGTAAAGCACTCAATAGTGCTCAGTGCAGGGCAGGCAATGCATGTAATATGTGCCACACCCACCCATGCCCGCATGCACGGATGTGTTGTTGGCTCATTGAGACATGCATGGATAAGTTAAGTGAAAACGCTCAGCCCATGAACGAATGGGATACGGCATATACTTGACTGGGCTGATGGCTATAATATTACAATAAAAGATTTATAAATTGTACTTTTTCACAGTAAATTTGTAATTTGTTCAGCTAAATTGAATCCATAATAAGTTTTGGGAAGCTGATTATTGGTGAGCATTTTGAACTCTACATTTACCCTGGGGCAGGAGGAGAATAAAAACTTGAACTTAAGTTAGTCTTAACTCTTGTACTTTAAATGTTGTCTACCCTAATGTGTCTATGGTTCATTTTAATATGTTGAAGGTTCTGTAGACTGTTGAAAATAGATTCACTTTGTGCAATATGAACAGTGGCAGCACCGGGGGGGCATGGGGAGACACATGCCCCACAGTCCCAACTGTATCCCCCAGTAAAACCCAAAATTACTGAAATTTGTCACTCTTTTGCAGCAATTTTACATAAAATTTGTTGATTTTGACCCCCCTGAAATTCACTTTGCCCCCCCCCCCGCAAAAAAATCCCGGAGCTACCACTGAATATGAAATAATGTTTGCTAGGCTAGGTTAAGTTTAAGGTTAGAGTTATGTTGTCAAAAATATGCGGTTATACTGTAACCGCATATATTTTTAATTTGGTAGAGGGTTTGGCGTACATGGCAAATGGGACCTAGAGCGTTAAAATTTCATATCTATAACCCAGGATTGAGTTGCTCTATAATTTAAAAACAAAAGAAAGAGTGAACTTGGATATTTTCTAGGATATTATGTTGGTACATATTTGCAGGGATACTCATATAGTAGGCCTACTATGGTACTGTCAACAGTCAACACCAGATTGTGCATGGTCCCTGGGATGGATGGTGTCAAATCTATGTTGTTGCACATGATTATTTCTACAACTAATGTTCTAAACCCCCTGAGCACTACCTGCCGCTCTAACATTGCCTCTGATTGGTCAATTACATGATATCTTCATAATAATCACCAATCAGAATGGAGCTTTGCTAATATTATAATAATTCACCCCAATTTTTTTTGCATGGTGAAATTATTCTAACAATGTTGCTGATGCTGATTCGGCCAATTGATTATGAAAACTTCTTTTTGGCCAATCGGCAGGTAGTTCTCATGGGGTTAAGCTTTGAGAATGGAGGATATGGTAGATACCAATTGGTAGATACTATACCAGTGTATCACATGAGTTTGTTATCACTACCAGTGATGGCATTCTATCTTGACAAACGAGGCGGAAACCTGTGGTGTATTGCAAGGCATCCTGATTGGATGAATTATGCAGGTCTTCAGTGATCTTTTGACCTGATACTTGTCTGATACAACTGATATTTGGGTAGACAAGGTATTATCACAGGACCCTGGTAAAATTAGGGCCAAGTTTAAATATGGTGAGTTGGACATTTATAGGAGTTTTAGTGTTGGAGTTGTATTTTCTGTGGTTATGGATTGGATAAATTATGCAGGTCTTTAGTGATCTTTTGACATGATACAACTAATAATTTTTTTGGGAGACGTGGGTATCACAGGACCCTGGTAAACTTAGGGCTGAGTTTTTTATGGTGAGTTGGAAATTTATAGGAGTTTAGCATTGGAGTTGTATTTTCTATGGACAAATTATTATTATGGAGCTCTGAACAACAATCTACAAATAGTGTCCAGGCTAGTATTCACAATGCCATACAGGTGTAAGATTAAATTGCAACTGCTCAGTGCAAGAAGTGGGTAAGTTCAATAGCTGCCATGTGTAGCTGTAGATAAGTACAATATACTGTAAATTGCCAAATGTTCACAGGACAGCTATTGCACTTTAATACCCATCATAGATTTATCATTGAGTATAAAGTTTGGTGATTTGAAGATGTAATGAGTTTGGGATTGTGAATGATTCAGCTGTAGCCTGCCATTTGACCTTTGACCCTGCCATGTTGGTGTGCCGGTCATGGGAGGAGGTTGTACCTCAGGATTGATTAGCAATGCATGTATCTGACCAATATCTGTGATCTGACAAACTTAAAGTTTGTTACATACTGCAAGAACCCATTTCATTGTTCTCCATTTAAATTTTAAGTTTATAATCATGTGTGTAATTGTATCATGCATAATTTCATGAAAACCTACTTGGATTCTTGCTAAGTTTGAGCCAAACAAATAAGGTAAAACAAAGAAAATCATTAATTGCTGCACTGATATTGCCAATGTGAGTAACTCTGTCAGTCACGACATCGGCTCTGGAATTAAAGATTTTCTTTGTTTTATCTCATTTGTTCGGCTCAAAATTAAAAAGAGGACATGTCTGACATTGAAAACTAAACATTTTGCAGAAAAGGGATTCAAATTTATTTGTTATAGAAATATTACAATTAGGGACCGTTCACAAACACTTGTTAGGGGGGCCTGATGCAAAAAAATCATCGCAAAAATTTTTTGGGGCCCCCCTTTTCAGATCTCAAAAATTTCACCCCCCCCTTTTTTTGACATGAAAATTATGGGTCAACACTATAGAAAAGCATATAAACTCAATTATTCCGGGTAAATTTGTGGTCAATATTTTCAGCCCCTTAGGAGGGTCAAAACTTTTAAGGGCCCCCTTTTTTGCATCCGCCCCCCCAACAAGTGTTTGTGAACGGTCCCTTATTGCTTTTAAAAATCAACAATGAAACTCGCATCGTTACAACTCTATTCCACCTGTAGTCATGCTCTACACCACAGCCTATTGTCATTGATTATTATTGCGTTTACTTATCCATCTCAAAAACTGGTACGCCTGGCCTGGCTAACTCCGTAATGGTGATACTGCATACATAGCGATGCCCTGGTATGGCTATTGTATTCTAGCGGTGTGTCGTCGTTGTCGTCAGTCAGTCAGAATAGAATCTATTGTGATTGTTTGCATCTCACCATGACCTTGTCTAAATAGAGGATGTTTAAAATTTGGTTGCAGGTTCAATGAAGCTTGGTATAATTTGCACAGCAATGTTACCGCTCTGCTTTTTTAGTGAGGGTTTTTCCCTTTGGAAGATTTGACAGTGTTGAATATGAAAGTACATGTATGAAATATTTGTTAAATATTTATTGATGATTTACCAGGGATATGATTTTCAAGTTAGTGGGTGTATTGGATATCCTGGTATAATTATTCTGAGCAATATTACTTTTTACTCAGTGCACGATATCATTCAGGTTATTTTGAAAACATTTTATTCCTCATTAGAGAAAAATATTCAACACAATTTTGTACAGAAGTGTATCATGAGTCAGGGTTAGCATTATGAGCACCCCCCCAAAAAAAAATTGCTTGATAGACCCCATGATATTAAAAATTTGGTTGATTATGTTGTCTCCACATGGATCATTTTATTTGAGGGCACCTAACCCACCTAACCTCAGATGCTAGACCCCAAAGGATTCTCTCGATTCCATACCCCCAAATTTGAGAAGCAAGGGTGGTTTTGGGGGTCCAGTGGACCCCTAGAATTTGTTCCTAACACTACCCCTGGTGTGAGTCATAAATCAAAGGGGGGGATGAGGGAGGAATAGCTGAGCCTGATTGAGGTAGCACAGGCTTTTTTCTGCAATAATACAATGGGCTTTTTCAAATTTTTCACCTCAATTGGGGGAGCATGTGCACCCTCTTCCCCATGCCCCTGTGTCTGTGATGCTGCACGGCTGATTCTGTGCACGGTAATTTATACAGCAAAAGTGTCAGATTTTGGAAAAGATTGACAAAGATTGTTTTTTTTATCACACCTTAGCCCATACCCAAAACACTGATGGTGTCTTATTAAAGGAGTATTTCGTGATCCTAGCATCCTCTATTTATGTCATTTTTCATTAGATATCCACGAAAAAAACCTATTCCCAAAATTTCAGTTGCTTCCGATTTTATGCTTCACGAGTTATGCATGATTATGTGTATTACACTGCTCCATAGACAATGCGTTGTAATTTCGTTCTGGTGCACCAGAACGAAATTCAAATTTCACGATATCTTTGCTAAACGAATTAATCTGCAAGAAATATTTTGTACACAAACATTATGTAACCAGAGGTTTCCAGTGATATAAAAATCTCAACTTTTTTTGAGAAAAGTGGGGGGATGAGGCTGTGGATCACGAAATGCCCCTTTAATGAAACTAGTTGAGGGACTCCTAGAGAGGGGGTTAAAAATGTAGGCTACTTTTTTCCTATGTTCTTAAAAATCATTGATGTTATTTTCACTTCCAGTTTGGTTACAGGCTAGGAGGGAGGGGCATAAAACTAAAACCAAGCCTTAAAATAAGCATACTGGAACCAGGAGCAATTTGCTTTGGAACATTGTTCCTGGTTCACTGGTATTTTACAAGAATCTGGAGCAATTTCTGAAGAAACAGGAGCAATTTTTAAACAGTAAATCTTTTTCTGCATACAGCATACCAGCACTACTGCATCAAGTGCAAAACTTGGAACGAGGAGCAACTTGTTTTTGAAAAAATTGCTCCTGGTTCATGCAAATTTTACAAGGACCAGAACCAATTGGTAGCTTTTCGAGGGCAAATTTGTTCCCAGCGCCTGCTTATTTCAAGGCTTGACTTAAACACATCTAAAACACATGATCAGTGTAAAATCAGTGTAAAACCAAGAACTGAAACTTGCTAGAATTGGTTACCAAAAAGATATGTGTTCTTCTTCCTGTAAAATGTGATGGGATTGTAACATGGCCTACATCCTCATCCTCATGGGTGTTTGATTTGGAGTTATCAGATTGAGATGCAGAAATAGACATCTCATCTAGTCCAAAGGTTATGTTTCCTCCCACCAGGCTCAGCCAGTGAGTTTGGCAAGTTTGCTCATTACTCTGCATAGCCTACATACATCACTGTACCTGTATATTGAAGTCTAGACCTGCAAGTGCGGGCTGGGTTGCCAGAGTTGCAGGTTAGCCACCAATTTGGGCTACATAGTTTCTGATGTACCTTGACTGGGGGTACTCAAGTTTGGTTTAGGGGTGTGCTGCTGAGAATTTGAAAGTGGACACATCAATATACCATTTTTCAAGAAATTTGGGCCCATTGATTAAACATTTTCTGGCAACACAAATTATCTTAATTTACCCCCCCAAAAAAAAAAAAAAATTTCAAAGGTTTTGGCTTAAGTTAGGTAAAATTTGGCTAATTTTTGAAAAAATTTAGAAACTTTTGAAAAAATTGACCCATCCATAATCCATACCAAAATTGGCCTAGAAAAAGGGGTCATTGATACCAAAAGGCTGCAAATGCTACCCATGTTTGCGTCATATCCCTGTATTGTCATTTGTACTGAGTACCCCCCACCCCCACCCTTCCGGGCCTAAAAAGCATGAAATAGCCATGAAAACCTTTAGTTTAAGTTCCATTTTGGGTGCTTTTGTTTGTAATGACATGCTTGGCAAAACTGGTTGGCAGTAGCATGCAATGTAATCATGAGGGTGCTCATCCTTATCTATTGGACTTTCTGATAACTAGTGATCAATGTCCATTGTATAAAACTCATCTTGTTGAACTCTTATCTCTTGCATGCAATAATTGATGAGGATGATGAACCAGGTAGAGTTTGATGAAGAAACCTGGTCTACATGTAACTGGCAGTCTTGTAATTCCGATCTTACTGGAGTTATGAATTTTGAGTCAATTTAGCTCAATCGGTGTGTACTATACAGTGATACGAGCTAGTTCGAACCCTGGCATAGTTTTATGTTTGCACTCATCAAATTATGAGCTAACTTGGACAAGGAACTTACTGCTTATTGTCTTGGTTACCTGTACGAGAACTGGATGAGCTGATATGGCTGCGATGGTTTATTGTGGTATGTATGGACATAGGGTGTGCACTTCTTAGCTGCAAGTCCCTGAATCTTGCTAAATGGCTTATAATATGGTTAAGGTGTATCTTGGGCCACAGTGGCCGGCAAATAATTGCAAAGTGCACTGAAGCGTATGTGTTTATTCTACGATGCTTGTGTGTAGTGTACAATAAATCACTGTCTTTATAAAGAAAAATGTAAAGATGTTTGAAGGAGAATAGATGATCAAGCCCGATTTAAAAATATATGGTCCATCATCATGATCATATCATCACAATAATTGTGACAAAAATCAAAAGGGTAGTCTCAGGAGTCAGGAACCCTGGTGAGGGGAACCATAGTGAAAAGTCTGCATCACTATGGACCACAATGGCCTCATCCCAATGGCATAGTTCAATTACAGCAATTAAACAATCATCATAGTGTAAAATTTGACCTCAAGTTGCAGGGTACAAGCTTTTGTACCTTAAAATTGTCAAAGGTCATTCAATGAATGTACAAATGTATTGGGGTTAAAGAAATGTGCTGTGAACACTGATAGATTAGATGAGCATTTTGTGGATCCTAGTTTATGCCTTCCTTGAGCTAGGCAGTAATTTAGACATTGTATCTTATTGTATTTCTAAAACTAAAAGTAATGACGATAAGGATATAAAACTAAAGTATACGTTTTCTTGAATCTCTACTTTTGGCATTAGGAAAGATTCCTGCAAAAATATGCAGTTTTTGAAAAATCACAAAATTTTATTTTACTTTACTGCCTTGAGAAAATCATACGGACTAGTAGAAAACTTAATGGTATGTTGGCCTAATGGTAAAGTTGCCGGGTAAAGTTGCTACAACATTATCAGTGGACTTTGAGATTGATACACAGAAGTCAATGCTGCAGATAAATTACTGCTTGGATGTATTATTATCTAATTACAATTGAGAACATAATGTTCATCATAACTGCATCATTTCACTAGATATGACCAACTTTTCACTTTATGTTCACTGATTTGAATTAATCATTTTTCCTTCTGTTTTCATCATTTATGCTATCAGTATTATCAAATCAGACAGTTACATGTAAATATATGGCCGTGTGTCCTGAACTCGCTAAGCGTTACATGACAAATATTATGAATTTTTACACCAACCGGGTTTCTAATTAGATTATCTCGACAATCATCAACCCTAAACTAGCAAAAGTATACATTTTTGGAAAGCTGAAGGCATAAGCAATTCAAATATATACATTTCAACTCATTATACAGGGTGACCTGCAAGTTATACAGGGTCACTCAATGCATTGCTTATTACCAACTTACAGTAATAAACTGGAAGTAAACAACATTCATTTGGTTAGAGGATATGGAGATTTGGAGAGCCAACTGACTTTGGAAGAAACCAAAATCACAGCTGTTTGGTAATCTAGGAATATAGGGTGTCCCAAAGTATGTTAGATTTTTTTACAATTCAACATATTTTGAACCTAAACATTTTCCCCTAACCCATACAGAAAAAATATGTCCATATTTAGATTCCTCGTCAAATTTCCCTTCAGAAAATCTATACTTTGACTATGATAGGATAAGTGATTAAAATTTTACAGTAACCTTTAGATTTTGAAGACATCTGCATTACTTACTACAGTGTTTAATATGACAACGGGTAGTTTTGTATGGAAAAGTTTGTATTTTCTAGACTAAACCAATCATAAATTATTAAAAACAATTAGTAGAATTGTTTAGCTGTAAGGCTATGAGTGTTTTAGATGCTAAATAGAGTCCAAATCCAATTTACAGCCTTTACAGAAGCAGATTACGCACTAAAAATACCAATCCCATAGAGTTTGTGTGTACCACATCCCCCACCACCACATCCCCCACCACCGCCACCCTGCCCATTCTGAATTCTATGAAGCACAGTGTCAGTATTAAAAAAGTTCAAGTATTTCTTTTTACAGGGTTGAAAGTGCATTTTATTTAAATAAATAAAATGAGACCACAAGCATGACAATACCTTCTTGCTTGACAGAGATATCATCATTTGTTTTGAGTCAACTTTGGCAAAATGTAACGTCGCCACCTTTTTTTGGTGGCGAGCTCAAGACACACGACCATATGTTATAAGCTTGTAATCTTACTTAACAGTAGCCCCTGACCCCCCTGTGAACCTCTAAATAACCCTTTTTAACTTAAGGGGTGCGGGGGGAGTTCTCATCAAATGGGCTGGAATGTTAAATGGAACATGACTTGAACTGATTTTGCTCTTGAAACAAAACACCCATTTTGCTTGAAATTTTTTTTTTGCTTAAAAAAGACAGGTAAATTGTTAACCTAACTGGCCATCTTGGCAATATGCATGCAACAGTCAACATTTCAGAGTGCATCAATAAACTTTATATATTCTCACATTGGGGAACATCAGTTGCAGTAACAGTGGCATTGCATAGCTAAGGGTTGTGGCACCCAGGGCTAAGGATACATAATGGCACCCCTCAATTTTTGAATTTTTTTCACTTTCATCTCTCTTTGAGGGGGGGCGCAGAATCGATGCTGAATTAGTCAATTCGCACCCCTCAAGGTGACACCCAGGGTACATGTCGCTACGCCATTGTGCAGTAAATGCGAAAAGAATAGGTTCATAGCCTTGCTAAAAACAAAACAAGTCCTGCCTACCCAGGCTTTAGAGCTGTGTATTGCATCACAACGTGCACTAAAAATGTTAGCTTGTCGCGATACAAGTTTCAAAGTGTATGGTGCAAAACAGTAAAGAGGCTCTGGCATCCCTCTCATACAGTTTAGTTGATAAGTTGTATAGGTAATGTTGATCTGCTAGTAACCAGTGAGTCAGAGAGTACTTCCTGTTGTCACAAGACAGTTCATCTCTCCATGAGTTACCCATAATGCATTGCAGGGCCAAAGCTATATGGGATACATTAATAATTACTATGGACCACAATGACCTCATCCCAATGACATAGTTCTATAATCTCAATTAAACAATAAAAGTGCAACATTTGACCTCAAGTTGCAGTGTATTAGTTTTTGTACCCAAATTGTCAAAGGTCATTTAAATGAATACATGTACAAAATGTATTGGGGTTTTAGAACTGAGCCCCTGATAGATGGGCATGTTGTGGATCCTAGTGAATCTGAGTAGAATTAGGTGTCTTTTATGGCAAAATTGCAGAAGAAGTTTAAGTTGGCAATATTTTAGATGGTGGGATGAATTAGGTCATCATCACAGCAATGATTTCAGTGTTGCTATGGTTTGTCATTTTGAACCAAAATATCTGACAGTTTGTGAATTTCCCATAATCAGTAACACTTAACCCCTTGAGCACTATCTGCCGATCTAACATTGCCTCTGATTGGTCAATTACATGATATCTTCATTTTAATCACCAATCAGAATGGAGTTTTGTAAATAATTCACCCCAATTTTTTGCATGTGAAATTATTCTAACAATGTTGCTTATTGACCTAATTGATAATGGAAACTCCTTTTTGACCAATAGGCAGGCTGACAAGTAACACTACTGCATACAAAATAAAATGCAGAGCATGGCAAATAGAGATGACAGATGAGAACTGCATGCTGGTATACGGTTAGACCCATTGCTATTATAGGCATGATAGGTGGCAGTCATAAATGACGCCCCTTGAATAGTAGGAGCGAAAAGGCCAGCGAGCATCAGCTTCCTTACGGCTGCTCTATTGGGCTATCTCTAATTAGGGTATTGGACGGACAGTGTACCAGGACACTGCAGCTTGGTGAACATACGTGTGTCCAACAATAGAAAATCATGTCCTGGATGCACAGATGTGCCTTTGGCAAGAGCCTTGGTCTGCGGGTATACATAAATAACCCATGGAAGTACATCCATGTACGAGGGGGTATCCAAAAGTTTTTGAAATCACCTAGAAGTGAAAGAGCAATAGCGATGAAATTATAGTCCAAAAATGGTCTCATACTCTCTAAATGTAAAAGAGTGAAAAACCACTCTGAATTTCAGAGTGAATTTAAGTTAGCTCTAAAAGAGTGGGTTTTAGCTCTAAAAGAGTGAAAACAGTACACATAATTTCACTCATGATTTCGAGTGAGCCTCACTAAGCTCAAAAGTGGCGCAAAATCTCACTCTTTCTTGGAGTGAACTGTCAGCCAATCAGAAGCGCCAAAATCGGCCAATGTTTGTTGAACTTGTGTAACAAAATGGCGAACAGTGTGTGAATGAATGGCAAAAGAAAGCGGATTTGATGAAGAAATAGACAGCATACTCAATAGTGATTACATTTATGTGTAGGTCATAACTCGTAGCAAGTATACACTTGGTCTGGAGACAACGGCGGCAGTAAGCTTAAGTCATTATGTGAGCAGTTTGTTACCGGCCCAGTGCCGGTTTACATGTACGCATATGTAAGCTTATGTAGGTTACGCCAAGCATCACACTTCTCCAGACTGTGACCGTAAACATGGTATTTGCCAAGTGTTATGTCCTACACCTAAGTGTACTCACCATTGAACAGTTTGACTATTAGCTTCACTAAATCCATAGTTTTTCATCATTCATCCCACACTGAAGTTCGACACATTGTGTATGTGCTTAAGCTTTAGACCAGTTCAATATTCCTAGACTGGGCCCTACCCTAACCTGGGGCCTAGCCTCACAACAATTTAAAGCACATAGTAGCTGTTATGAACTGCTGTGATATTCTTGTATATAAAATAGGCCTAAATGAATAAATAAATAAATAAATGCTCTTTTCTGATTCACTCTTTTCCGGAGTGAATTTTTTCACTCTTTCTTGAGAGTGAGCTTCACTCTAAAAGAGTTGTCACTCAGATGGCTCTTTGAAAGAGTGAGATTTCACTCTTTTTGAGTGATTTTTCACTCTTTCACATTTAGAGAGTAAGGGCTCATATTGAAATACCCTACCACGCTTTCACACAGAAAGAAGGCAGGATTCCCTCGCTAAGCGCGCCTTTTAGGAAAGCTCGGTCAGGAAAGCGCGCTCCTAATTTAAGTCGGTGAAGTGGCTAATTGCAGTGTTATAATCACACAGGATTTTAACAAAAGAAGGCTAGCACAGGAAAGCTGCAGGATGGCGCACACCTTCCTGTGTAAGGGAATTTCAAAAAGAGCCCTAAGTATGTTTACTTTCTTTACAGGTGGCGCTGGATGGGCAGTAGGCGCATAACCTTTTCATGATAAGATCTTCCACTTTCTTGAGTTTCTTCACTGTGGCCGCATCATCCGTAAGTGATGGATGTCCACTTCTTGGCTCATCTGTGAGGGACATGTGGCCAGTTTGGAAATTCCTTTTTCAAATTTAAGCAACAGTGCCATATGATGGGCAATCATCACCCTAGATAGCTTTCATTTCATCATAGATTTTCCGGGAGATTTTCTGAGCATTATAGGCCTAACCCTTCAAATGCAGGAACTTAATCATGCTGCGTGCCTCAATTTTCACCATCTTGCAGGTTATGAGCCTACTGCCCATCTAGCGCTACCTGTAAAGAAAGTAAACATACTTATGAGACCATTTTTGGACCATAATGTACATAAGGACCAGTAATTACACTGACAAAATTCCATCGATATCGTGAGCTCTTTCACTTCTGGGTGATTTCAAAAACTTTTGGATACCCCCTCATATTAGGAAAATGGGTAATTAAAAGTTTCTGCATGGTTGGACTAGCTTAGAGGATGTTTCTTGTTGGCATGATTTGACCATTCTAAGACCATTCCAAGACCTACTCCATTACTTCAGTATACTTCATAATGTAAAACCTTAAGGAAGTAGGCTAATGAGCTAGTCCTAGTATGCAAAATTAATTGACAAAATTACATTGGCAGTGATGCCAGTTCTGTTGTTGCAGCCGCGCAATTACGCTACATGTATATGCAAATCAATTTTCATGGCTCATGAAGAGCTCTTGCTCCGCACATCATGATATAAAATTGGACGGATTGAGTGTGATACCTGAATTTAATGGTCGAGCTAGAGTTTTCAAATATCATGCGAGACAAAGTCGAGCGTGATATTTGAAAACTCTAGCGAGACTGATAAATTCAGGTATCATGCGAAATTATCCGTCCAATTTTATCATTATTATGTCTTCAGAATCTTTTTTGGTCAAAAACATGATTTTTGGTCAAAAATGCGATTATTGGTCAAAAATGATTTTTGACGCGATTTTTGGTTAAAAATGTGTTTTTCGGTCAAAAATGTATTTTTGGTCAAAATGTGATTTTTGGTCAAAATGTGATTTTTGGTCAAAAAGTGATTTTTGGTCAAAAAATTGATTTTTGGACAAAAAAGTGATTTTTGGTCAAAAATGTGTTTTTTTGGTCAAAATGTGATTTTTGGTCATGGCTTGTCACATAAACAACAACAAAACTACATCAACAGAGACTTTTACATATAAAGTATATGAACTATGCACTCTATGAAGAGGCTACAGATATGAAAAAACCCTGTAGCTCCAAGTGACCGATACACAAATTTATCAGACAGCCAGGTTATGTACAAAGTATAGGAGCCAAGATTCTGAAGACATAATAATACTTTAAATTGGGCTATTTTGCAAGTGTGCACTGGGCCCCTGCAGGTGCAGCAGTATTTTGTGTTCAATGAAGTTGTCCTTTCCAATCATTCATCTGCCTCTGATCCACTTCCAATTTGGTTTTTCAAATTTCTTTTTTTGGGGTGGGGGGCGATTTTTGGACTTGTAGAATAATCTTAGCTCATTTACCTTCCCACGTCAATTATCTTAACACTCAAAGTAGTTTTTGGGTTTATCGGAAAGGAAAGATGGAACAAAAAAGGAGGGAAGATGAACAAAGAAGTTGGAGTTTTCACTCAGGTTTCGACCCAGGACCCTCGGTGACAGGTGGCCACAGGTGTTTCGCTAGCCTGCCCAATGGAACCGTGCGTATATGAGTTGGGGTGATTGTGTCATCACATCATGTGGGATATGCATACATGCACAGAGGTTTTGCTTTCTAAGATTTTGGTAGATTTTGTAGAGCTAGGGTAAGAGCCGATTCATCTGCCTTGATCATGTTGACAGTTGCTGGGAAGCAGTGGCGTAGCATCATAGGGACACAGGGGCCACATGCCCCCTCCCCATCGATCTGAAATTTACAAAAAAACTATTGGAAATTTCAGAAAAATGGCTTGTCCCCCCCCAATCAGACCCGGTGCCCCCCATCATGGTCGTTGCCCCCAATATGATGACCCACACTACGCCCCTGCTGGGAAGTATTGGCAACATGGGTTTAGCCATGCAGGCAGGACATTGCCAATATGGATGGAGGTAGGAAGCCATGATGACCTATGCATAATCTGCTGATACTGAGACAAGATGGCAGGTGATGCATAGAAATGCCAGAAGGTAAGGGAGCTCTTGTTGGAAAGCTGTATTACCTAACTCACTTCCCTTTTGCAACAGTTCCATTTATGTTATAACCATACTCGCAATCATGTGGGAGGTTCTAATTATGATGTTTCATAAGAAGCGATCACTGCTGACGTTGCAACCAAGAATCTGGGATTGAACCAGGGATGGAACAACTGTCCAAACTGTAGACCTATTTTGAAAGAAAAATGATTTGCATGTTACGGGATCAGCTAGCAACATTTGCACAGTATTTTTGTGAGACCTCAGACCTGAGAGCACATCAGACACACCAAATTGCATTCTGAATAAGAGGAATGTCCTGATATCAAATAATTTTTTTGAAATTTGCGATATAATACAAATTTTATGTCAAATTATCAAACATTTATATGTTTGAGTTAACTTTATAAATCTTAAACTAGTGTATGTAGCTGGGAGGAAAAGCAGACTATCATTTGAAAATTTTGACCTTTGTATTGAAGATGTACATCCCCCCCAAAAGGGATCGACCAAGATCAGTGGCAGTATTCTGCATTTGTTCCAAATAGGCCCATACCCAACACAGATTATGATCACATTGGACAATGAAAAAAAAACTTCTTCATTAATTAAACCAATTGATGGTTGCAATTTCCCTGTAGTTGATAATTTTATTTGTGCATGGATGTTAATTAATTAATTTCCTTGTTAAGTCGAGAGAGGAGGTAGTCATGATGTATGTGTGACTATGTCTAATTATCAGGTTGTTATCCGCATAGGGCCTATATTAGTCTCATTCTGCAACATTTTGTGGTTCCTATTTAATTTAATTGTCAACTTAATTACTGTTGATTCTTGTGATTGTTTTTGGACAGCTTTTATGTTTAGCGACTTTGAAAGTGACTTTTGTTACTCTTTTGGTATCCCTTCCTTCTCTTGTGTTAACACATCAAGGGAGTTTTTTGTTTTTGGATTCCTCATCATGGACTGACATGTACTAATTTGCTGACTTTAGTGCACGTTAGTATCCATTGGTTACTGGTTCAAGCCTGGGCGTCGAAAACTGATGTTTCTAGTTTTTTCTAGTTTTTGTATGTTAGAGGAGTTTAGCCTCTTGAAGCTTGTATCACAGACACTAGACCCATTCCATGTCAACTCCAGGGATGTGCACCGCAGCACCTCTTCAATTTTTTTCTTTTTCTGTGTGGTGGTAGATATTGATGAGAAAGTAAAATCCCGAAAATTTGAGCTTCATACTCCATTTCGTTTTCCCGTGGCATCAATTTGAAATTTAGGGGGTCAGCATAAAAATGTGTCGCAACGCGAAAGACTGACGCTTCGAGGTCCATAAATGTATAAAGGGAACCCTTTACAACTTTGAAAAGTATGTATCATGGGGTACTTGTTAGTGTAGAATTCAAATCTGGCATCAGAAAACTTGTAACTCCTTTACTTTCAAAGATATAGGGCCCTCAAAATGCAACTTTGGGACGTTGAACTTACTGTGATTTGAATAATTGCATCTCAATCTCGGACACTCATCATGATCTTTATAATAAGGTTTTGGTACAGATAAGAGCATGGAGAGTGATAATTGAATGTTGTAGTCTAATTTTAATGTGGAGTCATCCTTCTTTCTCTTCAAGGATTAGATTAGTGTTCCCCACGTATTCCATTCCCCAAATCCTCAGTTCATTATTACACAGGCACAACATACAACCTTTGACATATATGGTGTTGAGGTGGATGAGTTATCATTCATAGTGGACACAGGATGCAGTCGATCAATTAACAACTTTATTCGTGTCAAAGAAGGTCAAAGAACTGAGTCATAAGGATGATGTTATTCTCAAACAGCTTGCAGTACCTTTTGTTTTCACACAGAGGAAATGAGAAGAGGTTAGTAAATTACCAAGTGTAGTTGTCCATTTCCTGGATAGCCATGCAGCTCTTGCCCCATCACTCATCATATGCATGCGCTAACACACACGGATACATATACCCACATACATAGAGACCTGAGTTAGAACTTGATTGATGGCTCATTCCACTCAGGCCAGAGAATCAAGGATTTACAGTTTCTGGCAGAAAAGAACAGCAGTTTACATTTCGAGAGCATACACAGCGTAAACACAGAAGTGGGGGTTCTGATTGGCTGATTCAATCGTCTGACAATAAACCGGTAATCTGATTGGCCGATTATGCGTCAAAACGTTGGTCGGCCCAGAGCGACCCTCTTGGAGGGAGCACAAAGTTTTGCATATGTCGCTCAATAACAGGGCGCTCATGTCAATCAGATCAAAAGACTGCCGTACTTCTCTGGAAGCTAGTGTAGTTATAGCATCAATCTTGATTTTGCATTCAATGTGAAAAATATTACAAGAGGGTGCAGACGGGATTTTGCCCACCGATATCGTACTTGCAGAGATAGGTAGTCTACTTGGTTACAATACACACTTGTAGCCTATTACAAATTACAGGCAGATACAACTGTATGCGTGCTCTTGGATCACATGCAAATGATGTACGAAAGGATGCACACTAATTAATACATGACTTGGTAGAAGTTGTGGCTTAGCTAACTATACACAGACCAAGCCCAGCTGTGGGTTACTGGAAAACTTATTTATCCTCACACGACGACGACGACAACTGGATGCTCTGTGTGTGTGTGATTGCATCGCGTGTAATATAGGATGTTAGAGATTTAGCAACGATTCATCATTGTGATCTAGGGGCCCGATAGAGGAGTCACGTGCAGTGGAGATAACTTTAATATTACAAAGTGGTTTTAGTCTGTTTGCGGAGGTTGTTTCGGTTGGATTGTCATCCTGTGTGTTTGGTTGATGAGGACCTGTAGGAGCAGAGGGTATGTTTCAAATTGTGTTTTTTCTTTGTGCGTTTTTTCTGTTTAATGTTGTCATGTGTAGACCCCCTCGGTAGGTACTGGTGCAGTTATACTTTCAGTATATCATCTTTCCAACTGTTAGAGGTGCAATATTGTTCTGGGATTTTTCAATGACTAAGTTAATGTTAACTTTATAGTAATGATATAAATGTGCATGCTGCCAAACTTGGGCATACATAGCAAACATTTTTGAGAGTGAGAGAGAGAGAGAAAGAGAGAAGGGGGGGGGGCGGGGAGAACCTGTTTGAAATAGTGTGGACTTGGTTTGAAGAGGCCTAGTTCGTGAGACTGATCAGTGACAATAAGTGTCCATGCACACATAAAGTTTTTGCAAATTTGTGTACATATTTTTACCCCAAAACACCAAATATTTCGCTTTTTATCAGCTACCATAAAGTTGGGATATGTTGGAGCTTCATTATACAACATAGGCTGCACTTGGTTAGGGTTTTAGGGTAAAGATATGGGTTCGGGTTAGCATGAGGGTGAGGCTGCATGTCTATAAAACAGATATACATTTGGGGACACCCTGACAGTCCGAAAACCCGGTAAGGTTAACCCTAACAATAACCCTAACGCTAATGGGTTTATGGACTGACTGGGTTTCGGATTGACAGTGTTTCGACTGACGGGAGACCCCATACATTTACACATTCGATGCAGATGTTTTCATTACCTCATCACCAACTCATAGAAATGATGACACATTCTAGTGAAAAGAGTACGATCAAGTTGCAAAATTAAAAATAGTATTTATGAAATAGTTTCATCGTTTTCTTAACATTGAAATATGATATCATAACAGTGTAGATATACAACACACTCATCATCGTAAATAAAAAGAAACCCCTTAACATTTAACAATGCATGAGCTTGTATGAGGCATTTCCTTTTAGAGGATCACAAGGATTTTGATGGCTTTACAGTTTTTGCTCTATGTCACTTATCGGTAATAATAAACAACATCAAAAAATAAACGCAAGTTTGAAGCACACAGAGCCGAGTACATGTGCAGATGGGTGCATTGCTGCAATGAAATATGAAATGAGCTGATCCATTTAAAGTTCTCACTCCCCCTGTGGAAGGTTTTGGAAATATCTTCTACAGGGGAGTATGAATTTCAAATGGAATGAGCAAATTAACCATATTTTAAGCAACTCTAATGAAACCCACCCTCTCTCTGTGGAAAATTCTTAGAGGGTGTATGAAATTCAAATGGAGCTGCCTAATATGGTCATTCCAAAGTGGCGTAGCGTGGGTCATCACATGGGGGGGCACCGACCATGATTGGGGGAACCTGATTGGGAGGGGGACACAAGCCATTTTTGGCAATTTTCCTATGGGATTTTCTAATTTTTGCAATCGATTGGGGGGCACATGCCCCTATGGTGCTATGCCACTGTGATTCTATTTGAAATTCAGATACCCACTGTTGATGGTATTTCAAAAATCTTCCACAAGGGGGGGGGTGGACTTTAAATGGAATAGCCTTCAGCCTACATGATAATATAATAAAAGACACCTTGTTACAGGCATGATGGAGTAGTGTTATACTTATAGGCCCCTGATTCTGCAGGGGGATCATCATGATCATCATGAGTCAAGCACTGATGTTACTAGATTTGAGTGGACAGTTACCAGGTCACTATTATATTACAATTTTGGCATCGTTTCATATGAACCAACTACATCACAGTCTTACGAAACAAGCATATAAAATGATGTAAAGTATGCAGGGTGGAACGCGTTTGATTTCATCGTTGTCCTACACAATATGATATGTGCATGTCGTCAACAAGCGGTGGGTGTATTTAATATAGATGATTTTTTTTCATGCAAGAGTGGTCATGGGTATGGGTCTTGTGATTATACTGTGTAGTGGGATAGTTTAGCTGGGTTAATTTTCACAATTTTCATAATTTTGTGAAAAGTGAACTTCCCCAAAATTTGGATTTTTTTTTGACCAAAAGAGCAGAACAAAATCTGCATAATATGCATAAATTATGGGCCTGATTGAGAACAATGTTTGTTTAATTGTTATTATAAATGCATATCATTATCATTATATGTGTAGGCTTTAAGTGAGTTCCTTCAGACTGACAATTAAACAAACTTGTGTAAAAGTGGACCTAGCCCGCCACACCCACCATTCCTCCCCCCTCCCCCTCAAAAACTTGCCTGTTGGGCATTTTGAATACATTACCACCAAAACTGGATATTTTGGCAATTTTCTCCCTCTATTAGAGCTTTTTATTGTAAAAATAGCAAAAAGTGGATTTTTTGGGGGGGAGGGGGTGGTCCACACCCCCTGTGTATGGGCCTGCTACTTTGCTCAAAGAGTGCTCACCATTTAAATAGTATTCAAAGTTTGTTATAGTGTCAGAACATGTGGTATTTAGAAAATTAGCATCCAGGATGTGATGCTTTCCTACGTACATGTATGAACTAATTGTAAGGTACATCATGTATGTGGGTGGACAGCAGAGCCCATCACTAGAGAGAAGGTATCATACCCTTCCCAGAATCCTTTTCAACATGAAGCATCACCACATTTCATCAAATGACACTCCTCCTATTACTTTGTACACAGGTTACCTTCGTTTTCATGTTGAGAATAGATTGGCTAAACATGGGTTGATTTAGTTAAGAAAATACACATATTTTCCAAGATCTGGAAGTGCTCTGTTCATTGAGGTACCTTTTGTCACTATCGACCCATGTTGTACTAGATAGCAAATCAGTACAGAAAACTGAAATGGAAGAAATGCATTGTGGGAAGTATAAATATCTTTTCTGGACCATCACTAGAGAAGAATGGCTTGTTGTTATGACAAAAACAAAACAAGGAAAGACAAAATGGTTGATACGTAATGTTCAGGTAAAGGTGTCCGATTAAGTTATGCTGTAACCATAATCATCAAGCCAAGAAAAAAACTTTAAAAAGCTATAGATTTGAACATAAACTATATGTAGGTATGACAGAAGTGATGCCAATTGGATCGATCCTTCATGTAATTATTTTGTGTAAGCTAATCATAACCCTAACTTTAAGCCTAATCCTAACCCTAACCCTAATTTTGTGTAAAATTACATAATGGAGTAACCGCCAATTGCCATTGAGTTTAGAATTAGGGTTAGGTATGAATTAGGCTATGCTTGGATTTAGAATTAGGGTTATATCGTCCATAGGGGTGTAAAGATTTCAAATGGAATAGCTCATCAATACAAGACATCCTTTTTATCATCATCAACTTCACAAATTGGGCTGTTACAATTGAAATCCAGACACCCCTGTGGAAGACATGACATTATTCTTAGCCGAATAAGTGACACAATTTGAAATCTACACCCCCGGGATTAAAGCCATGTCTTCCATAAGGGCATTAAGGGGTGTATGGATTTCAACTGGAATGTCCATTATAACCCTTAATCCAAGATACACAGTTTTCCAACCTCTATTAACCATGAACTTGGGTACGTGGGTTGGAGATGGCATAATGCTATGCTTAAATGAAAACGAGGAAAAGAAAAGTTTGGTATGCATGCATGTACCGATGTAAAAGGAAAAACATCAGTTAAGCACCAAGGTCAATGCTGACGATTTAGGCAGGTAGAGATACGTGGCTTGCTCACTTGTACAGTTAACAAGCAAATTATCAGGGTTGTGAGCATTGAAACATCTAGAGAGTCTTTACAGTTTGTGCAGTCAGGTGAGAACTAGGCGTGTTAGTTGCGGCATGGCACAATACAGAGCCAGCTCTTCTCTAACTATACCTACCTGCCTCAAATTAGCAAGGCATGCCAAGTCCTCTTGCATGCTCCGACAGGTGAAATTATGGGGATTTTATGAGCAGGATATGGAATATAATTTAGTTCATTGTGGGTGTTACAACTTGTAATTGATTTGTAGTAAGAAATTTATGTGGTTGAATAAAAATTGAGTGTTTTTAGAGTTTCCTAGATATGGTAGGATATGATAATGATAATGTTAGAGGGTGACAGGAACTGGTTGATGATGAAATTATTCTATTGTTGATGAAATCTACTATTATTTGTTACAATATTATAATATCAGTGAGCATTCACGTCAAGATGGGCCATATCTGGGGACGAATGGGGAGATCTGATTTGGCCAAACACTATGGATCACAATGGCCTCATCACAATGACATAGTCTGCCCCAACCTCAATTAAACAATCATAGTGCAAAATTTGACCTCAAGTTACAGAGTATGAGTTTTTGTACCCAAATTTTCAAAGGTCATTCAATGAATGTACAAATGTATTGGGGTTAAAGAACTGTGCCCTGATAGATGAGCATGTGGTGGATCCTAGTGAAATCAACACTGATTTAATTCTATTCTCATTAAAATAGGAACTTGTTGATGAAATAGATTTGTTACTGTAATGTCATAAAGTGATGAACAATTATGTCAAAATGAGCCAGATGTGGGAATACTGACAAATTGAAAAGTCTGATATGGCAAAACCACCACTGACTTAGCCAGGGAGCCAGGGTGTCGGGGGCTGCCCTACACAATTTTTGGGATGAAAATAGGGAATGGCAAGGAGTAGTGTCATTAAAATGACTAAAAATGGGACAACAAATTGACAAATGGGGACGAAAATATGACTTTGCCCCCTGACACTAAACAACTGACTACCCTGCTGGGAATAAATCATAGTATGCGATCATGTACAAAATAAATAAATTACATTATTATGTCATCAAATTAAGCAATCATGTTAAAATGGGCCACATCTGGAACACTGACTAATGGAGAGGTCTGATATGCCCGTACCACCACTAATAGAGACTTTTAATCTATACCCTTAGTATTAACCATGTACATTTTTACACGCTTGTCTTCCTCCTGATTTTCAATATTCACTCTCTATGTATTCACTAAGGATGTTGACTAGCATGGTGACCCCAAAAGAGTCGTTTCCTGCTTTCAGTCTCTCCAAACGAGTCAGCCTCTCTCCGTGCCGGCCGACCGACCGTTCTCTTTAGAGTTCAGTGCACACTTATAGTGGAGCTAGGTGATCTCTCTATTCATAAGTTTTATGAGAACAACAAGTAGCTTCTCTTTTTAGTATACTCTCAGTCCTCGCTCGCTCGGGGTGAATTGAAAAGCTAGCGGCACGGAGGTGGAGGCGTGTACATAGTTTACTTTCCAGGTAGGATAATTCACATCTTCTTGTGTTTGTAAAGTGGGTGTGGATGGGGAGAAGTTGGGTTATATTAAATGTATTTCTGTATGAGATAAAAGTTTTTCAGTCTGGCAAATGAGCAGCCTGCATTGACTCATCATTGAAATAATAATTCGCTGAAACTTCTCAACAACTTGTGGTTACGTCGGGCTATTAACCAGGTACAAGTAATTATGTTAATGATGGGTATGAATAATGATAGGAGTTACTATTGAGTACGTAGTATGGTAGTAGTGTTCAAAGTATTGGAACTTTGGAAGTCAAGCCATGATGTTCATAATAGTTTTGCAAAATTAAGTTGCATATAGAGTGATTCATCTATGCCATGATGACTTCATGATATAGATCGGAGCGGTCAGCACAAGCCGTACAATATGCTCAACAGGTCTAGATGTATTCATGGGTCTGTGTAGTGTATTTCAATAAGTCTGGTTGATAGTGATGTTGTCGTCGTCCGTGGTGGGGAATGGCAGCTAGGCAGAGACAGGAAATGGTGACTATGTATGTGCTAACTCTCTCTCTCCCTCTCTCTCTAACAGCTCGCTCCCTCACCACACAACCTATGATATAAAGTCTGTTGATTGTGCGTATAGTTTTAGAGCACAGATACTTGTGTGTTTAGAGGTAGTTAATTTTAGTTATGGTCGAGGGTGTGGGCAAATATGTCTGATGTGAAAACTTTTAAGTTGAATGTGTAGGGGGGTGTTGGGGGGGGAGAGGTGGAATATGTGAGCTGATTTTGAATTACTTTTCCTCATCTCCCATTTATCAATAAAGGCCACTAATTTTAGCTTGCCATAACATAAACCTATATTTTCTAAATTATGAACCACCATATTTCCAGATTAAAGTAAATTAAAAATTGTTTGCGTTCGATCAATGAGATGTTCCATGAATTTCTTCAATTATATCATTTTACATAAATTAATGTGAATGTGCAGACATTGGCTTCTGAGTTTAATTGCTGTTCTCAATTATTTAAAAAACTAAAATCCCATTTCATTTGTTTCATACAACATGTACAATGTATTTCATCATTTAGATGTACAGATAGTGTGATGTGCTTTTATCTGAACTTTGTAGTTTGACAGTTTCACTTTTGCTTTGATAAAAAATTGCAAAATGAAATTTGAGGCATCCTTAAAAATTCTGAAAGGAGAATTCAGAAGCAATCAAAAGATAAGTCTCCTATACGCGAATGCAGGATTTTTAGAGAATTGGCTACAATCGGCTGAAAATTAGGAGGAGGACTTGAAAGATATGAAAGGGGGCAGGTATCTCCTCGGCGCTCCTCCGCTGCATTTTTATCACTATTCTACATTTCACAAATGGGGTGATAATTTACTAAGCTACTCAACAAATTTGTTTGCAGATTTCATCATTAATTTCACAGTTGTAAAGTGAGATTGTATCTATAGTCAGTTTTCAGTGAAGAGGAAACATATGGAGAAACAGTTACTGTGTTTGTGTGATAACGTAAACGGTGCAGCATCCTCTTTCCGGCTAGCTGCATCAGATGACCAAGGTTGCATAGGATGCTGTACACAAACCAACAACACTATTGGGCTATTCCATTTAGAGACCACAATCCCCCTGTAGAAGATTTTGGATATGTCTTTCACAGGGGGAGCATGAATTTCAAATGGAATTAGTGTTAACCATGTTAACCAATTCTATTTGAAACTTACCCTCCCTCTGGAAGATTCAGATTCTCATAGGATGTATGAAATTCAAATAGAACTGTATAATATGTGTTCATTCTATTTGAAATTCATACTCCCCCTGTAGAAGATATTACCAAATCTTGCACAAGGGGAGTGTGGACTGTAAACAGAATAGTCTATTCACTATTATCAGAGCAGAGAGGAGGGCATGATGAGGAAATAGCATATAGAAACCACACAACTGCACGCATATTACATTAGAGCTCTATAGATGTGCAACTCTTCATCAAGTTTCTGTACTTTAGTTTCTTTCATCTATTTCACTAATGATATTCTAATTATTTAATAGTATAAGTTTAAAAAGTGATTGTAGTGTGTGCTCTCTGTCATTGCCAGATGGTACTAGCGATGTTTTAATGGAAATTATCATTCCCAAAATAGACCTTTATAATTAACACCCCTTTTGGAACGGGTGTTAATTAGAGAGAATACGTTATTACACACAAAAATGTTCTACACAAAGCCAGTTGCTGTCTAAATGCTCTGCATATAGGCTTCAGCATAAAAAGTTTTTATCTCAAAATATCAAGAACTTTCGTAAGAACCAATGAACCAATATTAGGCTTGTTTGTACTCATTTTAATGCATGCCGATTCCAAATACGGTCATGACAATTTACAAATCTAAATTTTTTTATAACTTGTCGTCTGTTGTCAACACCCATGTGGCGAGAGTTAAAAAAAGGAAAAACATAAGTAGAAAACGCCAAGATTGGAGTGATAGAGTGAGTGAGTTCACAGTTATTATGTCAAATCTTATTACAAGTTGGTTGACTTGTGTTAACCCTCTTCACGCGGGTATCGACTGCAAACGACAAGTTTCAATTTTTCTTTAAAAATTCAAAAATTTCATAATTGTATATTTTCATGACCATATTTGAAATCGGCATGAAAAATGCATTAAAATGAGTACAAACAAGCCTAGTATTGGTTCAGTGATTCTTGAGATGGCTCTGGATATTTTAAGGAAATAATCTCGAAACTTGGGCTTTTTATGTTGAAGCCTATGGCTAGCACACAGAGCCTAGTGACATGTAAGACATCTCGGAGTGTGAATCACTACAACAAGTTGTCAGTTATCATGGTAATACACACAGACAAGTCACTTGTGATTAGTCAAGAGCTGCCATGATTGCATACTATAACTTTACTTTGATTCTGAAGTTTGGCAGGAATTTTCAGAGAAATATCTCCATTTTAGTAGCTTACCATCAAAGTTGGGAGTGGGGTGGGGGGAACTTGTTCTTTTGGCTCAAAATATAGGGACAATTACAACCAAAAATTGCAGTGTGCATCACTTCTAGGCCTATTTTGGACCAAAATCCACTTTGGTTTTGACCATATTTGCACATTTTTAGACACATACGACCATATAGGTCCACAAATGACCATTTTTTTCTAGATCAATTTGATATATGAATGGCTGGTATTAATTGTCAAATTTTCTCATTTTGTTGAATAAGCCAAACAATGACCATTGCAGTCAGTGCTGCAGTGTAAGTCAAAATCAACATTTTGAAGCATGATAAAGAAAACAGATTCTTGAAATTTGCCAACAAGAAATTATCAAATTTTCCACACTATGAGTATCACATCAGCATTATTATTATCAACTCCAAGTATGTTAATAGCCTTATAAATAAATAAATTACTAAAAAAAATCAAAACAAAAAACTGGAGCATACATTGTGTTATTCCACACATAAAAATGGAGCATATACATAATGTTTTTACAGTTATGATAATTATAGAGAAAGGGCTTCTTACTCTCAGTAATTGATACATCTGATTTAATTATTGTCTGGATTTGTGTCTGGATGTAGCTGATAACTGAAGGTGACCTATGGAGGAAGTTGGTCCTACCAAACCACTGTAAAGGTTGGATAAACCTTTTCCCTTATCCTCCCTGTAGATGAATTACTGAGCAATGAACCTGGGGGTGGGTTACTCAAGTTTGGTATTGGTAGGGGTGTGCCACTGAGAATTTGAGAACTGAGAAGGTGGACCCAGGCGGCGAGTGGCATGATCGAGCCGGCAACTTGTGAAAACGCCCGGTCGTATGGCATTTTCCATATACTCGGTTAGTTTTGTGAGGTTCATTATCGAACCCCAACGGTTTTAGCTTGTATTTATATTATTTATCAACATAGGCCTATTTGTTTGTGATATTTCAAGCGTTTTAAAATTTAAAAAATAATCCTGTTCAATTACACGGTTGACGATGAAAATTTACTGAATTTAGAGGATGCACGGCGACCACCACCTGGGTGGACCCATCAGTATACCAATTTTCCAAGAAATCTGGACCCATTGATATACCAAAAGTCAAAAACTTTGGCTGAATTTTAACCAAATTGTCTCCGCAAATTTTGGCGAAATTTCAACAATTTTGCCATTTTACGGAAAAAAGGGAAAATTTTGAAAAAAGGACCCACCTATATACCAAAACTGGCCTAGAAAAAGGAGTCATTGATAAACCAAAAGGCCGAAAATGGTCCATGTTTGCGGCATCCTCGGCATGTCCCTGTATGATCATTTGTACCGGGGCAATGAAGCTGTGTACCTTCAGCAAGCTTGGAGGGAGTTAAAATAGTGGAGGTGGGGTCGCGAGTCCTGAGCAGTGGCTGTGATAATAAAGCCAGTAATTGATATCATTTGTGTCTGGATGTAGCTGATAAGTGAAGATGACCTATAGAGGAAATTGGTCCTACCAAACCAGTTTATAAGGGTGCATGGATTTATCTCCTCACCTATATACATCTCTTTGATGAATTACTTACCAAGTAATGAGACAGCACCTTCAGCAAGGGTCATAAACAAGTCACTCATCTTATTTAATAGAATTTCAGATGATCATATTCTTGGAAATAAACTTATCTCAAACAGACCATGTCTCAATTGAAGAAGCATCTAGGCCTAATGCTCCTATGCATCCAGCTCGTCAGGTGGGTGTGTACATGTATGTCTTGCATTACATCACACATTAGCAACACACAGAGGACTTTCTGCTTAGCGAGGACCTAACCATGTGTCCTCGCTATGTGTGTCCTTATTAAACGGCAAAATATTATGTCTTTTACCCTACTATGCCTCTATAGGTCACGTCCTTGGAACGTTGACTGTTTAACACTTGTTCCGTAATAACTATTATTGACTTTTTGAGGACTTGCCATGGCAGCACACCATGGACATTTGGACTACAAATTTAGTCATTTTTCAGGTCCTCAGAAATATTGGTAGTGAAAATGGGTCATTGATATACCAAAAGGCTGCAAATGCTACCCATGTTTGCGGCACGTCTAGGCATGAGAATTTTCAGGTTTAAGCCTGAATTCAGGCTTTGCGGGGCCCAAATTTCCGTACCGTTTTTGGCCTTTCTAGCCTAATTTCATACGCCTTTTCAGGCTTTTTCAAACTTTTCAAATTTTTTCATGGATGATCGTCCCTGTATGGTCATTTGTACTGACCCACCCGAGTGAGGTGATACATCATGTTGCAAAGGATTCTGGGAAGGGTAAGATATCTTTGCTGGGTTTGAATAAAGCTGGAGATGTGTTTGTCTCATGCATGGGGCTATAACTTAGGCTATGTGTGAAGTTCTTTTGATTTTTTAGCTTCAATCATACCACATGTTCATTTGTGTTATCCAAGTTTATTTTTTGATGAGGAATGGACCCATATAATAGGCGCCGTTCCACTTCAAAAACAGAACATGAGTAATAATTGTTCCGTATCAGATGCCAAGATTAAGGCATGTAGGAGGTACGTACCATACCAAATTGATGCAATGTTGTAATTTGTCTCAACAAATCAATTTGGTGGAAAAAGTACATGTCAGGGTTTAATTGTTTGATTGTTTAAATTTCAAAGTCTATTTGTGTGTCAATTATAACCATAATTTTACCGAGTAGGGGGTGGTGAGGACTCAGTACAAATGACTATATGTGACATGATCTGGTCCATGGGGGCCAAAGGCGGCAAATTTGAAACTGAGATATAGGCAAAAATATGGAGTAAAAAACAATAAAATACATAAGAAAATAGACATCAAAAACTTCATAGCTTTAGAACCAAGTATGCTAGACCTTTGGTGTTTTGAGTAAAGGATAGCCTATTGAATGTATAATGTAAAAATTACAGTAACTCAATTTCCAAAAATGCCTCCTTTGGCCCCCATGGACCAGATCGTGTCACATATAGGGAAGTGCTGCAAACAAGAGGTCACATTTTCGGCCTTATCAGTGACCCCCTTTTTGTAGGCTAATTTTAGTGTGTACTAGTGTAGGCCTATTTTTTTTGTATGTATGGGTCATATTTTCAAAATGTTCTCATTTTTGGGGGGGGGGGGAATAGCCTAATTTTGCCTCACTGTAACCAATTTTTTTAAAAATTTAACAAAAATTTGAGGGAAAGTTGTAAAAACTAAGACAGTGTTTGTTAAATTTAGCGAAAATTGTGCCTTTTGGTGTATCGGTGGCAAAACTGTTAGAGTAATGGGTCCACATTCAAATTCTACACCTCCCTACCTAAACATGAATTACAAGTGAATGAATCTTAGCAGCTTGATTTTCAGTGCCCACCTGGCAGTATCTGCATATTAACTCTCTCCACTCGGGTGTCGTCGACTGCAGACGACAAGTTTCAAATTTTGTGTACAAATTCAAAAATTTTAGAAATGTACATTGTCATGACCATATTTGGAACATATTTGGAATCAGCATGAAAAATGCATTAAAATGAGTACAAACAAGCCTTGTATTGGTTCAGTGCTTCTTAGGGACCGTTCATTATTTCCACCGGAGGGGGGGGGAGAATACATGGGGGGTCAGATGGTTTTGTCAGGCAAAAAGGGGGTCAGATGGTTTTTAGTTATTGAAAGGGGGGGGTCAGATGGTTTTGCATCTCAAAAATCCTGGAGCTTCGGGGCTTTCGCCCCTGGACCCCATCTGGAACATTGCCCCTGGACCCCTGACCATTAGATTTGCGCTTTGCATGTCGGCCAACACTTTGGTCCTAGTCCGGACTTAAGTCGGACCTCACCTGTTTTTCACCTGCCACGGTGTGAATTGACATAAATTTGCACCAAAAGTAAGTAATTTATTATAACATTTTGAAAAAATGGGTCATTGGGTAAAACATTCCAAAAAAATGGAGAAAAATTCTAGGTTTTGCTTCTAATTTGCCAAATGTACAATACAAATTTGCTGAAATAAGAGAATTTTGAACCATATTTCATAAATATACATGTACACTGCCATTTTCGTAATAGAAAATTAAGAATAATCAAGCTGCTGCACAGTAATGCTGTGGTCAGACTCTTCTTTGTTCTTTTTTTACAATTAAGGAGACAACTACACCACCCCAAACCACGCCCCAATACACATCCACTATCAAACCCCACCCCACACAGGTGTCATTTCCATACCCTAGTTAAACTACAAAGACTCGCCCAAGCCACCATGACAGTAAACTTGGGCAATGTATTCAAATACATTATAGAAAATATCATCATCATCATCATCATCATCATCATCATCATCATCGTCATCGTCATCGTCATCGTCATCGTCATCGTCATCGTCATCATCGTCATCATCATCATCATCATCATCGGCATCATCATAATCATAATACTAATAGAAATTCACCCTTTCAGAAATTATATTATGGTTGTTTGATGGACAAATGTTCAGGACAAATGTGCAGTGACTGCCACTGAGTAGTGAACACACACAAACCACAGCCACCCTAGCCCTATGGATGGGGTGTATTATGTCTGTGTGCATGTTTTCTCTCTTTCAAGAGTTTAATGAATTAGAGAGTTCCATGAAAGAAATTTTAGATATTTTTATATAGTCAAAATATTAATTAAAATATGTATAATTATCAATTACTTCATTAACGATAACAGTAATGATTCTGGGAAGTGACAGATAAATCTAAATAATTTTGTGGATATGTTGGATATTATGACAACAAATTTTGAATCAAATTTAAGATCCATTTTGACATTTTTTTGATAATCATTTCACATAATTACATGGATCTAATTGGATCTTCTGTGTCCAAGTTTGAGCCGAACCGAGTCTGTTTGTGTCCGAGTCCGGCAAAAAGTGGACTTGAGTCCGATCGATACATCACCATAGGCGTAGATCCCCCCAATATTTGCCAGGAGGATGCTCCATACAATCATCCCCCAAATGTTGGCGCCTGAATATAGGTTTCTGACCACCTATTTGCCCATTTTCGCCCAAATGCAAATTTCGTGCGCTTTGCGCGCATTTATTCCACTTTTTGCACCATATTTCATCAGTTTAGCTTCAAAATATCAAAATTTTGACCCTAAGTTTCCAAACCTGCCACTTGAAAGATTGTTCTTGGTACAAAACAAACTGTAGTCCTATGGATAATGTCACTGTGGTTTGTTCAGGGACCTGTGGTATTGAAGTACATGTACTAGCTGGAGCAGAGGGTGGCAATTTGAACCAAAAACTGTGTACATGCATGTGAAATAAATAATATTTTAGAAAATAAATAAAACAAGTTAAAATACCCTGTGGGGTTCTACCTAGTTGAAGGTATATGAGATTTTCAGCGATTTTGGTATATTGATGGGTGGCTATTCAGTAAAGACCAATATTTGGAGAAAATCAGAAAAGTGCCCAATTACTGCAATTAGGGTAAATTTAGGTGCTTTTTGTGAAAAATTGGTATACTGATAGCAGGGTGGCAAAAACAGTAAAGGCAAAATTTTTCAGCCTGATATGTGGCAGTGACATGATGCGTTGAGGCAGCTGATCCAGGCGCACATCTATTGCGGCGTCATTGCTTGGCGTGTGCATACGTCAGCGCTTTAAGTGTCCACTAGCTACTTGAAGCTGTGCCTATAAATGAAATGCACACTGACATCACTGCTACATGGTGATGAAAAATGGTACAGATGCGAGAAAGTCAGCATTCAAAGGTCTGTGCGGCACATCCCTGTAACCAAAATTACAAAGACCCCACTCCTCCGCAGCAATACTTTCTATTTTGGTTGGTGTGTGTGGGGGGGTCATATGATTTTCATGTAGCTCGGAGGGGGGGTCATATGGTTTTATTATCTGAGAAGGGGGGTCATATAGTTTTTCGGCAGTGACTTTCTGTCTGCTCCCGGCCCCCCCTCCGGTAGAAATAATGAACGGTCCCTTAAGATAGCTCTTGATATTTTGAGAAAATATCTCAAAACTTAGGACTTTTATGTTGAAGCCTATGGCTAGCACGCAGAGCATTAAAGACCTCATATTCTTGGTGGTAGATTATCACATATTGCACATATCTAGACTGGTTCCTATATATTTCCTGTATAAGTCTAGTTATATCCACAGTGCTAATTAGGACCCAAATTATGTCATCCTCCTCAAAATTAATCTAATTTAGGACCATCATTAAGTGTGGGTAATGATTTGCCTAAATTATGCATTGATTTTATATAGGCCTATAACACTAACAGGATATCATCATCTAGAAATACAAAAGGATACAATTTTGAAATTGTTGTAGACCTATAGAAATGCAAATTGTTATCAAACCTAGATCAAATTTAAAGATAACTTTCAAATTTCTGTGAATTATGATAGTACTTAGGCCAATAAATAAATAATTATTTGACTGTCCAGAGACTTTTTTAGATGCCAACAATTTTGATAGAAAAAAGTTTTTCTGGAATTTCAAAATTAGGTCGGTATTCTTTTGTGCAGTAAAAACTTTTTCAGGATTTTTTTCTTGTACATGTCAGTATATGAAAAGGCTATGCATATTACGTACTTGTTGTACAAAATGATGCATTTGTATTGAGATGTTGCCCCCATACATGCCATAGGGCTTGTTCATTAGACACATTAACATCTCAGTACACATGCATTATTTTGTACAATTTCATTCTCAACAAGTAGTATTATCTATTTTCTTATAATTATTTTATGTGTGCAAGATGGAGTATATGTGCAGATACATGATATTGAACTTGATCTTAAATTATCAATCCTCATCACATGGTTGGCCATGAGTCAGCGAGCATACATGGAAAAGAAAATTCCCACATAACTTTGATATTCATCAATTTCACAATCACTGCATATCATAATAAGAATCAACAAACTTGAAATTTTTGTGGATTGTTATATTTGTGTAATGTGCTGTATTATGGTTGGGGCTCTTTGTGGCACTTTTTACGATTGATCATCAAAAGTACATTTTTAATCAGTTTTATACAGTTTTTATCCTAGACTTATATTCATGGAATTCATGAAAAATTAAATTAAATAATTCCAAACGTTGCATTATGAACCACCAAACTGAACATAATGCGTGATCATAACTTCATCTTGAACTGTCGCCGTGGTGATCAGTTTGGTTTCTACTTCCTGTTTCCAAATACCTTAAGGCTAACATGACTTTATTCATGAAAGGATTTGGGTTGTAAAAAGCTGAAAAGGATACAGTTTTTTTATTGTTACCTATGCAATAGTTGGACATATTTTTGGGTAGTATGGTGTGGTTGAAATCAGTTTGTTCAAAAGTGATCAGAAAGAAATTTGGGATTATTTTAGGGCAGAAGGTGATTGGTAAGAAGTAAATGTGATGCTTTAGAACTGAGATGATGTGCATGATGATATTTGATTGTTTAGTATATGCGGCTAGGATTTATGTACCAAATTGGATGAAAAAGTTAGCCTTACCACAGGGCTCTTTAAACATGTTATACTCCGCGGCACGCTATACTCCCAGAAGTGAGTGATTCAACTGGTAAAACCCAGTGACCACTCCACCCTGGCAAAGAGGGGAGCGGTCACTGGGTTTAGCAATTCTCAGGATATAACACAGATTTTGTGGGATTGCGCGGTCAAAAGGCCTGTAGTAGGGCTACATTTGAGTACTGCACCTAGCACAACTCTGCATCAAATGAAGATATCAGCATGTTTTGGTTCATACCACAACAAATATGTGTACATCATCCATATCAAAACGATGTACTTGTCTGCTACATGAGTCTTATTTCACATAATAGCTAGGAATAAAATACCAGACTCATCTCAAGTGGAGGTCACTTCAAAATTTCAAATCATCCCCAAGTCATATGCTTTAGGAATACAGAGAACATTCCTAAACCATATGATATCCACTTGAGATGAGTCTGGTATTTATGCCTAGCTATTAATATTATGTAAAAATGAGACACATGTATCATCGGACAACTTTTTTTTTCCATTCAACAAGTACATTGTTTTGATATGGATGTAGACATACAATGCCTAAAATTTCTCTTGCTGAATGTGGTGTGCATCTTGGGGTAAAGGGGGAGAAAGATCACACAGACCCTAGACATTTCTCAGGTCTGTATCCATGGTATGTGGGATGATATGGTCACAGGACTATAGTGCAGAGAGTATAAGGGACGTACCATTAGACTTCAAGGGGGGGGCTAGGAAGTTTTGAAAAAAAAAAACTTTCCCCACCACCTGAGCAAAAAAACCCTTTCCCCACCAACACTAAAAAAAAAAACCTTCCCCACCTAACTGTGTATAAATGCATGAAATTAAAAAAAAAACTTGCCGCCGTGAAAATAAAACAAACTTCCTAACCCCCCTTGATGTCTAATGGTGCGTCCCTAATGCTTTAATTGGGCTATACCAGTTGAAATCCACACACCCCCTATGGAAGACACATGACCTTAATTTTCTACACATGAATGAGTGACTCCATTTGAAATCTACACCCCCTGTGTGAGAGATTCATGAAGGTCATGTTTTCCATAGGGGGTGTATGGATTTCAACTGGACTATCCCATTGCCTGAATTTACATCACTGTCATCTTTATTGCATTATTGGGAACATTAACAACCAGTGGGGTAGCGTGGGTCATCATATTGGGAGGGGGCACTAACAATGATGGGGGGGGGGCACCAGATCTGACGATGGGGGGGGGGCACAAGCCATTTTTCTGCAATTTTCTTATGTGATTTTCTAAATTTACAGATTGATTGGGGGGCACATGCCCCCATACTCCTATGACGCTACGCCATTGTTGACAGCATAGATATTCATTACTACTGAAAGGCAACTGCATAAATACATTTTGAAAAGCTAAACAAATCCCTTAGGTTTACCTGTTAGATACCTACATGTCATCTGTGAGTGGTGAAAGTCAAGGGTGGAGTCGTTTAACAGAAAATCTTGTTTTATTTTCACTGTATCAACAAATTTCACCAAACTCTTTTATCATGAATGTATGATCTTGTACTGTAGAAATAGGTAAGATATAGAAACAATGATAAAATTGTATTGAGTATGATTGTAGCATGCATGATTTGTACACCTGTAATTGCCTTTAAAAATTAAAAGTATCTCAACTTTTGCAATTAAGAAAATAATGATTGTGGTATCAAAATAGTGAACGGGTAGAAATGTTTGATCAGCCCAGAAATCACAGATGTATTCAGGTGCATCTAAGCATCACAGTGTATTGTGTGCTCACGGTGTGTCTACCATACCAGCCAGTGTTGCCAAAAAAATTCAACCCAAATCATGGATCAAAAAATCGAAGTCATCCAGTTTTTCTCTAATAACCAACCATTGGTTTCTATGGCATAGGAATCTCCCAGAAAGGGAGCCAATGTTGATAAGTCACCCAATTTTGTTCTTAACTACTGGTTTCTATGGGACAGTGTCAACATTCACAGGGAACATCTTCATAAGTCACCTAATTGGGCTACCAAATTGAGGGTTTGGCAACCCTGCTACCAGCCCAGACCCAGATATTAACCCTATTGTAATATGAATAGAAATGAAACCAGGAGAAATGGGGCTATTCAAGTTACAATCCATACACCCCTATTATTGGAAGACATGACCTTAATCTTCCAAACGGAGTGAGAATTTCAAATGTGGGTGACCAATGATGCGGCGCCATCCGAGATCTACACCCCTGTGAAAGATTAAGGTCATGTCTTCCTTAGGGGGTGTATGGATTGCAACTGGAAGAGCAGATTGTGGTGTTAAGCGGTTAGAGGGAGTTAAGAATCAGACAAGTAAAGAATAAGTGCACTCTTTTATTTCTCTCTCTCTCTTTTTTTTTACTATCAGGACTTGTTAAAGTTAGGATGGTTGTGTGACTTTTTGTCTTGCTGAAATTAAAGCATATTTCATTTAGAGTAATTGTGTATACCAATTTTAATCAGAATTAACAACCCTTAACTTCTGCTATTTCAGGGTGATGACTATCATAACAGAGGCATCTATTCGGAGAAAATAACATACTCAATGGTGTCATAGTCATTCTGACTTTTATGAAAATATAGATTGGTTTTCAGCCACTCTTGCACACTCTATGAGAAAAAAATTGAAAGATTGTTTTAGGCATACTGAAAAATGTTTAATTTGGATTCAAGAGCCCCCAAATTGCAATCATCCTCCAGTAAATGGCTATAGCATTTAATATAACACACATCATATAATAGGTTGACTGAAGCTTGGGTGCCAGAGGTTCATGTCATTGATGAGCATGCTTTATTAGTTTTGTAGGTTCAGTGGCAGCACCAGGATTTTTTTGTTTTTGGAGGGGGGGGGTGGGGGAGGGGCAACATGAATTTTCAGGGGGGGGGGGAATCAGCCATTTTGTGCAAAATTGCAGCAAAAGTGGAGATTTTCACAATTTTGGGTTTTACTGGGGGGAAGAGTTCTGACGGGGGAACTTGCTCCCCCCCATACCCCTAATTTGTAGGCTGCAAAGCAAAATATTTTGCTTAAGATAGACGGAAAATGAAAATTCAAGATAGTGCCTTCTGCATGCAGATGCTTGGATATATTATTGGATGATTTTTGCGCTGATGGCATTTGCCAACAAATGAGAGGAAACACGAGTGGATGTCTAGATTCAGTTGTGTTGGCAGTTGGAGATCCTAGGGTCTTTACCAGTTCAGATGATAATGATTAATGTGTCTACTTGGTTGGGTGCGTTTCTATTTTGTTAGCTGTAGGAATCAAGCTAATAGTAGTCACACCAGGCCCGATGCAGGGGGGTGAACCCCCAAATGTGCAAAAGTATACAAAAAGTCCCAAAATATGACAATTTGTGAGCGTAGCGAGCAAAACCATTTTTGAAGAAAAGTTCACTTTTTACAAAATTGCCTCCCCCCCTAGAAAAAAGGTCCACTTTTTCAAAATCAGCACCCACCCCCAAAAAAAATTCCTGCGTACGGGCCTGAGTCACACCATTTCTAATGATAAGGCATAAAAAGCAACACCAACAGCAACAACAACAACAGGTTTTTTTCCATTAGCCCATGCACATGGGCATTTTTGTCTTTCGGAGCAATTTCCACATTTTAAAATCAATTTAAAATTAATGTAGTTTTTTTAATGTTTGAAATACCTAAAAAGCGATGCAAATTATTTTTTTCTCAAGAGTTTATGGGATGGAAAAAGTAACATTTGCTGAAATCCAATCTTATATTCAAAACTCACTTATTTCCTAATATTTTGCTGGCATTGGTTTCTGTATTTTTGATTTTTTTGGTTTTCTTTTCTCTTGCGCCTTGAATCCTAGGCAAAGGCACAAATACTTGTTGTTATGTTATGTTGTGTAATGTTTTCAGAAAGGTCCATAATTATTTAACTTTGCAAGTTTAAAAAAAGTTTAAAAAATCCATCAATACTATGACTCTTATTTATTGTTTTGTTGTTATTATTGGTAGGCCTATATTTGTCTAAATAAATGTCTTCATTTAAGAAGCTTATAGGCCTCTGCATTGGTTTATTTTACTTGACATGATCAAACCACTACAGAAGTTAATGCAACCACATATCAAGGATATGAAAGTGAAAACAACCTCATGTGGCCATTTTAGCCCTGAAAAGAAATTCTTACAATTCACCTTTTCGGTAAATCCCATAACCCTTTGCGAGTACACCTGAGACCTCGTCATTTGACGCATTGCAAGTCGGTGTGACGTCAAATGACAAATTCTCAGGTGTACTCAAAAGGCTTATGGGATTTACCGAAAAGGTGAATTCAGAGTAAAGAGTGCTTTCCTTCTGCAATGTTGAGGAACCAAAGACTGGTATAAGCTTTAGCCTATTTTATGCTAAATTTAGAACTGATTTGATAATTCTATGTTGATGACTTAAACATATTAGAGGAGGAAAATATTTTGTGAGAGTCAATATTTTGTAATATCTTAATATTTTCTTTTTAAAACAAAAGCTGTGCTAGTTAGTAATTACTTTTTGACCACTAAATTAAGTGGACTATATAATCAGGCCCAGTCCTGGAAGTTCATCATTTACTCTATCTTTGCAAATTCATGAAACCACTAGCTCACCTACCCTGCAAGGGCTGGCAACATTTTCAACTGGATATTGTTGTTGAGATTCACCATAAAATGCAAAATTTTCCATCAACCATTGGTTTCTACATGGGAAAGAAAGTCACAAAAAATGTCAACAAAACCATCCAATATTTTTATATTCCATTGGTTTCTATAATTATTATGTGTGAAGCAAATCTTCCTGAATCATCCAATTGGGCTACAAAAGTGCAGGATTAGCAACACTGCGTAAAAACTAAAGACAAGTTAATTTACACTGAATGACCACTTAGCAGGTTGCAAGAGGAAGTGAAGAAGAGAGGGATCTAGAGACAATTACTGGGATTTTAAAGGAAGTGAGAAATTACACACTAGCTACTCAATGCACAGTGACCATGGGATGGTGGCATGCACAGACAACATTGGATCAAATTCAACAAATTGGTGTGATCAGTTTAGGCTCTTTTGTAACTTAACTTAAATCAGTGCTGACAGGAAGTTGAAAGGAACTGGGGGTTGCTGGGTAATAGGTACAGTAGGGTGATTGGGATGAACACGTTCTGATGTTTAGTACTTTCTGATAGCTAGACCAAATGATTAGATAATTTAATCTGGAAATTTGATATTAAGATAGACCTAGAAAGTTATTATAATCTGTAATCTGTATGTACCTGAACAATTACAAGAAATCGTAATATGCATTACTTCAAATGTGTTGGTATTTCAAATTCAGCAACAATAATTCCTTACTAAACTTCTTTTCATAGAAGATGATTAATAGTACTGATTTGATTAAATATTTTAAAAATTATATCTAAAATTTTCAATTTCTTGTCAATTAATTGTCTTGCCAAACTTTTATACATTGCATGTCCAGAGTCAGTGCACTTTACAAAAATGTAGTACATTATACTAGGCCTACATGCAATCAGTAATTAAATCACATTTTCTCTGTTTATTTTTAGTTATGTATTTTTTCTCGAAAACAATGATAGTTTTCACCCAGTTAATGTGCTATTCCAGTTAAAAGACATACACCCCATATGGAAGACATATATCCTTTAATAACCGTCAGGGAGTGTGAATTTAAAATGGAGTTACCTGAATGGGTGACTCCATTTTAAATCTACACTCCCTGTGTCATGTCTTCCACAGGGGGTGTATGGATTTCAATTGGAATAGCGTAGTTTTGCTGTGTACTTTTACAGTGCTCAAAAGTCATCTGCACTACATGCCAATGTCAGTTGGTTTGGTGGCCATTCAATCATGCTAAAATATAATAATCATATTTATTCTATCCCCTTTCTGAAGACATAAAAATTGACAAAAAATACAATTCCTACAACTTGACCTTTCTATTGATATTATTTTTAATTCCAGCCTACACTTGTCTTCACATGAGAACTTGAGAAGGGAAGATAATTAAGTACAAATAAGAACAAACTAACTATTTTATAATCCTTATTGATTTTTGCACTAAAATCAGTGAAAGAGAAATATGTATAAGTTTGACCTTCTATAATCTTTATTCCAACATAATTATAACTTTTTAATGACTTTTAAGTAATTTTCAAAGTTATAAAAAACACTGCAAGAAAATATGTATTTAAGTTTGACCTTTATGTATTAATTTTATTCCAGCATATCACTTTTAAAATTACAAAAAACACAAAAAAAAAACCACTGAAAAATAAGTTTGACCTTCCCATCTTGATTCCAACATAATTATGACTTTTAAAATTACTTAAAACTTTGCAAGGGAATATGTATAAGTTTGACCTTTCTATATTTATTCCAACATATTACTAAAATCTCTTGAAAGAAAAAATATGTACCAAGTATAAGTTTGGCCTTTCTATATTTATTCCAACTTATCACTTTCAAAATTACTAAAAACACTGAAAGAAAAAGTATAAGTTTGATCTTCCTATCTTTATTCCAACATGTGACTTTCAAAATTAACTTAAAAGGTTGGCAAATGAGATAAAGATCAAAGTTGCAATAAAAAGTGAACAATCATCTCAAAGTTTTTATAGAGTGATACAATAGAACAATGGTTGGAGGAAGTCACAAATTTTGCAGTTAGAAACTTCCCATCTTAACGAGCCAAGCGCTGGCGGATGATTAGCCCATTCATTTAGCCGCATCCTCTTACATGCGTTTGCATACATAATATGCGCTTGCATACATATGCGCTTGTTAACAGTGGTGAAACAGTCAAGGGTAGCTTAGACTAAGGGACGACCTTAAAGGTATCTACACATCACAGGGTCACTCTGGCTGATAACTGATTTCTTTCACTTAGTCATAGGGATTACTAATTGAGAGCAGTGATGTGTAAAGGAGCATAAAGGAAGTAGGGAACCCACTTGTTGATCTTTGCTATTGTTGTTCATATATTGAGACTGTGTTAATGATCCAAATGATTAGTTTCCTGTTTTGGATGGATGGCACTTATGTGGTTGGTGATAAGCAAAGAGGATGCCTGCATTTTATAGGACTTCATTATGATGCTATGCAAAGAGGAAGTTTGAGGGTCACTTTACTCTAAGTTATCACCGGTGCTGGATGGTGGATGTTTAACTGCTTAAGGATTTATAAACTTCTTTTAGTGTCTGAAAACTTTTTGTTTTCATCAGTACTGAAGTTATCATCCGAGGTGCATGTATGGTGGATATCGCTGCTAAAGGATTATAATATAAACATTGCTAAAGGATTTGTGTCTGAAAACTTCTTGATTGAATCATCAATAGCAGATAGCGTTGCTTGTTTCTAATACTCTCAAGGACTTAAAATATTTTGCTGAGGAGTGTATTTGAATTGGAAAATAGTTGCATGATAAAGGTGCGTAGTTAAATTTGGTTGCTTGTGAAATATTATTTTACTTATTTATTGATTGATCATTTTTTAATTTTTTTTAAATTTAAAATTCCTACTTATTTAGGGCCTATTTATTTATTTATTTATTTATTTATTTATTTATTTATTTATTTATTTATTTATTTATTTATTTATTTATTTATTTATTTATTTATTTATTTATTTATTTATTTATTTATTTATTTATTTACTTTTTGGCTTGTAAAGAAGCATACAGGTCTGTTTATTTGTTTGTTTGCCTTTTTTGATTGGGTTTGATTTTTCAAAGTATAGCCAACCATTGGAATATGCCAAATGCTTTTTGTATAGCTTAGTAATAATTTATTTGTTTTGTCTTTATAAACTATATAAGTTCAAGTTTGAAGAGGAAATGATGATGCATAAGCCTCTTCCCTTATTGTACCTTTTAAATTTAAATAAAAAATAAATCAATGTAAATCCTGAAATATTACAAACACCACTTGATGCTGCATTCTGATTTACTCTTATGCTGTCTGTTATCTCCTATTGTTTCGCTGAGATGGTCATGAAATGTGTAGATGTACAAATACTACAATGATGTGGCAGGTATGCATTGTCATTTATCACAATGCCACATGGCCATTCATTTAATTGGGTACATGAGCAGGTAACAACACCATCACCTTAGATTAACCTTAAGCGTTATCTCACTGAACAACTGATCTTCATCCTGGCTATTCCGGTTGAAATCCATACACCCCCCTATGGAAGACATGACCTTATAAATCTCCAACACAGGGAGTGTTGATTTCAAATGAAGTCAACCATTTGGGTAACCCCACTTGAAATTCACTGGTACTCCCTGTGTGGAAGAATTCAGTCTTAGGGAGTATGAATTTTAACTGGAATAGCCCATTAAACCAAGGATACATTAACCTGTACAATGAGAGATGTACCTAGAAGTTTGTTTGGCTTAAAAATTGGTGATAATTATTTGGGTTTTCTAAGTTCTAACTTATGCTCGTGTATAAATTTCACATAAGCATGCACCGGTCATACTTTTTTTGGTTATTTTTTAAAATAATTTTTTTTTAGGTTCAAAGTCAAAACATGTAGGCCTATGAGCCTAATTAAAAAAAAAAGTCTAGATAGTTGTGAATTTGGCCGCATCCTCAATACAACGCTATAGTCGCTCAACAGTGACATGCAAAATCCTATATTTGATGACAAATCACAGTACTAGTCTACATGGTCAGTAACTCCTTTGTATGCTCAACTTATATGGGTGCCAAAAGAAGTAATGTGTAAATAGATAAGCAGAGATGATTATGATAAATCCTATTTAACTGCCATGTATAGCTATTGTTGCACTCAGGGCAGAGGAGGTCACATTTTGTTCTTTTTCAGGAGCATTTGAGGACAAGGTTGCCACATCTATTGGCATGTTAACTTTGGTCTTATATATATATAGAGATGAAAGTTATTTGTTTTCCTTGGTAGAAAGAGGATTACAGTATGATTAAAAATTATCCCTTTAACTTTGGTATAATTGTTTAATAAAAATTCCTTTAAAAAGGAATGGGCACCCAATGGGAGCTTTGATATGATGTGCTGAAATGTAATCATCTGGATACTCAAAATAGTATGTGAAATGCATATTTTTACCAAGTATACCATGTTTGGTTGTTGTAAACACCATCATCAGGAAGCAGTTGCAATGTACATGTATGAACAAAAACATAGAATCCGGGGGTAGAATTCATTGATAGGCTGGCTGGGAGGAGGAGGATATGCATTGTATTGTATCAGGCATATTAAAAGCAATGTGAAATAAATACAATTATTAACCCTTTCTGGTCTCACCAATTTCAGTTGAGGCAATGAAAGAGTTAACAATTTTTATGTATGTGACAAACATTTGATTTCCAAGTGATGATGTATGAAACGAAGAAATAAAATGACAAGACTGAAATAATGAAGTTTGCTGTCGCAGTCTTGAGGGTTAGCTTTGAGTTTAGGATTGAGTTTTAATAGGATACATATTTGTAGGTTGAGATGTTTTTGTGCTGACATTGGGCTATTGCATTTAAAATTGTATTGGGAAATATCTTCAACGGGGGGAGTATGAATTTCAAATGGAATTAGCATAATAAACAACTCGATTTCAAACATGCCCTCCCTCTGTGGAAAGATTCAGGATGAATCTTGGTCAGAGGGTATATGAAATTCAAATGGAGCTGCCTACTGTGTTCATGAAATTCATACTCCCTCTGTCGAATATTCAAAAAAGGTGTTGTGTGGATTTTAAATAGAATTGCCCATTAAAGGACATTATTATGTTTTGATGGATCCAAGTTGTGATAATATTGGATCCAAAACATAATAATGATAAAATTGGATGATTTACGCCAATATTTATTGGTCTCGATATGAGTTGTAAAATATTGGACTCGACTACGTCTCGTCCAATATTTTAAAACTCATAGCTCGACCAATAAATATGGGCTCAACCGATCCAATTTTATATCAAAGTTGGACATCTAGAGTCAGAGAACACATTGGGTTAATGGTGTCACCTATGGTACAAATACATTCAAATTAATACAAACATGCCAAGTGTCTAAAATTTCTGCTTGTTTATTTGAACAATTATATGATCAGTTCTCAAGTGACAACATCCATAGGTGATCTGAAGAATTTTAAAGTCATTTTAGTGGCAGCAAACATCTTTCAATCACCAATGAAGTTTTTTGTTAATTGTGCAACCTGTTGATTTGCTATTCATGATGTATTTACATTAGTTCAGGAGCAGTGCACTGAAATCATACAGAAGCTATATAGGCCTAGCTAAGTTGATATCTTTTATTTGAATATGCTGATAAGGAGCTAGACTTTGACATCAAAGTAGTATCATCAGCCGGAGATGGAGTACATGTAGCACTAGATGTACCCCTACCATGCCTACTGGATGTTAAATTTTATGTCAGATTTGTGCTGATAAGGAGCTAAACTTTGACATCAAAGCAGTATCATCAGCCGGAGATGGAGTACATGTAGCACTAGATGTACCCCTACTGGATGTTAAATTTTATGTCAGATTTGTGCCAAAGAATGACTAGGATTTGTCCTTGTGATTATTTTAAACTATGTATATAGGGTTATTCTTATCCAATATTTTATTCTTGTCTCAGATATATGTTAACAATTTAGAAAGAGATTAATTTTGATATAATTTTGTTTGAAAGTATCAATATTTTACCTAGCAGTTCTTTGAATTCTCCCTTTCACTGTAAAAACACTTTTAATTCAATATTAGTAAGGCCAAAAAAAAAAAAGGTTCGTCTCAAAGCTGACGAGAAATTTAAAAACAAATGCGAAATGCGATTTTTTTATTCCCGACTTTTTTTATGGTATTTTGAGAAAAAAAGTCTGATTTTCGCCCAAATTTCTGGAAAAAAATAAAAATTTTTTTTTTTTAATAAAAAAATTTCCGCATTTCTTTTTTGTCAAATCGTGCGATTTTACAAACGCGCGCGCAAGCTTTGAGACAAACCTTTTTTTTGCCTAATAGTAATTCAACTTTAATAGATGGAAACATGTCATTACATTTAATATATTGATTTCTATGTAGAACTCATCTCAGTTGCTCTTTGATAACAAATGATATTCATCTTGTCATCTTGGCATATTCAGGCTATTTCATTAATTTTATCAATATTTCTAATAAATGAGTATAGCCAATGATACCACTTTGCATTGACTTCTTGAATGGTGCAGTGTTCAGCAATTATCTTAAGGGTGGTGGTATCCAGGTACTTGTTACCATGGTTACCAGCATCTTTAGATACCATGGTATGGTGCCCAATGCATCACCTGTGAGATATAAGTGATGCTCTTCGATTACCATGACAATATTGATGTGCTCTCGTTTTTAAACAATGGGCTGTTCTATTTGAAATTCTTACACCCTCTATAGAAGACATACCTCAATCTCCCACACAGGGGGTTGTAGATTTCAAATGGAGTCACCCATTCAGGTAGCCCCATTTGAAATCCACACTCCCTGTGTGGAAGATTAAGGACATGTCTTCCATAGGGGGTGTAAGGATTTCAACTGGAATAGCCAAGTGGTGATGTTGGGGATGGTGCTCTGTTGGTAGAGCAATGCATGGAATGATAATGCATACCTGTTGAATACTCTCACTGCATTGGTCTCATCTTTAAGAGCTTGTTTTTAACATCACCATAAATTTATATAGCAATAATATTTATTGTCTGTGATACATTTATTGATGGAATCTTTATCCAGTTGCGTAAATTACATTTATAAAATGTAAGTCATAACCGATGCATATGGTTTAGCCTGTTGAATGTGTTTTAAAAATAGCTGATATTTTTCCTCTGTACAAATTTTATGTTTGAATAAAAATGATCCTCACAGTTAATGCCTCACAGGATGCAATGACATGGACAGTAAGTCAATGGGTCATACTACTAATAATTTAATAAATCATAATTATTTTTCTGTATGCTACAATTTATTGATGAACTCAATACTAATTGAGGTGTTATCTTTTTGTTTTATTTCATACAGATGAACACGATGGCGAGACATCACAGAAAATGAGAAGGGGCTCCAGCACATCCAAGGAACAGTCAACGGCAGGGTACGGTCAGAGAGACTTACGGGTCACGCCAGAAAGGCGCAAGAAGCTCGAGCAGCAGGTTATGGAGAATGAGGGCGTAAGAGAGACGAGAAGCAGACGCAGCACGGCAGGAAAGAAACCAATCAGGCTCATGGACGCTGGTGTGTTGCATACTAAACGACAAAGAAAAGCTTCATCAACGAATTCGGTGCCATCCGTAGCAAAGGACATTACAATGACGACAGATGACGTGCAGGAGACGGAGAAGCCTAAAGAGGTGGTCAGAATGAGAAGGTTGGGTGTATTGAGGACTATTGATTCACCGGTAAAAAAGAAAGGTTTGACACGAGGTCGACCTCCAAAGATGATTCATAGACAGATTGAACCAATCCAGGATCATAGCAACGCAACAGAAAATTCATCAACTGCCGATGACGTTTTTGATAGCGCAGAACAGATGAGTAGTACAGAGGCAATGGCAGGGAGTGGTGATGGGACAGAGGTAGCTGTGGAAAGAGAAACAACAGGCAGTGATACAGCAGATATGCTGGCACCTAGGGACATCAACAGGAAGGAAATTACAGAGCACAAGCCCCCACGAGACATCAGGGAGGCCAGTGCTCATATAGCTGGTGGCAGCGGTGGGACAAGCACTGATGCTAACAGCGGTGATGAAGCTCAGGCAGCTCAGCCCGTTGAAAATGGCCTCGATGAGGCATCCAGTATGGATGACTCACATCCAGTACTCCATGATAATGCCAACGAGAGTCGGCAAGACCCAGCAGGTGCCCCCAGTGTGACGCCAATGGAGGACGTAGAGGATGATATCACCCCCACAATGGAGGCAGCTATTCAAGGACACCCGGCTGCTGCTCTTGCCATTGACCTGGGGGATTCAGTTAGTACTCACAGGGAAGGGAGCAGCATGGATGGTTTAGCAGCCTTCATGGAGAGCCAGGGAACATATGGGGAAGGGAATTCTGACTCAGATGCAAGTGACAGATGGGAGGCGCAGCAGAGAGGCGGAAAGTTTGACAGCCTCAGCGATGACGGCAGCTTGGGAAGTGACATGATGATGAAAAATATGCAGGAAACAGGCAGCGGTGATGGAAAAGTAAAGGTGAGATGAATGTTATAATTTGCCATTTCAGTTGAAATCCATACACCCCCTATGGAAGATGTGACCGTAATCTCCCACACAGGGAGTGTGAATTTAAAATGGAATTACCTGAATAGGTTATTCCATTTGAAATTCACACTCCTGTGTGGAAGATTATATGGTCATGTCTTTCATAGGGGGTGTATGGATTTCAATTGAAATAGCCCAATACCATGGGGGGGTACTGATTGAATAGAAAAGTGATGTTCCTGTGCTCTACTGGAGTACGACACTAGTATAGGAGTCTATCGATGGGGATTTTTGTCGAAAAAAGGGGTCATTTAGTGTGGGAATGCTAAAAATTAGGTGTGAAAAAGTAACTTTATGGGCAAAAATGTGCGAAACTTTTGAAGCTAAGATGCCGACAAAAATGTTAAATTTGTTCAAAATGCGTGCTTAAAAATGTGCAGATTTGGTGTAAATTTCTTTAAAAAAGAGGGTCATTGGGTGTAAGCTGATGAAAAAAGGTCATTGGATGTAAGCTGATGAAAAAAGGAGGACATTTGGGTGTAGTGTTTGCCTATAAAAAGGGGGTCTATTGACAGGCACATGATGTGTACCAATATATGGGAGTGGCCCGCGCCCCAATACCAGTCAGTCGTCTTCTGTATCAAGCAAACTGAGTTTAAATTGAAGTACAATAAATAATTCTAAAGTTAAAAATATTGGGTTATTTCAAAGAGAATATTACAACTGCATAAAAGTGACGTGGAGTAGAAAGAGCAGTAGATGACTCATTGGATAAAGAGAAACAAGGCACAGTTGTTAAGAGACATAAAAATAGAGTTAGGGGCTTGAGAGAGAACCCAACTCTTTCAATTAGGATGATTTAGTCAAGCCAATTTGTACAAGGACATCAATGCAGGATGGGTCGGCTGCACTATAGAGGGACATTACATTGAAGCGCAGATTTTTCTGTGTAAATAAAGGGAAGGAGAGGCAGTGGCATAGCGTGAGTTGGGGGCACTGACCATGATATAGGGTGTCGGGCACCGGGCCTGATGGGGGGGGGCTCAAGCCATTTTTAGGTAATTTTCCTATAGTATTTTCTACATTTTCAAATTGATATGGGCATGTGCCCCCCACCCCCTGTGCCCCTATGATGGTACGCCACTGGGGCGAGGCATTAATTCAAGGATGGGGTTACGAGAGTTCTATTTGAGTGCCTCCCAGAATCCTTTGCAACATGATTCCTCACCTCAGGTCTCATTTCGTTTCAGTTTAGTTATGGGGTTTAGTAGATCTAGAGCAATGTGTTTTGTCTTTCTTAACTCTCTCCACGACTGCAGACGACAAAATATCAGAATTGTAAATTTGCATGCCCATAGTTTGAATCAGCACGAAAAATGCATTAAATTGAGTACAAACAAGCCTAGTATTGGTTAAGTGGTTCTTGGGACTTTTGATATTGAAGCATATGGCTAGCACGCAGAGTAAAGTTCATCGTCCCTTGGGCAGCTTGAAGCAACTTTTATTATCTCGCTCCTAATTTTGATGGGCTAGCTAGAGAGAGAGGATGCGTCTATTAATCAATTATCTATTTTCCATTGTACAACTTTTATCAGACTCATGGCATGCATCTAGTCTCTTATTAATATTGGACACAAGGTAGACACACAAACATCCCTGTTCATAATTGATGATTGTTTGTGGTGAAAGAAAATGGTTGTTTATGACCCATGCATATATCTTCCCTTTCCATGAGAAATGTACTCGGGGAATGCTAATTTGTCTTTGAAAGAGACCGGTATTGGGATTCATTTTGTATTGGTTAGGGATGTACATTTGGGATTCCGAAAACATACCCCAAACATAGACTGTAGAAGGGTCTATGCCCCAAAAATATACATTATTTACTGAAAAAGATACCCCAACATATAGTAATTTTTTATTTTTTCTTCAAAATAACAGTAAATTTGCCTAATTCTGAAACAAAATGAGCAAATTTTGGTTAAAAAAAAAGCAATGAAGATTCTTCATTTTTCATGATTAAAAAAAATGGAAAATTTACCCCAAATATGGAAATGACCCTCAAAGTTACACCAATAAAGCATGAAAATTCACCCAAAGCTGCTGCACATACTCATACCCTTTCCACTACTTACCACACAGTGGCGTGCGCAAAGGGGGGGGGCACATGCCCCCTCACTTTTGTTGGTAATTCGGGGGGAAATTCGGGGGGAAAACGCTAAAACTGCACCTTACACACCTAAATCAGACTCCATTCGGGGGAACTGAACAACCTGGCCCCCCACTTTCAATGTGCTGCGCACACCACTGTTACCACACTCTCTCCCCGCTGCTACATAAAAACTACTCAACATTACAATATTTGCACATCATTTGTCCTGAAAAAAATAAAAATTAGTAATACTGTAGAGCTTAACAGTAGTACTAGTCCCCCTCTTATAAATTCATAAACATGTAATATTATGTGTCATTGTGATTGAAGCAAGAATTCACAAGACTGTCCAAGTTTCAGCTTGCAAACAAATTAGCCTAGACAGCATCTACTTAAAGTTGATAAACTCAAGAAGAATTCAACAGTTGAAATTTATTTGGATGATGACAGCCAGAGCAAAGGCATGAAAAGACTCAGACTATGCAGTCAGTGACAGACTTGCGTGGACGGATTCTCTCTCTCTGTCTCTACGACATCTTTAACTGACTGTTTCTGCCCCTGTGTACCTCTACCCCTTTCTCATCAATTAGTCATGTTAGCATGGTTAGTTCCTAGTATTCCATATATCTGCCTGAAGAGACTCCCGGGGGGTGCACTTAATACAAATGATCATATGGTATGCTCCCCTGGAAAGACCCCTGTTTTTGGACGGCTCCATCAACTCCAAAAGGCTCACCACCTCAAAATTCTGGGGGAGCACACCCACCAAACATTGATGATGTGCCCTGGGTTCCCTCCTTTGTCCCTACATGTATATTTCATCATTAGTGACATCTAATCATCTTTCTATGTACAGCTGCAAATCCAGGATGACTAAAATTTTGGGGCGGATGAGCTGTTTAGGCCCGCACTCCGTGCATCCGCGGGTATTCATGCTCGTCGAAAATTTCGCGAAATAAGGGGTGTTTTCAGATGAAGAAACGCGATTTGAAACACACAAAAAAGGGGTGTTTTTAAAACCATGTGTTCGTGACATTGAAAAAAAAAGGGTATTTTCATCGAGCAGCTTACACGTTTCAGCCAGAAAAGGGTATATTAGAAATATCGTTCGCGTTTTAGCGAAAATAAGGGTATTGTCGAAGGGCAAATAATTAGCGAAATCGCTAAAAAAAAGGGGTGTTTTTCCCCTTAAAACTTCGCGAAATGAGATGCAAAAGGGGGTGTTTTTAAAGTTCACCGACAAGCATGAATACCCGCGGATGCACAGAGTGCGGGGGCCGGGTGTTTAGGTCCCAAAAATAATCAAACATGAGCTGATTTTGAATGATTTTGTTGAAAAATATGGGGATAGCATCCCTAAAACATCCCTGGATAGTGGATACTACTGATGTATATTAGTTCACTCCCTTTCTCTGGTTCTCTCTTTCTCCCTGCACTACGTGCATACTAGACATGTTATACCCCTCTCTCTTTTTAAAGGAATTTTTATTCTCTCTGCTGCCTGACCCTGTTAAACATGTTTAGCTGCATATTTTGCCCATTATACATTGTATGTCTTCAAACTGCATCTATTTTGTTTTCACTCTGATCCCTCTTTCTTTTTCTCTACCTGTGTGATGTCTCTTTTACACTGTCACTAATTCTCCGATTCCTCCTTCTCAGTCAGTCAATGTCTGGCAGTGTTGTTAACACCGGTGTGGGCCTCACAACTTGTGGGTATTTTATCATTGGCTATTTCCTGTGAGGTATGCCACCAGGTTTACTGTTCTACCGACTAGCTACTCCTGCTCGTAATGACGATGTGATCATGTCTAATTTCCTTGTTCTCACATTATGGCATCAGGATGCTTGCCTTGGCGCGGAAAGGAAATGAGATCAGTGATGAAACATGATGATGAAGCCGACCATCACAGCCAGAAGGATTAGCACTGTGTGCCAGCCTGGGCTGCCTGCATGCCTGCCTGTGTGATGAGAACTGTGAAAGTTGGATACAAATTCTGTATTATATGGATAGATGGTGATGTGGTTACAGGTCTATAGTCCAAAGGGTTGTTAGTCTGATAACCCAATAACTTAGTTATAAACCCTAATTCTAACCCGCCTAAACTAAAATTCACCCTAACCCAGGTAAATAGTCCAAAGGGTCATTAGCTTAATAACCCAATAACTTAGTTATAAACCCTAATCCTAACCCTAAACTTCATCTTAAACCCAGGTCATTAGTCTGATAACCCAGTAACTTAGTTGTAAACTCTAATCTTAACCCTAAACTTCACCCTAACCCAGATCAATAATAAGTCCAAAGGGTCATTATGTAAACCAATAACTTAGCTAAAAACTCTAATCCTAGCCCTAAACTTCACCCTAACCTATAACCTAAGCCCAAATCCCAGTAATAAACATGATTTTCACCTAACTCTCATCACCCTAATCCTAGCATAACCATATCTCTAACATTACATGTAAACCCTAAAACTAACCTTAACCCTAACCCTAATCCGAACCTATAATGCCTTAAACCCTAACTGTAACCCTTTTCATACTAATAGGATGTTCCCAATGATATATAGGCCAGAGGTTCTTAATTATATTTGCTTGTGGGACACTGAGGGCCAAACCCATTTTAAAAATCGGTGTTTGAGGGCCAAATATACCTTGTCTTGCTATGTTTACTGTATAGCTGCCAACCACCATTTGTCCGCAGGCTGGAACTGGCCAGCGGGCTGCCGATTGGGAAGCCATGATGTAGGCCATTGACATGTGTACCACTCAATAAAATGGTTGCCTACATCAGTGGGTGGATTCTGATGACTGAGTCATGAAGGAAGGAAGATTGGAAAAGATGAAAGTATCACAGCCTGAGAGGTGTTATTAAAGTGTCTGCACATTTGCCCAGCCGACACAATCCATGTTTGGCAGAACTTCTATATCATTTCCAATTTTAAAATGTTTGAAACATGCATGATCAGTTTGGATGGTTAATTTGGTTGACATATTATACTGTAATTGTATTTGTTGACTACAATTCAGTGACTATTGATGTTGATGCATTCCCGGGGGGGGGGGGGTATTCAAGTTTGGTTTTGGTAGGGGGGGGGCGCTGAGATTTTGGAAGTAGACCCATAAATATACCAATTTTTCAAGAAATTTGGACCCATTGATATACCAAAAGTCAAAATTTTCGGCGAATTTACCCAAAATTGTCTTATTTTTACAAATTTTCCCAAAATGTTGGGAAAATTTTGGCTAGATTAAGGGATCTAAAATGAGCGTTTATTGCGTTTCGATAGTATTTTTTGTGGCACATGAGAGCACCTCAGACCTATCGAATTGTATTCTGAATACTGAAGCATGTCTTTCTGATATCAAATAATTTTTCATTTTTGAAAATCACAATATAATACAAATTTTATGACAAATTATAAAATTTGATATTTTTTCAATTTTGATATATAACAGTCCTCGGTAAATTATATAAATCTAATGATATATTCTTAAAGTGTATGTAGCAGGAGGAAAAGCAGGCGGTCAATTGAAAATTTTGACCTTTCATATTGAAGATATGGATTTTTTCCCAAAAGACCTAATTTTTTTTGGTGTTTTGGGAAAAAAATCCATATCTTCAATAATGAAAAGGTCAAAATTTTCAATTGATCGTCGGCTTTTCAACCAACCTACATACACTTTAAGTGTAAATCATCAGATTTATAAAATTTACTTCAAGTACTGTTAAATATCAAAAATATCAATTTTTAATGATTTGCCATAAAATGTGTATTAAATTGCGAATTTCAAAAATTCAAAATTATTTCATATCAGAATGACATTCTTCGTATTCAGAATGCAATTCGATATGTCTGATGTGCTATAATGTCCCAAAATAAATACTGTCCAAACGTTCATACCCCAGCCCTTAAGGAAAAATTGGGCTGTTTTCCGAAAAAATTGAGAAAATTTTGAAAAAAGGACCCATTCATACCAAAATAGGCTTTGAAAAAGGGGTCATTGATATACCAGAAGGCTGAAAATGCTACCCATGTTTGCGGCACGTCCCCAGTATGGTCATTTGTACTGAGTACCCCGGGCTGATGCATTACATGATTCAGTTGTTGTGTTCTAAGTACCCAGTTATTTTCTATCCCAAGTGAGTCATCTGCTGGATTCTTTGAATGGCCTAGCGGTTAAGGCATAGGACTGTGAAACCAAGGGTCAAGGGTTCGAATCCCAGGTCCGGCTCTTTGTGTCCTTGAGCAAGACACTTCACTCTACTTGCTTAGTGCTTCGGAGGGCACTTTAAGCTGTCGGTCCCGTGTACATGCATATTTTCTCACATTAATGTAGTGTGCACGTTAAAGAACGTCCACAGGCTATTCGAAAAGAGCAGGGGATCATCCCGGTCATGTTGACTGTACTTCAAAATACACTCATCTACTCTAGGTTCCAGAGTAAAAAATAAGTACAGCTTGTCTGTACGCAGTGCGATAATACTCATACATATGAGGGAGGCACTTATAAGGAAGAAGAAGAAGAAGAAGTATACTCAGAGAGTGGAATAATATTAATTGAAGATAGTTATTACATGTATGTACCAGGGTATATACATAATTATATAGGCTTCAAGTCAACATAAAAAGTTTTTGATTTGTCAAAACCTAGTTTTGAGATATTTTCTCAAAATATCAAAAGCTATCTTAGGAACCACTGAACTAATACTAGGCTAGTTTGTACTTATTTTAATGCATTTTTCATGCTGGCGTCTTATATGGTCATGAAAATTTACATATATCTAAAAATTTGAAACTTATTGTCTGCAGTCAACACTCGTGTGGAGAAAGTTGATTAAGGTAATAAGAAAACTATCAGCTTTCTTCTGATACTAAAATCTCAGTTTTGATGAATAAAAATTGGGGATGAGGCAGTCGATCAGGTCACAGACGTTTAAACATGGTGAGTGCCATGTTAAAAGATCCCTGCACCTGATGCAAAAGATGGTAGTTTACACAGGCCAGTCTACCTGTGTATGAAGTTCAAGATTTCACCCTGGCACTGCCTTGTCATCACCACAAACAAACAAATTAACAAACAAACTAATGAAGACGATTGAAAGTATGTACATGTACATGTACATCATTATTAAAATATTATTAAAATATTCTTTTCTTGTATTTTTGTCATTTCTTCAGGAACGAAGAAGACGACCCATGGAAGGCAGCGACAAACGCACCTGCGATATCTGTATGGAGACGTTCCCGACCGCCCGCGAGCTCACGCAACACATCCGCAAGCACAACTCTGTCAACTCGCACAACTGCAAAGTCTGCGCTAAAACGTTAAGCTCGGCGAGCTCGTTGGACCGACACATGCTGATTCATTCTGGGGAGCGACCGTTTAAATGTACGCTATGTCCAATGGCTTTCACTACTAATGGTAACATGCATCGACACATGCGCACACACGAAAAAGAAGGTGTTGACCTGGATGAGTATGTCCTGCGAGGAGACTACACCAGACCTCGCAAGCGGGTGCCTTCAAAACGACTGTTAGACTCCGCCGAAGATTACAGTATGTCACCGCCTAAGAAGTTGACATTGGACGAGAGTAGAGTGGTATATTCACCGGTGGAAGATATGAAAGTAAACGAAGGAGAGGTATTGGATTGTCCGGTGTGCGGCAAGTCTTTCATATGCAAATACGGCTTACAAAGCCACATGGACTTACATCCAAATCTAGCCCTGCGCTGCTCCATGTGCGACTCCCTATTCCGTAACCACAGAGGATTGCGCATGCATATCCATATGGCACATGAAAGGAGAAAAGATACCGGTAAAGAGGATGAGCAGATACCGCTTGGTTTCCAAGATCTTAGTTTCATGGAATTTTCCACCAATAAATTCCCTCTGGTGGCGCAAGTCTGGTGCGAACAAAATGTACGCCGATGCAACAGTGTAGAGCATAGGTTTATATGCCGCGATTGTAATAAGGCATTCCCATGCAGTAGTGCACTTGATCTTCATGTTAGTAATGCCCACTCTGATCGGACTGAAAAGAACTTCTCTGGATCACCAAGTAGCGATAAGGAAAACCAGGTCAACAGTGCCATGGAACACTTTGCAGTTATTGATAAGTTAGATGATGCCGCAAAAGAAGAATGTCAGAAGGAGTTCATGGCGGCGCTGCAGTTGAAACCTGTTCCTCAAGCGAAGAAAGTCACCCCAGCAGTTGTTCCCGCTACCCCAGGCTTGTTGATGGTGCCATCAGGCCCGCTTGATCGAGGTCTTGTGGTTCGACAGTTTGACTATAATCACACAATGAAAATGGACAATATGGCAAATCCATTGCTAGCAACAAAAGCGCGAGTTATGGATTTTGCCGATGTGCAGCAGATACTGAAGATGACGTCGGCTTCCGGTAATCCTTTATCGCTACTCCATCAACCAGGGCAGTCCAAGAGATCACCGTTGAAAGGCGCAACACCCGATGCGATGGATATGCCGTCTGAAGCTGTACCATCTGGAGAAATGCCAGGTGATCTTCAAGCTGCTAAACTACCACCGATATTACTTCCAGCACCAAGACAAGACACCAGAAGTGAGCCACTCTCAGGCGACGTTGCCACAGGAGAGATGCATGTTCCGATGGAGGATGCAAGTCGTCATCGGCTAATGATGTCGATGTCGTCACCGGGTCAATTGATGTCATCACCGGGTCAATCTGACATTACCAATGGTCTAGAAGATGATTCCTCATCCCAACCTGGTAGCGAGTCTGATAGCGAATCCTTGAATGGGTTAAAGAAATTTAACGGCAAGCATCACACATGCAGATACTGTGAAAAAACATTCCCCTTTGCAAGTACTCTTAAAGTTCACATGCGGAGCCATCTTGGACTGACTCCATACAAATGTATGCTATGTAGCTATTCTAGCGCAGATAAAAGCACCTTGGTAAGACACATGAGGACACACAGCGGAGAGAGGCCTTATTCGTGTAAATTATGCAAATTTCCGTTTACGACAAAAGCTAACTGCGAGAGACACATCAAGAAGCGCCACAACAAGTTCCAAAAAGCCGATATAGAATTATGTATCGAAACCAATCAGCTGTCGAATACAAGCTTAGATGGGAAATTCTGTTCACCGGACACCGTCTGCAAGATATGCAATCGCGATTTCAAGTTCTTCCGCGATCTGCAAAATCATCTACGTGTTCACGAACGTACTCCTACAAAACCGTTTGTGTGTCAGAGATGTCAGATGGGATTCACGTCACGTGGAAATTGTGCGCGTCATATTATCAAGAGCCACCCGGAGGTCGGCGAGAATAACATTGAAAAGAGTATCATTGTTCATGAGGTGACTTTCTCAGACACGCAAAGTATCAATACTGATGATTCTACATATTTGGATGATCTCATCAACTTAGATAGCCCTCAGTCAGAGCCATTAGACTTCAGCATGAAAGGATCAAGCAGCAGAATAGGGTCCAATTGTACCAGTCCGTTACCATCTATTTCACCGTTAGTTCTTTTCAACACAGATGGACCTATAGATCTCAGTATCCCAAAGCCAGGCAGCACAGTTGGCAAGCTACGCTTCAAAAGGGTTTACCATAAGTTCTACAGTAGATTAATCGACGGCCTTGTGTGTCCTCACTGCTCGCAAGCCTTCGCACATGGAAGTTTATTCAAACAACACATCAGGTCCCACACCATGGAACGTCCATATCGATGCTACTTTTGTGCCGCTGCCTTCACAATGAAAGAGAATCTGGATAAGCATATTGAAAAGCGCCACTCTGTGAGTACAACTACCGATCGACCCGCACAGGCTTTCATTCCCAAGATAGCAACTCCAATGCAATTCAAGCTGAATGTGGCTCGTACGAGCCAAGCCGCACATCAGAAATCGCCATTTGAGCAGTCGGATGAGGGACCCGGTACACCAACACCGCCCCCACAAGGTGAACTGTCTGTAGTTACTGACCTTGTGACCTCATCACTGCCTCAAAACGCACTCCAAGCCCCAGTGATTGTCAACAACAACTACAACAGTACCGATTCTAGCGTAGAACTTTCTAGCATCTCCAGAATTCTTGCCAATACTAGCTCCAGCAACTTCCAGAATTTTTTGACGCCACCTCTGATGACGGCTAACGGTTCTCCGCTCCTCATGACAGCGTTGTCGACCAATCCTGTTTCTGTTAACTCGCAGGCAGCCCCAAGGGAGGTGCGTAATGTTCCAGTCATAATGAAAAATCGTGACCAGGAAACGGATGACCCCGATGTGGTTTTTATCAAGCAAGAACCTCAGAGTTCAAGTGATATAGCATCACCTTTCCCGCAACCAATTCAATTGGCTCAACAGTTGCAGCCACCTCAACTATCAGAGACATTTCATCCATCGCAGTCGGTTCAAATGCCATACCCGATCTTGAATCCTGATACTCACTCCCAAGCATTCAGGAATGATGTTGGGCAAGATTTATCCAATGATATGGATCAGGTGGATGAACCAATTCCACTGGAGAAAACACCCGCTGGAAAAGAGCTGCTACGCAAGCAAACATGCCCGTACTGTTTCCGAAAGTTCCCATGGATCAGCTCGTTAAAACGCCATATCCTGACTCACACAGGTTTGAAGCCGTACCAGTGTCCGCAGTGTGGATCCAGCTTCTCGACGAAATCCAACTGTGAACGTCACATCGTACGACGCCATTGTGGTGGAAGTCGTGAGTCCAGTCATGATAACAGCCCAACAGGTACACCCAGTGATGTCCCTCTCTTAGAGGAACTCTTCATATGTCTTGAATGCAAAGAAGTGGCTTTTTCAAGTAGGCGTAAACTTGAGAAGCACTACGAAACCCACCATCCAACATATCCATTTCCGGAGTGCTACATTGAGCCGCAACAAGTAATGGATTTATCAACTTCTGAGCCACAGCAAGTAGTTGATTTATCTACTTCCTCAAAGAAAGCATCATCATCAGCCTTGGATTTATCTGTTAAAAGTCCAACTTCTTTCTCCAGTCCAATTGGTGGTAGAGTAAGTCTTCCAAGCTATCATCATCATCAACATCATCATCAACATCATCATCATCATCATCATCAGCAGTCGTCTGTCATCAAAGAAGGCAAAAGACTCTTGAAGAAAGCAGCTGCTGTTAAGATGAAGAAGCGAAGTCACGAATACGGACAGATCCATGAAGACGACGTCTATTCAGCTGATCCAAACAGAGAGTATGCAGCGTCGTCAGCGAGTACTTACAACAACCTTGTTATGAAGTTTTCGATGAAGCCTTCCCAGCATTCCTGCCACATGTGCTCAAAACGATTCAAAAGCAGCACAGCTCTGAAGCGCCATCACCGAGTGCACACTCTTGAACACCCGTTCCAGTGCGTCAAATGTCAAGCTTGTTTTACAACAAAATTCAACTGCCAACGCCACATGCAAAAGCTTCACGGAATGAGTAAAGAAGATGTCGCCCTGATCAAAGAAGTTGAGTTCCCCAACCGAAGTCACGATCTTCCGACGATGGTCGCTCTTCCGGAACTGGGTAAACCTGCGGTGTCCAGCATTGATACTCCTGGTAACGTAAATACAGATGTAAATCCAAGCCGCGATGTAACAGCAGCGAACCCAACGTCAAGCTGTGATAGTGGAGATGTTGAGAAAACTAACGAAACAGGCATGGGCGGTATTGGAACTGAACTGAATGAAGATTCAAATTTGAGTAGCAATTTATCTGAGAGTTACCCTACTCTAGTTCCTAGAGAAAGTGCCTTAATGATTTCAGAACCTGACAGCTCTAGTAATTCTGAGCTATCTGTACTTAAAAAAACAAGTCAAGAAGAAGAGGACCAGCTTCGCATCGCTGCTGCCCAAGTCGCTGCTAATACCAACAGACAACCCAACAGTCCTAGTTCATCAGCCAGGAAAGACACTTGTATTTCTCCTGATAATGATGACGAGGATGACAATGAAGACATTAAAAAATTTAAAGAACTTGATCCAGACATCACTATTGTCAACCCCAAAACACCTTCTGAAGAAGGGGATGATGCTAAAAACATGACCTGGACACTTGATTCCAACGTGACTGCATCTCCGGAAGGAAGCAGCTATGTGGAAGACTCCCAACAGATGATGATGAGGCAGAGTGCAGCAGAGAACACCAACGAGGCCTTCTCCACACCTGGAGACGATGAGATAATGCCGTCTGGTATGGGCAACTCGGATATCATTCAGAATCTACTGGGCATTCAAGACTCGTCCGTCATTGATCAGATGCTGGATACTCCGGACTCTCAGACGGCAGCTAAGCTACTCGGAGTGTAAAGTGGTTTGACAGTACAATGAGCTTATTCCTCTAAAGTCCACACCCCTTCTGAATATTTTAGAAATATAATATGAAATTCAAATGAAATCAACACATCAAACAACTCAATTTGATACTCACCATCCCTCTGTGGAAGATTCAGCTTGATTCTTTCTCAGAGGGTATATGAAATTCAAATGGAGCTACCTAATGTGTTAATTCCATTTGAAACTTGTACTCCCCGTGTGGAAAATATTTTTAACATCTTCAACAGGGGTAGTGTGGATTTTGAATGGAATAGCTTAATTTTGCAACCAGGGTTCAGATTTTGTGTTCAGATATTTTGGTTTTGCAAATAGGATTTGAAAAGAATTGTGGGTATTCCTCAGGGAAGCATGTGATTTAGTTGTCATAACAGTGAAAAATAAGACAAACAAACAAACAAAAAGTTTAAACAAGAATTTCAATTTTCAAGATTGTGAATTCTAAATTGAAATAATAATTATCACAAATCCTACAGAATCTACCTCTGATGTGTATCATATTTCATTACAAAAACTGAAAAAAGTCATCTTATTGTATAAATTATGAGGTGATGGGCTCAAAGAAAAAAAAACTAAATTATTGGCATTGATACTACATGTATATGCAATTCCAATAAGCTGTGCCTTAAAGTTGCCAAATAATGACACAAAGAAACAAAAAATAATTGTACTTCAACTACCCAATAATCAAAACAACTCATGTATTGATGTTTGCTTAGGATTTGGCAACATTTCAATTGTGTCAGATATGTAACTATTATAGTATGTTTAAAGGGCTAAGGGGGCACACAACTTGGATTTTGGTAGGGGTGTGTGGCACCGATGCCAAACTGGTGAACTGAAACTGGTTTTCATGCAAGGGGCTTTCAACATATTATTTGGGTCTAGATAACTATAATTGAACCAAGGTTATGGAGATAAGAAACAACTTTAGCTTAAGATCTACAATTTTGGGTGTTTTACTCAATGTGAAGCTAAAGAACTGGAGCATGGTCCTCCACTGAAGAACTGCAGGAGAGCCTGAAAATGGCACCATTGACCGCTGCACATACCCGTACCAACTTTACATGTGAGTGCCCCTTCCGGATATGTGGGTCACAAGTTATAGTGAATGTATTATAGTGTATCATTTTGCTGGCTTCTGATAGGATGATGCTCTCATCTTAATCATAGAAGTCGGATGTGAACCTGAATGGGCTATTTCAGTTGAAATCCAAACACCACCTGTGGAAGACATGAATGAGTGACTCCATCATCTGAAGTCTACACCCCCTGTGTGGGAGATAAGGGTTGTGTCTTTCATAGGGGGTGTTTGCGTTTCAACTGGAATTGCCCAATTGAAAGAAAAGAATCTACAAGACATTTTGATGAAGGTGTAAAATTGAAAACATTAGTTACTTATATAGCAGTTTGGTGTAAAACATTACTGGGAAATGTTTGAACAGTTTGAAAAGAAGTAAACCATTTGCTATCTTACAAATTGAATTGGCCACAATTTAAGGTAAATTATGATTGTGAAAGCTATTGATAAACATAATGAATAAGGGACCGTTCACAAACACTTGTAAGGGGGGCCTGATGCAAAAAAATTTCATTGCAAATATTTTTCAGGGCCCCCCTTTACAGACCTCAGAAATTTCAGGGTCCCCCTTTTTGACATGAAAATTATGGGCCATAGAAAAGCATATAAACTTAATTTTTCCAGGAAAATTTGTGGTCATTTTTTTCAGGCCCCCCTAGGAGGGTCAAAAATTTTCAGGGCCCCCCCTTTTTTGCATCAGGCCCCTTAACAAGTGATTGTGAACGGTCCCTAATGTTAATATACTTCGTTTTAACAAAATCCGTACAAGGGTAGAAATCAAAGTGTCAAACATTCTTGATACATTTTGTCATTTTGCCTTGTTCATTGCACTGTAAAAGTGGAAATTTTCAAAGTACATTTATTTTTGCACTTTCACATGCCAAGCAGCCCCAACAAAAATAACAACTCACAAAATATATTCCTTTTATGTATATTTTTAGTTCAAGGTATATATGGACGCTTTGAAGCATGAAATTAAAAACAAGTGAAACTGAAGCTTTGAAGCATGACATTTGAAACAAGTGGGACTGCTCTATATTGGTAAAGTGCAAAAAAATTACTCACACAGAAAAATTTCCATTTTTACAGATTTATTACGTGAATAGTATTATTTTGATCAAATTTGTTCTCAATCTATAATTATATGTGCCACTGGAACAAACTGAGATGAAAATACTTAAGGGATCTAAAATGAGCGTTTATTGCGTTTCGACAGTATTTTTTGTGGGACATGAGAGCACCTCAGACCTATCGAATTGCATTATGAATATGAAGCATGTCTTTCTGATATCAAATAATTTTCATTTTTTGAAAATCACAATATAATACAAATTTTATGACAAATTATAAAAATTTGATATTTTTCCAATTTTTGATATATAAAAGTCCTCGAAGTAAATTACTAGTATATAAATCTAATGACATATTCTTAAAGTGTATGTAGCAGGGAGGAAAAGCCGACGGTCAATTGAAAATTTTGACCTTTCATGTTGATGATATGGATTTTTTCCCAAAAAGACCTTATTTTTTTTGGTGTTTTGGGAAAAAAATCCATATCTTCAATACTGAAAGGTCAAAATTTTCAATTGATCGTCGGCTTTTCATCCCACCTACATACACTTTAAGTATAAATCATCAGATTTATAAAGTTTACTTCAAGTACTGTTAAATATCAAAAATATCAATTTTAATGATTTGCCATAAAATGTGTATTAAATTGCGAATTTCAAAAATCAAAATTATTTGATATCAGAATGACATTCTTCAGTATTCAGAATGCAATTGATATGTCTGATGTGCTCTAATGTCCCACAATAAATACTGTCCAAACGCTCATACCCCAGCCCTTAAGGTACATGTATTGTCTTCTCAAGGAACAAAACCTTCTAAAAGCTAAGCAATAATTGCCTGTTTGTAGACCAAATTATCTTTGTAAATTTCACAACTCGTGCCATCATCAATTTGCCAGTTTTCATTTGTGCCACTTTTGTAACTATTTTTCACAAAAATTGTTTTTTGATAACCTCTGCATAATAATGTAGTCTTGTCTGAATGCCATATTGTTGTACATAAGACTCAATATATAAATGGCGTAATAAGCCCAATCGGCATTGGAAGTTTGCAATGCATTGTGGGACAGTTTTTGCAGTTTTAGGACACTTTGTCCTTTGACCTATCGGGAAAATTGCTGTAATTATTAATAATATATTTATTATTGTCATAATGTTATCATTAAAAATATTTAAATAATTAATTCATTTAATAATAATGTTTTTTAAGTTTGTTTTTATTCTAGTAACACATTTTAAATTATATTTTGTACGCACAAAACCCGAATTTTTCTGAATTTTCCAGATAGGTCAAAGGGCAAAGTGTCCTAAAAAAACCCGGAAGTTACAATAGCGATTTGGCTTATTGCCAGTGAAATATTTTAAATACACAATTTGTATGATCTGTACTCTGTGGACGTTCTTCATTGACACTGACATATGGAACATTATGTTGGTGTCATTTTATGCATTTCTGTGCCTTAAACTTGCAAAATTCTTCTACATGTATCTTCATGTTGTTTAGTGCCTTTTCTACTTAAATGTGACAAGTACATAATGTATGTAATTATAAAACTTGTAGCAGAAGCACAAGAAGTTGAACTTTTTTTTAATAGATACCATTTGTACGCAATTAATTATTAGATGTTTTTCCAGTCATCCCTATAATATTGATTATAGCAACTACATAAGTTTAGTGGCTTCATATACTACATATGAACCAAAATGGGTAGAATTTAGCAAATTAGGGCTCAATTTTTCAATCAACTTGCTATTGCGACCAGTTTCTACGGTTTGATAACATATCAACTGTAAACAGTTTTCCGATCAAATTAAAGAAAAGGCTTGAACAGCATTCTTTTGGTCTGCTAGTCCAGATGATGTTTTGCCAAATCCATAATCATCCAAATTTAATGAGATTTTAATTTGAAGATCTCAAAAGTTGCCCAATATGTTTAGAACTCTGAAGTCCAACTATATACATTTTTAGAAATCACTGTAACTGTCCAATGGCAAGTGTCAAACTTGAGTCCTAGTAAACTCTATCTCCCGTATGCATAGATGTCTAGTATAGATGTTGTAGTTCTTCCATATAGTCTGTTTTTGTTATGATTCAAATTTTACATATATCAGATGCTGATAGCAATAATAAGCTTTTATGAATTATTATAGTTGAATATGATTTTATTTTGTAATGATGATAAACAATCTATGCAATTTTTTTTTCTATTTTTGTTGAAAATTGTAGTGTTTAATTTGAATGTGAAAATTGATTGATTTTGTATAATTATGTTTTTAAAAAAGTGATTCTGTGAAATTTGTTTGATTCTTGTAAAAGTATGTGTACATGGAATAGATTAGACATTTAGATGTATGTAAGATGATAATATACAGGGGAAACGTTCTGTGATACAGGGATATAGGAATCGGTGCAAACCAAAGAGGTTATACCTAAAGAGTACTAACTCAGAATAGCACTCCATAAACAAAATGTGCAAAACATGGCGGAGTTGGGACTCTTTGGGTGTAATCTCTATGGTGTAAGTGACATATCACTGCTGTGCTTATCAATATATTATATAACTCATTATAATGATGTCACAAGATCATTTTGAGGTAATTAGTGCCAGAAAGTCCTATCTGCAATAGCTGCCATAATAGCCATTTGACAATTCTGCATTCTATATTGTATACATCTCATAATATGACATCTGGCAGCTATTGCAGATAGGTCTTTCTGCCCCTACATGTAAACCCTCGATTTCAAGCTAGTCTTGGGTAATTCAAATGATTGAATTTTTTGAAATACAATTACAGTATGTCATAGTATGGTTTGATCATGTAAGGGATTTAATAATTATTTTACCTGTTCGTAGTCTGTTGATTACTAGTGGGTATTAGGGATGGGCAACAGTAGTTTTTTACATGTATGGTATTTTTCACTCTCATTGAGTCCGTCAAGTTCAACATGTTGAGGCAGCATTTAGCACATGCATCTATTGTGCATCTTATAAAGGTGTATGTTCAAAGCACATACATTCTACGAAGCTGCACCGAATGACATGCAAACGGACTCCTTGAGAGTTGAATTTACTAAAATAGTAGTAGAGATTAGGGATGGGCGATGTGCAAATTTTGTTAAACTTTGTAAAGTAGAATTTTTGCTCTTATTTTTGTGTACTTTTTGTGTTTGTGTAACTTGCCAAATTGTTATAATTAGTGGATCTTTTAATCCCATAGCATAGCAGAGAAGGTATCTTGCACTTCCCACAATGCATTTCTTCCATTTCAATTTTCTGTACTGATTTGATATCTAGTGCAACATGGGTCTATTATGTGACGAAATGTACTCCAATGAACAGAGCACATCCAGATTTTGCAATGTTTTTTTTTCTTGACAATCGACTCAACATGAAAACAAAGGGAACATGTACAACGTAACATACGTCTTATTTGATGTAATGCATCATGTTGCAAAGGATTCTGGGAAGGGGAATATATCTTCTCTGGGTAGGAACAAAATGTGGCTTGCTTCAAAATGGGCTATTCCAATTGAAATCCATACACCCCATAAAAGACATGGCCTTAATCTGTCATACTCCCTGTGTGAAAGTTTAAGGTCAAATCTTCCGTAGGTGTATACATGGATTTCAAATGGGAAAATAGCCCATACGTGGACAAAGTTATTGCCAAAGAACAAAGACATTATAACATGAAATACTAACAATCGATTGAAGAATTTTCAATCCGAAAGAATCTTAAACTTTGTCCAAGTTTCATTGGAGCAAGTCACACATTGACCTCCATGTAGAAAAATTTTGTAGCTTTTGAATCAATTTTATACAGTAAATATAATGTATAGTTTATTATTACATTAATTCAATATTCCAGCAATTTGCTTAAGTATATGAACAACTGTGCGGGTAACTGTTTTTAACCAAACAGCTATGTGTTCTGCAAGACAACTCAATTTAACATTTAAAAACAATGTTTGTTTACTAGATAATGTAGTATGATGTGGAGGTGGGAATGAGAATTTTAAACAACTTGTTTTTAGTGATAGAATATTGTTAGTATATAGTTCTATATTCCAATTATGCAATGCAATAATTAGTAGTGTACAATTCTACTGTAGAGAGATTTATTTAGGTCATTTTTAGCATAGATTTGTTGGTAGTTCAACCAAGTTTTATACTGGATAAATAATATTTGAATTTGAACAATAGCTGAGCATGGATGGTAGTGAGAGTGTAGGAACTCTGAATTGATATGTGCATGTTATTTGTACACATGCTTGGAGCATTAAAGGTTTAACTGTTTTTCAAATCGGTCACTTCGAGGGGTCAGAGCCAAAAGGCCCGAAGTACATTTTTGGCCAAAATGAGATTTTGGTACCGAAATAATACTGGGCACCTTATTATTGTATAGCCATCGGAACTGTTACCAGCGAAAATGTAAAGCCCTAAGTGTAACACCGTGCATGAAATGTGTGAGAGCCAGAAGGCCGTAAGTACAAAAATGCCTGTATCATTACCTGTCGTTTTGGAAATTTTGGCTCTGACCCCTCGATATTATTTTATTCATGCATATAAATTATGTACTGAAGTCATATGTCTCTTATATGTATGTTAAATGCAATATATAGTTAAATTTACTCTGGTGTGTGGTTCATGTTAGGTGTCAAAGGGCCGATTTCTCAAAGCTTGGCTAGTGGTCAGGCTCCAAGAGTCCTGTATACCAGTGCTTACAATTTCACATTGTACATCACCTAGATAGATAAATCAATAAAATGGATCCACATTGGTAGGGCTAACCTGCTTGCTTAGGAAGCCTGATCAATATCCAAGCTTCAAGAAATTGGACCAAAGTGTATAATAAGAGAGTGTATTATTATTTTACTTGTATTCTTTAAATTGAACTTTTATATATTGAAATGAATGGTTGGATTAGCTGGTATGTGGGTTGGTGAACTTGGTGGTAGGGTAAAAATAATGCCAAAATTGCCTTCATACAATAATTTTGCCTTATGTTAAAAACAATTTGTATAATCAACTCCAGTTTAGATGACTCGTTTTACCAATAATGAAATATGCATAAATGTTGTCAACTTCAGCTCAAGATCATAAATCATGATCGGATTAGGAAATTTGCCAAATTAATATCGATAAGAGAAAAAAAAATGTTCCGACATTTAAATATTTACCCTTGAAGTACAGGTATATTAATTTATTCAGGGGTGCAGAGGGTGCACCCAAGGGTCTATGCTTAAAACATGCAAATTCTGCCTGTTTTGGGGGGTCATTCTTGCCGTGGTGCACCCCATGGTATGTTTCTGGGTACACTCCTGTTGTCCAATTCACAAGTTGGGATATTATTGCCATATTATGTGAATAGTTTGTGAAATTTTGTATGAATTTGCCATTCCTTAGTAATTTGGCTTACTTATGATGCTTTTCAGGGTTAGCAAGAAATATGTAACATTCCTATTAAACACATTTTCAAGAAAAGAAATCATTTTGATATTTGTTATCCATAACACGATCTTATTCAATCAGACCAAAGTTGGCAATGATGAAATTGAGATATTGGCAAACGTAAGGAACAAAAAAGCAATAAACAAAAAGCATCAAAAATAAATTAGAACCTTGCAACTCTATGAAATTCCAGAATATATGAATTCCAAAACTTACAATATTCCAGTTCATGAATTCCAGAATTAACCATTTGTATGGATATTTTTGTCATTTTAGAACGAGAAGCTTGTTTACTAAAAATTGAAATAGACTGAAAATATTTCTATATCGGTTAGAATATGAACAATAGGCTGTTCCAGTTAAAATCCAACACACTATGGAAGACATGGCGACCTACACAGGGGGTGTAGATTTCAAATGGAATCACCCATTCAGGTCACCCCATTTGAAATGCACACTCCCTGTGTGGAAGTTTAAGGTCATGTCTTCCATAGGGGGTATGGATTTCAACTGGATTAGCCCAATTTTATCAAATTAATTTGTCTTCCATTTGTGTTCTTCCAGAAATTCCAAGTGTCATTTTGCAACTCTTTCATATCTAGTGTTTGTATGATGCATGATAACTGGGTATCAACCAGTCATTCTATGCACAAAACTATGATCATGACCATGTTATGCATACAAATCTTGTTAATATTATTATGTATTTTGTATTTTTAAATGTGATGATAATAAATGGTAGGAAAAAATAAACTACTTTTTGAAGAAAAAAATGAAGCTGGGTTTCTGTTGATTGATTATGTGTAATGTCCAAAGATATTTACTTGAAGATTACCGACTCAAAATTGCACCATACGTAAGGCTGTGGTAAACATGACGTCTTGATTTGTCACTCATGGAGGCCAATTAATGTACCTACGGAATTTGTTTTCAAGAGCCCAAATTCAAATGATAATTTGCAGCTTTAAGGCTTAAAAAAGTTTAAATGTGTCCTGTTACACACGTATGCAAAGAGTTGCATACTTTAAATCAGTTTGTTGAATGTTTAGCAAACATGGGGGAGTTGGTACTCTTTGATTCTACCTCATGTCTGAACTCAAGAAGAGATGTCAATTTAAAGTTACTTTGATTTATCTTATCCCAGTTGATGCACAATTTCACAGAAGAATAAGTCCCCAAAAAGTATGTCATAAGCAGGGACAGGCGATTTGCGCGAAAAAAAAAATAGCAAATTGCGCGGAGATTGCGCAGAACTTTATTTCAGTGCAAATCATGTATCCCTGCACATAGGAAAAAAATAGCCAATTGCGCGGAAAAAAAGTTCCGCGCAAATCGCCTGTCCCTGGTCATAATTTAAAGCTGTAATTATTTAAGGGAGCGAATAAAAGTCCTTTCATTAGTTGAGGGTAAAAAAGTCTGATTACCTTTGTACAAACTAGCTAAAATACTGGTCAAAGTGGACCTTTTGGTTGGAATTTTTAACACTTCACATATTACATTTCAGGAAGGAAGGGGTGAGCTTCCTAACGAATGGCTTCTGTTTGTAAGATGTCATTGAGCTTTCAGTTTGTTCCCTAAAGCATTTTTTGTGTGTGTGAGAATTGTGTGATTAACACTCGGAGATGTCCCTTTTCAGTAAATTTTGAAGAAAATTGAGCCAATTTACCCTTCCTGTGCAAAAGAATAAGGAAAAGTGCATTTTCAGGATTTTTCCAGGAAATTTTGATTATGTTTCAAGAAGTGTACACGAATGAAGGTTCAGAGCATTTCAAGCTATTTTGAGCAAGTTTGACAGCCCGCGGCAGGGGGAAGAAATGCATTCTACATTGGATGTTAATTTCTTCCAAGCTTTGAGACAACTATTGGGGGAGGGGGAGCTAAAGGAGATACATTGGTGTAGCCAGCAAAATGCACACAAACGTTAACAAGCCATAATGTACGATCTTATAATAGGAAATTGGTTTATTTTTTTCAAACCTGATTTCTTTGCATATTTGTAATGTTTACACATGTCCCAACTTGCACCTAAATGGAATTAGTCAAATTTGTTGTCTTTGTAGGTCAACAGAGCAAAGTAAGACATTATCATAATTTAAAAATTATGATAATATATCCTCCCATAGAACTGCATGTTATAATGGCCAAAATAACCAGTGGGATTTCTTCCCCTTTACCTTGTTATTTCAGCTTAAAATGGACAGCAACCCTTCCCGGCAGTTATTACTAATATTATTTCAACATTTTGAATAAAGAATAACAAAATTAAAATTTGACGGAAATCGTACATTAAGGCTTTAAGACGACATTGCAACCCTGGCATTGTTTATGCTAATCTGCATCAGAAGAGTTTAGATGCGAAACCAATACAGTCTCATTTTCAAACTTAAGTCACGACCACCACCAACATCTGCACTATAATGCTATAGCATATTTTCTTATAATTTTCTTTTTCTTTGACCAGTTATATTTGCTGATACCTCAAATTGAGAAAAATGGATTATATACATCGGGTTTTTGCATCTGATTTCGTCTGCAAGCATATATTTTCCCTGGGTATAAAATGGTAATTTTTGTGGCAGTATTTTTTTGTGCTTTGCCAATTTGAACTTCAATTTTAAATTCCAGATTTCGAGCTTCCATAAATTGAATTATACATAAAAGGAATATATAAATGCATTATTATTTTCCCAGTAGCTGCTTGGAGCGCCTCCTATCAAAAGGGATTTTTTTATCTACATGACACCCCATAGGTAGGAAGTGAGGGTCACAGTCATTCAACAATGGTGACTATAGCACATGATGAAATTGATCATACTTTAAATATCTTCTGTATTGAAGACAATGTCACACAATTGCATGCAACACTGCACAATTGGTTGGGCATTGTATGGTAGCCAAGTTCACATAAGACTGAGCCAAAACAGAGATCACACTATACAGCTAGTCACAGGTCTATGAAATACAAGTATTCTGGTATTTTATTGACTGTCATAATAACTAAGATAAATGAAGAAACATGCATTGTGAGCTAAGCCAAATTTGGCTGTATAAAATTAATGTTTTGGTTCTCGTCCCCTCCCACCTCAATTTCTGGGATTCTTTTATTTTATTTTTATATAGCTTTTTCAAAAATGTTTAGACTTTGGAATATTTTAGGAAAATTTTATACATAAGTTTATTAGAGAACATGGATCACTTCCAAGATTTTTTGTGGTACTCTAGGGGGTTTACCCCTCCGAATCTCACATTAAAAAAAGGGCCTCCTCCTTTCCTCAAGCACTGTTGGAAAAGACCGAAAACTACCTGTACTAACAATGCTAATTTTACATGGGGGGACTCCCTCCCTCATCAATTCATGAAAATTCTCCAGACAAGAACCAAAACATTAATTTTATACTGCCTTAACAATAAAATTTAACCTGGGAGGTCTTGTACAGGGATGTGCCACACAAACTTTCGGGTGTGTACTTTCTATACCTACTTGTTTTTGCAATATAGCAACTTACCAATATACCAGTATACCAATTTTTCACAAAAATCATCCAAATTTGCCCATACTGGGTTAAGGGGCACTTTTGCTCAAATGCTCTCAATTGGGCACATTAAGTCTCCACAGAAAACCCACGCGCGTCGATATACCAAAATTGCTAAAAAGGTACCCAAACCATGGCACATCCTGTAAATAATACAAAAGGAAGGCTTGCTTGTTCCTAAATTATGCTATTTATAGCTATGCAGTCGGGTCATTTTCTAGGAATTGTTGTTGAACTAAAGTGTGAGTTCATCAATGTATTGGCTAATTTACATAATGAGCTGGACAAGTTGAATAAGACGCTCGTGGGCGTAGGGTTTGTGAACTGTCCGCATACCTAATTGAATGCAGAATGCAAACAGAGTTGCCAAAAGATTTCAGCCCGAATCGCGGGTCAAATAATCGAAAAGTCGCCCAATTTTTCTCTTTACCATTGGTTTCTATGGGGCAGGAAACTATCGAAGTCATGGGAGCCAATGTTGAAAAAGTCGCCCAAATTTTTTCTTAACCATTGGTTTCTATGGGACAGGAAATTGTCCAAAGTCGCAGGAAAAATCTTCAAAAGTCGCCCAATTGGGCTACCAAATCGCGGGTTTGGCAACCCTGAATGCAAACAACTGCACTTTGAATCAAAGTTTGCCGGGCGCATAGCTACACACAAACATGGCAGAGTTGGTACTCTTTTGTTCCACTTCATTGGTCCCACTAAACTCATCATTTTGAAAACAGATACATTTAGGTACTGATTATATTCAAAAAGACTGCATACAAGTTTTAGTATTAGTACATGCATTAGTTTAATGATGAAATACATGTATACATAGTTCTACAATATGAACAGAGGTTTAATAACCACCCAGTCATTAAACATGAGAATACAACACAGAAACAGAGCTGTCAAACTACATAATGTGATTGTCCACCTCTGGGCTGTAATGATTTTCTCTTTTTTGAGACATTGGATAGGCAAATTCTCCTTAAAACAAGTTTTACAGTGATCCAGTACATTTCCCTGTTGCTTGTATGTAAAAGATCAGTAAGAGTAGAGAAATCCTTTTGTTTTTCTACTGTTTTTTTATGTGACCTGCTACCACAAAATGAGTATAAAGTCACAAGTGGGTAGTTTCTAGTCTCTAGATACCCTGGTTACTGTGTTGGTGTTCTTTGTTTCCAACACACCTGTTCAAGCCAGTAGTATGTCTGTATGTCATTTGCCAATGGGGCACAATAGGCTATTCTCAAAGGACATACTTCTGGATTGTAAGCATGTACGGCAAACAGAAAGAAAGGACGTCTTGAACCTACCAACTTGCGACTTTGCGCTCATTTGGTGGTTGCAGGTCACATAAGGCAACTGAAAAGGATGCAGAACAACAACTCCATCCATTAAGAGATCTTGAAAGAATCCAACACCATCAAACAGGATTCAGACCTGCCATATGTCCCCCATTTTGGGTTCACCAAAGTGAAAAAGAGGGACAGTCCTGTTTTCTGAAAATTTCAGTGATGGCAAATTTAAATGTAAGAACAGCAGAAAATTATGCAAATTTCAGTTTAAAATTTTGCTATATAGCATTCTATTAATATTGTGATAAATTCAGACCTGCAAATCTTCTGAATTCTGAAAGTATTACACACCTCAAGTCTTTAAATTTGTCAGTACCTGGTTTGTGTACATGTACAAGGTTTTGGTCTTAATGTCCCTCTTTCTGACTTCGGTAGGGTGGCAGGTCGAGGATTCTGGACAATGCAACTTATACTTCCAAGAAATATTAGATATTAATGTGTGAAAAGTCCTGACACTCTGAATAATAAAATTTAACTTATCTCAAAATGCTGCTACAGCTGGACACAATCAAGCTGCACAAAGTAGTAAAGGTTTTTAGATGCGCACAACATAACATGCGTCTGCTGCATTATACACCCACTCATAAACCTCCCTATGGGCAAGTTGTCATGGTTAAGTTGTGAATGGCACGAGTGTGTCTCTTTATTTTGGAGTTCTTGTTGCAGTTTAGAATTTAGGCGATTCGCTGACCGTGAGTAGCGATCACATCTAAATATTAATTTATTACTTATTGCGAAGGCTCAAAAAGTCTATGAGAAACTCATTAGATCCATGCAAATCAGTTTAGGAGATTCTTGTTGCAGTTTAGATTTCAGCAGCAAGTTATCTGGTGATCGCCACTGGGGGTGCGACTAAGTAATAAACCACATTACAACACGTTTTTGTGTTTTTACTACAGCTACTACTATACTATAGTAATTAATATTTATAAAGCGCACTTAGAGACAAAGGTGGCGCTTTACAAAATACAAAGCAAACAATAAATAACACAATGCATAATATGATAAGAGAACAAGAGATTAACTATTAACTCTCTCCATGCGGCTGTCGACTGCAGACGTCAAGTTTCAAAAAAAAATTTAAATCCTAAAAATTTCAGAATTCTAAGTTGTCATGTCCATATGTGGAATCAGCATGAAAAATGCTTTAAGATAAGTATATATAAACAAGCCTAGTATTGGTTTAATATTTTTAGAAAATATCTCAAAACTTAAGACTTTTTATGTTGAAGCCTATTGCTAACATTGCTTAAACGTGCGCTGACTGATGGTGGTGATCTGACATAGAGAAGAAGGCTGTTTCAAATGAGAGGTCCAGAAACTGAAAATGCTATCACCAGCAGTTGTGCGAGACCGGAGATTAAATATAACTTTTACATGCTCTACTATTGAATAGAATCAAGCATTATTTCAGATGTTTTGAGTAACTATAATACATAGTTCTACTATTTTTATTGCACTCTTATCACAACATAACATTGCGATTTTTACAGCATGCCAATTGGCAGTTACCCCATAACCTGCTTCTGTAAACATATATAAATGACAATAATAACTTTGCACCCTGACTGACATCACCCTTAAATTGAAGAGTGATGCTTTAGGTGATTCACTGACCGCGAGTAGCGATCACAGCAAAAATATTAAAAATATTTATACATTACTTTGTGCGTATGCTCAAAAAGTCTATGAGAATTTCATTAGATTCATGCAAATCAGTTTAGGAGAATCTATGCGATTCTTGCCATCTTTCTATTAGTTGTATCAGCAACCGGTTTGGTTCCGCTTCCTCTACACAAACAGTCTGCCAATGGCGACTTATAACACCATTTCTGATTGGCTAAGAAATCTCTTTTTACATTCTATGAAAAGACAACTTGAAAAGTTGTGTCCAGGAACTTGATTGACCTCGGGGTTGAACGTCCCGTCTTAATCAGCTGTGCGATCAGCATGATCAATGGCCAAAACCCACCGGTATAGCGCTTTAGCATTGTTGTACAGCATGCACGCCATGCATGACAATTGTCACAATGTGAATATTTTTACCATGCACAAGCAGTATTTATAAGAAACTGGTTCTGGTCAAATTTGGATGATGCATGTATCAAATAAAGGTAAGCTTACAACCGAGTTAATAATACTCTTGAATAGATGTAGCAGCTGAATTAATTAACCAATTAAAAAGCCTTGTTTAAAGTTGTGCTGGATGACGTCATGAGCAGTGTTCGAATTAAGGAAAAATAAATGGTTGTCCCACGGACAACCGGATTACAATTTCTGGTTGTCCGTCTAAGTTTTTGGTTGTCCATAGGCCTACAAAGGTGACTTTTGGCTACAGATTTATGGTTGTCCGGCGGACAACCGAATCAGTATTTTTGGTTGTCCGGCGACTTTTTTAGTTGTCCCGGGCGAACGGACAACCAAAATTTCGAACGCTGGTCATGAGGAAAGTGTTAGCCTATCAAAAAGATCTTGTTCGTTATCATTGGCAGACTTAATGTGAAGGGAACAGAACCAAACTGGCTGTTGAGGAGACCAACTTTCTATATGCCTGAAACAAATACATATTACTATTGGGCAATATGCTGAGATCACCGATCACATCAATATAAAAACAAAATGTGTGTACTTTCTCCATGGGCAAGTGGATGAAAGAGTTTATCAGTGAACCCAACTGGGCTCAGGAGTTGTTATTATCATGGAGAGTTCTAATATGCTATATATTACAGATTAAAATTACACGGCTCGAACAACAACTTGTTAATGTTCCTTTGCATGTCACACATTATCTCCTTAAAAGTTTTACTCAAAGCTTTTTACAGATTTTAACATGAAATTTCTTCTGTAATGATGATTTATAAGATTTTAACAAAGATATCTACAGTGGAATCTCATTAACACAAAATCTGTTAACATAAAATATCTTATACATTAAAAAGAACTGATAACACAAAATACTGTTAACACAAATTAAAATCTTAGGCCCTGACAATTTTGTGTTAACGAGGTTCCACTGTATTATTTTTGAAGTTAATATAAAAGTGCCTTACTATCTTGCATGATATTTACAGCAATCACATCACATTGGCTACTACAAAAGCAGACTAAGATTGAAATACTTCACAGAAAGTATCACATAATTACAATCATATGAAGGAGACATTTTTGAATCAAATTATTATGTGATGTGATCAAGCAAAATGAGTCGGATGTTGGAAATATTGATTTGGAGATATAGCCAATAAAAGTATTCAACTTCCTTTGCATTTCATTGCTCTGAGCAACACTAAAATGGTCATATCTCTGGAGCCGTAAGTCTAATTTTGATGGGATTTTCAGCAAAATAAAGCTCCGAGAATGGCTCATGTAAGGAAACTGAAAACTGAATTTGAATTTGTATCGACATCAGACTCATTTTGCTTGATCGCATCACATATGTGACATGATCAAGGGGAATGACTCACATGTCGACCCTGGTCGAAAATGAGTTTTACATTTTACATTCCTAAAGAGGACATTTAGAGCTTTCAGAAACTGAAAACCCCATGTTGATACGACTTTTCTTTGCGAAGTTACATCAAATTATCCGTCGCTGAAAACAATGTAAAACAAAAGAATTTGAACACTTTCTTTGCCAATATCTCAAAATCAATATTAGCGACATGCGACTCATTTCCCTTGATCGTGTCACATATAGTGGCCATTTGGCTTTTTTGAGACAGTAGCGCACAATGTGGCACGGAGTGACCACGCCCTACAGATACACCCCTTTGAACGTGCGGGTATCACACATGGTCGCTACAGTTTCAAAGAAGCCGATTGGACTACATAGCAATAGACCTTTTCACATCGAAGTTTTCTGAAGTTTATGGATGACCCTGTTTGCAATTCCGGGTCATCAACGCTAACGCAAACGCAACTATTACGTCTGAACACAAATCTGTGTGAAAGACACGGTCAAGCGTTGGGTATGGCTTGTGCAAGAGATTGATATTCATATTGCGATATTGCATTTTTCTTTCTTTTACTGTCACATAGTAAAGTGCCAAATAGTGTTAGTTCAATACCTTTAGAGAATATTTCTCTGTGATAATTTTGGCCAAATACTTTGTATTTTCACTCAAAAGGATACGTGATTCTGCTTGACTCATTGTGCACCAATTTGGCCCCCTAGCTTACTGAATAAATACTGCGGTTTTCCAATCTTGATTTGAAAAGGTCTATTGGGAGAAATACTAGAAAATACATATAACATGATCACACAACCATTCTGCCTCTAGTTTGGAATGGTTACAGTATCCATGGTAACGGCAAGTGCCTTGAACAAAAACAAATTTCAAATATTTGACTTATCAAACGGTACTCATGATTTGGTCGAGAGCTAGGCATAAACAATGTTTATGCTGGCTGCTGATTTTGGTATTGAAAAAAAATGCAGTTTTAAAGAATTTTACATCTAATTTTTAGTTATTATTTGGTGAAATATAATCACTGAAAGCCCTGGGCATAAACAATTGATCATGCCCTCTATCAATGGACCCCTAATGCACATGTCATACATAATATGTGCCCATCCACCACAGACTGGTCGTAAAGTCGGCATTTTCCATTTTGAGATACAATCAAAAACAGTATATGGATTTCTATGTAAAGTATATTAGGAATGTGACCTTTGATGAACCATAACTTGACTTCCAGATGTCCGATGAAGCTGGTTGAGGTGTCATTTTAAAGCTGAAAGTGCATTCTTTTACTATCTGCAATAAACAGAAAATGATCTAGAGCTGACTTTACTACCACTTTGTGGTGGATGGTCACATATACTCGTGGGTGTACAACTCCTGTTACCTGTTACTTTCCTATTCGGTGAGGATGACAATTTTGACATCCTTTTCTGTTTACAAACAGAGAGGTAGACAAAAGACCTGTCAAAACTGTTCCGGTTGTCCAAACACTCAAGTATCATCAGGATGGGCCACAATGATTCATGCAACATGAAGAGGGGATTAAAAAACTGTGAAGTAGGACCATGTGCTTCTATTGTCCAGTTTTCCATCAAGATTTCGAATGGAAACAGTTCAGACCCAGAACACACGATCATGTCAGTAAATGAATATTTGGTTCTGGGACTAATTACTCGAACTACCCAAAATTCATGCAATACACAGTTTTTCACGAGCATTATTTTTCAATGACGGTACTACATTGATGTAGTAATACAGTGGAAACTTGTTGACACAAAATCAGTTAACACAAAATTCCTGATAACTTAAAAAATGCTTTTCAAGTCCCAAGCATAAATTATTCAAACCTGATTTACACAAAACACTGTTAACACAAACTAAAATCGGAGGCCCTGACAGTTGTGTTAACAAGGTTCCACTGTACTAATTAAACAACAAAATGGGCATAAAATTTGACTTGCATCACAGATTACAGAAGGAGTGTTTACATAGCTTTGGACCATCATATCATAAGAAAAATAAAGTTACAAGAATGTGTTACACATAGCTATGGTCCCGGTTATCAGTTATCAATTCCAATTAATAATGTTCACTGATTAATCATACATTGTACAAAAAGCCTTTGTGAAACTGATTTCTTTGTGTATTGCGCATTTAAAACATTAACGCAACCACTTATACAGTTGCGCCTTTGCCAACAGTTACAAAGAGCTATGAGAGAGACTGAGAGAGGGGGAAAAGAAAAGATCAGGAAAACATAAGCAAAAAGAACAAACAACTTATTGAAAGAAATGTTTTCAGGAGAGACTTTCTACATTGTAAGCATTGCAAATATGGATGGGGAAAAAGCTGTCCCTAGCACAATTATGTGTCTTAGAAACCACACGGTAACACTGTTAAAATCGGGTGGTTACTGAGCCAAGGCGAAACTTTTCACAACCAGACAGTCATTCATGTACTGGGGACAGTCCATTAAGGGACTTGTAAAAATAGAGCCGAGTTTTGAATGTTACGCGATCAAACCGGAGAGGGGTTGAGACTACTTGTGTTGTCGGTAAATCAAACATTTTGTTATGAAATTTCTGTAGGAGATCCAGGTACTTTTTCAAGTTACGCCATTGAGGCGATTGCAATAAATCGAGACGTGACAGAATTAACTTCACATTGCAACTTATGATGGATTTGGCAACTTGTCATTTGTGATGACATGCACAGAATAAGACATGGTATGATATATATAAATACACCACAATATTCAAAAAGAGGTTTTTGTCCTGAAGAATTTTTGATCACATATCAGATTTCAAACCAGACGTATCCATGGATTGGCCTGACGTATCCATGGATTGGCCTGACGTATCCATGGATTGACCGGACTCTACATGGCCCATATTAAGCAACACCATAGCCGTTGTGTCATCATTTCCCGACACACCATCTTCCGACCCTAAATTCCCAAACTGTCCATCGGTCGCATCTGTACCTTGAATTGGCATTGGATCCATTGATCCTGTGATCTTCTCCCTTCCCGGTTCCGATGACCCGCTAGCCCTCTCTCGGTCAAGTTTTTCCTGATCTTCTTTCTGCTTCTGTAATCCAGATCGGATGATCTCCAGATCTTTCTGTATCTCTGATAAATCCGGTCTGTGACTGATTTAGACTTTTTCTTCTTCTTTAGTTTCTTGCTTTTTCCGACAGAGTGCCTCATTTTGACTTCTCTCGTTTTTGTTTTCACGATGGGCATCGCGTCATCACCCTCACCTTCCTCTTCTTCGTACTTGATGGCTTTGGATTTGGTACGCCTTTTCTTCCCCACCTGTGGCACGCTTTCTAACAGACTTATCTCAACGTTTTTCAAAATCGGCGTTGTGAGCGCGAGTTTTGTGCGCTTCGAGATGCTTCTTACGCCCAAATCCCTTGTTGCAAATCTCGCAGCGCAACGTGTAATCATCCCGGTGCGCCCGAAGGTGTTCGTTTAAATTTGGTCTTCGGGAGAAACACTTGTTGCATTCCGTACACCTGAACGGTTTGATCCCGGAATGCGACACAATGTGGGCTTCTAGTTTATCAGGACGGTTAAACTCTTTGGTACACCCTGTCAGCATCTTAAAGGGGCATTTGTGCCTTTTAAAAGGGTCGTGAATCATAGCATGACGTTTTAATTTGTCCTTGCGATTAAAGGCCGTGCCACATGTTGCACATTTAAAAGGTTTATCCCCAGTGTGTATCAAATGATGCGACTTGAGATAAGTATCGGTTTTGAATCGCTTATGGCATATGGTACATTCGTATTCGCCCACGCTGCTGTGTGTAGGTAGGTGGCGCCGTAAATAGCGCTCGCATGGAAATACCTTTTTGCATTGGGTGCATGCAAAGTGATGGTTTGTTGTGGCTAGATGATGCTCCAATGCTTCCTCTGTGGCGTACTTACTCTTGCACTCTGTACACCGGTGTAATCTGCAAACAGACAAACAAACAAACAAACAAAATTAGCATTTTCTTTTTGTAATGACACATCACACTGACTTTGCTAAAATTTGAAATGCCTAAAACTTAGTTTGGGATAAACAGCACCAAATGCTCAAACATGAACTCTATTTCATTCCTTATGAAGCATTGTCATATATCTTGGGGACGGCTTCAAAACTCAACTGGCGGTTGTCAGTCCGTTCTGCCAGTTTGTAGCCGGATTCATCTGGCGGTCAAGTTTTGAAGTTGCCTCTTACTATTATAAATGTATGTAGTTGAGAAGACATGCATGTGTGCCCCATCTATACAATGTCTTTAAACATGCATGTACACTAGAGGGGTAATATGAATTTCAAATGGAATTAGCACATTATCCAACTCTATTTGAAACTCACACTCCCTCTGAGGAATATTCAGGTTGGACCTTTCTCAGAGGGTGTATGAAATTCAAATGGAGCTGCCAAATGTATTCATTCCATTTGAAATTCATACTCCCCCTGTAGACAATATTTCTAACATCTTCCACATGGGCAGAGTGGATTTTAAATGGAATATCCTAATGCACACTGGCATCACTGATTAGTGCACTATATTCCAAGTCTCCTTTTCATATGTGTACATCCTAATCAAAACGATGCACTTGTCGGCTGCTACATGTCTCATTTCACATAATAGTTGGGAATAAAAACCAGACTCATCTCAAGTGGAGGTCACTTCAAATCATCCCCAAGTCACATGGTTTATTAATACTGAGAACATTCCTTAACCATGTGACTTGGGGATCATTTGAAGTGACCTCCACTTGAGATGAGTCTGGTATTTATTCCTAGCTTGTTATGTGAAATGAGACACATGTAGCAGCCGACAAGTGCATCATTTTGATATGGATGTACACATATGTGACCAGGTTTTTTGGTTTTTTTTAACATTTCCGGAAGTGGATGATGATATTTCATTATAAAAAGAGCAAGAAAGTTTTTTTTAGGGGGGTGGTACCCTCAAAGCCTATTCCCCAATCCCTAGCATTCACTAAAAAGATAGTGCGCGGCACGAGATCTTCGCTCGCTACGCTTCTCCTTCAATATTTTAACCAGTACTTTTTTGGTCCTGGTGACAACCCTGTATGTGACCAGGTCTGGTCCAACCAGGCTAAAGTTGGCAATAATGAAACTGAGATATATGCAAAATGTGAGCAGAAAAAACAATAAAAAACACAAGTATTCAAGAGATCTGGGGATTCAGCATCAGTAATTGTATGTACTGAGCAAGTTAGTAATAGTAGTAATTTAATTTTCAAAATGTCCGACATTGGCCCGAGTGGATCAGATTGGGTCACATATTAAACTTACTTTTGTTTTTGGTGAGCTCCTTGGCTTGGGTACAGGCTATGGGAATATTGGTGAACACCGAGTTCGTAGAGAGAAGGAAACTGCTTGGAACACAGATGGCACCGGTACATCATCTCAGCCTCGTGTGACTTAGTATGCTCCAAGTAACTATCCAGGTCCTTGAAGGTATGAGAGCAAGATTTCAAGATGCACTTGTACACCTGCAATGGGGGAAACAAAATGAGGGTGAGATATGAAGAAGAAATAGGTGACCCATCACATCAAAACATGGCAATTAGACTGCTCAGTGCCAGAAGTGTGTAAGTGCAATAGCTGCCATGTGTAGATGAGTACACTGTGTGTAAATTGCCAAATGTTCGCAGGGCAGCTATTGCACTTACCCGACTTCTGGCACTAAGCAGTCTAGTTATCAGTTAAAAGTCAAGGATTAGGATTAAGCCATGTTTCATTTGGCAAAACTGGATAATATTTTTTTAATCCAAAAAAATTAGTTCTGTATTTTCCTGGAATGGGGGAGTACATGTATTCAATCATTCCTACCTGTTCATTCTTATGTGTCGTCATATGGGTTTTGAGTAGGAAGAAATTCTTGTATCTTATACCACAGTATTGGCAACAATAGGAGCTGTCAATCACAATATGCTCTTTCTCATCACCACCACCAACACCTGCCATTCCATCTTCCATTCCAGTGTTGCTAGTCTCTGTCGCTGGTGCTTCCGTTGCTGGTGCATCTGCATCTGCAGCTGGTGCTAGTGCTGGTGCTGGTGCTGGTCCTTCTGTTGCTGGACCTGCTGGTACATCTTGTTTTTCTGTATTCACTGTGTTTGGAATACCTCCAGGATCTGGTGCTGGTGGGCTCTTGATGATTGGCTAGGAGAAACAAGGGATAACTAATATATTTAACTACCTGCCTATTGGCCAAAAAGAAGTTTTCATTATCAATTGGACCAATCAGCAACATTGTTGGAATAATTTCACCACACAAAACAAATGGGGTGAATTATTTGCAAAGCTCCATTCTGATTGAATTACAAGATATATCCTGTAATTGACCAATTAGAGGAAATGTTAGATCGGCAGGTAGTGCTCAGGGGGTTAAAGGTGAACACCATCATTTTGAGTAAACACTTCCTGTACATGGTTGCTGATTTTTTTAAACTTTAAATTAACAAAATCTGATTAAAAAATAATTATTGATCAGGCTTTAAAAAACCAAATTGGTTTTTTTTTATCCCCAACCACATAACATGTACGCTAAAGTCAACCAAAGCAGCTGAACACAATGCCAAAGAATTGCCAATCTACATGTAATTATGGAATAAAAATCAAACAACTTGTCACTCCAATGCAAAATATTGTTGATATGAAATCTTGAATAAATCATGTGAAAATTTGAGATAAATCAAGGTGATTTCCATTGAAAAAAAATCTTAACTTGTAAAAGACTTACAAAGGTTCTTAAAGTTATTTAAAAAATGATAAAGAACATAAGAAATAGGCTAATTAATGCAGATTTATTTAAATCAGTGATTAAAAAAAAGATCATGTGATTTAAATCACTGTTTAAATCAATGTGATCAAGCAACCCTGACTTCCTACATGAGCTAGCAGAGAAGTACAGCTATTTCTTGCCCATGGTGCACATATAATGCATAAGCCCAAAAGTGGGAGCCCCGATTGGCTAATTCAATCGTCCCGCAACAATAACAACAGACGGAGCCTAATTCAATCGTCTCAAAATCATAACAATACACAGATAATCTGATTGGCCAATTACACATGGTGCGTGTACAATGCGTAAACACAGAGGGGTCCCGATTGGCAAATTCAATTGTCTCAAAATCATAACAATACACCGGTAATCTGATTGGCCAATTACACATGGTGCGTGTAGAATGCGTAAACAAAGAAAGGTGTCCCGATTGGCCAGGGCCGTAGCAAGCGGGGCGACCGGGGATGCCATGGCCGCCCCACTTTTTGAGAAATTTGTTATGTTTTTCTTTATATCTTTATTTCAATTTGGGCATATATTTATATTTTGGCCGCTCCACATTTATGATGGCCGCCCCACATTTTTCAACCTTGCTACGGCCCTGCGATTGGCTCATTCAATAGTCTCAAAATCATAACCATGCACCGGTAATCTGATTGGCCAATTACACCTGGTGCGTGTACAATGCGCAAACACAGAAGGGGGTCCTAATTAAATTGTCCCACAATAATGACAACAGACTGATAATCTGATTGGCCGATTACGCATCAAAGCTTTGTTTTGCTATAACAAAGGGAACACAAACCCCTGCCTATGTCCCTCATAAACAGGACATGTGCGCATTGACCAGTGCAAGAGAGAGTACTTGCAGTGCTGTACGTCACTGCCAACTACTGCATGATTTTTTTTTTCAATAAATATTCTCCGAATACTTAACAACATGCGCATGTGAAATTTAATGTGTCAACCTTCGTTGCCATTTATCTAGAAATGGGATCTGCTACCACGAAATGAGTGTTAAGTCGCAAGTTGGTAGTTTCAAGACATCCTGGCTGACTGATGTTCTTGGTTTGCAGCGCACATGTACAAGCCAGTAGTATGTCATTCGTGAATGGTCCCATTGCGCCCCCATTCACAAAGGACATAGAGACATGTATACTTCTGGCTTGAGCAGGGCAGCAGGTGCGTGTGAAACAAAGAACGCCAATGCCAGAGCGTCTTGAAACTACCAACTTGAAACTTTACGCTCATTTCGTTGTAGCAGGTCACAAATGCTCTCAATGTGACTTAACCTCTTTTAACCCCTGAGCACTACCTGCCGATCTAAGATTGCCTCTGATTGGCCAATAACTTGATATCTTCATTTTAATCACTAATCAGATTGGAGCTTTGCAAATAATTCACCCCAAGTTTTTGCGTGGCAAAATTATTCTAAAAATGTTGCTGATTGGTCCAATTGATAATGAAAACTTCTTTTTGACCAATAGGCAGGTAGTTCTTATGGGGTTAAGTTTTTAGGTCTTCAATTGTTGAGCAGTCTACCAAGAAGAAAAAGGCAAAAAGAAATTTCCAGTCCAATTTGACCATATTTTTGGCCTAAGCCTCTGGCCAAAAATCTCAATGAGGGCCCATACCTAATTTCTAATGCACATCTTTCCCCAGCATATCTGGGGAATCCCTCATTGGGATTAGCAGTGGGCTATACATGGGTGATATTTAGTTTGATTTTCTAAACAGTTTTTTTATTCCATTTGCCCTATCTCAGCATGAAATGACAAAATTTTTGGCAAGGGTCCGAGAAAAAAGTGTGCAGCGCCCTCTTGTGTCACCATACCTTATCTTTGTGGAGGAGTGGGTTTGAGTACAAAATCCTTCATAGTACTCCTTTTCTGGCATATTGCTATGATTTTGGTGTCTAAATATATGTAAATGAGCTAAAGATACCTAATTTTGAAAGTTTCATGAAAATCGGACATTACGTTTTCGTAAAAATTGCCATTTTGGGTCAAAATTGAGCGTGAGGGCGCTTTTCAAGATGTTACGCAAATTTTCTTCCCTTTGGTATTTTAATGTTTACATAGATGAAGATACACCGACGTTTGATTACATTTGAAACACATGCTCCCCCTGTGGAAGATCTTTTCAACATCTTCCACAGGGGTAGTGTGGATTTCAACTGGAATAGCCCATTCAATGGGAGCTCAAGCATGGTGACTGCAGTAAGCTGCAGCTTGCTGCTGCTTGGCTGGGGAAGGATGTGCACTGGTAAATAGATATGGGCCCTTAATGGTCAAATTAGTCAAACAACAAGATCCTTTAAAAGGAACACTGCCTCCCACAAACCATGCACTAAAACAGTTTCTAAAATTTACTCAAGATTCAACTAACCATATCGGGTAGTGTTGGTGCTCTGCCAGCCGGCCAGACTTTATGCGTCTGCATGTGTTTCTTCACGTTGGATTTCTGGGCAAACGCCCTCCCGCATACGATACACTGAAATGGTTTCTCGCCAGTATGTGAGCGCACATGCTGCTGCAGGTCAAAGTTCTTGTTGAACGTCCTCTCACAGTAGTTGCACTTCAGTTTGCCTGCGCAATCAAAACAAAATAAATTTTAGTACTTGTCGGCATCACTTAAATAAAGAAAATACAAATAAAGACTCATATAAAAAGCACTGAGTATTAGTGTGACCCATTTTATAACACAATCAAGTTGAATCTTGTCTGGCCAAGAAATGAGCTATTCCAGTTGAAATCCATACACCCAATGGAAAACATGACCTTAATCTTCTAAACAGGGAGTGTGAATTTCAAATGGCGTTACCTGAATGGGGGACTCCATTTGAAATCTACACCCTCTGTGTGGGAAATTAAGGTCATGTCTTCTATAGGGGGTGTAAGAAAAAAAATGTGACACGATCTGGTCCATGGGGGCCAAAGGTGGCAAATTTGAAACTGAGATAAAGGTAACAATATGGAGTAAAAAACAATAAAATACATAAGAAAATGGACATCAAAAAACTTCATATCTTTCGAACCAAGTATGCTACACCTTTGGTGTTTTCAGTAAATGATAGCCTATTGCATGTATAATGTAATAATTACAGTAACTCAATTTTCAAAAATGCCTCCTTTGGCCCCCATGGACCAGATCGTGTCACAAATGTACAACATGAAACATTTATACATGCTTTCAAAAGCAGCAACCTCTATTAGTTGAATGCTCCTTAGTACGATTCATGGACTCGCTGATTAAATTACAGACAATTTTGGATAAATTGAGTGAAATATTCCTGAGATGTTAATATTCCTGAGATGTGAACTGCACAATAACATAACAAACTTCTTCATAGAAATTCAATCATTTTGGACAAAGTGTTTAATTTGTGTAATGATAGAAATATATTCCCTCGATGAAAGATGTATTGTTCCACGGACTGCCTTTTGAGGAGAGCGAGAGCAATCGCTCTCGACTGCTCTCCTTAAATCTGATATAGGAGAGTGATTTTTAGCTCTCCTTAGTTGACCATTCTCTTCTTCCATTCTATTGTAAATGCTCTAAACAGCTCTCATTGAAGGCTTCAGGAGAGCTATTTAATGCTCTCCTGCAAATTCCAAAAGATAGTCCCTGTTGTTCCACTCCACTTGTCATTTGTCAGGTCCGTTCATGCTATGCCGCAAAAACTTCATTGCGGTACGGTAATGTAGTATTTTGCAGTACGATGCAGTGCGACAACGCACCACAATTGCGGCGTAGTACGAACAGACCTTAAGTGCCAACCGATGGAAATTTCAAACCAGTGTAATGTTAACACTGTTAATGCCTTGACAAGCCTTGACATAAATTTTTAAAAAAATATATAAACTTGAACTTACCTTCCTTTTTGGGACGAGCAGGCTCCTTTCTCTTACGTCCTGGAACTCCTCTAGGAGGAGGACTATGGATGAAGTTGACTCCCCGCACCTGGCCTATCTGCCTTGTTGGACTGTGCCTACCAGCACCTAGGATCTCTTGGGTTACTTGTGATAGCGCGCTCTCTGTTATATTGATGGTTGCCGCACAGACTGGTGAAGGACGAGATTTTGCGGGATGCGAGACTGGCGGTTGGGGAGCAGACGCATTGTGGAGCGTAATTGTGCCCGGTGTGAAATTTCCTGATGTGCAATATGGTTGGTGATGCTGGAAAACATTGTAATGTCAAAATTGATGTAAAACACTTTTCACACAGGTGTCGACTACAGACGACAATTTCAAATTAAAAAATGTCATGACATACTTAGGGAGCCATGCCCTTTGAAGTAAAGAAACAAAACATTTAAGATGGCAAACTTTTCTTTATTTTGTTTTAATGAGGAACAATTTGAGACATCTTTGGTTTAAATCGGAGCATTTTTACGATGTTGACTCCTGTGGAGGTCAAAATTTGCCCTTTGACCTTCTTTGTTAATAACTCAAGAACCGTACGTCACAGATAGGTTAAATTATACTTTTTCTGAAAAAAAGACCAGAACAAAATCTGGACAAGTTGTCCAAATTATGGCAGGGTGACACAAAATACATGAGAATATTTTTTTGCTAATGTATAATTTTCTGTCAGCTTTTTTGAAGTTCTGTTTTCATAAGTATGTCAAAATTGGAATCTAAAAATCTAAAATACTGGCAAAATGATCTTTCAGCAAGTGCAGAAGAGTTTCCGTACATAAGTAACTAAGAACTGGTATAAATTTTTTAACAAAATCACCACCACCACCACTGTGACGGCATTAATTACCTGCTGTTGATGTTGATGATGCTGCTGATGCTGATGATGTTGTTGATGCTGGTGCTGATGCTGAGTGGTGGATGTGCCAATGCGGGATGTACTTGGTTGAGATGTAAGGAATGGTCCTGATGCTTGGAGAACACTGCTCTGCAGCAGATTCTGCTCTACGCTGGAATATGGGGATATCAAGACTTCTTCACCCAAAACAACATTGGATACCTGGAGGAGAAATCATGTATAGACTAGAGAGTGAAATCATTTTTGCATTACATTGTATCTATAAAGAGTTCAAATTTACAGATATTTTCTCAAGATATCAAGAGCTATCTTAATACCACTGGACCAATAGAGGCCTTGCATTCTTTTTATCGATTGGCTCCAAACAAAGGATTTGAACCGGTGTCCTTCACCGTAGTTATGGCGGAGTGCAGTCCATTCAATCAAATGTTGTCATCAACCTATTCGATCGTAGTGCAGGGTTATATGGAGCGAGACGAACTGTCACGGTAGATTGCAATCATGCTTTTGTTGAATGCATTTGAGTAGTCCGCCATATTTACGGGATGATACGTCACATGCAAGGCCTCTATACTGGGCTTGTTAGTACTCATGTTAATGCATTTTTCATGCTGATTCCAAATATGGTCATAAAAATGTACAATTCTGAAATATTTTAATTTTTAGAAAACATTTGGAACTTGTCGTCTACAGTCAATACCTGTCCCGTGTGGACAGGGTTATACCCATGGGCACTACTGCCTTTTTGGATGATGCATTCAATATGCCAATATTCTTACTTAGCACATCTGAAAAGGTTTTAACTGAACGTTGTTACAATAAATACACTTGTATGTAAGAGAGGAACAACATTTTATTATTTTGAACCAAATTTTACTTTTCCCACCCTATGAATTTTGTGGTACCCTGTAAATCAACTTAAAAGATGCAAAATTGTCTTCCTTACACTTTCAATTTAATGATGATAGAAAAATTGTAGGTTTCTGAGATGAATTACAATCATTTTTGTGTGAAAGCATCTTTATTTTTCTGAAGTTTAGCATGCATGCATAAAAAATTGATTTAAATAAAAAAAATCTGATTAAAAAAAATTAAATTAAAAAAAAATCAGCAGTAGTTGGGTTAAGGGATCTGGAATGAGCATTTTGACAGTATTTTTGCAGGACATGAGAGCACATCAGACATATCGAATTGCATTCTAAATACGAAGAATGTCTTTCTGATATCAAATAATTTTCATTTTTTTGAAATTCACGATATAATACAAATTTTATGACAAATTATTAGAATTTGATATTTATCACATTTTTGATATATAACAGTCCTCGAAGTAAATTTTATAAATCTAATGATATATTCTTAAAGTGTACATGTATGTAGCTGGGAGGAAAAGCCGACAATCAATTGAAAATTTTGACCTTACATATTGAAGATATGGATTTTTTTCCCAAAAAGACCTAATTTATTTTTGTGTTTTTGGGAAAAAAATCCATATCTTCAATACGAAAGGTCAAAATTTTCAATTGATCGTCGGTTTTTCATCCCACCTACATACACTTTAAAAGTATAAATCATCAGATTTATAAAGTTTACTTCGAGTACTGTTAAATATCAAAAATATCAATTTTTAATCATTTGCCATAAAATGTGTATTACATTGCAAATTTCAAAAAATCAAAATTATTTGATATCAGAAGGACATTCTTCGTATTCAGAATGCAATTCGATATGTCTGATGTGCTCTAATGTCCCACAATAAATACTGTCCAAACATTCATACCCCATCCCTTAATGGGCTATTCTAGTTGAAATCCATACACTTCATACATATGCAAGACATTACCCTTATCTATTACACAGGGGGTGTAGATTTTAAATGGTAAATGGTATCACCTCATTCTATGAAATTCACACTCCCTGTGTGGGAGATATATTTAAAGGTCATGTCTTCCATGTAGTGTATGGATTTCAACTGGAATAGCACAATGTCTTAAAGGTCAAAATAAGACAGAAAATTTAATTCAACTTATTATTGCAACGTTTGCTGTTTTTTTAGTGAATCAAATTTACTGTAAATAACAGTTCCTCAAATGTTACAACAGTCTTGATCCAAGCCTGTATCACCCAAAGCCACATACTGTATGTTACTGCCCATCAGTGACAATACTCTGTAGTGATGAGTGTGGCCAGGCCTGGAAAAAATGTTTATTTCCCAGCAAGAGAGATAAAGAGAGATTTAGAGAATTGGCCATTGTATGACATAAAATTTGAAAAATATTGTAAGGAACACTTGGAAGTTTTGACTTTTAAAACCTACATTTTGGTCAAAAAATGTGCTTGGATAGGTAGTTTTCAACAGATTTACAACATTCGTCTTGCTATAACATTGAATTGCATTATCTGTTGACCTAATGGGAGAAAAAAGAAAATTAAAAAAAAAAAATAATATTGCAAATCCAAACTTTCTGGGGAGAGAATTCATGCATTTTGGAAAAAAAGCGCATATTACGCATTTTCGAAAACTACCACACGTATTTTGCTCTCAACAAATCGCACATTTTCCCTATGCTTATCTATGGGTGGGTTTGAGATGAAGTGTTAAAATGTTAAAACTTAAAAAAGCATCAGAATTATTCAAAATTCATAATTAACCTATTTTACCACCGGTTAAATATGATGCGGTAAATTAACTTAACCGGTTAATTAACCGGTAAGATTGAGGTTAATTAACCGACTAAGAACACTGGTTAAGAATATGTGTTCATCTGGCTGCAGCATAGGCCTACATGTAAGCAGGAATGAGAAATTGAGAATACATTCCGTTTTCACAAGCTGGAAAAGCATGTACAATTTGACAAAAACACCTTTGACAAAAAATGCAGGAATTTTGACATCACAAATGTCGCATTGTCCGGTTACAGTGTTTTGACTGAAAATTCTCATGCCATTCAGAATGCAATTTGGTATGTCTCTGATGTGCTCTCACGTCCCACAAAAAATATGGTGCAAACGTTGCTATCCGATTCCTTAATGTCATTCCTGCAAAGCAGTATGGCAAATGTACCTAATTCCGATCGATCAATCAATCAATCAATCAACCAATCAATTACCTGTGAATGTGATAGTGGTGATGTTCCATAATTCCTACCAATGCCTGACTGAGTATGATGAGTTAATGCAGAGGTGAACGCACTATTGTTACTCGGCACCGCAGAGACTGGATGAGGGCGTGTGGGGACTGAATTCTGTGCTGTGCAGTTTTCTCGTTTGTGCGACATGAACATGGACAGAGATGTGAATTGCTTTTTGCATTTTCCGCACTGAAATACGTCATCATCCTCCGCTGCTGTATCGGAGAGTAAGTAAGAAATAGATTCCACAAAAATTAACATCATTATGTTCTGGTACAAACACACAAAAAAAATTTTAACACAACCCTGTTACTAGGCTAAAAACATAAATGGGCCATCCAGTTGAAATCCAATCCATACACATGACCTTAATCTCCCACACAGGGAGTGTGAATTTCAAATGGGGTTACCTGAATTGGTGACTCCATTTGAAATCTACACCCCCTGTGTGGGCGATTAAGGACATTTCTTCCATAGGGGATGTATGGATTTCAACTAGATGTAGCACTATCACCTTTCTAAGCAGATCAGTGACATGATAAGCTATAGACCAGGGGTTCTCATTATATTTGCTCAGGCATGGGTCACAGTGGGCCAACTTCATTTCAAAGATCTGTGTTTGAAGGCTTGCTATGTTTGCTGTATCAGAGTTGTTCAATGGCCAACTACAGTTGGTTGGCAGGGCGATCTGGCCTGCCGGGGGCACTCACTAAAAAGCAAAAATGGGTGACAGGGATATATGCGGCCACATTGAGCCCCATTTTTCAACTCCTTCTCACCCAATGACCCACTTTTTGTTTTACTGAACTCTCTCACCGAATTACCCTTTTTTTTTCATTATATTTCTTAAAATTTTCCCAGTCTCACTGAAAGACCCCCTTCTTTGTTAAGATTTCCCCAGACCCCCTTTTTTGGTAAGATTTTCCCCAGTCTCATGAAAAGACCCCCTTTTTGGGGCCTTCTCATCAAAAGATGACTGCACATCCTGTCACTTCCAAAGTTGAGTGCCCCCCCCCCACCCGGGCTGGCCTGCAGGCCGCCTATTGCCCTGATCTAGACAGTGTGGTTTATGCAACTGAAATATCTTCCCAAGTGTGGTCTTTGATTTACAAGCAGGTAGCTTTGTTTAGAATTTAATAATAATATTGTATTTTCACCAATACTTCAAAATACTTTTTTAAATTTTGGGGGCTACATTTCCCCCATAATTTAACTTTTGAGCCTACATGTACTTGCAGGATTTCGGGGGCTGAATTCCCATTTACTTTGAAGCCCTAAAATAATTCTTTTCAGCGCCTCGTTTATATTTAAAATGGCCTCCGTAACAGATCAATTTTGAGGGCTATTTTGCTATACTTGGGGGAAAATCGCCCTGAGTCCCCTTTCATTTTGAGCGCTGTTTATCCTCCAAAGGTCAATCAGAGATTAAACAATTGAACCATTTTGTGTTTAAAATCATACCTGTCACACCGGGTATATTAATGATGATTTGGTAACATTAAATTAAATGGAAACAATCCAATCAAAAGTATTTTAATTACAAAGTACCGGGTAATTAGTTCATATATCTACTTTTATCAATCAGAGATATAGAACTGGCCAAATAAAGAAAACATGCGCTAACCACAGTTTCAAAAACCGGTACATCCCTTTTAAAGGGATTTTTATCTTATCTAACTTAGATTGCCTTACCCTGGTCTTACATGTGTAGTATTGCCTTACCTGGGCTTGTATTATCCTGTACTGGTTGAGCTTCAAGTAATGATTGAACAGCCATTGCCGTGGCCTGGCTGTCCATGCCAGCTGAATAACAGAAAAACAACACAATCAATAACCCACATACCACCCACATCAATTGGACCATTCCAGTTGAACTCCATACACCCCCAGGAAAAGATGATCTTAATCTTTCACACAGGGGGGTGTAGATTTCAAATGGAATTCATGTAAACCCATTTGAAATTCACACTCCCTGTGTGGGAGATTAAAATCAAGCCTTCCTGGTGTATGGATTTCAACTGGAATAGCCATGTTACAAACTTACAGGCCTAAGGATGAAAACAAATAAACAAACAGGCAGGTTTGTTTCCTGTGGGGCACACACACAATTTGTTTTTTTGGGACCAATTTTACTCCCATTAAAAAATATTCTGAAGAAATATAGACTGTGACAATATTTTGTATGGAAAATATATCTTGTTGTTGAACATCAATTTAAAAGAATAAGAAATTTAAAAGTTCACCACCACCACCTATAAAATTGCCAGGCAGAGAAGATGTCTTACCCTTCCCAGAATCCTTTGCAATATATCACCTCATTTCATCAAAATGACACTCGTATTATTTTGTACAGGTTCCCTTCATTTTCATTTTGAGAATAGACTGGCTAAACATGGGTTGATAGATGGGCTCAACAGATAATCGGATTGGATATCATATCGGCCAGATATTCTTGATATCAATATCGGATCGGATATCGGTATAAAAACAAAAACAGATTTTTTTTCGGGCGGATTTGGAGAACCCCTGAAACCTATTTTGAGTTTCCGATTTTTTCGTAATATTTTTCAATTTGTTTGCTTCATATTAACTGTGAATGATCCTAGCACTACATAGGTCCAATGATTCTTCAAAGCTGCCAAAAACTTTGGAAATTTATAGAACAAAAAAAACAATTTTTTTTTACCGATATCAGATCGTACATCGGCCAATATTATGAAATCGATATTGGATTGCTGGTCAAATGCCACTTCGGTTGAGCCCTAGTTAATAGTCAAGAAATAAACACATTTTGAAAGATCTGGACGTGCTCTATCCATTGAGGTGCATTTTGTCACTATAGTTTGTCTCGTCTAAAGTTGAGAGTAACACCATGTTGGATTTTGCAGGCTTTTGCAGCAGATTCTAATCAGTGCGTTTACTTGGTTGCGTTGCCAGCGTACGGACAAATCGCCCCTCTACGTGTGTGTATAAGACTCACAGGATCCGGTTATCACGCGCGACTCAAATCTGCCACTGTGAAATCCAACATAGAGTTACTCTCGTTCTTGAGAGGAGACACAGATAGCAAATCAGTATAGAAAATTGAAATGTGAGAAATGCATTATGGGAAGAGTACGATATCTTCTCTGATTGCCAGGCTACCTACCTTGTCCATCCCACCTTCCTCTCCCTCTTCCATTAGTTTCCAATTGGACACCTAAAAAAAGGGACAAGGTCGCTTTTCATTATTCACAGGGGTATGTATTTTTACGAAAGGGGTGATTTTTTCACACCATTCTTAAGACTAGAGATTTTTAAATCATATTTCCAAGACTTTATAAATTACATGTAACAGAATTTCCAAGTTTATTATATACCCCTCATTATTCTTTTCTTAGGTCATATTATAAAATTAATGTTTTGGTTCTCATCTTCAATTGCTGGGATTAGTCAGATAAAAACTCAGATGGACAAATTCCCCCAGTTAGAACTCTTCCCCCCCACCCATTTCCCCAAGTAAAAAAACCCAAATTATGAAAATGTCCACATTTTGCTGCAATTTGTTGAATGTTGATTTTGCTCCCCACCCCCCCCCCCCCAAAAAAAAATTCCTGGCACAGCCACTGTCTAAAATTAACAACTTCTTTGCAAAACTGAGCAAACAACTGAACCAGTTACATCCAAAGCTATCCAATCAAACCAAGTCCAACACAAAACTTGTCCAAAACAAAGCTAAAGTAAAAGATAGTTGCATTTGTAGATCAAACGAAACTTGAGCACTAGAGACTAAAAGGGCATTTTGTGATCCACAGCATCATCCCCCCACCTTTCTCCAAAAAAGTTGTGATTTTTATACCACTGGAAACATCTGGCTGCATATAATGTTTAGGTATAAAAAAATTCTTGCAGATTAATTTGTTTAACAAAAATATCATCAATTTTGAATTACGGAGCGATTGCCGAATAAGATGCAACTCTCCTCTACTAGTACTAGTCTTATTACAAGACTGCCCTACCCCAACCATAACCCATAACCCTAAACTCCTTAAACGAGGACTGGACTCAAGTCTGTACCCTATTCAGTAATTGTACCCAAAAAAAATTACAACACATCATGACATTGTCTATGGAGCAATACACATACCGTAATCAGGCATTATTTAATCTTGTCCCCCCCCCCGAGAAAAAACCCAAATTATTAAAATTTCCCCATTTTGGTGCACAAAATTGGTTGATTTTGCCCCCCCCCCCCATTCCAATTCCAACACATCATGACATTGTCTATGACTCGACTATGGAGCAATCAGGGGCTGTGGAATTTTTATGAGCCCTGAGGGTAAAATGGGGGAAGGCAACACATTTTTGCAAGCGAAAGGGGGAAGCAATTTTGGCCAGCCGAGGGGGCGGGCAAGGATTTTAACACACATTCATGGGGGCCTTTTAAATAAAACACTCTAAGGCCCTTCACAATTAATTCTTAGTTTCCTGTTTCAAGTTTGAAAATAAAGGACGAGGTGACTTTTAATTATTAATTATTAATTATCTATTAATTATTAATTATCTATTACTTTCTTTATTTTGAAAATGTGGTCGTGACTATTATCAACAGTCCATTTGGTCATTTTGACTAAGACAACGGATTTAATTATTTTACCTTTATAATTGATTTTTACATTAATATTAGTAGGGGACCCTACAATGTTCTTGTTTTATATTCACTAGCGGGTACCCGCGCTTCGCGCGGGCCCCCGCTAGATGAGTAAATGGGAGCGGTTAGTAAACGGGATCGGTTAGTATAAACGATGGAAATGGTAATCATGTCAATTGGTATCGCTTTTAACAGCTCAAATATTACGAGGTGAGTGATGTGGTAGGCCTACCATTTGTTGCCTCTACTTTGCAAACGACGTTCTTTCTTTCTTACTTTCCCGTTCTTTCTTTCTTGCTTTCCCGTTCTTTCTTTCTTGCTTTCCCGTTCTTTCTTTCTTGCTTTCCGTTCTTTCTTTCTTGCTTTCCCGTTCTTTCTTGCTTGCTTTCCTCCCTTTCTCTCTTGCTTTCCCTCCCTTTCTTTCTTGCTTTCCCTCCCTTTCTTTCTTGCTTTCCCTCCCTTTCTTGCCTTCCCTCACTTTCTTTCTTGCTTTCCCTTTCTTTCTTTCTTTCTTTCTTTCTTTCTTTCTTTCTTTCTTTCTTTCCCTTTCTTTCTATCTTTCTTTCCCTCTTTCTTTCTTTCTTTCCCTCTTTCCTTCCCCTTTTTACTTATTTTTTCTTTGTCTTTCCCTTTTTCTTTCAGTTTCTCTCTTTCCTGCGTTCCATTTCTCTTTCTGTTTCTTGCTTGTTCACTTTCTCTCTCTCTCTCTCTTCTTTCTTTCTTTCTTTCTGTCTGTCTATTTCTTCTTTGTTTTCGTTTCTCTCTCCCTTTCTCTTTCTTGCTTTCCCGTTGTTTCTTTTTCTTTCTTTCTTTCTTTCTTTCTTTCTTTCTTTCTTTCTTTCTTTTTTTCTTTCTTTCGTTCTTTCCCTCTTTCTTTCCCTCTTTCCTTCCCTCTTTCCTTCCTTTTTTCCTTCCTTCCTTCTTCTTTCTTTACATAGGCATATATCCCGGGATGAGTAATAAATTCCTCAATATTTTGATAAGGGGCATGATCTACTGAATCACCTCCATGTTGACGCATGTATGTGGGTTCCTTTATTTCTTTCGTTCGTTCTTTTTTTATATGTGTTTCTGTTTCATCAAGTAGGCCTATAGCAACATTGGGTTTCAAGAAGGTTGAGTTACATAGCGTAAATTCCGGTGTTGGGGTGGGTATAACCCCCCCAATGTTTTGATAAGGTCAATGGTCCGTATAATCACCCCAAGTTCACACATGTATAATAGATGTGGGTTTCTGACAAAATTAACCTCATTTTTGGCCAAACTAAAAGTGCCAATTTTTATGGCCTTCGTGCGAATTTGTTCCACTTTTGCACAATATAATTCACCAGTAGGCCTAATTAGCTTGCCATAAATTATTCTGTCGCCAAGATGCTGGCTTCACTGTAGGCCTATTGCAAGAAATTGATTTAAACGGACCCATCCCCCATGCCATGTCAAGAGAAATCTACGCCATGGCATTGTTAATGTTGCCAAAAGATGCGGATTCACTATTAATATGCCTACTTCAAGAAATGTTTTCATCCCTCCCCTAATGTCAAAAAGAAATCTACGCCACGGATATTTAGCGGTTGCGGTTTTATACCATGCTATAATCTGCTAATAATGTCCCACACTCCACATCGAAATTCATCACAACATGACAAACGAATAAACTCAAATTACTTTCCAATACCGTATATATGCCTAGGCCTACCTTGAATTTAAAATCTTCGGAAAGTCATCACAAAAGAAGTTTCCGAAAGTCATAATTTGCATAAACGAATGCAGTTGATTTATTATTATAGCCGTTACGGTTACCATGCCGCATAATGCCCACTCTCCGTCGAAAGTCACCACGAACGGATAAACTAATATCACTTTCAAAATTATTAGATCACTTGGACCATTTATTTTCAAAATACGTAACTTAAAACCACCTTTGTCTCAGCCATTAATTTGTTAGTTCCGTCTAAGAGATGTGATATTTTCCGTCTTAGATGAAACTGGAAGTTTTGTTACCATTAGCGCGTCGGGAAGTTGCCACGACCTGTGCGTAATCCGCGCATAGCAACGCAGCAACGGACCGTAAATAAGCGGGCCACCATTGGTTGATCTACCGAATAAATCCAAATAATTATTTGTATTTATTAATTTATCTATCTATCTATGCATTTACCATTCATCTGGAAATGCTAGAACTTATTTATTTATCTATTTATTAATTTATAATTTATCTATAATCTCCGAGATGATACCGATGAATCGATCAGTTCCTCTTCAAAGTATCGATTATCGGCAAGTTCCTCTTTAATAGTATAGATAGACATGTCCACATTCCTTATTATAGAGGGCGACATTCAATCCAAAAAGGGAAATACAAAAATTTGAAATTTGGACACCAGAAACTTGACGACGTAGTCTAAAATGTGCCGGTACTTTATCCTTGATACAGAAGTCAGCATGCAGTGAAAGTTAGATTTCATAAAATAAAATCGCCTTTGTGTAAAATGGATCGCCGTGGTGAAAAATGATGCATTACATGTTTTTTTTAAAACAGACATTTGCCCATAACTTCGCTAATTTTTGACCTACAGACATGGTTGACCCCTCATTTTTAAGTTAAATAATCACCTTTTTAAACAAAATAATTTCCATGTGAAATATCCTACTTGAAAATTTTGTGAACATGCCTAGTATAGATTATTAATTTATAATTTATCTATAATCTCCGAGATGATACCGATGAATCGATCAGTTCCTCTTCAAAGTATCGATTATCGGCAAGTTCCTCTTTAATAGTATAGATAATCAAAGTTGAGATGATCAAAAACAGATATTAGCAAATAAAAGTAATTAAAAAGTCAATTAAAAGATGAAAATACCTAAATAAAAATAAAATAATTAAATATTTTTCCATTCTTGATTTTGGACGCGCGAGGGAAACAGGAAACTAAGGATCAATTGTAATTGGCCTAAAAAGGCTTAGGAAAACACTACGTCTACGGAAACTCTTTAAATGCAAATTTTCCTACTCGCTACGCTCGCAACATATAGACCATTAAATTTATAATATGCAAATTGGGATCAAAAAAATTTGGAAGGGGGGGGCAAAGATTTTTTGACGGGCCGAGACGGCAAGGGATTTTTGGCGGGCCATTCAAAAATTATTGCATAAATAAATCATTATTATTACATTACAATAAATCATTATTATTACATTAATTTATTACATAAATAAATCATGCATATTACGCAAAATCGGAATCAACTAATTTTTGGAATAAGATTTTATCGTGGATATCTCCTGAAAAAAAAATTTCAAACTTTTGGAAACTCATGAACTACTGGTATAACGTACATTCATGACATCCAGATAAAGAGCTAGTATCCCTACTGTCTGAGTACTGATGAATCTTTCACTCATGAGAATTTGAGTCCTCCCAACAGGAATAAAAATAGCAGTTTAGTCAACCAGCAAATAAGTAAACTTTTAACTGATCACTAAACTGAACGCACAGTCAATCCCATGCGTCATCCACCCACCACTGGCCACGGCCGACCTGCCAAACCCCAATGGCCTTTGTTGATTGCAATTCCACTAGCCGCCATGACACCCCCTCAAATACGCACGCCGGCTATCGCTGTTCCATCAAATTGTCGACAAAATCATCCCCTTTCTAAACACGAATTTCGCTACATTTTAAACCTTAATTTAGTATGTTATTTCGTGTAAATTACGAGTTTATTTTTAAGTGTGATAGTACAGATATTCATGTCCATATGTCATGGATGTGGTATTCGAAATATCATGTTACATTTCTCAATGTACGTGCAAAATCGCTGTTGTTCTCTGCAAGAATTTTCAGAAGCGGCGGTAAGCCAGCATACATGGTGTACAGTAAAAATGCAAAATGAATGCCGAAGTTAACATCTATGTGTGGGTTTATACACGCATCAAATGTAACGAAACTTAAACATATCATCAAGAAAAGTCTTTTCTTTTATTTTGTGAACATAATTTGGAATGAAATCGTGTAATTAGTGATAAAATGATTAAATTTTGAACTCACCTGCCAAAGCGTCAAACAAGGCTTGGTGCGCCATGATGGACGATAATGATGTAGAGAGGGCGCTGTAACGAAATTTTTAATGAGATTTTCTTCAACCACACAGTGACAGACGCTTGCTCTCTTTCTTTCTTGATTTACAGAGGGCGATATAACAGAATTTTTAATGAGATTTTCTCCCGGATTTTCTTTCACACACACACACACACGCACAAAAATAAAAAACAAAAAACTAACAAACAAAAACAAAAAAAGCTTCTTAATGTAGGCCTAAATCTGTGTATCCAATGTGGCCATTTAGGCCCTACAAGTAAAAACATGAAGTACAAAACTACTAGCAGTGGCGTAGATTTCTTTTTGACATGGGGGTGGGGTGGGGGGGTGGTGGAGTTGGAAAGAAATTCTTCAAGTAGGCCTATAGTCAATCCAACACCTTTTGGTGACAAAATAAGTTTATGTACTATTGCGAAAATTGTTATTATTTTGAAGCTATAAAACTGATGAAATATGGTGTAATAGTAGGCCTAGACTAAATGCGCGAGAAGCACGCGAAAATTTGCACTTTGGGCAAATATGAGGTTAATTTGGTCAGAAACCCATTATCAGGCGTCAACATTGGGGGGATGATTGTATGGACCATCCGCCGGCCCTGGCAAAATATTGGGGGGATCTACGCCTAAATCTGTGTATCCAATGAATGTGGCCATTTAGGCCCTACAAGTAAAAACATGAAGTACAAAACTATACTCATTAGCAGTGGCGTAGATTTCTTTTTGACATGGGGGGGGGGAGTTGGAAAAAAATTCTTCAAGTAGGCCTATAGTCAATCCAACACCTTTTGGCGACAAAATAAATTTATGTACTATTGCGAATTTTTTTATTATTTTGAAGCTATAAAACTGATGAAATATGGTGTAAAAGTAGACTATAAAATATGCGCGAGAACCGCGCGAAAATTTGCACTTTGGGCAAATATGAGGTTAATTTGGTCAGAAACCCATTATCAGGCGTCAACATTGGGGGGGATGATTGTATGGACCATCCCCCGGCCCTGGCAAAATATTGCAAGTCATTAGGCCTATAGTTAGCCTATACAAAAGCACATTATTAGTTCAGCTGGAAAAGTTTTCGCGAAAACCCGAAAGGTGGTCGTGCTTTCGCAAATTGCATTTATTTAATTAAAGCTATACCTTTAGGACTATATAGGCCCTACCGGGCCTATATACCAACTTATTCGCCGCTAAAATTCTGAAAGGTCATAATAGGCCTACTCAGTGATGGATTGCCAAAATGTTCAAAGTCGTGTCAAAGTCATTTGTCAACTGAGTATTGATTGTCGGATTGCCATAAAACCCGGGCCCATAAAACATGGTTAAGTATCAAAACCATCAAGGTCATATCAAGGTTAACAGTACGGCCTAGATAGTTGGATTGTTGGTTGATATGATCACCCTTGAGCAGCAAACATTCTTAAGGTAGTCTGAATAATTAGGCCTATCACTTGAAAATACGGGGTCAAAAATAACCCTAAACGGGCCATTTTTGACCCGCAGGCGACTGTCAATTATGCACCGACTAAAAGAAGGGTCCAATATTTGACCCCGGTGATCTGGTGAAAAATTTGACCAAAATTGTGGTTAAAATGAATATATTTAGAGTCAAAAAAATGATTTGACCACCAAAGATACAGTCAGTTGAAAAATAACCAGTGTCAAAATGACTATATTCAGGGGTCACGATTAGAAAATGACCCCTAACTTGGTTGAAATGACTATATTCAGGGGTCCCGATGAGAAAATGACCCGGAACGTGTGTTGAAAAATGATTATATTTGGGGTCATTTAAATATGACCCTTTTCGGGGTCAATTTAATATGATGACAAACAACTGAAAATGACCCCGACCGGCCGTGGTTGAGTTGAACCACGAATGAGATTAAATTAAAGTGATCCCGTAAAAGGGTTGATTTTTGGATAATTGTCCTGATGAAACTCGGTGGATGTAATTTCCATTGAGCCCTTTGTTATGAATTAAAATAGCCTATTGTAGACCTATTTAGCACACATTTTTCAAAACTAGGCAGCTTTCAACCGTGACAATTCTATAGTATGTCATTGACGGTATTTACCGATAAATACCGATATTTCCAACTCGGTTAGTTGTGCCACACACAAAAAATTACTAGCATTCCAATTACTTGTCAATGCAAAATGTTTGAAAAAATCTGTAGAAATGGCGGGAAAAACTTTACACTGAGTGGCCATCGGGTAAATTTTCTTCATAAATGGTTAGGTCTGGGTATTGGCACATTCGTGGGAAACGCTTTTCAATCCAATTCTCACCGTAACATCATCCAAGCGGTAAAGGGTCATTCTTCGGTGCTTATTTGAAGGTTTGGAAAATAGACATTTCAAAATGATTTTTACCTTAGCCAAATAGCGTTTGGCTAAGGTCCTCTTTCTGTCAGGTTCTTCTTCTTTCTTTCTTCAATGAGCCATCACAGGGCCTAACCATAATGCCCTTTCTACCTTACCTTCAAAATGCTGCTGCTCCCGCAAATTACATAGTACAATGTCGTTATCACCATGAACCATATGCTGGTGGTTACTGGTACAAATGTCACATGAACAACTCTAGGTCAAAGGTCATAAAGATATCAACTTCACTGGCTAAGGGCCGTGCTCTGTGAGCACAATGTCTAGTTGGATTTATTTTTTACAGATTAAGAATGAGATAGGCTTGTCGGCTTTTTCTGCAGCTGATGCCATCTCCAACACGGTCGTCATCTCCGTCACAATTGCACCAAAGATCAACTATAGCAACATATCAATTTGTAAGCGCTCTTTAAAAATTCATAGTTCATTAAATTTTCAACCGTATGACAAAACAGGCGAAAATGTAACTTTTTGCACAAGATTTGCAATTTAACGTAGATAGGAGAGAATTGACAATAATTGCTCATTCTAATGACACGCTAGTATATGAACAATATAAGTGTGCTCTTTCATTTAATGACATAAAATTTGAAAAATATTATAAGGAACACTCTTGAGGTTTTGACTTTTAAAACCTACATTTTGGTCAAAATTCGGCCTTGGAAAGGTCGTTTTCAACAGATTTACCACATTCACCTTGCTATAAACATTGAATTGCGTTATCTGTTGACCTAATGAAAAAAAATGTTTTAGGGGAAGTGTTACCTTCCATTCGATATCAAAAATTTCTGATTGCATGAAGGGAACACTTGGGGTTTTGAGAAAAACCAATCACAGAGGCCTATTTTCAAGCTAGAATCTCACACAATTCTTATTATGCTATGCACTCAACCGTGTAGTGTAATGAAAGACTATGTTGAGATAATTTACTGCTAGCTTGGACGAACTTGTGTGCTCAAGTGTATCGAGGTGGAAACTGTGCATAGATGGTTTATAAGAGAATCGTTTTTGTAGCCAAACCTTTCCATATGAAATGTGCCGCACATTAATCATCATATGGAAAGGTTTATATACAAAAACGATTCTCTTATAAACCATCATGCGCACAGATTCCACCTCGATACACCTGAGCACACAGTTTCGTCCAAGAGCTCTCAAGCAAGCAGTGATTGTCTCCACTACAGTCTTTGATACACTACACGGTTGAGTATAGCATCGAAGAGCTGTGGAGCTTCTAAATGGGCCTCTTTGATTGGTTTTTGACGAAACCGCAAGTGTTCCCTTCATCCAATCAGAATTTTTTTTTTATCAAACGAAAGCTAACACGTCTCCCTGAATACACTTTTCGTCACTAGGTTTAGCAATTAGCAATGGCCAATTCTCTTTAAATTGCAAATCTTGTGCAAAAACTTAATATTTTCGCCTGTTTTGTCATACGGTTGTAAATTCAATGAACTATGACTTTGCTAAAGAGCGCTTACAAATTGATATGTTGTTTTTTACCTATAGAGGAAGCGGGAGTATTATGCAACATATCATTACAATTCCATTTGACCATTTTTAAGGTCAAAACAAGGCATTATCTGTTGATGTTGTAATTGAATGGAGCTGCTGCTGTATCATCTCCGTCACGTGACGGAAATCATTATGTCATTACTAAAATCATCTTCGCACGTCATATCCGTCACAGAATTGTCACAATAATGTGATGGTATATTACGAAATAAACGAACCTACGACACTTAGCAGTAAAACTATAACGTACACATGGTCTAATATAGGAGGTGAGTAGAAATAAACTTATAACTGTTGAAAAAATCAAAATAAATAGGCCCTTATAATGTGATTATTTGAGTGATCAGGAGCGTTCTGAGCTGACGATTAAAAAAGGTTCCCACCTGGCCTATGAGTGAAGAAATGTTTAGTTTTGATGAATTTATTTCGTCAACACAAGGGCAAAATATATATGTCTAAATGAATTGACTCTATTATAGCGGCTCGTTTTCTCCGTGTCAAATATATGACTTAGTGACGGTAAATGACGCAAATTTCAGGACAGTTACAGATTGGATGAAGGGAACACTTGAGGTTTTCGGTTTTGGCAAAAATCAATTACAGATGTCTATTTTCCACTAGATCTCACACAGCTCCTATGATGCTATGCACTGCCACTCAACCGTGTAGTATAACACAGACTGCGTGGAGACTAGACTCGCTGTGCTGGAAATATCTGTGTACTCAGGTTCCGGGTCCGGGTGTATCGAGGTGGAAACTGTGCGTTCCGTTTGAAATACTTAGGCCTACTCCAGTTGTGGAAGATATAGGAAAACCACAATACAGGGGGAGTAGGCCTATATGGGTTTCAAAATTGAATATTTCCAAAATCTTCTACAGGGGTAGTGTGGATTTGGAATAGCTAATTTTGATGGGGATGTGGCATGGACTGTCAATCGGGTGAAACAGCTTTAAAATCAATATTATCAAAAAATTGGTGTTTGTTATTGTCACGTGCCAATAAACGATTATTTAATTTTGTCATAACTTGGCCATATTAAATTAAAAAAATCGTTTCACGTCTCCCACCTTCTTGGAAAGGTGAGGAGGGAGTGGGGTATTTTTGTTGTTGTTGCTACAGGGTGTCCCTGAGCCTTCCCTGAAAGACATTATGCATTTACTGTCCGTTTTTCCTATTCAGTGCACACACAGCGATGATTGACCTTTAGCTCACTCACTGTACTGTATGTATAAGCAATAGACTAGTTAGTGGGCTGGAGGGAAAACCCTTCACCCAACATGCCTAATAATAGCCATAGAGGCTCACATGTGAATTATAATGTACAATTTGAAGTAAAAAATGTCACGGGAAAGCTGTTGTCGAACTGTTTTTCCAAAGAGAGTCTTCCAAAATTTCATAACAGTCGGACGTGTAATTTAATTGGCAAATTGTGCTCAACAGCTGACTCGAGATAGCTCCAACTTCGAGCGAGCACCATCGTGTGATCGGTTTGATCAATTTTCGCCATAGAAGCTGTAAAAAAACTTCAATTCTTTCCCTCTATGGTCATCTAAAAATGATTAAAATGCGATTTTGGGAAGATTGTTGTCGAGCCCTCCCAAATATGGAGTTCTGACTGCCCGATAGGGAGCTAAAAAATGGAAAAACTTTTTCCAAACCGTGTTAAGTCTAAAACGACATGTTTCTCGTTTACTTGTGTGATACAATCACAATAAATGTGACAAGTTTGACATGAGTTGTACCATCAACATGGCTGGATAACAATATGCAGACTTTTGTTCTCATTTCGGAAACAAAGGCCACGCTCAGTATTGTAAATGTGTGTTTGCTTTGTAATGGTGCATCCAACTGAAATTATAATACCTATTTCATCACAGCACATTGCGATATCGCACAGGTAAATCAGACACATATGTTTATGGATCCCTGATTTAACATAGTTGAGCTGTTTTGAATGAGGTTTATCTTGGTGTAATGGGGTTTAAGTCCTGCAAAGGTCGTGGTGAATTCTGCTGTAGACACGACTGCATAATGAACTGTATCGTCTGAAACTGAACCATAATGCAGTCATGTCTACAGTAGAATTCATCTCGACCTTTGCAGGACTTAACCCCATTAAAAGCTAGTAAACCAAGATAACACTAATTGAAACAGCTCAACTGATTAAATCGGATCTTCTCTGGCTGTGCACATGTGACTGTTTTCATGTGCGATATCGCAATAAAGTTTGTATTATAGCTTCAGTTGGGTAACCGATTATAAAGGAAACGAAAGGAAACAATGGTATGTGTGCTTTTGTTCACGAAATGAGACAATGGCGTGCTTTTTGTAAACCAGCATTCTTGAAAATGAGCAACATAATGATTGTTGACTTAACACGGTTTGGAAATAATTTCTTCATATTTTTGGTGTTATCTGTCGTTTACATATCCTTCCTAAAACACAAAAGTACGACCCTCTCCAAACACCTAAATTAGCTAAAAATTTAGGACATGTTACAAAACTATATTGTCTAGAATTTTAGAAGAGTACTTTTAATATTGGCCGGTTATTTTTCACACAGCGACGTTAACTAGGCAATGTACTATTACCTATATAACATTAACTAAAACACCAAAGTACGAATATTTCCAAACATCTAAATTAGCTAAAATTTAGGACATGTTAAAAACTATATTTTCTAGAACTTTAGAAGAGTACTTTTAATATTGGCCGGTTATTTTTCACACAGCGACGTTAACTAGTCATATCCCCATACTTTTAACGTAGGGCTATTTGTAGAGGTCACGCGTCAATGGGAAAGAGCACTGTGTATTGTGTATAGGAAAACGGACAGTAACTGCAGTATGCTGTTTGGATGTTTTAACGCCACAACTAAAAATAACTATAAATAACTGGTATGGTTGAGGAATAAACCAGCTATTAGGCCTACATACTTTTTGAATTTTGAAAATTGACCACACCGTTCGTGAAATATAAGATTTTTACGAAACTCCCTCATTTTCAAAACTTTCCAAGGATTCAAATATCAATCGATATGATCTGTGTTCGGAGTGCTTATCACTGGGCATCATCAGCGCAAGAGTAAGAGACAGGCGTCTATTGTCATTGACAGATAATTGACTCCGTGCGGGCTGAAAATCCCGGCCCCCAACTCAACACAAAAGTTGACAACCATAAGAGTTACAAAATCTTTCAAAAGCCCCCTTCATTTTTCATCAAATTTACCCCCCTTTTTCATGCAAAATCGAGGACAAAATTTGGCCAAAAACAACCCCTTTTTTGTGGTTTTCAATGACTAGAATTTCAAACACCCCTTATCAATGACACTAAATATTGACATAAAATTTCTGGATTTTCTCAAGTACCCCTTTTATCCAAATGTCACGGACAGTGCAAATTAAATACCCCCTATTTTGCCAATTTCGAGGTCCTTGCTACTGGTAAAAAAATAACCCCTTTTCCGTGCAATTTGGTAACTCTATGGTTGTCGGGCTGAAAATGAGGTAGTTTCGTAAAATTCTTTTATTTCAAAACGGAGGGGTCAATTGTCAAAATTTTAAAATTATAATTAGCTGATATATTGCTTAACCACATCAGTTATTTAGTTATGTTTGGTTTATGCGTTAAAATACCCCCATTTTTTAATCAGTTCTTTCAGGGACACCCTGTATAAAATTGACCAAACACGGTACAGCAGTTGTCACGTAATAAATTGACATGACATTGCTAGCCGTTTTCATCATCTGCCAGGAATACCCCTTAGAGTTCTACAAAAACACTTACAAATGATTCATGCTGACTAATAATCTTGTTTATCAGCATTAATACTTTGCTAAAGTATTAAAACCTAATATGAAAATTGAACTATCCCAGAAAGTGAGGATAGGAGGGAGGCGGACGCGAAACGAATTATTTTTTTATTTGACCTAATAATAAATAAATAAATAAATAAATAAATAAAAATGCAATATGTAGAAAACATGTAGAGCACAATCTTTTTTCCGCTATCAACATGATCAGTGCAGATTGCGTCCGATTCTGTTCATAACTGAATAACATACAGCTGCTATGTGATAAACTGACACCCCGTCATAAGGCAGCTATTACAGTCATTTTGACAGATATCAGCTGTTTCATAGTCTAGACCCAAAATATATTAACATGAATCAAATCCATAACGTTGTTGTTGTTGTTGTTGTTGATGTTGTTGTTATTTTAGCCCCGGGCCTATACAGCCATGACAGCTGACAAATCTTTGATTAAATTTGAAATTTGTTAAGAGTTTACAGTGAGATTGTCGAAATTTATAATTAATTTCTCGCCCTATATAAATCATCATTTACTTCCCTTAGTTTTTATAGGTTTTATAAGTGTAACGATAGTCACTTGCCTCATCAGAAATTGAATACCATGCAAAACTATAGTAAGGCTTGTAACTTGAGTTTCTATAAATGAAGCACACAACAGTCTAGCATGTTAAGGGCTGGGGTATGAACGTTTGGACAGTATTTATTTTGGGACATTAGAGCACATCAGACATATCGAATTGCATTCTGAATACGAAGAATGTCATTCTGATATCAAATAATTTTGATTTTTTGAAATTCGCAATTTAATACACATTTTATGGCAAATCATTAAAAATTGATATTTTTGATATTTAACAGTACTTGAAGTAAACTTTTAAATCTGATGATTTATACTTAAAGTGTATGTAGGTGGGATGAAAAGCCGACGATCAATTGAAAATTTTGACCTTTCGTATTGAAGATATGGATTTTTTTCCCAAAACACCAAAAAAATTAGGTCTTTTTGGGAAAAAAATCCATATCTTCAATATGAAAGGTCAAAATTTTCAATTGACCGTCGGCTTTTCCTCCCTGCTACATACACTTTAAGAATATGTCATTAGATTTATATAATTTACTTCGAGGACTGATATATATCAAAAATTTGAAAAATATCAAATTTTTATAATTTGTCGTAAAATTTGTATTATATTGTGATTTTCAAAAATGAAAATTATTTGATATCAGAAAGACATGCTTCGTATTCAGAATGCAATTCGATAGGTCTGAGGTGCTCTCATGTCCCACAAAAAATACTGTCGAAACGCAATAAACGCTCATTTTAGATCCCTTAATGTTGTTTACCTTTTCAACTTAAGCCCAATTCATACTTTTTAGTTGACTACGAATATTCGCTGCAACGAGCATTATTCGTTCTTCTATCGGCTTCTATATATCCATAGGCTTATGAACCGGAGAGCCTGTGGGGGCTATGCTAAAAAAATGACCCATACGATCCTATGGGGTCTTTTTTTGGGTGGGGGCAGTGGCGTAGCCAGTGGGGGCCGGTGCCCCCCGCCCGCTCGTCATGGCCGCGTCGGTTCATGTAAGGCCGTCGGTACACGGAAGGCGTTGTTGAAAAAAAATTGGGTTAACAATAGATTATTTTTTACCCAGGGTGACAGAAAAAAAGGGAGAATTGTAAAAAAATGCTGAAAATGAAGAAACATTTTTGTGGTTTTATGTTGGTACCGCCTATTATCCTTTTTTTTCCTCTTCACTTTTCAAACCATGGCAAAAAAATTTGGGTCAACAAATCACAACTTCCGTCGGCAAAATATATTTCCGTCGGTACAAGTTGTGCCCCCTTTTTGAGGGCCACGGTCTTAAAATACTGCTTGGCAGACAACAGATTCGAGTTCAGCATTTACACGAATTAACCAAAATCAGCTGGTTTCCAACTTTAACGCAAACTTGCCGGTATATAGGAACGCGATTTTTCCAAAATAGAACCAGTCTACTATTCATTTTTCTGAATAGAATCCCTACTAATTTATTTTTGATCCCGTATATACCGGTACTTATTCGTATTGACGAGATATACTGTTCATTTTGATTATATTATCGATTTGAACCGACAATATCAAAATGAATAGTTTCCGTTTTATTTTCAAATTGACAAGATCTCCACTTAACTCATTATTTGACATACCCATTTAATTTTGACAAGATCTGTTATATCCACGTTCAAGACAAACTATTCAAACTTCTTTTTTTGTTGTTGTCATTTTTGATAAGAACCTATTCATTTCTGACAAGAAACTATTCATTTTTTTAAATGACAAGGCAATCTTATCAAATTTGATGGGTTTTATGTTATGTTGATGAAAAAATCCGATTCATTTTGAAGAGAAATCTGTTATTTTTGGAAGAGAAATCTATGCCGCCTCCGATCGATAGTCATACTTGTCTATTCATGAGGAGTTAATTTTTAGAGTGTAATACTTGGGGGGTTCCTTCGGGTGTCTACATAACTAAGACCTAAGACCCAAAAACTAAGACCTACAAAACTATGACATGCCACTGCCATCGAGCTACTATTAGTAGCTCGATGGTTATATTACGGTAAATTAATTGAGGGATTATACAGAAAACAAAGCTTATAATCCGGGAATCCCCCAATGAAATTTTCTCACCACTAGTTTAAGGGATCTGGAATGAGCGTTTCGACAGTATTTTAGAGTGTAATACTTGGAGGGTTCCTTCGGGTGTCTACATAACTAAGACCTAAGACCCAAAAACTAAGACCTACAAAACTATGACATGCCACTGCCATCGAGCTACTATTAGTAGCTCGATGGTTATATTACGGTAAATTAATTGAGGGATTATACAGAAAACAAAGCTTATAATCCGGGAATCCCCCAATGAAATTTTCTCACCACTAGTTTAAGGGATCTGGAATGAGCGTTTCGACAGTATTTTTTGTGGGACATGAGAGCACATCAGACATAGGCCTATCGAATTGCATTCTGAATACGAAGAATGTCTTTCTGATATCAAATAATTTTCATTTTGTGAAATTCACGATATAATACAAATTTTATGACAAATTATTAAAATTTGATATTTTTCACATTTTTGATATATAACAGTCCTCGAAGTAAATTTTATAAATCTAATGATATATTCTTAAAGTGTATGTATAGCTGGGAGGAAAAACCGACGATCAATTGAATATTTTGACCTTTCATATTGAAGATATGGATTTTTTCCCAAAAAGACCTAATTTTTTTGGTGTTTTGGGAAAATTCAATACGAAAGGTCAAAATTTTCAATTGATCGTCGGCTTTTCATCCCACCTACATACACTTTAAGTACAAATCATCAGATTTATAAATTATACTTCGAGTACTGTTAAATATCAAAAATATCACTTGGCAGACAACAGATTCGAGTTCAGCATTTACACGAATTAACCAAAATCAGCTGGTTTCCAACTTTAACGCAAACTTGCCAATATAGGAACGCGATTTTTCCAAAATAGAACCAGTCTACTATTCATTTTTCTGAATAGAATCCCTACTAATTTATTTTTGATCCCGTATATACCGGTACTATTCGTATTGACGAGATATACTGTTCATTTTGATTATATTATCGATTTGAACTGACAATATCAAAATGAATAGTTTCCGTTTTATTTTCAAATTGACAAGATCTCCAACTCATTATTTGACATACTCATTTCATTTTGACAAGATCTGTTATATCCACGTTCAAGACAAACTATTCAGACTTCTTCTTTTTTTGTCATTTTTGATAAGAACCTATTCATTTCTGACAAGAAACTATTCATTTTTTTAAATGACAAGGCAATCTTATCAAATTTGATGGGTTTTATGTTATTTTGATGAAAAAATCCGATTCATTTTGAAGAGAAATCTGTTATTTTTGGAAGAGAAATCTATGCCGCCTCCGATCGATAGTCACACTTGTCTATTCATGAGGAGTTAATTTTTAGAGTGTAATACTTGGGGGGTTCCTTCGGGTGTCTACATAACTAAGACCTAAGACCCAAAAACTAAGACCTACAAAACCATGACATGCCACTGCCATCGAGCTACTATTAGTAGCTCGATGGTTATATTACGGTAAATTAATTGTGGGATTATACAGAAAACAAAGCTTATAATCCGGGAATCCCCCAATGAAATTTTCTCACCACTAGTTTAAGGGATCTGGAATGAGCGTTTCGACAGTATTTTTTGTGGGACATGAGAGCACATCAGACATATCGAATTGCATTCTGAATGTCTTTCTGATATCAAATAATTTTCATTTTGTGAAATTCACGATATAATACAAATTTTATGACAAACTATTAAAATTTGATATTTTTCACATTTTGATATATAACAGTCCTCGAAGTAAATTTTATAAATCTAATGATATATTCTTAAAGTGTATGTAGCTGGGAGGAAAAACCGACGATCAATTGAAAATTTTGACCTTTCATATTGAAGATATGGATTTTTTTCCCAAAAAAATTTTTTGTTGGTGTTTTGGGAAAATTCAATACGAAAGGTCAAAATTTTCAATTGATCGTCGGCTTTTCATCCCACCTACATACACTTTAAGTATAAATCATCAGATTTATAAATTATACTTCGAGTACTGTTAAATATCAAAAATATCAATTTTTAATGATTTGCCATAAAATGTGTAGGCCTATTATAGCGAATTTAAAAAAAATCAAAATTATTTGATATCAGAAGGACATTCTTCGTATTCAGAATGCAATTCGATATGTCTGATGTGCTCTAATGTCCCACAATAAATACTGTCCAAACGTTCATACCCCACCCCTTAATTGGGTGATTTCTATTATTTATAAAGACCTGGAGTGTGAATCGGCCCTAATACAGCATTAAACTGTAATAATAAGGGAGTTTTGATTTCTACACAATATTGTTTAGGTCCATTGAGTTAAATAATCACCCATGAACCGAACAAACAAACTATATAAGTCATTACGGTGCATTGGGTGCAATGAATATTCATAAGTTTGTCACGGTTTCATAACTCTCATGGCATTTTGTGACCATAAAAGGCAACAAAATTCTCGTGGACGCGATCCAGGGCTATAAGTCTTCATCATTTTAAACTAATTGTAATAACAATTGATTGTTATTGATAAAAATATATCCTGACCTAGGAACTCCTCCGCTAATACCCAAACCCATGAATAAATTCAGTATACACATTCCATTCGAGTCCTAAATTAAGGAAGAAGCGGACCTACACCTCTAGCTCTGAGAATAATCTACAACCTATCTGGCAGATAATTTCTACTTGGTAAGTCTTGAATTTATATTTTATTCAGAATCTATACTTCACTATGCATTTAATATAGTTGTGTCAACAATTTCCTGTGTTCTGAAATTATATTTTCGTCATGATGTCTTTCAAACTTATACGTGTACACATATTATGCGGAAGTAACATGGTACATATACGAATTGAACTTCCATGGCATATTTAATTAAAATACTGCACTATAATATGTATAATATTAATCATAGTAATTTGATAGTTGTTCAAGTCCCGGGTTCAAGTATCCCTCCATTTGGCTGTAATTCGTATGCTTTAAATACACTATGATCAGTGATTCAATCAGAAAATCTAAAACAAAAATAAAAAAATCAGATAATCAAAAAGAGAATGACACATAAAGTGATATTAAGAACGAAAACAATTTTATAAGCGTATTAATATTCTCATGTTTGGTCAATGTTTGGGGAGTTTGATCGTACGAACACTTTAGCTACACGTACATGGATTTTAACGTAGCTTCATAATACTTATCAACACTGCCTTCTTCTTCCTTTTTGACACTTTTTAATTAATATCCTGCATTTTTAAGCTATTCCTTAACATTTTGTTACGTTTTCACTGGGACTTAAGTAATAATATACAGGGAACATGCAATATGCATATAGTACGTATAATATACCGGTAAAATGTCAATTGACTCAATCATTTTGTCGTAAGTTCTGCGTTATGGTGCACGGGTCATAGAATTAGAAACACATGATTCAGAATTCACATGTCTAAACACATATAGGCCTATTTTTTGAAAGTAATTATCATTAAGCATTATAATTATTATCCATTATTTACGGCAAATATTGTATAGCCTAAATTGATATACACGCCAAAATGCAACAGGTTATACAGACTCGATTTATTTGAGAAAGATAGGCTTGACCTTATATGGCAGGGGCGTGGCACATCGTTGTATTGACTGATATCTGTGACACATGGATAGGCCTAAATGACACAAATATCCAGTATAGGCTACATATTTATTATAAGTTCGATTTTATTTTATCAGTTTCTATTTCTACTTTCTATTTCTGAATATCAAACATGAATCATTTGTTCAACATGTCCAATAAAATAAGTTAAACAATTAAGGCCAATCCATAACTATATATAGACGTATATAGGCCTATAGGGACATCACATTAATCCGAAGGGTCCTTGGTCAGAAAAGGGTTAAAGTCTAGGGCAATTTAGGTTAGGATAAGGGTTAGGGATAAAATTAGAGTTAGAGTTAGCTTTAAGGTTATAGGGTTAGGCAAGGATTAGGGTCAGAGGGTTGTGTTTGTAGGGCTTAGGTTGAAATTTAGGTATAGGGTAGGCCTAAAGAACATGGTTTTGGGGTTCTCACTAATGACGAAGGACCTGAAGCCTACAATATTCCCCACACTATGTCGATTTTGCACATTTAGAATAATATAAATACGTTTGATACTGCGTGTTCATGTCAAGAGAGACTGGTCAATCTGAAGCCCCGGGAAATCACATGCAAATCCCCTTTTAGGAAACGAGATCTCAAAAACGAATGCAGCCCTCAGTTGTTTTTTCATATTAATTAAATGACATTTCTGAAAAGAAAATTCGGTAACAAAGTTCTTTGTATCTGATCCAATTATACACTTACTTGTGAACGTTTCAACAACCACTGTTGCCTTTGTCAACACTTGATGAGGAATGACTGCAGTTACTGACAACCGACGCCTAGAGTTGAGGAAAACCAACTGGCAACCCAAAAAATCACGCTGGAAATCCCTCTAGCGTCGGTTGTCAGTAACTGCAGTCATTCCTCATCAAGTGTTGACAAAGGCAACAGTGGTTGTTGAAACGTTCACAAGTAAGTGTATAATTGATCAGATACAAAGAACTTTGTTACCGAGTTTACTCTACCGATCCTGATGAATTTGTTCAATCATGAAAAGAAAATGTTTTAAAGGACTGGTATTTCCCCTATTTATCAGCCATTTTCAAACGACTTCAGTTTTGTTTTGTGTTTTTTATCCTGGTCGGCTCTCTGAAAGTCCCTTAAATTTGGATCCGGAAGTTAATCATAATGGGCAATTCCAGTTGAAAATCCATACACCCCCTATGGAAGACATGCCCTTAATCTCCCACACAGGGAGTGTTAATTTCAAATGGGACTATACCTGAATGGGCGACTCCATTTTGAAATAACACTCCCTGTGTGGAAGTTTAAGGTTATGTCTTATGGGGGGAGTGAGGGTTTCAGTTTTGAATACCGCCAATGAGGAAGTACCGTAATATATGCATTCAAAATTCCACTTGAAGACGGAGGCGTTTAACTTAGGGTAGACTATAGGTATTGTAGGTCGAAGCAACCAAAAAAAAATAGATTTTCATTATCTAAATAAATATATTATTGAAAAATAACACTTTGATGTTTTGCAAAAGTTCATTCTACAAATCATATACTTTGAAAACTTGCTTGATTTATTGTTGTTAATGAGTTATCATGGTTATGTACGTTTTACAAAAGTGTTGTTGTTTCAGCCTTCTTTCAAGTTCTTTGCAACATAACTCAAGAACCACAGGACCTACAAAAGTATAATTATATATCTGTGATATTTGAATTCTTCTACACGCTCGCTATGGAATGATCAATGAAATTTTTGTCAAAGCTCACTACCATTCGCAAGATGTTGTAAACTACCGGTACCAAATGGCAACAGTTTTAAAATAGTTGCTAACCTTAATTATAAAATTTCATTTCATTATTTTCACAGTTCAAGAACAACACATAATCAAACAAAATGTGTGAGGACGAGGTTTCAGCTTTGGTAGTAGATAATGGATCCGGTATGTGCAAAGCCGGTTTCGCTGGAGACGACGCTCCAAGAGCTGTGTTCCCATCCATCGTCGGAAGACCACGTCATCAAGGTGTGATGGTTGGTATGGGCCAGAAAGACAGCTACGTCGGTGATGAGGCTCAGAGCAAGAGAGGTATCCTCACCCTGAAATACCCCATCGAACACGGTATCGTCACTAACTGGGACGATATGGAGAAGATCTGGCATCACACTTTCTACAACGAGTTGCGTGTAGCCCCAGAAGAACATCCCGTACTGCTCACTGAAGCCCCGCTTAACCCCAAAGCCAACAGAGAAAAGATGACACAGGTGAGTTGTACTTGGAAAATTCAAAACAAGGTGTTTTTTCTTTTAGAATTTGACAATCTGAATTAAAACATAATAATATGCATTTCTAATAAACCCCTTTCTTCACATTTTTAAAATTTTGTTTTTATGAAATGTTATGGTCGTAATATATAATTATCCCAAACGTCTCTCATATTTTTAAAAGTGTTATTTTGCAAAAGCTGTATATTTTGGGTGTAATCGAGCGACTGACCCTTCCTCCTGGTTTTATGAGAAGCAAACAATAATGGCCCCCAGGGGCGTAGCCAGCTTTCTTGGTCAGGAGGGGCAAAATGAAATTTTTGGGGCACAGGCGAAAAAAATGCAGTTGCATCATACGGTTTTGTTTTTAGAGTGGCTTTATTGGGACGATATGCTTCTGTAGCACGCAAAATGTGTGTATTTTACATTATTTTCGCCCAAGATCAGGGTGAAAGGGGCTTTATTGTGACAATGTGCACTCGCAGCGCGCAAAAACTTTATATTCTACACTATTTTGGCCCATGATCGGGGTGAATTTTGGTGGAAAAGGCGCTCCTATCCCTTTTCTTTTCCTTTGCCCTCCAGATTTTCTTTCATTTTTGTCAGAGGGGCACTTTTTTCTTTCATTTTTTGTCAGGGGGGCACGCTGCCCCCACTGGCTACGCTACTGGGTGAGTCCCCCCAATCCAGGCGAATTTTATGCGACCTGCGTGACTGCCGGGGGGTTCTTCGAAACATATTACGGGGATGTTCCACAGAGAATTTCGGATGCTGACTTTCTCTATACCGGTACCTACTTTGTGCTGTTTTTGCCACCCATCAGTATACTAATTTTTCACAACTTGCCCAAATGCGCCTAATTGTGCGCATTGGTCTCCACTGAAAACCCACCCATTGATATACCAAAATTGCTGAAAATGTACCCCAAAACCGTGGCACATCCCCGTATACCTTCAATCAGGGAGAACCCCCTCCGGGGCGTGACTCTAAGGAAACCAGGCCCTGAAGGAAACCTATGATTGTATTGTGCTGGGAAGCTGTGTTACGTTGCGACTATGATTATTGCAACTTTTTTTTAATGTCACACAATTTCTAGTCTATAGAAATTAAATGGACTCTATGGATATACATGAATGACCCTGATAACAGAATTTTTCTGAATTTCACCGCAATTCATTAACAAAAGATATGTCAATTGTTGACAAGGAATTATTTTTATGTAAAACAGTATTTTTTCAAAGGTTTCCATGGATACTGGGTTGAGTGGGTTCATCAGGAATAACACGAACAATTTCCTTTGTATTTTGTAAATGATCCGTGTATGAATTCTGTAGTTAAGAATTTCATTATATACCGGTACATGGATGATTAAAACTTTTTTTTAAAATCTTTTCAAGGCTGTCAGGTTGCCATCTTTATTACAACAATACAAGTACATTTAAAATAGACAACCTTTTTCCTTTTTTTTTATATAGAAACATAATTAAGAAAAATTAAAGAAAAAATTATCAGAAAGGAAAGATCACCAAAAAAAACACAAAAAAGAAGAAGAAAAAAAAGAGATAGATTGAACATCGCACCATGTATAAAATCAAACAAACAAATATTGATTAAAACTTAGTTAAAGGCCTATTCAGCGATTTGTGCATACAATATTTTGTATTTTGTACGCATTCATGCAAAAAATTAACAGTTAATGATAGGAATCAATATTCATTGAAAAAAAGATTCAAATGGAAATTTTGAATATATATGCCTAATTCATGTTATTAATTATTATACTTCGTTCTTCTGAAACAGATTATGTTCGAGACCTTCAACACACCAGCTATGTATGTAGCCATCCAGGCTGTGCTGTCTCTCTACGCCTCTGGTCGTACCACTGGTATTGTCTTTGACTCCGGTGATGGTGTCTCCCACACTGTACCCATCTATGAAGGCTACGCTCTTCCTCATGCTATCCTTCGTCTAGATCTTGCAGGTCGTGATCTCACAGATTACCTCATGAAGATCTTGACAGAGAGAGGATACTCATTCACAACAACAGGTGAGATATACCTACTGAAATAGGCTAGTCCAGTTAAAATCTACAACCCTCTATGGAAGACATGACATTAATCTTCCACACAGGGAGTGTGAATTCCAAATGGGGTTACCTGAATGGGTGACTCCATTTGAAATCTATATACCCTGTCTGGAAGATTAAGGTCATGTCGTCTATTATGGGGTGTGTGGATTTTAGCCCTATCGAAATGATCACTTTCATCGGAACAATTTCGTCAAATTTAAATTTTCCAAGCACCATTCTTACTGAATTCCCAGGCTTGAATCTCAGGAACAAAAAACAAACAAACAACAACAACCAAACAGAATTAGCCTATTTCATTAATTTCATGTTTTAAATATTTCTTTCGTGAAAACATTATCAACATAGAAACTTGGAATGTATGCCTTTTGTCAATATTCAGCCGAGGAGGGCTGGTGTGGGACAGTAATAATGCGTTCCAGTTCCTACCAAACTAGATGTAAATGTCAAACAAACCAGTTTGAGCAATTTCTAACATATCTAACAACTTGCCAACTTGTTCTTCATTTTACTTTTTCAGCTGAGAGGGAAATTGTCCGTGACATCAAGGAGAAGCTCTGCTATGTTGCCCTCGACTTCGAACAGGAGATGGAAACAGCCGCATCTAGCTCATCATTAGAGAAGAGCTACGAGCTTCCTGATGGTCAGGTCATCACCATTGGCAACGAAAGATTCCGTTGTCCAGAGGCCCTTTTCCAGCCAGCTTTCTTAGGTATGGAAGCAGCCGGTATCCACGAAACCTGCTACAACAGCATCATGAAATGCGATGTTGATATCCGTAAAGACTTGTATGCTAACACCGTCTTGTCTGGTGGCTCAACTATGTTCCCCGGTATCGCCGACAGAATGCAGAAAGAAATGACCGCTCTAGCTCCACCAACAATGAAGATCAAGATCGTTGCACCACCAGAGCGTAAATACTCTGTATGGATCGGTGGATCTATCTTAGCTTCTCTTTCTACCTTCCAACAGATGTGGATCAGCAAGCAAGAGTATGATGAGTCTGGCCCAAGCATTGTCCATCGCAAGTGCTTCTAAAAAGGGACTTTCCTTAAAGACTACAATTTGCAAAAATCCTTGCAGGAATGTCGTCGGCAATGAAATGCAAAGTCAATTCCGACGTTCGTGCATTCTACCGACGACATGTCATTGTAGCAAGGATTTTAAAATGACGTCGTAAGACAACCAAACTTCATTAAATTCCATTAAAAAACATTACACATTAATTTGACAAATATTACGTATGCCGACGTTTAAACCCAAGGCGAAATATCCATATAATTTACAATGAAATTTGTCTCAAGCTAAAACGTGAAGAACTATTTTTATGATTTGCTTATTTTTTTGTTTAAAGGTTATAACCTATAATTATACCCAGCAAACACAAAACGTTTTCGACATTATTCGCAAAGAGGTTAGAAAATGTTGCCATCCATGAATGTTATATCGCGATGACACAATGTTTAGATTTGTTGAAATCTGTGAATGTCCCTTTAAATGTTGGGTTATATAAAGTTTATAAAACGATTTCATATAAACATTCAAAAACATTTTTGTGAAACTTTTCAGTAGTATACATATCTATGCTTGTTACAAAAATGCACTGGCGTGACAAATCTGAATATTTTGATTATTGTACATGTGCATTGTTCTGATTCAGCAAATCGCTGAATTAGCCTTATAAAAATCGGTATTATCATGGGTAATCAGTGGTAATGAATCATTATGTGTGTTGTAAATTTGGCTATTCCAGTTGGTTTACCCAAGCAATGTAAGACACGGTCTTAATCTTCCACACAGTGAGTGTGAATTTCAAATGGAGTTGGTTACCTAATGGGTGGCGACCATTTGAGATCTACACCCACTGTGTGGGAGACTAATGACTAAGGTCATGGTGGGCGATTCCAAGTGGAATAGCACAGTTATTGTTTTGTCGAACATTTCACTGAACTAAAAATTGTAAAGACATTATTTGAAAAATAAAATATTTTTTATATGTTATAAGATATTTCTGTCACACGTGTCGATTTAAATCCTGTGTCTTTTTTAGAGGCTGTGCAATAGTCAGGGCCGGATTTACCATTGGGCCAGATGGATCCGCGCCCAGGGCCCCCAAAATTCCCCCAAAATCTGGGGCCCCCAAAATTGCTCTGTGCATGTTCCTTTTTAGCCCGTAAACACCAAGTTTTGGACCAAAATATGGTAAAGTTATAAAATTTCGCGGGCATCGCGCGCACTGACCCTTTACATACCAAATTCACATTCATTTGGGATGATACATTTGTCTGAAATGGACAATTTTTCGCGCTTCGCGCGGAAATGTTATTGTAAAATCGGAACAAAATATGCTCCTCCACCTCTTAATTGTAAAGCTTCTGCCGCTTCTGTCGACCTTATAATATACCCCGTGTAGTGTATACACTATGAGCTTGGGGCCCTCCAAATTTTGGCCTGGCCCAGGGCCCCCAGTAAAATCCGGCCCTGGCAATAGTTAAGAGCCTTGTGGGAGGGTAAACTGGGGGTGGGGGCAAGAAGTTTGGCCAGCCGAAGGGGGTGTGGGCAAGAAATGTAACCTAAATTAACTGGAAACTTAATTCTATTAAAAAACCACCCATTCAGTTGCATACCCAGCAAACACAAAAACGTTTTAAAAACGTTTTATATAAGTTATATTTTGGCTTTTGGTTTAGGTAAAAACGTTTTAATAACATTAAAATGTCGGGTTATATAAAGGTCATGATAACGTTTTAAAACGTTTTGTATGAAAACACACTACAACAATATTTTTAAATGTTTTCAAAAAATGTTATTGTAAACTATTTTTGCAAACATTTTTGCCAAATATTGTGTCAATACTTAAATAACATAATGTTAAAATGTTTGAACCCAGCAAACACAGAAATGTTCTTAAAATGTCTTTTTCAAAACCTCTTAATAACATTTAAATGTCGGGTTATATAAAGGTCATGAAAACGTTTTTAAAACGTTATTGAAAATATTTTGGGCAAACATTTTTCGCAAAATATTTTTTCAATCCCAAAATAACATTCTGTTTAGAATGTTTTGTATCAAGTTTTCAAGAATGTTTTTGGAATGTTATTAAAACGTTTTTATACCCTTTATATAACCCGACATTTAAACGTTTTCTGTAAAACATTTTTGTTTGCTGAACAGTAGATTATCAAAAAATGTTTTTTAAGGTTATGAAAACGTTTTATACTCTTAATATACCCTTATATAACCCGACATTTAAACGTTTTTGACAACCTTTTATAACCTTTTGCGAATGATGTCGAAAACGTTTTGTGTTTGCTGGGTAGCTGTTTCTTTATAACTTTTACCACAAAGGAGAACTATTATCCCAAACAAAGACAAATAATGTCAAAATTAAAACAAGCAACCCTACTCTTATAGCTCTGATTTTAGACCTCATCTGTTGAAATTGGTTGAGAACTAAAGTTTACGGTGATCTATAACCTAAAGCAAAGCCTAAAGAAAGGAACGAAATCAAAAGTTACACTTTCATGTAATCATTAATCAATGTTCGAGAACGCATTGTTGTGTAGGCAATCAAGCTCATGCAAATAATGGAGCAAACTGCAACTTTTGCATTGGCATCTTTCTTGGGATTTTGTATCCTTTATTTCTTGAACGATTTCAACAAATGAGTCTTTAAAAATCCGAGCTAAAGATGTGGCTATTAGCTGCTGGTTCCAATTATCATGATTATGACATATCAGTCTTTGTTTATGATATACAGGATGAAAATAACTGGTAGCGTAATTCTTTTGCGTACTGTATTATCTATAATAGACCATACATTTGGCACGGGGGCGGGGGCGGTAAAGATTTTTGGGCAGGCCAAAGGGGGGGGGGGGGGGGGAAGCATTTTTGGCACACCATTTTGAAATTTTATCCCTCCGTGTGCTCATGATTATTGCACAGCCCTTACTCTACAAAATAGTACAAGATTTATTAATAGAGCTATTCCAGTTGAAATCCAAACAACCCTCTTTCATTGAAAAGTTACTCCTATATTAGGGCATGTGCAATATTTATGTGTACCCCGGGGTTGTGAATTCTCAAAATGGTCTGCCAAAAATCGCCTAGCCCCCTTGGCCGTGTCAAAAAATCCCCACGTTTTGACCTGCCAAAAAACCTTGCCCTTCACATTTTTTGACGTGCCAAAAAATCTTTACCCTCCCTCCCACATGGAAGATTTTGGGTAACCCAAATTTTAACCTTAAATTTGTCTTTTTCGCAAAATTCCAAGACTGGTCTGGAAGGGGTCCATAAACCGCACGGGCTAAACATTAATAATATGTCTGGAGATAGTGTAAAATAATTGTTTGACAGTAAATGTGCTTTCCATGAGTTTACATTATGGTGCTCATAATGTAGTGCATTTGCCTAAAGTTGGCGGATTTAAAGAGGCTAAATGTGAGCTTCGTGGGGTGACACAATTTCTGACTTTATCAACATTGTTCTGTTATTATCAAATTTATTGGAGTTTGAGGTGATATTTCCTAAACTTCGTTAGCAATTGGCATTCGTTAGAGCTGAAATGCACATGCAATGTACCATTGTTTTTAATGAGAGGAGTTTAAAATATGGCTCTTCAAAATAGTACGTACTCGGAAAGTTTGAATCTCGGGGGGGGGGGGGAACTTCAAAATGAAATAGATATAGATGTAGGGCTCACACTTTCACAGTAAGGGGCATTCGATGAGAGCCAAATGTAAAAAATATGGGGGTCATTGGGTGAGAGTATGATGAGAGCAAAATGTAAAAAATATCGGGTGAGAACATGACCTTTTTTTAATGGAACCTTTGGGTAAGAGCCGAAACAGCGCCACAAAACCTCGAACATTGAATTTCTAGTTCTAAATGGCTTCAAATTTCTTTGTTTTTTTCAAAATAAGTAACAAATCAGTGATTAATGAAAGTTGCTGTTCATATTGAAAAATAAGGGTCTTTGGGTGACAAATCAAATGCAAATAGGTGAGAGAGCATGCATGTGTTCGTAAATAAATAAGGGGCATATCAATTTGTAAGCGTTCTTTAGCAAAGTCATACATAGTTCATTGTATTTACAACCGTATGACAAAATAGGCGAAAATAGTAACTTTTTGCACAAGATTTGCAATTTAAAGAGAATTGGCCATTGCTCATTCTAATGACGCTAGTATATGGACAATATAAGTGTGCCCTTTCATTTAATGACATAAAATTTGAGAAATATTATAAGGAACACTTTTGTGCTTGGATAGGTAGTTTTCAACAGATTTACCACATTCGCCTTGCATAACATTGAATTGCGCTATCTGTTGACCTAATGACGAAAAGTGTTTTTAGGGGGAAGTGTTAGCTTACGTTTGATATATAAAAAAATTCTGATTGGATGAAGGGAAAACTTAAGGTTTCGACAAAAAACAATCACAGAGGCCCATTTTCTAGTTAGAAGCTCCACAGCTTTTACGATGCTATACACTCAACCGTGTAGTGTAATCAAAGACTGTGTGGAGACAATTCACTGCTTTGCATGGAAGCTCTTGGACGAAAATGCGTGCTCAGGTGTATCGAGGTGGAAACTGTGCATAGATGGTTGAAGAGAATTGTTTTTGTATAGAAACCTTTCCATATGTCTTTGGGTGACAGCGACGCTGAAAAAGAAGGTCTTAACAGCCCTACATCACCTCCAAAGTGGGAGTGCCCCCGGGGTCAAAACAACTACTGATTCCTAGTTGTCCAATGAACTCACGCTGTTCCTTTGTGTACAGTGTGTAAGTTTATTTTGGCCCAAGTAGGCATTCAAACTTTTTGAGTACCTACCACCCTTAAGAGCCATATATTCAAAAGCTCCTCCCACATTCATAACTGGAACATTACAAGTGCCTTTCAGTTCTGACGAACACTTATTGGTATTTATTTAGGTTCAGTATATTATATCCCCTCAAACTTCAATAATCCCCTACACACACACACACACAACTCAAATTCAGTCCCCTTAAGGCGTGGGGTATGGGTACAAGTATCTGGAGAGGGGAAGCAACGAGTTACCCCAAATCACAGCGACTGGGCTGCCGAGTGCCAATTTTTGGTGATATTTCAAAAAGGCGACATGCCAAAGACAACTCCTTGGGCACATAGTTTGTTATTTTTATTGCAGTTCTTTTCCACATACCTACGTTACCATTCGCTTTGGTGATTTATTAATTTTATATATTTTGTGACTGCAATTTGGCGTTTTCAATGCGTTTTAAGCTGATCATGAAATTAACGCGAATATCTAGTCACGCTCCTGTCAGAATTTTTACCTGATCGTCGGCTTTTGCAGGTAACAGAATGCAGATTGGCTCACGATAGATGTCGTATTCCCCTATGTGGGCCTATTGATAATAAAATTACTTTGAATTCCTTGTAACAAGATGATAACTTACCTATGTATACAGGGTTCGTCTCTGTGTCTGGAAAAGCTGTATAGCCTTTAGCGCCGTATCAATATCTCAAAAAAGGGCACAACTGGCGAGAGTGTCTTCATATTATCGGCATGAAAGCTTGCGTCAGCGCATACTCTACTAATATGGATACGTTGGTTTCCCATTATCAAACATGAGCTGTGATTGGCGCTGCTTGAGATATCTATTTGTATAATTCCAGAACCTCTATGACTGACCTTTTTACAAACTCTTAATCTGTTATCATGGTTATAAAGCATACATATAAAAGACTGATTGGTTTAGCAGCTGGTCAGTACATAATCCGTCAGGGCACACAGCAGTTTGACTATGTAGTGGAATGCCCATTATTGATTAGGCGCGGATATTAAAAGCACAGCTCCTTGTTGAAAAATATAAATAACAGAATGTTTGAAATTTAGTAAATAAAATACTAACTGCATTCTGCATTACGTATTTATTTATTTATTTATTTATTTACGGGTCCTATGCCTATTTATTTATTTATTTATTTATTTATTTATTTATTTATTTATTTATTTATTTATTTATTTATTTATTTATTTATTCATTTACTGACTTTATTTATTTGGTAGATTAGTAAGTAATTAGTAATATTCCATGATTCATCGGCTTATTATTAATTGTTGATAACTTGAAAACTGAAAACTTGATTGATTGGTCGATTGATAGCCATTTCACATATTCCAAGTGTATGTGGAACATCCAGATTTGAATAACATCATACATTAGATAAATATCAGTATAGATTTATTCTATTCAGCAACATCAAGGACTACTATCAAACTTCTCACAGCAAATAGGTAGTTGGCTTAGTGGTAATGCATTGAGTTTCAGAATCGCGAGGTCCTGGGTTCGATTCCTACCTCTGCCGACTTTTTTTCAAGGCTGGGAAAAATATCAATTTCCGAACTGCTAACTTATTTGGCGCGCGATCTGAGCTATTCCTTTTGTGATGGCTATGTCTCTTGCAGGCACACTCCCTCTGGAATCCAAACCAGGTTCCTGCCCATTACACATCCCTTAAATCCGCAATTTTAGGCTTATTCACTACATTATGAGCACCATAATGTAAACTCATGGAAAGCACATTTTCTATCACAAATTACTTGAGAACATCTCCTGCCACACCCAATAAATATTTCACCCGTGCAGTTCATGTAAATCCTTTTCAGATTAGTCTTGGCACTTCGTGAAGAAATATTCCATATTTCTGTAATTCTGTAGTCACCAAGATTTCGCGCACACTTAGAAGGATTGATAACAGATTCACCGACAGTCAAAGAAGGTGATGAACAGGCTACTCTCGAGAACCGTGATGTTAGGTGGACAAGCTCAGTCTTGGAATCATTTAGAACAAGCTTGTTTTCAACAGCCCAGGACTTCACATCAGCGATACAACCCCGGGGGGTACTCAAGTTTGGTTTTGGTAGGGACGTGCCGCTGAGAATTTGAAAGTGGACCCATAAATATACCAATTTTTCAAGAAATTTGGACCCATTGATATACCAAAAGCCAAAATTTTCGGCCGAATTTAACCCAAATTGTCCTAGTTTTTACAAATTTTCCCAAAATTTTGGGAAAATTTTGAAAATTTTGGCTAAATTAACGAAAAATTGGGCTATTTTCCGAAAAAATTGAGAAAATTTTTAAAAAAGGACCCATTCATATACCAAAAAAGGCTTTGAAAAAGGGGTCATTGATATACCAAGAGGCTGAAAATGCTACCCATATTTGCGGCACGTCCCCGTATGGTCATTTGTACTGAGAACCCCCCCCCCCCCCGGGGATACAACCTTCCATTACCTTGACAGCTTGCTCGATCGGCAGGGTTAAAACAAAGATACAACTGCGTATCATCAGCATAGACCATCGTGCGCACACCATGAGAAATGATGAGGTCTTGAAGAGGTGCGCTATACAATGTGAACAATAATGGTCCGGCGACAGAACCTTCACCTACACCCCTGATGAGAGAAGATTTGTCTGAAGTTGCATCTTTGATAACAACAGATTGCGACCTATTTTCTAAGTAAGATGTTATCCACGACAATGTGGTACCGGCTATGCCATATCTGCTAACCAACCTCCGAAACAAGAGCTGGTGGTCAATAGTATCGAAGGCCGATGAGAAACCGAGTAGTATACAAGCAGCGCTTCGTGTCCTTTGTCTAGTGCACAAAGAATGTCATTTTGGACATATAGCAACGCAAAGAGGGGGTCTTTCCGTGAGACTGGGGAAAATCTGACCAAAAAAGGGGGTCATTCAGTGAGACTGGGAAAATTTTGGGTCAAGATAAAAAGTTGATACGAAATTTTCAAATATTTATCAAATCATTTATTGAGAGATTATCAGAAATTTTTGAAAAAGGGGTCATTGGGTGAGAGGGAGTTCAGTAAAACAAAAAAGGGGGTAATTGGGTGAGAGGTAGTTGAAAATGAGGGTCAATGTGGCCGCATATCTCACCCATTTTTAGTGAGTGCCCCAAGCCAGTAGACTAATGAGAAAGATGGATATAACCGACTTATGTACTCCTGATTGCAACATTGAAATTTATCTATTATTTTACGTGTTTGTCAAGTTTTCTGACTCAATATCCGACTTTCGTTGTAGGATCTTTTTTATCATTTTGTACTTGATATGAAAAATCCAATGACATTTGTATGCATGCATGATAACCTAACTTAAAAAGGGTCGTGGCATAATAGGTTTATGGTTATCCAGAATAATAATAACCATCGACACGGTTATGGCTAAGTTTTCAGACATCAATAAGGTACACAATAGAAAATAGTATGTACGTGTGCATATGTATATAATTTATGTACAGTAGAAATCTGTGAGCACCATTCAGCTATTCCACACGGTAATTTCGCAGCAAACACTATGGCCCACAATGGCCTCATCCCAATGGCATAGTTCAATAACCTCAATTAAATAATCATAGTGCAAATTTGACCTCAAGTTGCAGAGTATGAGTTTTAGTACCCAAATTTTCAAAGGTCATTCAATAAATGTGCAAATGTACCGGGTTAAAGAACTGTGCCCTTATAGATGAGCATGTTATGGATCCTAATGATATGAGAAGCTCTTTCGGTTTTTAGTGGAGTGTACATGTAACTGTGATTTGCTAATTTGGATCAAGATGAAGCAGTACAGAGGTCTTTCTCTTAACTTGGCGAAAATAATTATCACATTACAGACTGGTTTGATTATGACTGCACTATTCGTGATCATAAGTGAACATTTTCATCAATATCGAAGGATACTGTTACCTTATGGAAATAATCATGGTCCAAAAAATAACCTTAGACGTCACGGGTATTCAGGATTGATTGTGCCCGATATAGAAGCTTATGGTCCAGCAGTGGATGAAGTTCGCGATATGTTTGGACTGAGTAAATACTTCTCAAATTTGAATTCATGGAGGCAAGCAGCATCTCGTGATCGACTGCTTAAGATTGTTAAAACTGGAAGAGTCTCCGGAATCGAAAGTATTAAGACTGCTTTGAAGAACAAACCATTTATAATCCTCAACGGTGGAAAATATATCCCAAAAGGATTCATTATGCCAGCACAAAAATCTCAATTTTTGAAGGAGGTGGAGAAATTGCCAAAGAACAGTACGCACTGGATTCAGAAGAACGTCTGTAATGGTGGGAATGTAGTAAGGCAAATTCATGATATGGACCTTGAATCTGACAGTATTGTTCAGCGTTACATATCCAATCCGTTCCTAATAGAAGATAGGAAGGTTGGTATAGCAGTGCATGTACTATTTACCTCAATTCACCCATTAAGAGGTTACATACTTGATTCAGAAGTCAATATACAAATTTGTGCTGAAACATATTATCCACAAAACTTTGACAACCGCAAAACGTATGATACCGATTTCTCGGTGACGATGGGCGCTACAACAGGTCGTGATCATCACTTACATATCAAATTGCCTTTTGAAGTGTCAGCATTAAACAAGACATTGAAAATTTGCTATTCGAATAAGAAAGCATTGGAGACGCATATAAAATCAACAGGTGACGATTTTAATTTTGTTAATTACCAATTGCATGACGCAATTACAGATGTCATTGACAGGAGTCTTTATCAATTTAACAGCGCAAAGAAATCTATAGTATCTACACCATTTCATTCTAGCAAAAAAGACAAAATAACGTCTATGGAACTTACAAGATGGGATTTCGTTCTTGATGAGCAACTGAATTTATTTCTTATAGAGGTAGAGTCAGACGCGAGTTTCATTGACCGACGGCCACCCAAGCTGAAACATGATTTTTCTACCAACTCTATAATATATATCATATTGTTGGAATGACTCTTGAAAATAGGAGTCCATACATCATTCGAGGCGCTGATGTCCAAATACAGGACCAAGTATGCTACACACCAACTTGTACTTCTTGCCAATCACAAAAGTGCCGCCTTTGTATGCAATGCCTGGACGTTAAGCAGGTGGAGACTTTGAAGATGGCATATTTTGAGCATATTTTCAGAGGAAGCTTAAGGAGAGTGTATCCTACAATGCAAAATAAAGTATCACCGTTTTCCGATGAGACTGATATGTTAATGGCCGACTGGTACAATGCGAAATGTCAGCAGCACTCTGATTGGTGTACATACCTACATAACAATAATAATTTATAAAAATAACAAACAATAAATAAGCACGGAAATAAACAAAGGAACAAATAATTTAAAATAATTAAAAACTTGTTATATCGAAACCATGCACTTGTCAACATGGTCAAGCTCGTTCAGAAAGCAGGCACAATCAAAAATGGCAATTAAAGAACTCCCAGGTACCACGACTCCGGGTATATCTGGTTGCCTATCCCTTTTTGTGGCAGTGACGTCAATGCGCACTCAGACAAACAATTACCTAGACCTATGACTTTGGTTCGCGTAGTGAAGCCGATACTGCTTAGCAACGACTTTGACGGGACGCATACCCGGACGCAAGCAAGTAGACATGTTCGCGTCTACGGAACATTATTGCATTTAACGCGAGCGATAATGGCGCAACAATCACGCAAACGAGCGCGTTTTCTCTCCAGACATGAACGCTTATTTCTCCGCGTCCGACCACCCGACCAAAATCACCTTGGATACGTGGCTTCACCCATAGACATACCACCTAGACCTATTACTGCCCATCCTTTACCACAGCGGGAGGTGAAGCCCCGTATCCAAGGTGATATTGACGGATTGACGGGGTTACTAGGCGCGGAGAAATATCGCATACATGTTCGACGCGCTCGTTTGCGTGATTACTGCGCCGTTATCACCGCGTCAAATGCAACATGTTCCATAAACGCGAACATGTCTGCTTGTTTGCGTCCGGGTATGCGTCCTTGTCAAATTCGTTGCTAAGCAGTGTCGGCTTCACTACGCGAGTCAAAGTCATAGGTCTAGGTTCTCGTTTGTCTGGGGCTTCACCTCCCGCTGTGGTAAGGGATGGGCAGTAATAGGTCTAGGTGGTATGTCTATGAATGCGCATTTCATTGCAAGCAGTCGCAAATCGCTAGCGATCGCTCAAGCGCTGGCGTATACATACGCACGCGCTTAAATACGCCGCATAGATGCGCTAGCGGCGAGCGAAACAGCTACAAAACGCGTTAACGTCATTGCCACATCAGGGTGAAAAAATGGTATAGTGACATGATAGACAAAATTGAAAAGACTAGTTTGCATCTGACGTCAGATCAAAGGCAGCGTAATTGGTCACTACCCAGCAAACACAAAAACGTTTTAAGAACGTTTTAAATAAGTTATATTTTGGCTTAGGTAAAAACGTTTTAATAACATTAAAATGTCGGGTTATATAAAGGTCATGATAACGTTTTAAAACGTTTTGTATGAAAACACACTACAACAATATTTTTAAATGTTTTCAAAAATGTTATTGTAAACTATTTTTGCAAAAATTTTTGCCAAATATTGTGTTAATACTTAGATAACATTATGTTAAAATGTTTGAACCCAGCAAACACACAAATGTTCTTAAAATGTTTTTTTCAAAACCTTTTAATAACATTTAAATGTCGGGTTATATAAAGGTCATGAAAACGTTTTTAAAACGTTATTGAAAATATTTTGGGCAAACATTTTTCGCAAAATATTGTTTCAACCCCAAAATAACATTTTGTTTGGAATGTTTTGTATCAAGCTTTCAAGAATGTTTTTGGAATGTTATTAAAACGTTTTTATACCCTTTATATAACCCGACATTTAAACGTTTTCTGTAAAACATTTTTGTTTGCTGAGCAGTAGATTATCAAAAATGTTTTTTAAGGTTATGAAAACGTTTCATACTCTTAATATACCCTTTATATAACCCGACATTTAAACGTTTTCTGACAACCTTTTATAACCTTTTGCGAATGATGTCGAAAACGTTTTGTGTTTGCTGGGTAAACTGCGTTGACAGGGCGTCATACGCCAATCTTTTTAATTCAGCAATAGGAAAATCCGATTACGAAGTTAACAGCGAAATATTACAAATCTGTAACCCAATGACCCCTTCTTTAGGGAGATTTTGACCTTTGTTTTATTATTGTTTTTTCATTAAAATGTATCAACGTTTAAAAGTTACAAATAAAAACTATTCAAATATTCAGTGGATATCGGCGGTACTATTGTAGTCACACATCAAGTTTGGCGTTATCCATAGTTTGATGACGTTAGAAGCCACCCTCTGATTGGAACTTATCGTTTAGTGCTAGCGCCCTCGTCCTTCCATGATAGGAAATGTCAAATACAACCAACTTGAAATGTTGGATACAACTTATTGAGGGCGCTAAATTGCTGCTCAAAAGACCGCAATTTGTTAAAACTGGAAGAGTCTCGGGAATCAGAAGTATATAGCTAAGTATCAAGACTGCTTTGAACAATAAACCATTTATAATCAAGTTCAAGTTCAGTGTAATTTATTTTTCCATCAAGTCATACAAAATAATAATAGTAGGCATAAAATGGAGGGATGGTCAAAAGAGAGCACAGCTCGAAAATATTTGGCCACAAACAATGAAAAATTGTACTGAGTGCAAAGGGACGATGAGCTACGAAGGACAAGTCACACGAGACAAAGAAACAGACATGGTGAAACGAGAAGACAGGACAAGTGAGACAGACGACCTACGTATGTTGGCATAGACAAATGAAATATGAATCAAAACTAATACACATTGAAAAGTATAGTATAATAATTATTTCAATAAACTTTTATACAACCAGAGATTACTGATTTGATAAACCAATGCATCTTATAAACTGACTTAAACTGCTTGATTGATGTTAAATTACGATTAGAAATATCAATGTCGTTCCATATATGGGACCCTGTCTTCTGATTGTATTTCGTGCAAGATTTGTAACAAAATCAGAAGACCTGATCCCATAATCGTGGATAGCATTAACGAAGATAAAATAATCAGATCAATTTTGTGGAGTAATTATTATGATACTTGTACATAAATCCTCAATGGTGGCAAATATTATCCCAAAAGGATTCCTCATGCTACCTCAAAAATCTCAACCTTTGAAGGAGGTGGAGAAATTACCAAAGAACAGTACGCACTGGATTCATACATACATGTGGCTCGTCGTAGGAGAAGAAAGCTTGAGAAGAAATGGCGGAAAACCAAGTCTGAGGTTTACCACCAACAGTATATTGAACAGAATAAACTGGTTAATTCCAAGATCAATGAGTCTAAACAAACATATTACAGAGAACAATTTGATAATGCTGACATTAAATCTACATTCCGCATTGTTAATTCATTATTGGACAATGACAAAAAGATCTTGCCTAACCATGACTCTGAAAAGAAATTGGCTTGTGACTTTGCTTCATTTTTCACAGACAAAGTTTCAAATATTCATTCAAAACTTAAAACAGAACAATGTAAAGTAGATTCAAGAAGTAAAAGTAGTGTAGATAGTACAGTTAAGAGTAATGTAAGTAGTACACCTAAGAATGACTCATATGACCAATCTGTTTCATGTAAACTCTCAAGGTTCAAAGCTCTGAGTGAGGAAGATGTTGTTGATTTGGTGAGTAACTCTAATGCCAAAAGTTTTTTGCTTGACCCTCTGCCAACATGGTACCTTAAGCAACACACTTCTGTTTTTATACCTGCCTTAACACAATGTGATAAATATGTCTTTGTCTACAGGTATATTTCCAAATATTCTCAAACATGCCATCATCAATCCCATCATAAAGAAACAGTCTCTTGATCCTAATGATCTAAAAAATTATCGTCCTGTTGCTAACATCCCATTCTTGTCAAAACTAATTGAAAAACATGTTTTCAGGTGCATTAATGAACATATGGAAGAGCACAATCTAGGTGAGGAGCTTCAATCAGCTTACCGATCAGCACACAGTACCGAAACAGCACTCCTACAAGTTAAAACTGATATTATGTCATGTCTGTATAATCAGCAAGGTGTGTTCCTGGTCCTTTTGGACCTATCTTCCGCTTTTGATACGGTTGAGCATAGCGTACTCGTCAGAAGAATGGCAAATGAGATCGGCCTCTCTGGGACTGCACTAACGTGGTACAAGTCATATTTTGCTGAAAGATCTTCTAAAGTGTGCATTAACGGTACCTTCTCAGACTCACAAGACATGAATTATGGACTACCACAGGGCTCCATTGTTGGACCGGGCTCATTTAAGATCTATACCATACCTATTGGCCGTATCATCAGAAAACATCAAATGTCATTTCACATGTATGCTGACGACATTCAACTTTATACCAGTTTTAATCCTGCGGACACATCTTCCATTCAAATTGCTCTTTCACGGCTAGCTACTTGTATCTCCGAGATCAAACTGTGGATGACAATGAACATGCTCATGTTAAATGACACCAAAACTGAGTTTTTGTTGCCGTGTCGAGAAATAATAAGCTCAAGATGCCTCCAGTTCACCTTGATCTTGGAACTGATATCATCCATCCTTCCGATACTGTACGGAATTTGGGCATTTTATTTGACACGCACATGCTTATGTCACCGCATATATCCGGACTTTGTAAATCTATTACCTTTCAGCTCCGCAACATATCTCGTATTCGCCGGTTCCTGGACACAGACTCATGTCATCATATTGTTAGATCTCTGGTACTTTCTCGCTTAGACTACGGCAATGCTCTTCTGTTAGGATCCAACAAAACAGATATTGCCAAACTTCAACGGTTGCAAAATTGGGCTGTCAAACTTATTCATCGCGCTGGCAAGCAAGACCATGCCACACCATATATGGAACAGTTACATTGGCTTCCGATTCATGAACGTATTGTTTTTAAGATATTGCTCCTTGTTTTTAAGTGTGTGAATAACATTGCTCCTCCATATCTGGGTTCCAACTTACTTAATTACACACCTTCCCGCACTGGACTGCGCTCGTCTGCAGATACTACCCGGTTAGTTGAACATACCATTCACTCCAGGAAACTTCAATCCGCTGCTGACCGATCTTTTTACTTCGCTGCTCCAAAGCTATGGAACCAACTTCCAGCAGCCCTTCGTTCTGCAACATCTCCTCATATATTTAAGAAGAATTTGAAAACATACATGTTCCCATATTGACTTGTCTTTGTTCATTCTTTGCTCTATAGTGTTTTATTTTATTATGTATCATCACACCCGCTGTGGTCTTCATGAAATGGCGGGCTACAAAAGCCTTATTGTATGTATGTATGTATGTATTCAGAAGAACGTCCATATAAATGGTGGGAATGTAGTGAGGAAAGTATATGATATGGACCTTGAATCTGACAGTATTGTTCAGCGTTACATTTCCAATCCGTTCCTAATAGAAGATAGGAAGGTTGGCATAGCAGTGCATGTACTATTTACCTCACTCCATCCATTACATACTGGATTCAGAAGTCAATATACAAATTTGTGCTGAAAGATATTATCCACAAAACTTTGACGACCAGAAAACGTATGATACCAATCTATTTGATGAAGGGCGCTGTAACAGAACGTGACCATCACTTACCATGCTTACATATCAAATTGACATTTGAAGTGTCAACGTTAAACAAGACATTGAAAATTGGTTATACGAATAAGAAAGCATTGCAGACGCATACGAGATCAACTGGTGAATATTTTAATTTTGTTAATTACCAATTGCATGATGCAGTTAAAGATGTCATTAACAGGAGTCTTTATCAATTTAACAGCGCAAAGAAATCTATAGTATAAGATGGGATTTCGTTCTTGATGAGCAACTGAATTTGTTTCTTATAGAGGTAGAGTCAGACGCGAGTTTCATTGACCGGCGGCCACCCAAGCTGAAACATGATTTTTTCAACCAACTATATAATATATATCATATTGTAGGAATGACTCTTGAAAATAGGAGTCCATACATCATTCGAGGCGCTGATGTCCAAATACAGGACCAAGTATGCTACACACCAACTTGTACTTCTTGCCAATCACAAAAGTGCCGCCTTTGTATGCGATGTCTTGACGTTAAGCAGGTGGAGACTTTGAAGATGGCATATTTTGAGCATACCTTTAGAGGAAACTTAAGGAGAGTGTACCCTACAATGCAAAATAAAGTATCACCGTTTTCCGATGAGACTGATAAGTTAATGGCCGACTGGTACAATGCGAAATGTCAACAGCACTCTGACTGGTGTACATACGACTCCAAAAAAGCTACATCATGAGAAAGCAGATGAACACTAAATCACTAATTCGCTATAAAAGGCGTTGGCTCTCAAACATATCAATTTTGTATAAGCGTTTTTAGCAAAGTCATAGTTCATTGAATTTACAACCGTATGACAAAATAGGCGAAAATAGTAACTTTTTGTGCAAGATTTGCAAATTAAAGAGAATTGGCCATTGCTCATTGAAATGAAGCTAGTATATGGACAAAATAAGTGTGCTCTTGCATTTAATGACATAAAATCTGTAAATTGATGTAAGGATCTCTTGAGGTTTTGACCTTTAAAACATACATTTTGGTCAAAAATCGTGCTTGGATAGGTCGTTTTCAACAGATTTACCACGTATATTGTGCGGACTAAGTATCACATCTGTGTACTCAGGGAATGTAATGGAAAATAATGATATATAACAAACAATAAAAATAAATAAGCACGAAGATTTTCAAACTCAGTTATCCGGTAATTTCAAATTTATTATTCATTACATTCCGACATGGAGTACACCCCGTCAGTCCGAAACCCCGTCAAACCAAAACCCCGTCCGTCCGAAAATCTAATTGAAAAAGACGTCAACCCTAACCCTAGACTTAACCCTAACCCCGAGCCTAACCCTAATCCTAACCCTAACTTCAATTAGATTTTCGGACTGACGGTGGTTCGGCGGATTGACAGTGTTTCGGACTGACGGCGCGGGGAGACCCCTATATGTATACTGAATTATACCACTGCACTGAGCGCACACAAGAATATTGTTTGGGTGCTTGCACTACAGTTTAGCTATGGTAAAGTTAACTTCACACTCGACTGCTTTTCCTCATAATCAATATTTCTTCTCATCTATAGACGAATCCAACGAGCCAAGTCATGGTCAGGATTTGGTCGGCCATCTTTGGTTTCCCGCTAGCACCAACCTGGTGTTTTGAGCGCCCGATTGTGCAAATAAAAGTCGCCTAACACCTAGAGAAGATGCAAAGACGAGGAGGGTTAATAGAATAATATATACATAATAGAGGTAATCCTGTCGCATCTATTCACACATAGTCCTTTTGTTCATCCATTTGTACATCTGTGAATAGATGCGACGGGATTACCTGCGGAATTATCTCTATTGTATTATTCTATTAACCCTCCTCGACCTTCTCTAGGTGTAAGGCGGCTTTTATTTGCACAACTGTTGGAACTGTATTGTGTTGTAAACTTTAATCATCTTTTGTCTACCTGTGTTTTCGCGGAAGGTGTAAAACGGGTGATTGAATGCAGTTTAAAATTTCCGCCAAGGCCGAATCATTTCACATTTTGGGTGCATTTTAGCCGACGGCATAGGCGTAGATCCCGGGGGATGGGGGGGGGGGGCGATTTATCCCCCCAATATTTTGCCAGGGGGGATGGTCCATACAATCATCCCCCCAATGTTGACGCCTAATAATGGGTTTCTGACCAAATTAACCTCATATTTGCCCATTTTAGCCCCAAAAGTGCAAATTTTCGCGCGCTTTGCGCGCATTTAATCTACTTTTACACTCTATTTCATCAGTTTAGCTTCAAAATAGCAAAAAATTTCGCGCGCTTCGCGCGCATTTATATCATAAACTAATTCTGTCGCCAAAGGGTGCTGGATTGACTATACTTCAAGATTTTTTTCCAACTTCATCCCCCCCAATGTCAAAAAGAAATCTACGCCACTGCCCGACGGGGACCCAACTAAAGGCTGCTAGTCAGATGTAGGAATGCGTGTATTTGGATTCGTCTATAGACGAATCCAACGAGCCAAGTCATGGTCAGGATTTGGTCGGCCATCTTTGGTTTCCCGCTAGCACCAACCTGGGGGTTTTGAGCGCCCGATTGTGCAAATAAAAGCCGCCTAACACCTGGGGAAGATGCAAAGACGAGGAGGGTTAATAGAATAATATATACAATAGAGGTAATCCTGTCGCATCTATTCACACATAGTCCTTTTGTTCATCCATTTGTACATCTGTGAATAGATGCGACGGGATTACCTGCGGAATTATCTCTATTGTATTATTCTATTAACCCTCCTCGACCTTATCTAGGTGTAAGGCGGCTTTTATTTGCACAACTGTTGGAAGTGTATTGTGTTGTAAACTTAAATCAATCTTTTGTCTACCTGTGTTTTCGCGGAAGGTGTAAAACGGGTGATGGAATGCAGTTTAAAATGTCCGCCAAGGCCGAATCATTTCACATTTTGGATGCATTGTGGCCGACGGGGACCCAACTAAAGGCTGATAGTCAGGTGTAGGGATGCGTGTATTTGGATTCGTCTATAGAATTAAGTTTTCGGTACTTTTAAAGTGATTAAAGGTGCCTTCTCTTTCTAATTATTCAAGAAGCACAGTAAAAATGGTTTCGGGTTTGAGATCATACCGGTAAGTTTTTGGTTTCAAAAATTAAAAGTTTCTGTATTTAAAGTTTGTGGTGTCACTTACATATAAATGTTTGAAATATTTACGAATATGAACAGAAAAACAAGCCCTATCAATTGATTTCAACCAATATTCATTACATTTATATGGCAGGGTTGGGTGTAAGACCGGGGACCGTGTAATGAAGGGACTGAAACAGCTTATTCACTACTTGCATGGTTCCGCCATTATGCACAATGCGAGAGAAGAGTCTCGAACTGGCAGCACACATGAATGATAGGTAGGTACATCCCATGAAAAAAAAACTACTGGAATTTCCTAGACGAACCCAAACTTAGCACATACGAGCGAATGTTACTTGGGATAATACAAACAAAATAAGCCCAGGGGCACAGTGTCATCGCCCCGATATCTTCATGGCAGAAATCGCCATGGTAGGCCACCGCCACGCATGCCCATTTTGTATCGACCTGTTTAATAGTTTTGAGTCGCATAATGGGCCGAAGGACATCTGACTAAGGCTACTGACAATAGCCCCGATTAGGCCGGTGACTGACCTCACTGTGTGTGAGTCGAGCATGGTACGCCATAGGTCATATGCTTTTAGACTACCGATACACTGCGCTATATAATTCGGCACATATAAATCAGAATTATTGTCAGTTTTTGACTCAAGACGCAAGCTTCTTTCTCAAGACGCAAGCTAACGACTATCATATCTGTTCAAAATATATATTCAAGTGCAAGGAACCATATCTGGTTTCTTTATACGAAATCATTTACGGGAGATATTCATCATTTTCTACCCCGGTATCCAAAGATTTTCGTCTCATATCAAACTCGTGCATAGCACATTCACGTGTATCGATCCCGGGTATTGATTTTAGTATCTCTGCTGACAAAGTAATTATTAGCCAGGCGATGTCGGTGTGAGGGGCCACCTCGATTTTCCCCTTAAATCCAAGATGGCGCCCAAAATCATCAAGTGTACAAGCCATTAGAAAAAGTTCGAGGCCATCTCCCATTCACCGTGTGTGGTGAATTGACTACGTAATAATCAGACACTCGTCGGTATAGGCTAACTGCACGTATCTTGCTAAACAAATGTATTTATACCAAAATATCACAATTAAAGCCATATTATAACATTTGCTGAGGAAGACGCCCTCACTGAATTTTTAAAATTCCTTTTTTTACACGATTAAAGGGGCATTTCGTGATCCACAGCCTCATCCCCCCAATTTTCTCAAAAAAGTTGAGTTTTTTATATCACTGGAAACCTCTGGCTACATAATGTTTATGTACAAAATATTTCTTACAGATTAATTCGTTTAGCAAAAATATCGTGAAATTTGAATTTCGTTCTGGTGCACCAGAACGAAATTACAACACATTGTCTATGGAGCAGTGTAATACACATAATCATGCATATCTCGCGAACGCAAAATCGGAATCAACTGAAATTTTGGGAATAGGTTTTTTCGTGGATATCTAATGAAAAATGACATAAATAGAGGATGCTAGGATCACGAAATACTCCTTTAAATTGTACTTTATTAAACCAATATACCCTGCAAAAATCAAGACTCTAGGTGCTGTAGTTTTGTCAAAATCCGAGATTTTAAATAAAACACACGGCGTGCGCGACGGTGATATACACAACAGAGGATCGTACCACAACATGACCGAAGGAGTGGTACGTATTGGCGACAAGTGCGCTGGTAGTAAATTCAAATTTTCTTTGCTTTGCCGTAGTTGTTCGGCTCAAAAATAAAAGGGGATATATCTGACAGTAAAAGTTAACATTTTATGGCAAAGAAATGCTAATCTATTTTGTTTGAAAATGTTATGATATGGCTTTAATATTGATTTGAATATAATATCTCCATACATGCAAAGAAATTAAAAAAAAAACGACACATGTACCTGATGTAATTTGACTGACCAAGAATTTCACTGTTTACATGGTACCATGCGTTCATGAGCGAAATCGGAGCATTTTTGATATTTTTACCCCTGTACATAATGATGGAGGCCAAAATTTGACAGTTGACCTTGATGTCTATAACTCAAGAACTATACATCGGAGATAGGTCAAACTATACTATTTATGAATCGTAATAATGAGATCAATACAATTATATGATTTTTATCCACATTCCCCCAATTTTGGAATTTGAGGCCTGCATTAGCGGCCATTTTGGAAATATGCAAATTAACATTTTTCCCGTGCGTCCTTTTTGGCCCTTTTTGGATATGTTGTTCATGAGGGTATTTAGAGTCACTGGCAAGCAAAAACATTTTTGTCTAGCTCATACATAAATTAACTCGTCTACATTTTTTATGGATATGTTATAACATGGCTTTAAGATTGATGCTACAGAAAAGATATAAAAATAACTTAGAAGCCTATTATAATTATATCATTCGCTCACTTTTGGTGGGTCGAGTAAACATGATAAATGATAATTTAAAACATCAGTCAACTGGAACTAAAATTTTAAAGCACTTTGAAGACATCAAACACACAAAATATACGATGGTTAGCTATATATTAGTCAAATTTTATTGCCAACATGCACGTTTTAAACGCATCAAGGAATTATGAGTACAATCAATAAATATTATATTATAACGGTCGAGAAACCTAAAGTTTATACATGCATAATAATTGATTATTATATATTCGTCAAGAACAAGAACCTACTGACCTTCTTTTCTTCAGAGTTTTATTTTGTTTGAAATGATCTTTTTTTCGTAAGAACTCGACAACAACTCAAAATGTGAGACACTTACAGCTCGTACTCAGGGATCGATATAATGGGATAGGCATCGTAGTATTACGTAACACACCGAAAGATGTAGTTTAACTCTAGACAATAGGCGCCATATTGCAGGAGGGTTAGAGTTCATAGAGGAAACGTTAAAGGTTAGTAGATTAGGTCACCCAGGCACATCACTAATGTGTTTCACGAGTTGTAATACCGACAGGTAAAAACATTGATTTTGTAAAATTCTCCCGATTTTTTAAAATTACTAAATAAGGTTAGTACTTCAAACCATTCTTTGATGAATCTATGCAATATGACGGTAATTTTTGAAACATCTAAGAATCAATCTTAAACATCTTCATGATATTCATTTTTTTGGCGCATGGTCAAAGCATGCTCTTGTGCTATCCACAGACTATCCGGTGGAAACTTCAAAGCAACGATCATGCGTTAATATTTACAAAATGGCGAATGATGTAGTTTAAGTCGAACAATAGCGTGACCGGCGTGACGTAGTTTTTGGCATTGTTCCTATAATGCACTTTCACCCTCCTGTCGTACTGTACTACCCTATCCTGGTCTACGTCAAGCTGGAGAACACAACTTAAGCCAACGTCTACAAAATTACACGTCTTTCAGGAAATGCAATTTTGTAAGATTTTCGTCTTGACATGATCCTTTTCGGATGGTACAATATTTGCTCTAGCCTTTTAGGTAACGAGAAAAGACTAACATTTGACATTAAAATGACCTCATGCGTTCATCTTAGTACCTCATCCACGTACGAAAAATTCTAATCCTGTTAAAGGGCAGGTCTATAGCAAAAACAACATCATATCATTGGCAAGCTAATATTGTGAGGACAATGAAAATGACTCCTTTTTTGAGAAAATAAGACGTTTAAAATTGATATTCCGCAAAAACCAACTTAAGCGGTGAGTTCCTTCGAACGAGACAGATTTGGCCTATAAAAACTGTGACGTCATGAAATGAGATGTTCCCGCTGTGAGTAAAGGGACTATAAACGCTCTCAATGCACAGAACATATTCTGTTGTTGTTCACAGAAAAAAAATCCAAATTAAGTATTACAAATTTCATGGTTTTTAAACATATGGATAAAATCAGCCGATTCTTTTTTTATATATTAGACAATTGTGATATTACAATTCATATGTATATCAATATCATGAGAAATATTAGGCCTAAAAAATAAATACATAATTTGAGCTTAGAATTTCATCTGAGACTAGCATATAAACCCAAAGTCCACAAACTCATGTATCTGATTTCCCTGTATATCGCAATGCTATAGTTTCAGTTGGATGAAATATTACAAAGCAAACGCATAGTAACAATACTGAGTGAGCTTTGTTCCCGAAAGAGAACAATAGTGTGCATATTGTTATGCAGCATTGTTATGGTAAGTGATAATACAACTCATTGTTGCTAATGTCAAACTTGTCAAAGTGATTGTATGATGTGCCCGCTTCATTTACCTACGTCATCAGTCAAACGGGGGAGAACACGTACTTCAAACGGGGGAAGAACACGTACGAGGCTGAACTTTACCCACACAATTTCTCCTTTTTCAGGAGAAATACGCACGAAAAAAATTGCAACAAGTGTCAACTTGTAATGTAATAATTATTCTCTTCGAAGAGATAAACTTGTTTTTGCTATAGACCTGCCCTTTAAATGACGCCACGTATAGTCGCATACACAGTCGAAAATCTTATCCTCTCAATTTAAGAATAACTGAAAGTCGTGTATGGCAATCAGGCTGCGAAAGTATGATCAAACTTTAAAGAACATTGTCTATTAATTTACGAAGTTAACTTATGCTATTACTGAGGGTACTGCGTGAAGCTACTGCAGATAAGTTACATGTATTAATACTAAGCACATCAAAAAAGTTACTAACCCCCTTAAATAATGGCTATTATTCAAAAGGGGGCTATTGTATTACAAATCTGTAAAATGCGGTGGAAGCAGAATTTATTTCTGCGCATTTTGACACCTCATTTGACACGATAGCCCAGAAAACAATAAAACTTCGGTCAATTTAATGTAGTGAGGTCCAGATTTGAAAGTTGCACTTACGGATTTCGTTCCATTATACTGAATACAAAATCAATACAATTTACTGCAACTTTCAAATCTTGCGGTTACATTGATTTAAATGTACGCTGTGACGTAAATATTTAGTCAATTGCTACAAATGAGATGTCAAAATGTGCAAAAATAAACTCTGCTTCCAATGCATTTTACAGATTTGTAATACAATCGCCCGTTTTTGAATAATGGTCATTATTTAAGGGGGGTCAGTTACTTTTTTGAGATGTTTATATGATAAGCCCCGTCATTGGGCATTTTTTCATTACGAATAACTATGGGTACTTTGGTTTCACTGTGAAGTGCCACATTTTGATGTTCAATAGATGGGTTGGACTGGAAAGGTGTGAAAAACATCTTTTGTGTTCCTGAGCAACCTAACGCCTTGGCTTATAGATTTTGTGATAGAGTGGTACATTTTTATATTCGATTGATTAGTTGTGGTGTAATCCCCACACAAACTAAAATCAATGCGAAATGCAAATACAATGTTCAAGAAGGACGATAGATTGAACGAGGATGGTAAATTTGAAAAGGCCCATTGTATATTGATAATTGAAGACAAAATGTACACTCAAATTTGTGAGAGATAATAAAGTTAATATTCTGTGCGATGCTGCAATTGCTGATCGTTCCTGATATTCAAATAATGATCGAGCCATCCTGCATTGGGAAAACAAAAACAATAATTTTTCGTATGAAAACCCGCAATTAAATTTGAATAAAAAGCTTAACATAGTCATTGTATCAGCATGAATTTACGGAAGCTATTTTAGAAGTCAGAAATTAACACCAATGCTTGGTTTATTGAAATGATTCTTGTCGCCAGACAGTTTGTTTAGTGACGAAGGAGCACAAACCGGCTGGGAACGAGACTATTGATATACATGCGGTGAAACCTTAAAACTGTTGATTTTTTCTCTCCTGGGAAGTATATAGGCAGTGGCGGCACCAGGAATTTTTTCGGGGGGGTGGGGAAGTGAATTTCAGGGAGAGCAAAATCGACCAATTTTGCGCAAAATTGCCGCAAAAGTGGATATTTACTAACTTTTGGGGGGTTTGCCTCAAAAGTGGAGGGGAGGGGGCAAAATATTGGGGGGATGCCCCCTTACCCCCCGTAGCATCGCCACTGTATATAGGCCCTGCACGCTGGTGAGTTTTGGTTTGGCATAGCCTCACAGGCATGGGTGGGGATGGCGCAGTGTTAGCGTAGGGTCTACTGAAAGTACTCGCTTTAGAGTGAAACTGGTGTATTAGGTTCAGGGCTGCAACCTTTGGCGGTGGCAACTTGCTAGGGGTATTACAGCGGGCACCGTTAAAGAGGGACATAAGGGCATTTCCCCACCTATAGCTCTTTGGCATTGTGGTATATGAAATTAATATTTTTTAAAGAAAATGTCTTAGGGACCGTTCATTATTAACGCGGGAGGGGGGGTCGGAGGAATGTTGAGCTTTATGGGTGAAAAATACCTAACCCCCCTATTGCGATGAATCAATTTCACGTAACCCCCTATTGAATCAAACAAAATCACATAACCCCCCCCCCTCCCTCCCCCTTTCAAGCAAACTTTATTAATTCAGTCACAGAGATTGGGATTTTGACATTGGGGGATGGGGTTTGAAAAAAATTCTTAAAATCATAGTAATCCAGGTCTTTTTGGCGACAAGTCTATTGTACAAATGCGCGCAAAGCGCGTGGAAATTGTGGCAAGTTTTGAAGCTAAACTGATGAAATATGGTGCAAAAGTGGAATAAATTCATGCAAAGCGCAAAAAAATTTGCAATTTTTAGACTAAAATGGCCATATGTAAGGTTAATTTGGTCAGAAACCTACATAGGCATACAGGCCTCAACATTGGGGGCAGTGGCGTAACTAGGGGTTGGTAGCGCCCGGGGCAAGAAACTGCAAGAAATTGGTCCCCCCGAGAATATCTTAGACGCGGGTAGTGGCGTAGCTAGGGGTTGTGGCGCCCTAACCTAAGGATAATCCCCCAAATCTTGAAACAATTGCGCGCGGAGCGCCCGAAATTTTGGACAAAGGCCTACCACTAATTAATTATGGTTACTAGAAGTTGAATATCGGTCTTGAAATGTTCTTTCAATTGATTTTGTGCTAAAATGCGCGTGAAGCGCGCATAAATTTTGACTTTCATCGCTTGGAGGGGCACAGAATCGATGCTGAATTGGTCAATTTGGCACCCCCCTAAGGCTGGCGCCTGGGGCACGTTGCCCCCCTGCCCCCTAGTTACGCCACTTGATTGGAGGGAATAATTGTATGGACCATCCCCCCTGGCAAAATATTGGGGGATTTACTGCCCCCACCCATCCCTGGGATCTACGCCTATAGATCTAGGGCTAGGCCTACTTTTGGTGAGAAAATGTATAGGTGTGTGCTTGCAGGTGGGGTGGTCATGTGGTGAGGAGTGAGTTGTTTGTGTGTGTAGCATCTGGCAGTGGCGTAGATTTCTTTTTTGACATTGGGGGGATGGGGTAGGAAAAAGAAAAAAATTCTTGAAGTATAGTGAATCCAGCACATTTTGACCGTTGACTATGTATATGGAACAAATGCGCGCGAAGCGCACAATTTTTACGCCCTATTGAAGCTAAAATGGTGAAATATGGTGCAAAATTGGAACAATTTTGTGTGAATAACTGAATAAGTCATTAGACAATTAATGGTATGATTGACTATTAAATTTCACATGACCCCCCCTATCAGGAAAAATAAAATTACATAACCCCCCCTGTTTGTCAAAGTGAAAATCACATAACCCCCCCTACATTTCCTCCGGCCCCCCCCTCCCACATTAATAATGAGCGGTCCCTTATTAGTGAACTGCATTTCTATTGGTCATATTGTTTTGCATTTTGACTTCTACATATGTTTAGCTTTCTCAGATTTTTTAGATTTTAAAATTGGACGTTTCTAGTAGAAGTTAGAGAGGATTGCGTAAAAATGGTGAATTACAAGTTTTGACAAAGCAACCTATTTTGAAAATCTGTAAAATTACTAACTGTTCAGCACAAAGCAATGTTATGCAGTATATTGCTGTGTCCTGTTCTTACTTATTCTAAATAGTCGATATCTTTCGTTTATTTATGATGTTACGAAGCAATCATTGTATTGTATGGAATAAAGGATTTGCTACGCTTGAGTGACCTCAAACTATTCTTTCTTTGGCGGCAGTTTTGAAGACAATTATTGAGGTGTGTGAGTTTCATCATTTGAAATGCCGGCAGAGATGGATTTTTCATAAAAGTATAGAGAAGGTTCGTCCTTAGTGCCACAGCATGCATTTGTGTCCACAGTATATGGATAAACCCACAGCTACGTAACGAAGAAGATTAAAATTTACTGCGGAGGATCCTCGAGGAAGTTATATCCTCTGTAATATTGAAATTTATGGCTAAAAATTGTGGTAAAAATCACATGAAAAGTATCTTTTTCAACCTAAATATCTGATGTCATATTGAAATGTTTCACTTAATCCCATCGCAAGAATTATTTAGCATTGTAAGTTCTACATCTGTGTCAAATGTGGTGTATTTCCTATCAAAGAATGTAGAATTTCTCCAATATATTTGCAGTGCGGCTGGACGATGGTGATAAATGATCCATGTGTTATGATGACTTTGTACTGTAAATTAAACACATGCCGTTTTCGTCCATTTTCAGTAATAGCAATGTCACGACAAAACGAATCAAGCTATTTCCATGAAAGTCACAGAATAAGTAGGAGACATGTGTAGCATTGTATTGCACTTATTGAAATTAGATACACTGTTGACTATATATTTTTTATATATATTTTGTTCAAACTCGGTGTAAATCATTCTGGGACACCCTGTATTGCACAACATACTCCAATGTTTCAAGTACATATTGTGCAAATGTTACAAAAAGAAAACGCTCCGTTTTTACTACAAACCCAAATGAAAACTGGGGTAATCGCGGCTTCACCGACGACTTTTCTGTATAGAATTGGGCGATTCCATTTAAAGCCCACACTACCCCTGTGGAAGATTTAGCTGAAGTCTTCCACAGATGGAGTATAAGTTTTAAACAGAATAGACAATTGCCAATGGGTAACTTCCATCTGATATACTCACTCCAGTTGTGGAAGATAAAGGTAAAGCCATAATACAGAGGGAGTATGGGTTTCAAAGTGATTAACACTGACCAATTACATTCAAAAACATACTCCCCCTGTGGCAAATATTTCCAAAATCTGCTACAGGAGTAGTGTGGATTTCAACTGGAATAGCCCATTGCATGTAAACCCTGATACAAATACTGTTTTACTAAAAAGAGAACCAGCGAAATGCCAACATTTTAGATCCAGAAATAATATTAAACCTAAAATATATGCCTATTAAGGTGGTACTACACCCCTTGACTATAATTTTTTGCATTTTTCTCAAAAAATAATAACACACTGGTAACAAAAGTTATGTATATTATACGGGCAAGGAATCCAGTTACTACACTGGAATTTCAGTGACTCAAGACAAGCGGTACATTATTTATGATAAGAACAGAGGTACCGCTAGAATGTATAACATTATTAATTCCCAGCCCCTACATAATTTTTCTTTACAGTGTGTAATTATTTTTGAGAAAAATGCAAAATTATCACAAAATGTATCAGGGTGTAGTACCACCTTAAATAATGCAAAACCAATCAAACACTTCTATTGTCTTGGGGTATCCCCCCTCGACTATATTATATTGACTTCCACTAAAATTAGAAATATAAAACATCAAGTTTTATATTTCTGTTATATAGTATATAACCTTTTGATAATTTTTTGCAATAATTATATGATGTACATTTTACAATGCCTTGTACTAATATAATTAATTAAGCACAATACTAAAATATAAATATAACCTATACTTAAAATTGTCATATTGTTTGCTTAAAATAACCCGAATTTTGTAAAATTAAATATTTCCATGAAAGACTATTGGGTATAGACATACCATTTCTGCTCACGAATAGGCCTATGTCAGCTTTTGGACAGATGAGACCTTGTCATTACCTCCGCCCCAATAACTAGCCTTGGGGTATCCCCCCTCGACTACATTATATTGACTTCCTTGAAAATTAGAATCGTTCCAGAGCACCCATCTGCAATAAAACACATAGCATGGTTCAATTATTGATACAAGTACACAGGACAATCTAGTCCGAATAATCAGACCCAAAACAAAATATTTAAATTTCTGACATGATCCTGTTCTGGACAATCTACAGAGTGATCTATACATTGGTTCGCCTCAAGTTGGGTATATACAAAACATGCCAGGCCAGACGTGGTCTAATTCTGCATTTAAAACCGGGCCACGTTATTTCTATAGATCTGCTGCGCATTCAAATTGCATTGTATTGCATCGTAATTTCATTTGTGTCCATGCTAATTATGTTTACACAACATGAACTCACGTGTTTTCAAGCAAATTCGCCGATAATAGGTGATCAAAAGCGATCGGAATGTTACAAAAGTACAGATCGCATTCACACCACTCCACGCCATACATAAATTCTCCCAGTCACATTTCCCCAATATGAAATTTAAAAGAAGTTAAATTTTAATTTTACTTCTTTTAAAGTTTGGGAGAGGCGGGGTTCGAACCCGGGGTTCGAACTCACGGCGCACCACGCCGCTTTGGATATGCTCTAGCGCCTTAGACCACTCGGCCACTTGTCTTGATGGAATCCATTTGAAACTTATTTGAAGATATAATCGCAACAAATCGTGTATTAATAGCGCTCAATTGTTGTTAATCCGACAATAAACATGATAAATGCGCATCTATATGGACAATACATTATATCGATTTTGACATGTGCTCGCACGGTGTCAGTACATTTCCATGGTCAGTAAAATACTATAGAGGAGCCTACCATTTTTCTTGTATACACGTTCGATGTGTTTATCAATTACATAAAAAAATCCATTTTAGACCCCAAATGTTTTTCAGGAAATAAAAGATTAGATTACCATAAAAACGAAACAGTAATCTTTTGCCGGGTCTAATGTTATTTATACATAGAATTTTCAACGTTTTTTCTATCCTTATTTTTGCTCAATTAAAAATATATTTTGGCGTATATAAAATTGAAATAAAATTCTCTGCCTCATAAACGACATCAAATGTGCCACAATTGGGTATCACGAATCGTTATATATGATGTGCAGTTAATATTCATATTTTCTTTTATACAGAGGATGCTTCAGTTTTGACAGGAAAAATATTTTCTTGAAAACCCTCTCACTCGGTTATTTCAAAACGGTAACCACGCTTCCCTAGAATGTGCAATAATTTAGCATTAAAATTTTTCTTATTCTAACAGCAAGCGTTTCTAGAATGCATTATGGCGAAATGTGATGTAGATCGCATTCAGCTTACTTCATGATCTTTGGAAAAATACGGCAAAATGTGTCATGGTGCTTGCGGAATGTCATGCAGAAAATTAATAAATCGCTGCGGTAATTCATGATTGACAACTAAAAATCGGCGTGTCGTGCGTATCCTCCGCTGTCAATTTCTTATCCACTCACTAGTCCTCACAAAAGTTTTGTGTTGATTACGTAATGTGTGGAGGCAAATTGCAATAAGTAGGGGAGAGCGGGGAGTGTTCGCCCTATTTTTTTCTGACCAGCCTAGCGATGTCAATTTTATGGTTAGGGATGACCTGATTAGCCCATGTGAAAGCCCTATGTCTTAGCTATATACGACCACAATCCCAGAACTATAGGCCTTACAATAGCAACAGGATAGAGCAAACAAAAATGTTTTGCAAACTGGCGAACTTGCCCCATATATGGGCAGGTTCGCCCATATGGTGGGGTAAGTTCACCCTAATCACAAAAAAGGTTTAAACATTGCGTAACAATAACATATTCCATGCAAACATTTAGCAAGAGTATACAGGGCATTCATTCTCTTCTGGGGAGTCACTAAATTTGTTGCAGTGGTCGGGTTAGGGTAAAATGTAGGGGTCCAAAGTGAGCTTAAACGTATCATGTTTACAACTTCGGGGAGATTATGGATTAGGACATAAACGGTGGTATGAGTAATACTGATACCACATAACTTTAAAAAACATGCTTTTCAGTAGTTTTACCTTGTTTAATGGTATAATTATCAATATTTTGGGGTAAGTCCGCCCGGTGAAGATATAGGGCGAACATGCCCCATCCTCAAAAGGGCGAACGTGCCCCTTGTGCACATTTTTTATTTTCTTTAGGGTATGCAAAATACAAATCGAATAAGGAGTTTATAACTGCATTAAATCTTTAACAAATCCCATATGTTCCAAATACAGATTTCCATTAAAACCATCTGTATTTATGTATCAATGATAATACAACATTATTAATGCAAGAAAAAATTACGTTTTGGTGTAATTTTTTTGTTTTGGCTGCAGTTCGATGAACACGTCCCTATATGTCGCGTGGATAATATGAGAAGTTTATAATGACCTATGTCACCTAATTTTGCCATCACCAAATTCCTCTATAGCCGTAGTGCTGAGAAACAAGGGGTGGGCGAACCTGCCCCTAGGGCGAACACTCCCCGCTCTCCCCTACAATGAAATAATGAGTAGGGTGGGCTCCGGGGCGGGTTTCTTCTTCGTCTTACGTAACAGTATTGTTCTCCAAAAAAAAACAGGGAACCTCTAAAGGCCGGTTCAAAGTGAATATTCGAAGGCGAATATTCGGCTTCGAATACGTTTTGGGCGTCAAAATATATGCGGCTTCGAATATAAAACTATGAACCGGAGAAAGATATATTTTTACAATTCACAGCGTTGCCCGACTGTTAACAAGTATTGCCCGTTGACCAATGTAAGCCAAATTTAGAGAATTTCTTTAACGAAGTTAATAAAATCATAATAGGTAAACTCCATTGAACTGTTGTCATGATTTAATGTCTGTATAAATGGGTCTTAATAGGAGCAGTGGCGTAACCAGTGGGGGGCGGGGTGCAAGCTGCACCCGGACACAAAAACCTGGAAGAAGAGTAAAAAATTGGGAAGGGGTAAAGAGAAAAAAGAGGGAAGAAAAAGAGGGAAGAGAAAGGGGAAAGAAGAGAAAAAAGGGGAAGGGAGAAGAGAAAAAAGGGAAAGAAAGAGGGAAGAGAAAGGGGAAAAAAGAAAAGAAAAAAGAGGGAAGAAAAGGGGATGGGAGAAGAGAAAAGGGAAGGGACTCAAGGGAGAAGAGAAAAGGGAAAGAAAGAGAGAAGAAGATCTATAGGCCTACTACTTTCATTGTGAAATTTGTACTCTGAAACACTGATATTTTATAATATTCCAAAAACCAGGAGCTTCATGACGCTCAGCCCCCTTGACCCCCGCCTGGGCTTTGCCCCTGGACCCCACCGACTCCACCCGTTTAACGCTTCGCGGCAAGCGAGCTTTCTCTCGAACATAAATACTAAAACTTTTGATCAGAAATTGGGAAATTTTTCAATCTTGCTCCCCCGAAGGTCAGGTCTGGTTACGCCCCTGACCTGAATAGGAGTCAAAAAGATTTGCTTTTCGGGGCATTTACGACCTGCCTGTAACCGGCGCGGAGGTTGACCCATACCTTCTTGTATGTTTCAACTGCAAAGTAAATCAAGAAATGAATGAGTTAATAGATAAATAAAAATAAATAAATAAGTCAATAAATAAATAAATAAATAAATAAATAAATAAATAAATAAATAAATAAATAAATAAATAAATAAATAAATAAATAAATAAATAAATAAATAAATAAGTAAATAAATAAATAAATAAATAAATAAATAAATAAATAAATAAATAAATAAATAAATAAATAAATATCATAAGATGATTGAAGTGACAGCCCTCACAAGTATTATACATGAGACCACTCACGGTGACCCACCATATCTGTCGAGTTCAACAAAATTCAACTCCCACAAATATATTTCCGGTGAATTCTTTTTTCATTGGCTGATATCCACTTGAGATCGGTATCATCAAAGTATTATTGCTCTCATTTCATGATTCATTGAGCAATCAATTTTGGCATTCGACCGAAATACGCGTCAAAAGATAAAAAGTCTCGTTCCGAACTTGTGTAGGCCTACATTGCTAGGGCCTAAGGTGTGTTTTAATGCCTGATTCACAAATTATAGAAATAAACAAGAATTTATTTTAAAAGAACACGCAATGATAGGGTACCAACGCTCGTGGTTTTGGTTAAGTTCTGCATAGTTTCAACTCCCACAAATATATTTCCGGTGAATACTTTTTCATTGGCTGATAGGCGTAGATCCGGGGGTAAATCCCCAATATTTTGCCAGGGGATGGTCCATACAATCATCCCCCTCCCTCAATGTTGACGCTTGTATGTGGGTTTCTGACAAATTCACCTCTTATTTGGCCATTTCAGTCCCAAAAGTGCAAGTTTTTCCACGCTTCGCGCGAATCTATTTCATTTTTGCACCACATTTCAACAGTTTAGCTTAAAAATGGGAATATTTTTTCGCGCCCTTCGCGCGCATTATAATTCAAGATTTATTTTTCCGTGGCAACTCCATCCCTCCAATGTCAAAAAGAAATCTACGCCACTGAGGAAAACGGTCGTGGGCAGTATACAAATAGGTCAAAACTGAGGAGTTTTCAAGGGGGTAACCCCCTTAATACTTTTTTTGGTATGCTTTGGTGGGGCGGCAGGAGAGGCATTGCCTAGGGCAGCAAAATCCCTAGGAACGGCCCTGTATGTAGGTGGGATGAAAAGCCGACAATCAATTGAAAATTTTGACCTTTTGTATTGAAGATATGGATGAAAAAATCCATATCTTCAATATGAAAAACAAAATTTTCAATTGATCGTCGGCTTTTCCTCAACTACATCCACTTTAAGAAAATATCATTAGATTTATAATATTTACTTCGAGGACTGTTATATATCAATATGTGAAAAATATCAAATTTTAATAATTTGTCATAATATTTGTATTATATCGCGAATTTCAAAAAATGAAAATTATTTGATATCAGAAAGACATTCTTCGTATTCATAATGTAATTCGATATGTCTGATGTGCTCTCATGTCCCACAAAATACTGTCGAAACGCTCAAAACGCTCATTCCAGATCCCTTAATTTTCATTGGGGATTTTGAAATCATCGTTCGTCGAACGATATTCAGGTGACCTCGAGCCTTTCATATAAATCAATAGTATCTCGCTATCAGTTGCGCGATATTTAATCCGATTCAACTCATATTTTATTCGTTGCCGTATATATTTTGACGTCACAAAAAGTATTCGAAGCCGAATATTCGCCTTCGAATATTCACTATGAACCGACCCTTATTATCGGGAATTGCCTGTCACACATGATCGCACACAAGGTCGTAGGCAATTGGTGGGACCTCATCTGCCCAGAACATATTGACCCAGGTCAGCATACCGCCATATCCTTCCCGACATGCTTAGTAGCCAAGTCCGTAGAAGAGTGGATCCACACACTATGTACACAAATATACATTTGGCCACATTTTATTATACGATTAATACGAATTTATTAAACATGGTAACAAATATTCTCTAGCAAATCGGTTATACGGTGGAACTGGTAGGCATATTATAAATTCGGGATATTAAATATCTTTATGACCAGCCAGATCTGCGCATGGTCAAAGACGAGGATAGACGAGTATCAGACCGACGCAAACTGGCTTAGTCTCCACATCAGCCAGTTTGGTTCCGCCCCTCCACAGGGAGCGTAACCTATGTAGGAGACTCGGTCGGACCTGGCGGGACCTCATCTCTCCCCATCGATTGAAAAATTGTGATCTATAATCCCCGACATTGCTCAAATTATGAACTGACATCCACCTGCTGAAATACAGCAAGATAATGTAAGATAGCAAATGTAAACCTGTATTTAGCTAGAGTATCTCGAGCTAGGGCTGGCTTGGACAGATGAAAACTATTACCATTACTTGTTTGTGCATAACCTATAGATAGATCTATACTCTGGTGTGAATTACTATATCTAAACACAAATCTATCTTGTTTATACCACAAATCCCCAAGTTAAAGCAGTGACCAATTATTATCTATTCCATCTCCTGTGAAACCTCATTAATCTGCCTGGACATTAAGATGTATTGAAGTACTACACTTGGGTATTAGTAGACTTCTCCGTAGTCCACTTGCCCATTTTGCATACTCTGGCTATTACATTTAAGCATAAAACTCTGATTTATATTGATTTGTGTGCAACTGATAGATTTTCACATCTGTATCTGATCTTTTCAGTCACCGCACTCCCTCTGTTTGTTAGCTTCCCAAGGGGATTTCGTGGTTCGCTATCAATAAACTGGTAGATTCCAAAATCAGAATTGTTCAGTATTAAAGTGAGACATTATAATTATGCAATAGCTTCGCGCCGTCGCTGTAGCACGGCAACGGCGACACCTTCCTCCCCTACATTAATTTGGTGACATGACCAAATAAGGTATACCTCAGTGCCGTCAGTGTTACCATACGGAAATAGGTATACTTTCGCGCCGTCGGTTTAGCCCCTCAAAAATGTCTAGCTTCGCGCCGTCGCTGTAGCACGGCAACAACGACACCTTCGCGCCGTCGGTGTAGCCCAGTAAAAAGATATAGCTTCGCGCCGTCGCTGTAGCACGGCAACAGCGATACCTTCCCGCCGTCGGTGTAGCCCAGTAAAAAGGTATAGCTTCGCGCCGTCGCTGTAGCATGGCAACAACGACACCTTAGCGCCGTTGGTGTAGCCCAGTAAAAAGATATAGCTTCGCGCTGTCGCTGTAGCACGGCAACAGCGATACCTACCTCCCCTACATTCATTTGGTGACATGACCAAATAAGGTATACCTCAGTGCCGTCGGTGTTAGCATACGGAAATAGGTATACCTTCGCGCCTCGAAAAGTCTAGCTTTGCGCCGTCGCTGTAGCACGGCAACAACGACACCTTCGCGCCGTCGGTGTAGCCCATTGAAAAGGTATAGCTTTGCGCCGTCGCTGTAGCACGACAACAGCGATACCTTCGCGCCGTCGGTGTAGTCCCGTAAAAAGGTCTAGCTTTGCGCCGTCGCTGTAGCACGGCAACAACGATACCTTCCTCCACCACACTCATTTGCTAATATGACAACTTTAACAATTAGGCCTACATAAGGTGCACCTTTGCACCGTCGGTGTAAACGGAAATAGGTCTACCTTACCGCCGTCGGTGTAGGCCCCTCATAAAAGGTCTAGCTTCGCGCCGTCGCTGTAGCACGGCAACAGCGATACCTTTGCGGCGTCGCTGTAGCACAGCAACAACGTTACCTTCATTCACCATCACATCATTATTCAATATATGATACTTAACGTATTTACTCCATGAAATAAATGCTACTCATTCTTAATTAAACCACTCATTAACAATTAACATTCCTCTTATCAATATAACTTTAATCACTATTAACAATCATTGTTAATTACTTACAACAACCCTCTTATACCTCACACTCATTATTATTATGTCATAATTATTAATTAACTACCATCGCCCTCTAATCCATCATAATAATTAGAATTATATAATCATTCATAACCAATTACAATCGGCCTCTTATACGTCACACTAATTATAAAATCATGCTTTAATATTAACATCATCTTTTGATGCGGTCATCATTATTACTTGAGTACATTAAAATCTATTACGCATAATTAATACTTCTAAGCTATTATATAATGCAATATAGTTATTTCATTATGCTTAAATTAAATTCAAATGACATTACTACTAACCACAATAATTTAATCGTACTAACACTTATTACCTTGATGAATGCAAACTTCATTAAGTCAAACGCCGACATACTTTATTAAAAACCTGACTCATATATCTCTAACTTAATTTAAATCTATCCCATTAATAAGTAATTCGCGCCGACGTCGGTGTAGTTTTACAAAAAAAAGTGCAGCTTCGCGGCGCCGTCGATGTGGTAGGGTATTCTAAAGGTACTCAAAAAGGAATAAAAGTAAAATCATAATCACTGCAATTATTCCCATATAGCTGTCCAAGGTAATGAAAAGTGTGACCACTGGTTCCATAATAGACCCTATAATATTTTGTGCTGTAAACCTTTGAGGAGCGCGTACTACCATGATATTGCAAAGTCAGAGCTAACAACGCTTACGGCACAAGATTGTATGAGGATCTGACATTTTGACAAACATATCAAACTTTTAAGTTGGCCATCATAGGCCAGTTCATAAGAGCAATGTCGGGGATTATAGATCACAATTTTTCAATCGATGTGGAGAGATGAGGTCCGACCAACAGCCATTATAACGAATGGTTCATGTTCAACTAATTCCAGCGACCCGGCTGCTTTAATCTGTATTTAGTCGTGTTCACACAGTCGGACTTAAATAACTTATTACCGGTCTTAAATTACGTCGGTAATAGTATCGGATATAAGTGGCAGTGTGAATTAGCGTCGGATATAACTATATCCGACGTAATGTGCTTTAAATCCGACAATTTGTTCACACAGTCGGACTTAAATTACGTCGGTAATAGTATCGGATATAAGTGGCAGTGTGAATGAGCGTCGGATATAAAAAAAATTACTATATCCGACGTAATGTGCTTTAAATCCGAGAATTTTGGCCTGAAGATGACCAGGGTTAAGAGCTGTTAAGACCGATCGAAACGTTACGTCCGGTAGTAGTAATTACGTGTGGACATGCAGCACTATTGGGCTGTCGGATATAACTGTGAGTATATCACTCGCGCAAAATTTTAAGCAGACTCATAGGCGTAGATCCCGGGGGGATGGGGAGGGGATAAATTCCCCCAATATTTTGCCAGGGGGATGGTCCCTACAATCACCCCCACCTCAATGTTGACGCCTGATAATGGGTTTCTGACCAAATTAACCTCACATTTGCCCATTTTTTGCCCCAAAATGATTTATTCTACTTTTACACCATTATTCCATCAGTTTAGCTTCAAAATAGCCAAATTTTTCGCACGCTTCGCGCACAATTGAACCAAAAACTTATTCTGTCGCCAAAAGGTGCTGGATTGACTATACTTGAAATTTTTTTCCAACTCCACCCCCCCCCCATGTCAAAAAGAAATCTACGCCACTGAGCAGAGTAATTTACTGCGTGATGTCATCATGGCTGCAGCTGCAAATATTAATATAAATAAACGCAATAGAGGGGTCAATTGGAATGACAAGGGAACAATGGCTATCCTCAAAATTTGGAGAGACACGGAAAGTATTTCTGGGATTAAAAAAAGCTTTGGGAGGAGATAGCCACGCTATTACATGACAAGGGGATTCCCCATACGGTCGGGGAGCAGATACATGCTAAGATAAAGGCACTGAAAACTCTCCATCGCACCCTCCATAATCGGGTAAAAAGTTCAGGCGCAGGAGCAATTGACCATCCTTATTGGGATGACCTACACGAATTTCTAGGGGGGGGGCGGGAGGTAGCAAATGTAAACCCTCCAGAGGGCTCAGTGGGGGGGCAGTATGGCCCTTGAAGTAGATGGAGAAGCCATAAGCATGATAACAGAAAGGCATGTAATTGGATTTTATAAGATGATTAGGGGTCCCAAATATACGGAAAGAAAAATAGGGGGTGTTATAAAATATTTTTGATGACCAAAATGTAGGGAGTCACAACACAACATGACTACAGATAGTGTGTTTATTTTATTCCAAATGACTGATGCCTGTTTGGGGGGGTGCAAACGGTGGGGGTCATAAAATCTTTGCTGACGAAATAGGGGAGGTCGCAATTTTGTTGAAGCCGACTTTTGTAATTTTGGGACCCCCAAGAAAAAAAATAGCATGATGATGGGAGTCATTGTTATTTTTTTATTTTTGTCATTTTTTCAAAGATGTCTACTATGTAGGGCCTACATGTATAAAATGCGATATAGCGCTAAGTCTACTGTAAAATGGGACTACTTTGTCAAACTAAAATAATAATAATAATAATAATAACAATAACAATAATAATAATAATAATCATAATAATAATAATAGAAACTACATAAATACAAAATTGGTCTGAATTTTGGAACTTTTGAATTTGCATTTTTCTTACATGACATACCTACCGTATTGTCTGTAATTTTTTCTAAAGAGGGGCGTTTATTGAAAGTGAATTTTCAGTGAAAAAATTTAAAATCGGGTTAAATTTTCTGATGATGCTCATGTAGAAAGGGATTTATGACCGGTAATAGGCTTATCGGACATAACACGTCGGACATACGCTGGCGAAGTTACGCAATTTATCGGATTAATTACCATAGCAATAGGTGAAAACAATTTTGAACATATAGATTGAATTCAATACTGGTCTTTTCAAAGATACTAATCTTACAGGTGCAAGTAATCATCATGATTACCTATTGCTATGGTAGTTAATCCGATTATTACGTAACTTCGACAGCGTATAGCGCTATTGCCGACAAATGTGGACGCGCTAAGGGATTAGCGGAAATATTAAATTCGATCGGATATAAGCCTAGATAAAATATTACCGGTAATAAGTGATGTGTGTACACGACACCGGTTCAAATCCTTTGTTTGGAGCCAATCAATAATAATATTTCACGCACAGCCTCTATGCAAATTAAGAGTTTACACACGCTGCAGCTGGGGTAATCGATTGAAGCTGGTTGCCGTTAGTGATCGAATGCATGAGCTTATTATTTTTACTGAATCGATTTACTGGATTAATTTTCTGTTAACTGGGTTCAATGCCACAAAGGTCGAATCGGGTTTGCCGTGGACCATAAGTGCATCATGCTGGACATTCCTCGTGAAATATTCCTGTAAATTAGACGATCTTCAGCTTGTTTTCGTTGTCGAAAGGGATTCAATCATTTTTTAAAATCTTTCCACAGAGCACACAAGGTGCCCTGTGTATTTATTTATCAAACATGATCTCAGTTATACATAGTTATATAAGCCACAATTATACAAAATAATTACAATAATATTACATTGATGAAATGAACTGTTATTACATATTTATAGAGTTCCATCTTTTATTCCATTCATACATTTTACCTTTATTGTTTGCAATGTGTTTTTCAGTCTCGGCGACATTATTAAGCATACCTTTAAAACCTTGTATGTCCAGCTTATTTTTTATTACATCTTGCATTATAAATAAACTTTTTCCCCTGAATTATAATGACAATAATCAACATCTAATATGCCCATCAGAACATCCTTCATGGTAAGAGTAACTCTTTTTTAAAGATATTATCTTGAACCTTCTTCCAAAAGTGAGCAGAAGTACCACATTGCCAAAATAAATGTGGGATATTTTCTAGCTCCTGATTACAAAAAGTACAAAGATTTGAATCAACATAACCATATTTAAATAGATTTTTTATTTATACCTATAATTCTATGCAGAATTTTGAATTGAAAATACCTAAGTTTGGTTGATAGGGAGGAAGACAAGGGAATCCTGTAAATATCGTTCCAATTTAAATTTATATCATCAAAAAAGACAGCCCATTTGGCCTCGGCTTTGGGCGATTTAAACAACTTGTCAACGCAAATTTTGTGAACCAATTTGCAGACCTTCTTAGAGGAACAGATAAGAGCAAGCATATCATCATGATCATTCTGAACAGTTCCCAAGTCTTCCCCCCTCTCGACACTTCTGATCCATACATTTGGAATGGCATAGATTAGAGCAAAATATTCCAAAAAGTTACATTGTAAATTATACTTGGTCTTCAAGATATCAAGGGGAAGAAAACTATCATCTTCATTTAAAATATCAGAAAATACTTGGTCTTCAAGATATCAAGGGGAAGAACACTATCATCTTCATTTAAAATATCAGAAATAAATTTAATACCTTTCTCATGCCAGACTTTTTTGTAAACAGTGTTTTGGGCGATAACAATAGATGAATTTATTCCATAATATTTGATGTCTAAAATGACTTGAAGAAGAATCATAAGTAATTGTACACCAAGCGTTGAGAATTTCACCAATAAACACATTCTTAATAAGCTTAATACATTTCTCCTCAGGATTAGTGTTACATTCCAAAAAAAGATTACCACCAATCTGTTTCATATAAAACATATAAAAACATTTCCATTTACCATTGTTGTTTACATCCAAGAGACGTTTAACCCAAGCCACTTTAAGCCCATTAATAACTGAGGGAATGTGAACCATCTTGAGGCCCCCTTTCTCATAGTCACCAATGATGGACTTTCTGCTGAGCTTATCTGGTTTTCCTGACCAAATAAATTTAAATATTATCGAGTCAACCTCCTTCAAAAAATTATCAGGTGGTTTAGGTAAAACAGAAAAAGAAAAATTAATTGAGAAAGACCCAAGGATTTAACAATTGTAATTATACCAATTGGACTTAAATCTCTCATCGACCAAATTCGCAAGATTTCCTTGAGTTTTTAAAGTTTTGGAACGAAATTTAATTCAAAAATATTGCTCAGATCAGAACTAAAAACTACACCCAAAAGACGAACAGGATTGGCAGTAAAATGTAAATCATCATTGTTTAAATCATGTGTAAAGTGGTACCATTGTACTCACGTATCCCAAATGTGTGCTTGTGTGGGTCTGAATTCTATAAGGAGGCTTTAGCTGTCGATGCAATCATCTTTACCACCCACCTGACGTTAGGCGTTTCATTTAAATAAATTGAATGCTCTTCTGATCGATTACATATTAGAATGTATAGTCGTGTTCACACAGTCGGACTTAAATCACTTATTACCGGTCTTAAAGGAGTATTTCGTGATCCTAGCATCCTCTTTTTATGACATTTTTCAGTACATATCCACGAAAAAAGCATATTCCCAAAATTTCAGTTGATTCCGATATTGCGTTTGCGAGTTATGCATGATTATGTGTATTACACTGCTCCATAGACAATACGTTGTAATTTCGTTCTGGTGCACCAGAACGAAATACAAATTTCACGATATCTTTGCTAAACAAATTAATCTGCAAGAAATATTTTGTACATAAACATTATTTAGCCAGAGGTTTCCAGTGATATAAAAATCTCAACTTTTTTTGAGAAAAGTGGGGGGATGAGGCTGTGGATCACGAAGTACCCCTTTAAATTACGTCGGTAATAGTATCGGATATAAGTGGCAGTGTGAATTAGCGTCGGATATAACTATATCCGACGTAATGTGCTTTAAATCCGACAATTTGTTCACACAGTCGGACTTAAATTACGTCGGTAATAGTATCGGATATAAGTGGCAATGTGAATGAGTGTCGGATATAAAAAAAATTACTATATCCGACGTAATGTGCTTTTAATCCGAAAATTTAAGGCTGAAGATGACCAGGGTTAAGAGCTGTTAAGACCGATCGAAACGTAACGTCCGGTAATAGTAATTACGTGTGGACATGCAGCACTATTGGGCTGTCGGATATAACTGTGAGTATATCACTCGCGCAAAATTTTAAGCAGAGTCATAGGCGTAGATCCCGGGGGATGGGGGGATAAATCCCCAATATTTTGCCAGGGGATGGTCCATACAATCACCCCTCCCAATATTGAAGCCTGATAATGGGTTTCTGACCAAATTAACCTCATATTTGCCCATTTTTTGCCCCAAAAGTGCATCGGGTAAAAAGTTCAGCCGCAGGAGCAATTGACCATCCTTATTGGGATGACCTACACGAGTTTCTAGGGGGGGGGGGGTAGCAAATGTAAACCCTCCAGAGGGCTCAGTGGGGGGGGGGGCAGTATGGCCCTGGAATTAGATGGAGATGACATTTATTAAGCCATAAGCATAAACAGAAAGGCATGTAATTGGATTTTATAAGATGATTAGGGGTCCCAAATATACGGAAAGAAAAATAGGGGTGTCATAAAATATTTTTGATGACCAAAATGTAGGGAGTCACAACACAACATAACTACAGATAGTGTGTTTATTTTATTCGAAAAGACTGATGTCTGTTTGGGGAGGGGTGCAAACGGTGGGGGCAGGGTCATAAAATCTTTGCTGACGAAATAGGGGAGGTCGCAATTTTATTGAAGCCGACTTTTTGTAAATTTGGGACCCCCCAAGAAAAAAATAGCATGATGATGGGAGTCATTGTTATTTTTTATTTTTGTCATTTTTTCAAGATGTCCACCATGTAGGGCCTACATGTATAAAATGCGATATAAAGTCTACTGTAAAATGGGACTACTTTGTCAAACTAAAATAATAATAATAATAACAATAACAATAATAATAATAATAATAATAATAATAATAATAATAATAATAATAATAATAGAACCTACATAAATACAAAATTGGTCTGAATTTTGGAACTTTTGAATTTGTATGCGGAAATATTTAATTCGATCGGACATAAGCCTAGATAAAATATTACCGGTAATAAGTGCATGTGTGAACACAGCTTATGAAGGCTGCCATGTCCAGTCCATATATCTATAGTCGTGTTCACACAGTCGGACTTAAATCACTTATTACCGGTCTTAAATTACGTCGGTAATAGTATCGGATATAAGTGGCAGTGTGAATTAGCGTCGGATATAACTATATCCGACGTAAAGTGCTCTAAATCCGACAATTTGTTCACACAGTCGGACTTAAATTACGTCGGTAATAGTATCGGATATAAGTGGCAGTGTGAATGAGCGTCGGATATAAAAAAAATTACTATATCCGACGTAATGTACTTTAAATCCGAAAATTTAAGGCTGAAGATGACCAGGGTTAAGAGCTGTTAAGACCGATCGAAACGTTACGTCCGGTAATAGTAATTACGTGTGGACATGCAGCACTATTGGGCTGTCGGATATAACTGTGAGTATATCACTCGCGCAAAATTTTAAGCAGAGTCATAGGCGTAGATCCCGGGGATGGGGGGATAAATCCCAATATTTTGCCAGGGGATGGTCCATACAATCACCCCCCATGTTAACGCCTGGTAATGGGTTTCTGACGAAATTAACCTCATATTTGCCCATTTTTTGCCCCCAAAGTTCAAATTTTCGCTCGCTTCGCGCGCATTTATTCTACTTTTGCACCATTATTTCATCAGTTTAGCTTCAAAATAGCAAAACTTTTCGCGCGCTTCGCGCACAATTGAACCAAAAACTTATTTTGTCGCCGAAAGGTGCTGGATTGACTAGAAATTTTTTCCCAACTACCCCCTCCCCCCCAATGTCACTGAGCAGAGTAATTTACTGCGTGATGTCATCATGGCTGCAGCTGCAAATATTAATATAAATAAACGCAATAGAGGGGAAATTGTAATGACAAGGGAACATTGGCTATCCTCAAAATTTGGAGAGACACGAAAAATATTTCTGGGATAAAAAAAAAGCTTTGGGAGGAGATAACCACGCTATTACATGACAAGGGGTGATTCCCCATACGGTCGGGGGAGCAGATACATGCTATTAAGATAAAGGCACTGAAAACTCTCCATCGCACCCTCCATGATCGGGTAAAAAGTTCAGGCGCAGGAGCAATTGACCATCCTTATTGGGATGACCTACACGAGTTTCTAGGGGGGTAGCAAATGTAAACCCTCCAGAGGGCTCAGTGGGGGGGGCAGTATGGCCCTGGAATTAGATGGAGATGACATTTATTAAGCCATAAGCATAAACAGAAAGGCATGTAATTGGATTTTATAAGATGATTAGGGGTCCCAAATATACGGAAAGAAAAATAGGGGTGTCATAAAATATTTTTGATGACCAAAATGTAGGGAGTCACAACACAACATAACTACAGATAGTGTGTTTATTTTATTCGAAAAGACTGATGTCTGTTTGGGGAGGGTGCAAACGGTGGGGGCAGGGTCATAAAATCTTTGCTGACGAAATAGGAGCGGTCGCAATTTTATTGAAGCCGACTTTTTGTAAATTTGGGACCCCCAAGAAAAAAATAGCATGATGATGGGAGTCATTGTTATTTTTTTATTTTTGTCATTTTTTTCAAAGATGTCCACCATGTAGGGCCTACATGTATAAAATGCGATATAGTCTACTGTAAAATGGGACTACTTTGTCAAACTAAAATAATAATAATAATAACAATAACAATAACAATAATAATAATAATAATAATAATAATAATAATAATAATAATAGAACCTACATAAATACAAAATTGGTCTGAATTTTGGAACTTTTGAATTTGTATGCGGAAATATTTAATTCGATCGGACATAAGCCTAGATAAAATATTACCGGTAATAAGTGCATGTGTGAACACAGCTTATGAAGGCTGCCATGTCCAGTCCATATATCTATAGTCGTGTTCACACAGTCGGACTTAAATCACTTATTACCGGTCTTAAATTACGTCGGTAATAGTATCGGATATAAGTGGCAGTGTGAATTAGCGTCGGATATAACTATATCCGACGTAAAGTGCTCTAAATCCGACAATTTGTTCACACAGTCGGACTTAAATTACGTCGGTAATAGTATCGGATATAAGTGGCAGTGTGAATGAGCGTCGGATATAAAAAAAATTACTATATCCGACGTAATGTACTTTAAATCCGAAAATTTAAGGCTGAAGATGACCAGGGTTAAGAGCTGTTAAGACCGATCGAAACGTTACGTCCGGTAATAGTAATTACGTGTGGACATGCAGCACTATTGGGCTGTCGGATATAACTGTGAGTATATCACTCGCGCAAAATTTTAAGCAGAGTCATAGGCGTAGATCCCGGGGGGGGGGGATAAAAATCCACCCCAATATTTTGTCAGGGGGGATGGTCCATACAATCACCCCCCCCCCCCATGTTAACGCCTGGTAATGGGTTTCTGACGAAATTAACCTCATATTTGCCCATTTTTTGCCCCCAAAGTTCAAATTTTCGCTCGCTTCGCGCGCATTTATTCTACTTTTGCACCATTATTTCATCAGTTTAGCTTCAAAATAGCAAAACTTTTCGCGCGCTTCGCGCACAATTGAACCAAAAACTTATTTTGTCGCCGAAAGGTGCTGGATTGACTAGAAATTTTTTCCCAACTACCCCCTCCCCCCCAATGTCACTGAGCAGAGTAATTTACTGCGTGATGTCATCATGGCTGCAGCTGCAAATATTAATATAAATAAACGCAATAGAGGGAAATTGTAATGACAAGGAACATTGGCTATCCTCAAAATTTGGAGAGACACGAAAAATATTTCTGGGATAAAAAAAAAGCTTTGGGAGGAGATAACCACGCTATTACATGACAAGGGGTGATTCCCCATACGGTCGGGGGAGCAGATACATGCTATTAAGATAAAGGCACTGAAAACTCTCCATCGCACCCTCCATGATCGGGTAAAAAGTTCAGGCGCAGGAGCAATTGACCATCCTTATTGGGATGACCTACACGAGTTTCTAGGGGGGGGGTAGCAAATGTAAACCCTCCAGAGGGCTCAGTGGGGGGGGGCAGTATGGCCCTGGAAGTAGATGGAGATGACATTTATTAAGCCATAAGCATGGTAACAGAAAGGCATGTAATTGGATTTTATAAGATGATTAGGGGGTCCCAAATATACCAGTATACGGAAAGAAAAAACTAAAATAATAATAATAATAACAACAACAACAACAACAACAACAACAACAACAACAACAACAACAACAACAATAATAATAATAATAATAATAATAATAATAATAATAATAATAATAATGATAATAATAGTAATAATAATAATAATAATAGAACCTACATAAATACAAAATTGGTCTGAATTTGGGAACTTTTGAATTTGCATTTTTCTTACATGACATACCTACCGCATTGTCTGTAATTATTTCTAAAGAGGGGCGTTTATTGAAAGTGAATTTTCAGTGAAAAAATTTAAAATCTGGTTCAATTTTCTGATGATGATGCTCATGTAGAAAGGAGAGAGTTATGACCGGTAATAGGCTTATCGGACATAACACATCGGACATACGCTGACGAAGTTACGCAATTTATCGGATTAATTACCATAGCAATAGGTGAAAACAATTTTGAACATATAGATTGAATACAATACTGGTCTTTTCAAAGATACTTATCTTACAGGTGCAAGCAATCATCATGATTCACATATTGCTATGGTAGTTAATCCGATTATTACGTAACTTCGACAGCGTATAGCGCTATTCAGCATCGAAGTGGTTACGTAATTCTCTTGGTTACCGGATCACGCTACTTTGGTATGCCTTCGAGTGCCATATACGTGTGGTGATCATTTCGATCGTGGTTCATTACTCTAGCGCGTGATCCCGTTGACATAGTAACATTACGTAACTTCGATACTGAATTGCCGACAAATGTGGACGCGCTAAGGGATTAGCGGAAATATTTAATTCGATCGGACATAAGCCTAGATAAAATGTGACGTGTCATGTCAAAAGGAGACACTTTTGGGCAGGTGATCAATTTTGAGGTTTTTACATATCTTAAATATAGAGATATTTAGCTCCACAACGCCGTTTTCCCCAATGAAATCGGACATTCATTAGCGAAGATATTGGGTTCGTAAGTTATGGTATTATAAAATTGGAAATTGAGATATCGGTCTTTAAAAATATTATTGACAATGTTGAGAGTAGGAATTACCTGGAATAATGTCTCAAAAAATACAAGATGCCAGTTATATTCCGGTCTGAAACTATCAGACAATATTTTTAACATTAATAACATCACAAATTCGCAACAAACCCAAATTGTGAAAAAATCACCCCAGGTCAGATTTTTGGTTATTTCTCCATTTACGACCCTGCCCAAAAGTGTCTCCTTTTGACATGACACGTCACAAATATTACCGGTAGTAAGTGCATGTGTGAACACAGCTTATATTACATTATAATGGTAATCACTATACGTATACATAGGCCTATAAAGGTTGTTTTTAAGAAATTTCCATTTAATTTTATTTTAAGAAAGATATTGGTATAGAAATAGTGGCGTACCCAAAGAGGGGAGGGGGTTGGGGAGGGGCAGATTTACCTCTGTGAGAAGTCTTGGGAGGGGAGGAGGGGATATGGAGAATGAGAGAGGGCTGGAGGAAGGGAGAAATAAAAATATATAATAAAGATAAGCAGATAAATAGAAATATAAGGAAAATGATGGGAATGAGAGAGGGAGGGTGAGAGGGGACAATGAGAGCGAGGGAGTGATAAAGTGTAGGCCTAGGAAAGAATAAGTACAGAGAAGGGAAAGGAAAGGAATGATGACGAATACATTTAATAATAATTATTAGGCCTATATAATAACTAAACACATAACAGCACTGGGCAGCCATTTGATGATGTCAATGCCTTTATTTGTTACGTAATTAAAACGCCCAGTCAGATGTATTTCACACCTACCAAACACAACTCACCCAATTTCGCAAACTGGACGTTGAATGTACACTCTCATGAATATTGATTGGCAACATTTTCTAATATGTCAGCGCTCTAATCGGAAACAATAGAACAATAGACCCTGCATAGCGTTGGCTTAAACCATGAATAGCTGTGTTCACACATGCACTTATTACCGGTAATATTTTATCTAGGCTTATGGCAATAGCGCTATACGCTGTCGAAGTTACGTAATAATCGGATTAACTACCATAGCAATAGGTGAATCATGATGATTACTTGCACCTGTAAGATAAGTATCTTTGAAAAGACCAGTATTGTATTCAATCTATGTTCAAAATTGTTTTCACCTATTGCTATGGTAATTAATCCGATAAATTGCGTAACTTCGCCAGCGTATGTCCGACGTGTTATGTCCGATAAGCCTATTACCGGTCATAAATCCCTCCTTTCTACATGAGCATCATCAGAAAATTTAACCCGGTTTTAAATTTTTTCACTTTCAATAAACGCCCCTCTTTAGAAAAAATTACAGGCAATGCGGTAGGTATGTCATGTAAGAAAAATGCAAATTCAAAAGTTCCAAAATTCAGACCAATTTCGTATTTAGGTAGGTTCTATTATTATTATCATTATTATTGTTATTGTTATTAGTTTGACAAAGTAGTCCCATTTGACAGTAGACTTAGCTCTATATCGCATTTTATACATGTAGGCCCTACATGGTGGACATTTTTGAAAAAATGACAAAAATAAAAAAAATAACAATGACTCCCATCATCATGCTATTTTTTTCTTGGGGGTCCCAAATTTACAAAAAGTCGGCTTCAATAAAATTGCGACCTCCCCTATTTCGTCAGCAAAGATTTTATGACCCCCCCAACAGGCATCAGTCTTTTGGAATAAAATAAACACACTATCTGTAGTCATGTTGTGTCGTGACTCCCTACATTTTGGTCATCAAAAATATTTTATGACACCCCCTATTTTTCTTTCCGTATATTTGGGACCCCCTACTCTTCTTCTAAAATCCAATTACATGCCTTTCTGTTATCATGCTTATGGCTTAATAAATGTCATCTCCATCTACTTCCAGGGCCATACTGCCCCCCCCCACTGAGCACTCTGGATGGTATACATTTGCTACCCCCCTAGAAACTCGTGTAGGTCACCCCAATAAGGATGGTCAATTGCTCCTGCGCCTGGACTTTTTACCCGATCATGTAGGGTGCGATTGAGAATTTTCAGTGCCTTTATCTTAGCATGTATCTGCTCCCCCGACCGTATGGGGAATCCCCCCTTGTCATGTAATAGCGTGGCTATCTCCTCCCAAAGCTTTTTATCCCAGAAATAATTTCCGTGTCTCTCCAAATTTTTAGGATAGCCAATGTTCCCATGTCATTCCAATTGACCTCTCTATTGCGTTTATTTATATTAATATTTGCAGCTGCAGCCATGATGACATCACGCAGTAGGCCTAAATTACTCTGCTCAGTGACATTGGGGGGGGGGGGGATGGAGTTGGAAAAAGATTTCAAGTATAGTCAATCAGCACCTTTTGGCGACAAAATAAGATTTTGGTTCAATTGTGCGCGAAGCGTGCGAAAAATTTGGTTATTTTGAAGCTAAGGGACCGTTCACAAACACTTGTAAATTTTTTCACCCTCCTAAGGGGGCCCTGAAAAAAATGACCACAATTTTCCATGAGAAATGGAGTTTATATGCTTTTCTATGGGGTTGACCGAAATTTTTTTGCATCAGGCCCCCCCTTACAAGTGTTTGTGAACGGTCCTTTAAAACTGACGAAATTGCGGTATAAAAGTAGAATAAAATGCGCGCGAAGCGCGCGAAAATGTGCACTTTGGGAGCAAAAAATGGGCAAATATGAGGTTAATTTGGTCAGAAACCCATTATCAGGCGTCAACATGGGGGGGGTGATTGTATGGACTATCCCCCCTGGCAAAATATTGGGGGATTTAACCCCCCATCCCCGGATCTACGCCTATGACTCTGCTTAAAATTTTACGCGAGTGATATACTCACAGTTATATCCGACAGCCCAATAGTGCTGCATGTCCACACGTAATTACTATTACCGGACGTAACGTTTCGATCGGTCTTAACAGCTCTTAACCCTGGTCATCTTCAGCCTTACATTTTCGGATTTAAAGCACATTACGTCGGATATAGTAATTTTTTTTAATATCCGACGCTCATTCACACTGCCATTTATATCCGATACTATTACCGACGTAATTTAAGTCCGACTGTGTGAACAAATTGTCGGATTTAAAGCACATTACGTCGGATATAGTTATATCCGACGCTAATTCACACTGCCACTTATATCCGATACTATTACCGACGTAATTTAAGACCGGTAATAAGTGATTTAAGTCCGACTGTGTGAACACGACTAATATCTCATTATAAAATGATGTACACTTAAGGGCTGGGGTATGAACGTTTGGACAGTATTTATTTTGGGACATCAGGGCACATCAGACATATCGAATTGCATTCTGAATACGAAGAATGTCATTCTGATATCAAATAATTTTGATTTTTGCACACATTTTATGGCAAATCATTAAAAATTGATATTTTGATATTTAACAGTACTTGAAGTAAACTTTATAAATCTGATGATTTATACTTAAAGTGTATGTAGGTGGGATGAAAAGCCGACGATCAATTGAAAATTTTGACCTTTCGTATTGAAGATATGGATTTTTTCCCCAAAACACCAAAAAAATTAGGTCTTTTGGGGAAAAAATCCATATCTTCAATATGAAAGGTCAAAATTTTCAATTGACCGTCGGCTTTTCCTCCCTGCTACATACACTTTAAGAATATTTCATTAGATTTATATAATTTACTTCGAGGACTGTTATATATCAAAAATTTGAAAAATATCAAATTTTTATAATTTGTCATAAAATTTGTATTATATTGTGATTTTCAAAAAATGAAAATTATTTGATATCAGAAAGACATGCTTCGTATTCAGAATGCAATTCGATAGGTCCGAAGTGCTCTCATGTCCCACAAAAAATACTGTCGAAACGCAATAAACGCTCATTTTAGATCCCTTAGGTGAATGACCCAATTGTTCGTGTCAACCACACACCTACAAAACACGCATGACTTATTAACCCACATGTGGGTTGGGCTACCAAGGATATCTCAGGGTACATAATCTTAAGGGCATACTACACCCATATATTGGTTTGATTGGTCTAAAAAAATATTTTTTCATTTATAGCTAGGCGATATATATGCACGGATCATGTGAAAAAAAAAAAAATATGAAAAAACGTCGTGAAAGTGTTATTTTTCACCTATTTGTCTTAAAGTTGACTGGTTGTTAAGGACGCTTATTTTTTAGCGAATCACCGTAGTCTTCTTCACATCAGGACTGACACACACTACAACTTTGGATAAACTATCATGGCAACATACATTATTGTCAAACAATATAGAATAGAAAATTTGACGTCAACTTGTCAAAATATTGAAAAAACGTGCTCTAAAAATATTTAAAAAGTACGCATAACAATTTCTATTCAATACGCGTGTGAAATGACCGTGGTATAAGTAGAAGTCGTGTGTTGAGCAATCTGTGTCAACCTCTGTATGGATGGGCGCTACCGGGGGGGAGCAATTTTTAGAAAAATAAAAGAACATTGAAAAATATGGCCATCGTGTCGCGCTTGCGCAACACAGTGGCGTACCGTGACCGCCCCTTCCCCGGGGGGCTGAAGAAAATCCCATTTTGCCGACCCTTCCTCAACAGCCCGAAAAGGTTGCCACAATTTTTTAGGATCGTATGAAAAAGTGAAGAGCAAAAAAAAAAAAAAAATGAGGAGTTATAGACGCTACCGCCCAAAACGCAACAAATTTTGATGTCCGTCTCAATATTGACTTCGGTGGCAAAATGTGACGGGCCCTGCATATCGGCGGACCCGCAGTAATTTTCACATGCTCTTAGGACGAGGACCTGCCTTTAAAGTCAAAATGTACGATCTTATCGAATTTGGTTAATTTTTTTCAAACCTGATTTTTTGGCATATTTGTAATGTTTACACATGTCACAACTTGCACCTAAATGGAATCAGCCAAATTTGTTGTGTTTGCAAAAAAGACAAATCTCATGTTTTTAGGTACTGTGTCCAAAACCAAGGAAATCAATGACAATAATATTGTAATATCTTTAGATGGTTGTAAACTGGCTCGTGTTAAAGAAGCCAAATTCCTGGGTCTAACTATTGATGAAAATCTTTCTTGGAAGAAACAGATTGTTAATATTTGTAATGTGTCTTCTCGAAACATTGGCGTTTTGAACAAGGTGAAGCATTATTTACCCGAACAAACTTTGTATAACCTTTACTGTTCACTAGTTGTACCCTATTTTAATTACGGTATTTTACTTTGGGGAAGTTATTAAGTATATATAAAGATTTTAAAAAACGAGTTTGAAGAAAATTTATCTTCGAGTCCCAATTTTTTTTCTTGAGAAAAAGGCAGTTTTGTGATTTTTCTTCCATAGATGACAATGTTAAAACTATTTTTGTTTTTTATCCGTTTGTCAAAATGGCGACTCGGATGGCTTTCAAAATAGAGTACCACGTGCCCACGGATATGATGATTGATATAAAAAAGTTTGAAATTGACAACCAAAATCAGAAATATTTTTCATTTTATACCAAGAGAGATTTTCCAATTCAGAACAAAATATTTGATGTGCATTTTACGAAAAATGTCAATTTTAAGCTGTTGAAATCCAAAACGGAAACAAATTTCGTTCCTTCAGGTTGCAAGAGATACGATGTGCATAGAAATGGTCAAAGAGTGTGCTTTTCTAGCACTTTGGAGAAAATCATATTTTCAAATTAATGCAGATATCCCGTTTTGTCGGTTGCGTAGGTCTATACAATTTTAAACATTGGATATTGATAAACTAATGATTGATGATCGATAATTGATTATCGATAATCGATAATTGATTATCGATAATCGATTATCATACTGATGGAGTTTTAATGGCGCTAATCCTCTCCATACACAGATGAACAAATACAATAGATGAAGGTCAACACGTATGACCTCCTATGTGACATGTTATATGTGATGTACAAAAACCTGAATATCATAAAGATCAGTATTCGTTTGTGCATATGAACTGCACGTTTACGTTGCTAAATATTACTCATTATACATTCTGACAAATAATGGTATTGTGACAATACGGTATATACATTGTATATAAAACGACTAATAGATCCTGCTATCATGGCGTCAGGTCAATGTTCATCATAACCCGTATATTTCTTAAAATTCACTCATATTTGAGATAAATTGCTGTGCCCATTTTATAGGTGCACAGGTAGATCCGTGTTGTTTTTAATTTTCATTTCTTTTTAATGAAAGAATTAAGGTTTTCCACTGCACGGGGGCCACAAGGGTGATACTAATTTTAATGCTATATTTTCAAAACGAATACGTGTTCCCGGTTGGCTCTATAGCGATTTCACAGAAAAGGTATTTCTAGTACAATGCAGCGTCGGACTCTAGCTGAGAGCGTAGCCTAAGTCATTATAGACTCCAATAATGGCTCTCCATACACAAATGAACAAACACAAAGGAGGGTAGTCTCCTCCGTGGCCAGCTTGATTTCGATGGAGCGAAACCAAATTGGCTGCGGAGGAGACGGGTAATTTTGCCATGCAAATGAGCTGAGTGTCGTAGCCCTGGTTCATGTCTTGACCGTTCACTGTAAAACCATGAATAAAGAATTCCACTCGACAAGTAGTTCAAATACCACGCATTTTTCATCATGTGTTTTGGGGACACCAATAATTCGGAAGTTGTTTCTCCGTGCGAAGCGCTCATTTTTGTTAATATCCTTAGCCTGTCTTCTTATATAGTTGCCTTTCAGATTCTCGACTTCATCTTCAAGTTCTTTCAGCTGTTTTGTTTGCGTATCAGAAGATATTTCCAAAACAGAAATGCGCTCACTGTTGAAGTTACTTAATAGATTTTTCAAGGTTCTCCTCCAATTTGGCTTGTCCCTTTATAATTTCTTTAAGTGTTTTCCTCACGAAAAGTTCAAAGTTACTGTCATCGTCCGACTCACTAGAACTCGCATTAGAACGGGAATTTGAAGAGCCTGCCGGAGCCGCTGCTGGCCCGGTAGGCTTTTTGTTCGTGTTCCGCCTTGGCCCCATTGAGATGCATGCATTGGTTAACACGCGAGGCGAGAGCTCACCCAGGAGGGTGAAAGTGCATAGGAACAATGCCGGGAACTACGTCACGCTATTGTTCGACCTGGGCTACATCATTTTTAACGCATGCGTGTACGTTAATACAGCTTTAGTCTCCTCCACCTTCGCAACACGGTACGTGGAGTGACTGAAATCACACGGACGGTGGAGGAGAATACTAGCTGGTCAGACAGTTTAATTCTATCAAGCATATAATACCTGAACAATCACCGTCATTTCATCGATTTACTACAGAATATATTGTATACTAATAATATAATTTTAAAATTGTAAACTTGTTAACTTATATATTTGTGTACTAAAGTATAAGGACACGTGAATAAAATCATGTAGAAGACAAAATGGCCGCTAATCCTCCTATTGTCCAAACCTAGGATACATCTTCCGGTTTGGTTATGTAACCTAGGATGCTTATCCTCACTCTACGGTGTCATGCTAAAGATTCAATCATGTGTCACCGTTATTCATCACCGATTAGAAACATTGCGATTTCCAAACGTAGCATCGAACGTACGTGGAATCTATTCAAAACCACTCTCCTGTGACGGGATTTTGAATAGATTCCACGTACGTTCGATGCTACGTTTGGAAATCGCAATGTCTCTATTAACAACTGGCGTCCGGCGCGGCTTCGTGGTGTACTTCACTCGCAGACGACGCGGACGCATCGTTGTAATTCAGTGATGAACAACGGTGACACATGATTGAATCCCTAAATGAAACAGTCCAATATCACTTACACTGATGATCCGGTCACAATAACGGATGAGGTTTTATCGCCAAAACTTCTTTGGTGTATATTCATATCTGATTGAGTCAATCTTATAGATCCACCTTGATATCCATCATGCTCAAACAAAGCAATCTACAAGTATCAGAGGAGTATAAAGACACACATTTTAATATCGAAAATGAACGTTTTCATGACATTCGGATGTCTTAACCACAGACTACTACAGACCATGTATCAACAGTCAAAGTCCCCGTGCATGGTATGCTGTGAATTCTCGCATATTCACGAGGACCGATCGTTCGATCGTGCCGTGTCTTCCCAGACAAACAATCACTGTCAACCCCCTGATCACCCGATAAGGAGGGCCGATTGTTCCATGAAATGCGACAGGCGAAACTGCTACGCACGTACCGCGTATTTTTATGGTCTTTCGCGTAAACGCGAAGACACGCAAAGCTCTGTCGCGTATACGTGAAGGCACGCAACGCTGGTGTGATTGTTAAGACACGCATAGACATTCCAGTGTAGTAATTGGATTCCTTGCCCCAATAATATACATAACTTTTGTTGCCAGTTTGTTATTATTTTTTTGAGAAAAGGCAAAATTGTCACAAATTTACCACAGGGTGTAGTACCCCTTAAGCAAAGTCATTGTTCATTGAAATTACACCCGTATAACAAAACAGGCGAAACTAGTAACTTTTCGCCCAAAATTTACAATTTAAAGAGAATGTTACTGCTCATTGAAATGAAGCTAGTATATGGACAACATAATTTAATGACATAAAATCTGAAAAATATTGTAAGGATCACTTGAGGTTTTGTCTTTTAAAACCTAAATTTTGGTCCAAAATCGTGCGTGTATAGGTCGTTTTCAACAGATTTACCACATTCACCTTGCTATAAACATTGAATTACGTTATCTGTTGACCTAATGAAAAAAGGTGTTTTTAGGAGGAAGTGTTAACTTTCGTTCGATATAAAAAATTCTGATTGGATGAAGGTAACACTTGAGGTTTTAACAACAACCAATCACAGATGACTATTTTCCAGCTAGAAGCACACACAGCTCTTATGATGCTATGCATTCAACCATGTATTATAACCAAAGACTGTGTAGAGATAATTCACTGCTTGCTTGGAAGCTCTTGGACGAAATTGTGTCAGGTGTATCGAGGTGGATAATTTGCATAATTATGATCTTATGATTATGCAAAGTCAGTAGTGATATGTACTCAAATTTCCGTAAAATATCAAGGTTGACCCAATTTCAGACAAAAAAGAAATCAATGGATGGTGTCTTGATTATGGCAAATTCCGTCAATGAAAACCACCCAACAAATAAAGACTGATTGACTTACACCACCACTTACTCTAAAAGATTAAATCCTCCTGAACAAAAAACACTGTAACGAAGAACAGGACAATGCATACATTGGGCTATTCCATTTTAAATCCACACTACCCCTGTGGATAATTTTGGAAATATTTTTCACAAGTGGAGTATGAATTTCAAATGGAATGGACACATTAGGCAGCTCCATTTGAATTTCATATATCCTCTGAGAAATATTCAACCTGAATCTTCCACTGGGGGAGGATGTGTTTCAAATTGTTGCTAATGTGTCCATTCCATTTGCAATTCATACTCCCCCTGTGGAAGATATTTCTAAAATATTCCACAAGGTAAGTGTGGATTTTAAATGGAATAGCCCATTATTGTTGTTTTCATATTGCTCTTACCTCTGGTGTTGCAGCGGGGTTCGTCAGCAACTCCCTGATAAGATCTGTAATAGTTATTGCACAATATATTTTCATGAAATCCGTATTTGCAATTATTTGCCATAAAAATAGATAACTTTGGTACGCCAACCTTGCCGAACACCCTCTTAATAGGTTTAAGAACAATGTATCATACAGTGAATAAAATGCAACTCCTTTAAGATCGCCCATCATACACTGAAGCACGCCTCTTTCAACAGGAGAGTGAAAGTTCATCAGGGCAATGTCGGGACCTCATGTCACGCCACTGTTCGACCGGATAGCCTAAGAACACCTTTGACAATGAATGATTGACAAATATCGTTCTAGCTGGATCAGGAAGATGTTTAAATGTGATTTCAAAAATCACCGTCACATTGGATAGATTTACCAAAGAATAGTTCAGGGTTCGGTTTTTGCCGGCAAAAATTTGTTTTTGCCGGGAAAGCGGCAAAAACGGTCAAAAACCTGTTTTTGCCTGGTATAAACTGGCAAAAACTGGCAAAAACTCATACGTTGTCGGTCAAATATTAAAAAGTAACACAGAAAGCTCATAAACAATAACACACAACTTTTGATCAATCATTCAACATATTTTTTGTCTCGTCAAGTCCTTAAAATGAAAACGTTTTGAATTTGATATGCCACATTGCAGTTAAATCCGTCAGTGCACAAAATTAATGAGCAATGAAAACCCGTGCCTTTAATTTCTTAATTTGTTACTTATAATTACCAAATCTGGTCTTGTTACACTCAGGAAAGTATTTTTGTAACTTAATATTTTGTTATTTTGTTTTGAGATGAAAAAAGGGAACTATTCATCACTTTTTTAGTTTTTGCCATTTTTGCCGGGAAAAACTGTTTTTGCCAAGTGGTTAAAACCGCGGTTTTTTCCACCTGCGGCAAAAAAGCTGCGAACCCTGGAATAATTTGTAAAGTACTATATTAGTAATTGGGAATCGGGAACAAATCAATGTTTTTACCTACCGGTATTACAACTAGGGAATTATATTAGTGAGAGTGCTTGGGTGACCTAATCTAAAACCTTCAACGTTTCCTCTATGAACTCTAACCCTCCTGCAATATGGCGCCCATTGTCTAGACCTAGCACCCCCCCACACACTTGAATCATCACCTGGATTCAGTCATATGCATTTGTAAGCGCTCTTAAGCAATGTCATTGTTCATTGAATTTTAATAGCTTTTAATACAACCGCGTGACCAAACAGGCGAAAGTAGTACATTTTCGCACAAGATTTGTGATTTCAAGAGAGTTGGTCATTGCTCATTGAAATGATGCTAGTATATGGACAATATAAGTGTGCCCTTTCATTTAAATGACATAAAATATGAAAAATATTGTAAGGATCACTTGAGGTTTTGACTTTAAAACCTACATTTTGGTCAAAAATTGTGCTTGGATAGGTCGTTTTCAACAGATTTACCAAATTCGCCTTGCTACAGGATGCCCCCCCAAAGAAAACCAGAACCCGCATTGCGCCTCTATTTCTCCTATTTCTAAAAAGTTAAAAGTTAGTCAAGTATATTTGATATGTAAAGAAACCTTTATTCGTTAGCTTTAATAAACAGAAAGAAATATTTCCATCGGCTCACAACTTTTGAAGATATGCTCTTTTAAAGAAATGTACCTGTTTTACACTCTGTCCACAGAGGAGGTTTGGCAACTTCAAAGATTGAAAAGGAGCACACGTATGCATGAATATCAAGCATATTTCATCAATAATAACTTTATAAAATAACAAAACTTTATTTAGGTAATGGGTTTTACCGGCGGGCCTATGAGCTATGAATGTATTAAGTGTCATTAACTTGTCGGCAAAAATAGACGTGGGTCTGACTTCTCTTGCTACACTTACAATTAAACTTATTTTTTCTTATTTTTTTATGCCTTTTTGTTTTATTATGTTTCTTACTTTCTTTACTTTGTTGTTTCTTGGTTTCTTTTTATTTACAACATGTCATTTTCTCTTTTTCGGATAAAAGGTAGCCTGAAAATGGCTATTTGGTATATCCTTTGTTCTTCTGAAGTGAGTTTACTGCGCTGCTTTGCCCTCTACCTGGGAATACCATGACGAATACAGGTTTCAGCCCTGGTCCTCATTGCAACAATTGCATTGCGTACCCTCCTTGTGCGTCGTATACTTGCGAATGCAGCAGTAATACGGTTTAGTATAGTCACCAGAGGGGGTTCCCATGCACCGAGTGCTTTTTTTTCTAACTTAAATTTTTGTAATCCTGAAGGTGTCTAGTGAATGAATTTTGATGTTCCCAAAATTAAATATTGTCCCATGGGGTTCATTTGGTGGCCATCTTGGATTCCGACAAAATTCAATGAAATTGACATAACTTTTGAACTAGACATCATAGGAAGACAAATGACCCCATTTTTTGGGATAATGTGGACATGAGCAATCAATTAAAAGGGTTATTTTCATGATTTAAACATGTTGGATACATTAAAATGCAAAATGTTACCAAAATAGTATCTTCAAGGCATACTCGTCTGTATATAATAGGAGCTCTTTTTGGTACATTGAGACGGATATTTTGATGTTATTGATTTATTTACTACTTTCTCTTCTAGGTGCATGACTTAACTTATTATTAGTTAGAACTGGTGTTAGTGTACTAAAAATCGTAGCATAGTTATGGTGAAGTGGTGGATAATCATGCCAAAACGCAAGGGTGATAAAGGTACCGAGTCAGACTCACTGCAGAAACGTCCACATGTAAATTGTATTTTACATGTGAGTGGTATTGAGCATCTAGATTATACGCCGCTCAGTAGAGTAAGGGGCTCCGCCACTGACAAGCTGGCTCAGCTACATGACATTTGCGACAAAAGACACATTGAACCTCATGATTCACCCTATCGCATGGATCATGATGCAGTCATGTCTACAGTAGAATTCATCTCGACCTTTGCAGGAATTAACCCCATTAAAAGCTATTAAACCAAGATAACACTCATTGAAACAGCTCAACTGATTAAATCGGATCTTCTCTGGTTATGCACAAGTGTCTGTTTTCATGTGCGATATCGCAATAAAGCTGGTATTATAGCTTCAGTTGGGTAACCGATTATAAAGGAAACGAAAGGAAACAATGGTATGTGTAGCTTTGTTCACGAAATGAGACAATTGCCTGCTTTTTGTAAACCAGAATTCTTGAAAATGAGCAACATAATGATTGTTGACTTAACACGGTTTGGAAATAATTTCTTCATATTTTTGGTGTTATCTGTCGTTTACACATCCTTCCTAATACACCAAAGTACGAATATTTCCAAACATCTAAATTAGCTAAAAATTTAGGACATGTTACAAAACTATATTGTCCAGAATTTTAGAAGAGTACTTTTAATATTGGCCGGTTATTTTCACACAGCGACGTTAACTAGGCAATGTACTATTACCTATAACATTAACTAAAACACCAAAGTACGAATATTTCCAAACATCTAAATTAGCTAAAATTTAGGACATGTTAAAAACTATATTTTCTAGAACTTTAGAAGAGTACTTTTAATATTGGCCGGTTATTTTTCACACAGCGACGTTAACTAGTCATATCCCCATACTTTTAACGTAGGGCTATTTGTAGAGGTCACGCGTCAATGGGAAAGAGCACTGTGTATTGTGTATAGGAAAACGGATAGTAACTGCAGTATGTGATGTCTGTATATGTAATCACATTCCGGAGAGTCTTGCTGGTGTAGATTATATAGAAACAATTGGATACAATCGAGGCTGCTACCAAAACTTTACTGAAAATCAATATCGTTTGAAACGTAGTGCAGGAACTATCATCCGTAGACAGAGTGAAAAACGGGTACATTGCTTAAAGATGGCATATCTTCAAAAATTGCGAGCCGATTGAAATTATTCTTTTGGTTTATTAAAGCTAACGATTTAAGATTATTGATGAGTATGGGCGGCCGTGAGATTCATCAGGATCGTTCAAAGTCAAAATTATTGAGATTCTGGTAACAGATCCAAGAAAATGTAGTACTCGCTCGATATAAAGAAGCCAGTTGGATCAGGAGCAGGGGCAAAACACTATGAACAAGGACGAGGGGGCATACAAATTGGACAGAATCTATGACCAGATCATCTCACAACGGCAGCCAACAAAAGTCGCGACGTCATCACAGCCACTTGGGTCTGCTGACATCTTGAAACACTTTTTACAATCATTGCAGAGTGAACATGTTCCTGATTGGAACTGAAATATATCTCCATTTTCCATTTTCTTGGATCTGTTACCAGAATCTCAATAATTTTACCTAACGATTTAAGGTTTCTGTACATACCAAAATACATTTGATCAACTTTCCAAAAACAAAACGGAGAAAAACAGGGCACAATGAGGGTTCTGTTTTTAGGGACACCCTGTATTAACATTGAATTGCGTTATCTGTTGACGTAATGAAAAAATGTGTTTTTAGGGGGAATTATTAGAAAAAGTGGGTAATGGTGAATCCAACGGACGATGACACAAAAGACATCAAGGATCAATACAAGAGGATACCTTGAATATGAACAACAGGAAAGAAAACGAGCAAGGTACACCAACTTGATGTGGGGAAACAAGTAAAATACAGACTAGACACTATGAAGGGGGGGACAAAACAGCAAATGTAGGCATTAAAAGTGGGTTAAGTTCGATATTGTTTCACTTATTGTTTCCCAAGAATAATCATGGAAGGTCACAATTTGATGTTAGAGACTAACGGCGTGAAGGGGGGCTGTGGTACCTAATGTGGACGGCTCCTCGCCCGGTAGGGTGTCCCATGGAGAGCAGGTGGGCCCAGACCGTCAGCTAGCTACTGTTCGAAATAGTAAGGTCATCTTGCGAAACAGTAAGATCATCAGAGTTGGAACCTGGAATGTGCGAACTCTTAACCAGAGTGGGAAGCTTCAACTACCTTGGCAGTCTAATCACAGAAGATGCCAGATGTATTAAGGAGGTTAAGAGAAGGATTGCACTGGCTAAGTCTGCGTTCTCAAAATTAGACAAGATCCTAAAAAACAGTGCCCTCAGTATAGAGACCAGAATTCGGGTACTCAACTGCTATGTCGTCCCTGTATTAATGTATGGAAGTGAAGCATGGTCAATAACAACAGACATTAAAAGAAGATTGAGAGCTGCGAGACGTGGTTCCTTAGAAGAATGATGAAGATCCCGTGGACTGATAAAGTGTCTAATGACGATGTCCTAAGTAGAGCAAATGTGAACAGGAAGCTGTTACGTGAAATCAGAGTTAAGCAGCTCAAATTCTTTGGTCATATCTTCAGAAAGGATGGTTTCGAGAACCTAGTATTGACAGGAAGAATAGAAGGAACAAGGAGCAGAGGCAGGAAGAGAGTGATGTGGTTATCAAATCTGAGAGACTGGCTAAAAGAAAGGGGAGCTGAACATAAAGCGACAGAGCTTCTGGAGATGGCTTATAACAGAGAATTGTGATATGACATGATCGCCAACGTCTTAGGATATAAAGCACTTTTCAGATAAAAAGTCAAAAATTACAATTTCTGTTTTTTCGTAATTTTCACAAAGAAAGACGAGACCCACCGCGCTGGTAGTAGTTCACGTGAGGTACACCTTGAGGTAGCTAATACCCTAAGGTAGTATAATAGTGCCACCCTTCTCCGTTTAGCTGCAATCGATGTGTCCGGGATTCCCCACAATCCGGCATTACCCCACTTTCCCCTACATAATTGTCTAATGACTTATTCGCAAAAAATTGTTCCCATTTTGCACCATTAAATAGGGCAAAAAATTTGCGCGCTTCGCGCACATTTGTACTATAGACATTGTCAACGGCCAAAATGTGTTGGATTTATTATACTTCAAGAAATTTTTTTCCCTACCCCATCCCCCCCATGTCAAAAAAGAAATCTACGCCACTGCCACATGCTACACACACACAAACCACTCACTCCTCACCACATGACCACGCCGCCTGCAAGCACACACCTATCAATTTTCTTACCAAAAGTGGATCTATTGGGGGGGTATGTGATTTTGTTTGATTCAATAGGGGGGTTACGTGAAATTGATTCATGGCAATAGGGGGGTTAGGTATTTTTCACCCATAAAGCTCAACATTTTCTCAGCCCCGCCTCCCGCATTAATAATGAGCGGTCCCTAAATGCATAATGCCATGAGTAAATTCATCTTGCGCTCAACATACCTTCGTTAGGGTGGCCATCGAGGTTCGCTAGAATGTCGGCTTTGGATTCACCTTGGAATGGAATCTGAACAAATAATAAAATATCTTCTGATATGAGAGCAATAATAATAATAATAATAATAATAATAATAATAATAATAATAATATAGGTTTTCCCGTCCAATTTCAAACTTTGGGCGTTCAGTTTAGTATAAGTTTCATTCCTTTTCGCGCGAAATTGATTGAACGCTTACATTCTCGATTTCAATTTAACAAATGTGCAATCTATTTCATTAATACGCATTCAAAGTTCTAAATACTGCACCCAATTTCGCACATTGTGCAGCAAATTTCGCAAATTGTGCAGCCAAATTCACGTGGCCTTGAATTCAGAGCCTATTTGGAAATACAAATTCATATATGCGGAAACAAAATGGAAAAATATTCAATCGAATTCGCAAAGTGCAGAATCGAATCCAGAAGTTCTTAAATATTTTACAATGGTTCAAATATAAAAATGCTATTTATCGTGTTTATATTGAACATTAGATAGGCCTACATGTATCGTCAACATTGTTCAAACAAGCACGTTGCTATATTAATTGTGAAGGGAAAACATATTTTAAAGTAATGTTTAAAATTGCCGTATGCATAGGCCTAGTAAAAAAGAAAATGAATTATAACTAATTATAATATTCAAAAGCTTTTTTCACGGTTTAGTTCTGAAACCATAAAGTGATGTATGTCCCATAGTTCAATCAAGCTCAGTGTAGTTAATCATAATTATAAAAATATAATGAAACTCTTCCTTTACGTTAATGCTACCTCTTCTTACGATAGGTCTTTTTTAAATATTCGTATTTTTAATTGTATAATATGTATCGTATAAGACTAAAACTGAATGAACACAGTCAAAACAACATCCAGAAATTAAATAGCTAAGCATATTTTGCAGTCGACTTATAAACATGTCCTTCACATCACAACCTGTTTAATTAGACCCATTTCGTGTCCATTTCATTGTGTGAAAATCTGTACTTTATATAGGCCTATAGTATAACATTGTATTAATTTTTATTTGGGGGTGGGGGGGGCACCGACCATGATTGGGGGCACCGGGTCTGATTGGGGGGCACAAGCCGTTTTTTGGCCATTTTCCTGTGGGATTTAAAAAAATTTCAGATCGATTGGGGGCACGTGCCACCCCCCGGTGCCCCTATGACGCTACGCCACTGGATTAACTGACATGTTAAAGTGTTAATATTGCTAACACCCGAACGTGTTAAGCGATGTTTTAAACATATTTTAATGCGTTCGTATGTTTAAAACATGTTACATTCGTATTTGCAAGAATTAATGTGTTTGTAAATGAACAATGTCAGACTGTACAAAAAGTATACTTCATTACAAACATTACCCATTAAAACATTTGTGTGTTTATTCTGTGTTACATAGGGCTACTCACTTTTTTTCTGCTGCAACGTAGACGTAGGGCCTATAGGCCTATGTCAGTAAAATGCGCATAATTTCAAATTGAATTTCTTTTCGCTAATTAGATTGTCAATGCATGAAATTGAAAATAGGATTAACAACGTTTCGCAGTCCCCCGTGCATCTTTGGCGCAATTGATTGCCTATTTCTTTAAATTAGACGTCTAATGGTGAAATTGAAACATTCGAGAACGAAATTGAATTCACAATAATGAATTGTTCTGATCATACATTAATTTGATTGAACTAAAATGAAATCGATTGCTCATAATACGAAAAAGAAATCGGGATTCGTTGCGATCATTCAATATTGCGCGAAAACGAATGACACTTTTATTAAATCAAACGCACAAGTTGCGAAATTGACCAGGAAAACCTATAATAATAATAATGATAATAATAATAATAATAATAATAATAATAATAATAATAATAATAATAATAATAATAATAATAATAATAATATTATTATTATTATTACAGACTTGACATTTAATATGGAATATATTCGCAAAATTCCCAGACTTGTTTGGACGGAGTATGCATAGACCGCACGGGCTAAATATTAATTGGGGTGTGTTGGGGGATGGTGTAAATTAATTGTTTGATGGAAAATGTGCTTTCCAAATGTTTACATTATGGTGCTCATAATGTAGCGAATTTGCCTAAAATGGCGGATTTAGGGAGGCTGAATTTGAGCTTTGTGGAGGACACAATTTCAGACTTTATGCAACATGGTTCTGTTATTATCAAATTTATTGGGGTTTGAGGTGATATTTCTTAAACTTCGTCAGCAACTGGCATTCATTACAGCTGAAAAACACTTACAATGTATTATTATTATTATTATTATTATTATTATTATTATTATTATTATTATTATTATTATTATTATTATATAATAATAATATTAATAATAATAATAATAATGATAACAATAATAATGATAATAATAATTATAGGTTTTCCCGTCCAATTTCGAACTTTGGTCGTTCAGTTTAGTATAAGTGTCATTCTTTTCGCGCAAAATTGAATGAACGCTTACATTCTCAATTTCAATTTAGCGAATGTGCAATCTATTTCATTTAATACGCATTCATAATTCTAAATAGTGCATCTAATTTCGCACATTGTGCAGCAAATTTCGCAAATTGTGCAGCCAAATTCACGTAGCCTTGAATTCAGAGCCTATTTGGAAATACAAATTCAATTATGCAAAAACAAAATCGAAAAATGTTCAATCGAATTCGCGAAGTGCAGAATCAATTCCTGAAGTTCTTAAATATTTTACAATGGTTCAAATATGAAAATGCTATTTATCGTGTAAGCATTAGATACATGTATCGTCAACATTGTTCAAACAAGCACTTTGCTATATTAAATGTGAAGGGAAAACATAGTTGAAGTATCATGTTAAAAATTGCCTAATGCATAGGCCTAGTAAAAATGAAATGAATTATAATTAACTATATATTTAAAAGCATTTTTCCCGGTTTAGTTCAGAAACCTTAGAGTGATGTATGTCCCATAGTTCAATCAAGCTCAGTGTAGTTAAGCATATAAATATATATGAAACTCTTTCTTAAGTTAACGCTTTTGATTCTATAATAAAAACTGAATGAACATAATCAAAACAGCATCCAAAAATTAAATAGCTAAGCACATATTTTGCAGTCGACTTGTAAACATATCCTTCACATCACAACTTGTTTAATTAATCAATATAGACCCATTTCGTGTTCAATTCATTGTGTGAAAATCTGGATTATAGTATAACATTTTATTAATTTTTATTCGGTGTCTGCAAATACATTTGAACATGTTATTAACTTATGCAGTGAAGGCAAACAGTGAGGGTTCAATTATAAACACATGAAAACCTGGAAACGTTAAGATTAACATGTTAATTTAATATGTTAACATCGGAATGTGTAAAGTGATGTTTTAAACATATTTTAATACGTTCGTGTGTTTAAAACAATATTAACATGTTACGTTCGTATTCGTATTTGCAAGCATTAATGTGTTTATAAATGAACACTATACCTAAAGTATACTTCTCATTACAAGCATTACCCAATAAAACATGTGCGTGTTTATTATGTGTTACATAGGACTAATCTTTTTTGCTTGCTGCAACGTAGACGTAATGACTATGTCAGTATTTTTAAAAATGCCCACAATTTCAAATTGAATTCCTTTTCGCTGGATAGATTGCTATATAAATTGATTAACTATTTCTTTAAATTAGACGTCTAATGTTGAAATTGAAACATTCAAGAACGAAATTGAGTTCAAAACAATGTCAGACTGTACAAAAAGTATACTTCATTACAAACATTACCCATTAAAACATTTGTGTGTTTATTCTGTGTTACATAGGGCTACTCACTTTTTTCTGCTGCAACGTAGACGTAGGGCCTATAGGCCTATGTCAGTAAAATGCGCATAATTTCAAATTGAATTTCTTTTCGCTAATTAGATTGTCAATGCATGAAATTGAAAATAGGATTAACAACGTTTCGCAGTCCCCGTGCATCTTTGGCGAAATTGATTGCCTATTTCTTTAAATTAGACGTCTAATGGTGAAATTGAAACATTCGAGAACGAAATTGAATTCACAATAATGAATTGTTCTGATCATACATTAATTTGATTGAACTAAAATGAAATCGATTGCTCATAATACGAAAAAGAAATCGGGATTCGTTGCGATCATTCAATCTTGCGCGAAAACGAATGACACTTTTATTAAATCGAACGCACAAGTTGCGAAATTGACCAGGAAAACCTATAATAAAAAATAAAAATAAAATAATAATAATAATAATAATAATAATAATAATAATAGTAATAATAATAATAATAATAATAATAATAATAATAATAATAATAATAATAATAATAATAATAATAATAAAATAGGTTTTCCCGTCCAATTTCAAACTTTGGTCGTTCAGTAAGTGTCATTCCTTTTCGCGCGAAATTGCTACATTCTCGATTTCAATTTATCGAATGTGCAATCTATTAAATTCAATACGCATTCAAAATTCTAAATAATGCACCCAATTTCGCACACTGCGCAGCAAATTTCGCAAATTGTGCAGTCAAATTCACGTAGCCTTGAATTCAGAGCCCATTTGGAAATACAAATTTATATATGCGAATTCAAAATGGAAAAATGTTCAATCGAATTCGCGAAGTGCAGAATCAAATCCAGAAGTTCTTAAATATTTTTCAATGGTTCAAATATTAAGCATTAGATACATGTATCGTCGATATTGTTCAAACAAGCACGTTGTTATATTAAATGTGAAGGGAAAACATAGTTTTAAGTAGTGTTAAAAATTACCTAATGCATAGGGAATACTAGTAAAAATGAAATGAATTATAACTAATTATACATTAAAAGCAAATTTCCCCGCTTTATTTCAGAAACCATAAAGTGATGTATGTTCCATAGTTCAATCAAGCTCAGTGTAGTTAATCATGTAAAAATATATCTGCTTCTTCTTACGATAGGTCTTTTTAAATCTTCGTATTTTTAATTGTATATGTACCGTATAAGAATAAAAACTGAACGAACACAGTCAAAACAACATCCAGAAATTAAATAGCTAAGCATAGTTTTGCAGTCAACTTATAAACATATCCTTCACATCACAACCTGTTTAATTAATTAATAGACCCATTTCGTGTCCATTTCATTGTGTGAAAATCTGGATACTATAATTATAGGCCTATAGTATAATATTTTATTACAGCTCAACTGATCATACTTTTCCTACATTCGACCTTGCATGATTTTTGAGTTGACACAGCCTCAATTCAAATATTTAGTTTTAGTTTTGGTTTTGGTTTTGGTCACGTGGTTTCCTATTGTCCTGCCTAACCACTTGAATCACAAGATATCGAACTCATTGTTTCTACCTTTTGTTTAAAACTAAACATTTGTGACAGGTAGTTTCGGTTTTGGTTTCAGTTTCTTATAAGTGGTGTGACGAATAAAATTACAGGGTTTGAAGTTACCTGATCTAAGTATACAAAAGAAATGTTTAAATTTCGCAGTGCAATATTCACGAGCAGAGAAGTCGAACAAAGCAGTCTACATTTGAAAGCATTGATTTAGTTTGAAAGCATTGACTTGAGACTACGAAATAGCCTAAGCTGATTTCACTGTGAAAATATATAGACCATCGAAATATTTCCACATACATTACAATAGACACTTGACAGATTATACATTTTAGTGATATAGACACTATTAAGCGCGCTTCAGACTCCGTATTGTACGTACAATATTGTATGTACAATACTTTTCGTGACGTCAAATAGTATTACACGTGCAATAAATAGTATGTACCGGGGAAATATATATTTTGCTACAATCATAGGTTGCTCAATTGATACGGAGTTGCCAAATTTCTAAGAGTTCTAAAATTAGTGAGTGCACGGAATGATGAACATCTTTTAATGTCTTCTTGTATTCAACCATGGTAGGTATCATAATACCTACCATGATTCAACTGTACTTGAATTATTATATAATCAATAGGCACCTTTTTAAAGTTAATAATACGTCGTATTAATACTAATATTAATAATATTAAAATTGTAATAATAATATAAATGGCACATTCAGATCTTATTTATTTATTTATAGATTTATTTATTTATTTATTTATTTATTTATTTATTTATTTATTTATTTATTTATTTATTTATTTATTTATTTATTTATATTATTATTATACTAGTGAAATTAGCACATAGCAATTACAAATTTGTTTCGTATGGATGGCTTGACCCATCCACACTCGTCAGTTGATTGATTTATTTATTGATTGATTGATAACTGATTGATTAATTGATTTAGAGATTCCTATATTGATTTAGAAAGTTTAAAAGTATTATTTGTAGGCCTTTGTATTTATTCTGGTTCTGATTTTATTGATACTGATATTTTTGTTAATTTTTAAAGTTTTGGCATAGCATTCGTTAGATTATAACACGCTGTGTTATGAATTTGCAACACCTTTTCACATATTGATATCGTTGAGGCATGTTATGATAGGCCTAAACGTGTTAATGCAGTAACCGTAGCGTTAGGGGTACGGAAGCCCCCCCCCCCCCATTGATCTGAAATATTAGAAAATCCCATAGGAAAACTGCCGAAAACGGCTTGTGCCCCTCCCCCCTCATCAGAACCGGATGCAACGCCTTCTATACTTTTTCATTCATTAATTATAGGCGTATTAATAGTAATGCGTTGAGTTTTTAAAAAGTAATATCCGCCTTTTTTCTTTCTTTTTGAAATGACATACGGTACTTGTTACAAAAACAAATCAGCATGGAAAACATTTTTTTTCGTCAGAGGAAGATATTTGGCCTATTCAGTGTCATAAAGTTACAAAATAGACGATCTTTTAAAATCATTTTTAAATATTTTTTTATTTATTTTTCAACCTTATTGTTTGTATTTGTAATGTTCACACAATCTGAACATGTGCTTGTAGGACAACGATTTTGAATTAAACATGTTAATTGTGATATTTTAATTCCCCTAGAACACCACAGTTAAGCGTCCAAAATTGTAAGTGGGTTTTCTTTTATTTAACCTCATTAATTCGCTAAAATTACTCGAAAACCCTCCTAAGAGTTGTTGTTACTAATAAACATTTCATAATTTTGGGCAAAGGATAGCCAAATAGTTGACCGAAATCGTATATTTGCACCAATACTTGACTGAAATCGTATATTAACATACAATATATATTTCAGAGTTGAAAGAGTTTCAACCCTATGAATATATTTCTGAAATATGTCTCTCTGATTGGTTGATGGTCAAGAGGATTACGGCATCCTCAAAGCCTCTTGCTGTAATTCTCTAATCGATATCTATTATAGGACCGATCTTCTGAAATCCATACAACCGTGTCAAATGAAATAGTCTCGAATAATAATTTGTGCACGATACAACGTTGATACGTCAGATTTCGGAATTTTATTAAAAATAGGCATAAATCACATTGAACAGGTTGAATGCTGGCAAAAGTAGATAAAATAACTATGGGTCGATTTTACATTAATCAGTGTCCTGGGGCCAGGATAACATTTAGGACTCCTTCGAATTCTAAAAACAATACTTCGCCAAATGTCCTTGCTTTCATTTTCTCATTTAATTTGTTTTAATTTTAATTAATTTCTTTATCCACTGGCTCTCTGGTAAATCCGGTATTGCCAAATATTTCTTGTCCATTACCCGTGTTAATCTATTTATTTATTCCAATGAACCATCTATTAAATTCCTTTAATACAATGTATAGGCCTAGTGTATTTGATAACAAATTTGTTTTTATTTTTGATTGGAATTTGGGTTCCATTACACGATTTCATAATAAGATATGTTTGGGCATGGCGGAATTAGTATATGATTAAAAATAGACATACTCTTAGGCCCCCTTTTTTAATGTTTGTAGGCCTACATTATTGATATCAATATTTATGTACAAAATGCAAAAGAATGTATATATATTTGATTGTTTTGTAAACATTAAATTTGATGTTTACTCATAATTATGTCTGGAAAGTCAGGGAAAAACTAAGGAGTATCGGTATTTAGTTTCCTGGGAAAGTGGATCAGATGAGCAGTGAGTAAAAACATTTGCCCTAAATCTTTATTTGATTTTCATTGTTTTATGAATTTATTAGGGCTACTGGTAAAGTGCAGAAAAAACCTCCAAACGCACTCTAGGATTTTTCATCAGCAGCAGTAGAAATTTCTCTTGCATAGATTTTCTGGTGACCTCGCTTGGATTTAGCAAACAATGAACCGTCAGGGTTATAGCGCGTTATTTAATCTGATTCAACTCGTCGTGGCACGTATATTTATTGCACGTGTAATACTTTTTGACGTCACGAAAAGTATTGTACATACAATATTGTACGTACAATACGGAGTCTGAAGCTAGCCTTATACACAACTCTATTTATGTGCATGTCGCATGACGGAAGATCAATATCATAGAAAGCTGGTTTAAACTGACTTTTATTCAATTTATTTATTGGAGAAGAGAGAGAGAGAGAGAGAGAGGGAGATAGAGAGAGAGAGAGAGAGAGAGAGATCGTCAGGGAAAGAGGGTGTGTGTATGTGTGGAGGGGGGGGGGTAAGGGTAAGGGAGAAAGAGAAACAGAGGGGAGAGAGCATTGGAAGTGGGAAGGGAAGGAGGGGGAGAGGGGAGCTTAAGAGTGGAGTGGAATAATAGGGAAGAGTCGATATCGAGTGTGGGGAGGGGGAGGGAGGAGGTTATATATAGGTGGCGGAGGGAACATAGGTAAGAGGTATGGGTTGTGCTTTCCGGGGAATAATCTAATTCATAATCAAATCATCTACATCATCATGCATCGTTTATATTTCAGACAAATAAACAAAACACCCCACCGGGCCCCCACCCCCTTAATATATGCACATGATTTCTACATGTAGGCCTCGTATATATATAGAACTCGGGTATAATTATAAGGTGTCATGAAAGTGTGCCACCTACGGCAGAGAGCATCAACTGTCGCCCGCGTTGATAGATATCGATAATGAAAATGTTAGCACAATAGGGTATTATATATGTATGGTTATAGGCCATTATACTTTTGATTATATATACCCTCTTGTGTCCTCCCAGCACAATAGTGTTATGATTGCAGAACAGTTCATCTCCACTTTTTTAATCCCTTGATTTTTGGTTTCTGAACAAAAGAGAAACCAAAACTAATGATTTGAAATGAGGGACAGTCATGAAAATAACTATAGATACTTGACGGACCATTAGTAGCCCAGTTCTGAGCCTTTTCATTGATCATTCATAACAATAGGTATCTGATGGATCAGTGAAGATAAGAAGGGATTATAATATATCCGTAACCTTGATATTATAGTACATCTCGAGGAAAAAGTGCAATAGACATGTTTTCATTTTATGTTTCAAATATCCCGCGCATGAAAATTGAGTATTTAACCCAAAATGGAAAATGGAACAATTTATTGGAAATCTGTTTTAACAGATTTTTTTGACATCTTTTTCTGCACTGTATTATACCTAAATTAAGAAATTTGATAAATATTCAAAGAAAATATAGGTCATCCAAAAATGTTGATTTTTACACATTTTGGGGCAAAAAAGGAAAAATAAGCAAAAATATCAAAATCTGTTTTAACAGCCTCATTCATCAAGTCATAACAAACGGCCTACATGCTTAATTTCTAATAAAATATTGAAATTGTGAAAAATATAGGTATTTATTGATTTTCATGTTTTTTCTTGCAAATATGCTAATAATATGCAAATTATGAAATTGCAAAATAAAGTTTCTACATAGCATACATCTTTCAAGTGTGATGTTCAAAATGACAGACATCAAAAAGAGATTCGATGAAATGTAAAGGTGTAGTAACAATTTTGGCATGGACTGTCTGGTTAGGCAAAGTACGGTAAGTTGAGCTGTACGGTAATTTTTTTGGTGTATGCAAAAACATTTGAACATGTTAATAATTTATGCAGTGAAAGTGAATGTTCAATTATAAACAAATAAAATCCTGGAAACATGCTGGAAACGTGAAGATTAACATGTTAAAGTGTTAATTATTGTTAACACCTGAACGTGTTAAGCGATGTTTTAACATAGTTTAATAAAACAATATTGACATGTTACATTCGTATTCGTATTTGCAAGCATTATGTGTTTATAAATGAACGTGAAGATTACATGTAACATGTTAAAGTGTTGATATTGTTAACACCCGAACCTGTTTTAGCGATGCTTTAAAAATATTTCGTATTCGTATTTGCAAGTATTAATGTGTTTATAAATGAACACTATACCTAAAGTATACTTCTCATTACAAGCATTACCCATTAAAATATTTGTGTGTTTATTCTGTGTTACATAGGACTACTCACTTTTTTCTGCTGCAACGTAGACCTATAGGCATATGTCAGTATACTTGAAAATGCGCATAATTTCGAATTGAATTCCTTTTCGCTAATTAATTAGACTGTCAATGCATGGAATTGAAAATCGGATTAACAACGTTTCGCAGTCCCTCATGCATCTTTGGCGAAATTGATTGCCTATGTCTTTAAATTCGACATCTAATGGTGAAATTGAAACATTCAAGAACGAAATTGAATTCACAATAATGTATTGTTCTGATCATACATTAATTTGATTGAACTAAAATGAAATCGATTGCTCATAATGCGAAAAGGAAATCGGGATTCGTTGCGATCATTCAATCTTGCGCGAAAACGAATGCCACTTTTATTGAATCGAACGCACAAGTTTTGAAATTGGCCAGGAAAACCTATAATAACCAGCAAAATATAATACAAAAATAATGACACTCACCTCGGCTGCTTTTGCAAATCCACTAACCATCACCAATCCAAGAATTAGAGTTACCCACGCCATCTTCATAAAGATATCTGCTGGTTGTCAGGTACGATTGCGAAGACGATGAAAATGTAACGATCATCACCATGGTTCTCTGTTATATAGCTTTGAGAGACACGTGATATTAAGATCATCCAAAGATAATTGTACCATACAAATTATTACCAACTCAAATTTGAACCACACGTGACGAGCCCGGGTGGCGGGTGACGATATCACTGATGGCTATTAGTCCAGTCAATCCAAACAAATTATTTTTTCAATGTTATGCATTTCAGAGATGTCCCAAGAATATCATACCAAAAGTTTACTAAAATATACTTGATGGAAAGGTGGTTTTAATCGTTAGCTTTGATAAACCGAAACAGTTATTTCAATCGGCTCACAACTCTTGAAGATATGCCCTTTTAAAGAAGCGTACCAATTTTTCACTCTGTCCACGGATGAGGTTTAGACCAGTCAAATTATGAAATTACACACCACTTATTGCAACAAAATCCCTTTCACATGGGTCCATCTCCCAAAAGCTCACACAAAAACACATCAAATGTCCCCGAAAATCCAAGCAGTGGAACAGTGCATAATTTACATAAATCCAGAATGGCCACTTATGCAGGGGATGATATTTCAGAGTTGGTCAAAAAAACCATACTAATGTATTCCTTTTGTAAGGGTTCTGAAAAAAGTATAGTTTAATACGGTACTCTTGGATGCTATCTCATTGATAGAAGGTGTCAAAATGATTGGTACCCATCAAATTTGCTGTTTATTGAAAAGCCTGCCTCCCAAATGCAATTTTGGATACATTTGAAATGTTCAGAATGCATAGTTTATGACTTATTATACAATTAGTCTTATGTTGATTTTTGATGTGTCAGACTCATCCATTATCAATGAAAACTGATACAGCTTGCACAGCAGCACATCAATACCGCCTAAAGGTTGAAAGATATCCACCAATCAATCAATCATTCAATCAATTCTGGACTTTGAACCTTGCAACTAGCACAAATACATAAGGTGGCTAAAATACAAATTGTGCCACTTCAGATACAAAATACAATTAAGCAAAAATATACAATGAAAAATAACTGAAACAGCATTATTAAATACATATCCGCAAAGTCGGCTAATGCGAGAAGTGCCGAACATGTCAATTAAAGCATGGACCACCACAACTGAGCCCGGGTGTCTCCAGTGCCACTATTGAGATATGCTCCATTGAACTTAACAATAAACAATAGGAAACAAAGGATTTATTGACTGTTTTATTGATTTTCACTACTTAAATGTCAAGTACTATAGACATGATATACATCATTTTAAAGCTAATTTCAAGCAGAATATTTTGATTGATTATTATATGGGCAGCATGCACCACTCATCAGAACATACTATTAAGGCCGGTTCAAAGTATATTCGAAGGCGAATATTCGGCTTCGAATCCGTTTTGGGCGTCAAAATATATGCGGCTTCGAATATAAAACTATGAACCGGAGAAAGATATATTTCTACAATTCACAGCGTTGCCCGACTGTTAACAAGTATTGCCCGTTGACCAAGGTAAGCAAAATTTAGAGAATTTCTTTAACGAAGTTAATAAAATCATAATAGGTAAACTCCATTTAACTATATTGTCATGATTTAATGTCTGTATAAATGGGTCTAAATAGGAGCAGTGGCGTAACCAGTGGGGGCCGGGGGTGCAAGCTGCCCCGGACACAAAAAACCTGGAAGGAGAGTAAAAAATTGGGAAGGGGGAAAGGGGGAAAGAGAGAAAACGAGGGAAGAAAAAAGAGGGAAGAGAAAGGGGTGGAGGCATACATCTGAATTTGGAGTTAGACTTTTTTCCTGCATCAGTCGATTTAAATAGAGCTACGTTAATATGGAAACATTCACTTGTACATTTAGGTTATGTTTGTAAGCCTAAATATCATAATTTTGCATAAAACATTACTTTATACCATCACTACAGCATTGGAATGCTATTGTCTGCCAGGCATTTTCCTTTTCCTGGACGTCTTAATAGTCCCTTACTTTCATATCATATAAAAATGGGTACGCTTGTACCGCACTAATAAGGGGGCACACCACTAAATCAATGCGCCATTTGTGTAACCATAATGAGGTCCGGTAAAATACAGAAACTATTTGAGGTATTTTGGGCTGGTCTTTAGACTTATTAATCAGAAAGAGTGGCGAATTATAGCTTAAATAAAAGTGGAAAGCCTATACATAAATTCGTCGTATTTTTACAAAAAAAAAAGTCGCATTTTTATAATGATTGAGAAAATAGGTCCGCGAATTAAAAAAATGACAGAATCGGGTTTGCAGTCTTGAGAGCATGTCAAAATCATTGGGGATTTTTGAAATCATTGTTCGTCGAACGATATTCAGGTGACCTCGAGCCTTTCATATAAATCAATAGTATCTCGCTATCAGTTGAGCGATATTTAATCCGATCCAACTCATATTTTATTCGTTGCCGTATATATTTTGACGTCACAAAAAGTATTCGAACCCGAATATTCGCCTTCGAATATTCACTATGAACCGACCTATACATAGGGATTTTTTAACCCATAAGATTCCAAACAATCTAGTACCTACATGTTCAGTTTTGTCCTTATATCACTTGTGGGATTTTAAAAGAATGTTATCAAACCTTTACTGTGATTGGCACTGCATTACATATCCTTTTGATAGCTGATAATGCCTACCTGTTCAACGAGTATGCAAAATTTCTCCGACGAAATAGTAGGGTTTGACAAAAGTCTTTCCGTTTGATTCTTATAAGGGATGGAATTTAAACTCGACAGGTGGTTGACCGCCGGTTCCACCCAGCTTCGTCCAGTTTCCATTGTTTAGAACAATAGAAACCGGACGGAACAGGCGGTCAACCGCCGATCGAGTTTTGATTTCAATAAAATGCATTTCGTTAATAATATGATTCACGAAAAAGAATTTCGCATTTTTAATAAAGGTCAATGCCAATGTAAGTTGCACTGTATAGGCCTAATCATAATAAATGATAAGGAAGTGTGGGAATGGGCAGCTGCATGTTATAGACGATAGTCCACCACGCCACTTGTCATATGAAGACCTGAGCGCAAGAAGACCGTAAGACCACTTGGCCCCTCAACAAGTATACACTCAAGTTGCGTATAGTTTCGTATAGTTTGGTAATGTTTTACACATGTTCAGGGGCCAAAACAAATCTTTCACAACCTTTCATGATGTTTTCACCCTGGAACATGTATTAAACATTATGAAACCCTAAGAAACTATACGTAACTGTAGTGTATACATGTTGAGGGGCCAAGTGGACTTACGGTCTTCTTGCGCTCAGGTCTTCATATGCATGTCCAGAACCCTGCTCACTTAGCAGGCCATTCACACTTTTGTTGATCTATTAAGGGGAAGCTGCAGTGGTATTTTTGTGAAAGAAGTGTATTTTTGTCATTTAAGGTTTTTTTTTGTTAAATTAAAAATCTATAGAGTTTGGGCTTTCATTTGCTTTTTATTTGAATCAAATCGGACATTTGGTTCAGAAGTTGCAAGTAAATCGAAGGGAACAAAGTGACGCGAATTGAATTTTGTCCTATACTAATACGCGTAATGTATTTCTTAGGTATTGTAATGTTTTCAAGGGCCGATATTTAAAGAAATTCGGATAAAAATTAATTTCTAAATAATGGAATATGTTTATTGCATATAAAGAGTGCATATAATTAATATAAATGTTATTGTTGACAGAAACATAATTTTATAATGACTGATATGCACAATTGCTGCCTAATTAACGTATTAAGTGTTTCTAGACTTAAAAAGTCATTTTCTGCCAGATGTCGTTTCGCGTCATTTTCCACCTTGCGCGTCACTTTTCTGGGTAATGGTGTATCTGTTTGAGCTTATGTTTGGCAGGTATGTTGGACATACCTGTATCTAAAAAGGGAATTTTTATAAACATCTGGTAACCATGGAAACGATCAGTTTTCGTAATTTTCCCCCAAAACGAGCAAGTTTACCAATTTTAATGCGTAACCGTACAACTTTTTTTTTTTGTGAAAACTTCCTTTTGTAAACTTTTTAATAAGACTAAATATGTCAACAAAAAAACACCACATTTCAGAAAAAAATATACCAAAGATTGATCAACGTACACATTCCCACCAATTTACAAGTGCACAGGTCAAACACTTTAGAAAATCACTTTTTTCAGTGCAGCTTCCCTTTAAGGCGGATCGGAGTGGACATTATACAACTCTCAATTTTATGATTCTTAAATTGCAGTCTTTAATTTGTTTCGTGTTTTGACTTCATTCATTTATTTTGCGAAATTATTTTATTTGCCTTATTACTATTTTGTGCAATCAGTTTCCATATTCAATTATTTATATTATATAAAAGTATTTAGTTTGTACTTGGTACAATCAATCCTTTAGAATAATATTAATGTTTTAAAGCTATGCTGGTTCATAGGTTGATTTTTGTTGTGTTTTATCTTTTAAATAGTTTTAATGCTTATTGGGTCCCCCATATTTGATCCTTTATTCTATATGTTTTAGCCTATGTATGTAGTATTAATAGTATTTTAAACATGTTGTTAAGTTACACTGTAATTTGATTTATTTTGTAAGCATTGTATTTATCTAAATTTGAATGTATGTAGTATTTTTAAACCTTAATAATTATGTTATGTAAATGTTGTATTGATCCTTGGTCCTCAAGTAAGAACAGATGAATAATTGTGTTTTTCAACTGATTGGGTGTCCCAGGTTAAAGAAGAAATAAAACAAACAAACAAACAAACAAACAAACAAACAAAAGGAACATGAGCCCGGTCCCATCTGGCCCAATGGTAAAACCGGCCCTGAGAACATGACATTTTTACATTGAGAGAAATGTTTAGCTTGATATTCAATTGGCATTTACTCTTTGGCGAAAGTAAAAGAAATTACCAATAACAAGTTTCATACACATTATAATCTTTTTTATACAACATTGTTTTTGTGGTATAAATGTTATGAAAAATATTCCAATAAAGAGAAACCGGATGAACTTAATTCTTGAGTGGATATATTTTTGCCGCCCCTTACCTGGAGAAAGTTTACAATTAATATATAGCAACTTTAAATTAATTTGTTGTTTTTAGAAGAACAAGTCTGGGGTGTATTGGGACGATAGCGCGCAAAATTTGGTATTTTACACAAATTTTACCCATTATCAGGATGAAAAAGGCTTTATTGAGACAATGATTCCCCTTCCGCTCACGGTTGTTTGATGGCATGTAAAACTGAGTCACTTTTAAGAGAAGTTGAACAATGATGGCGCTATTTATCTAAAATCTTTTTTGCATCTTTACAATGGGTAGAACTTGTAAAATGGTATTAGCGTGCGTAATTAACCAGTATGGTGCAACTTTAAGTATATTGCAATGATTTTTACCATAGCACTGTTATCAAATGACTCTATTTAACGATAGATTAAAGATGTGCCTTTAACATATGTAAACACTGAATGATTGTTAAAAACTTATTGTACTCTATCACCAACAAACGTTGAAACACATCCAATTGTATTATCTTTTGGTTGGCTTCTCTCCAATGTAAAAAACAGTGGCGTAGATTCTTTTTTCAGGTTTAAAGATGTCATTAACATTGATTCAACCAATATAGCAAAAGAAAATCCCAAACCCATAGCATCCTGTACTAAAAGGTGTATCTCAGAATTATTATGTTAGTGATTTCAACATGTATCGATTGATTTCCAGCACGACTATGCACAACAATAGAGGGTGATCAGAAGCGTTCTGAGTGAAGACATGGGAATTTAGAAATAATGATTCCCGGGCCTGATTCCTGGTCCACTTTCAATTTTGAGCATTTTCTTAAATTGACCATAGCTCATGAAGAGCAGCTCACTAAATGAAAAAAATGGTAGTATGAAGCTGAGTATACTGTCAATATCAGATTTGAACAGAAATTGAAGAGCAGTTTGGAAATATTATTATTATTATTATTATTATTATTATTATTATTATTATTATTATTATTATTATTATTATTATTATTATTATTATTATTATTATCAATTTCTTCTTCATTTATTTTAATGTTTCATTTTTGAGACACCCTGTATTTTGTTTAAATAAGTCATTTTTGGATAAAAATTTGAAATATTAAAGGAGAAATCAGGTGATTTATTTGATATATGTGGTTGACTGACCTCAGTCATATCAATCATAATGGTGAAAATTGGCTGACCCTCATCTGACATCTGAACTTTATCACGAAAAGATCGATATGTTGATCAAAATATGATTATATTGTTTGGTCTGATACGGACCCTGGACACTAGATAAAAGACATTTGTTGATTTCTCATGGTAATGACGAAGCACTAATTGGTATTTTTTACCATAGGCGTAGATCCCGGGGGATGGGGATTTGTCCCCCAATATTTTGCCAGGGGGATGGTCCATACAATCATCCCCCAATGTTGACGCCTGATAATGGGTTTCTGACCAAATTAACCTCATATTTGCCCATTTTAGCCCGAAAAGTGCAAATTTTCTTTTCTTTTCTATTTTATTCTATTCTATTCTATTCTATTCTATTCTATTCTATTCTATTCTTTTCTTTTCTTTTCCCTCTCTTTCCCCTTTCTCTTCTCTTCACTCCCCTCTCCTCACTTCTCTTCCCTTCCCTTCCCTCCTCTCCTCTCCTCTTCCCTTCCCTTCCCTCCTCTCTCTCCTCTCCTCTCCTCTTCCCTTCCCTTCCCTTCCCTTCCCTTCCCTCCTCTCCTCTCCTCTCCTCTCCTCTTCCCTTCCCCTCCTCTCCTCCCCTCCTCTCCTCTCCTCTCCTCTCCTCTTCCCTTCCCTTCCCCATAGGGCCTGCACTTTGGCTCGACATTTGAAAGGGGCGTGAATTCATTTTTGGACACGCCCCTATTATAATTAGGTAATACTCGACTCACACACATTCCCTATATGTATATACATGTACCACATGTAGTCAATCTGTCTGCTTTATCTGTATTGTGCCGTTCTTAAGCAAATACGGTAGTTAAACACGATTTCATCCTTCACCGTAATCATGGCACAATGCAGTGCATTCAATCAAACGTTGTCGTCAACCTATTTGATCGTATTTGTGCATTTGTTATGTGTGTGAGACGAGCTGTCGCGGTAGATTGCAATAGCTTGTAATCATGCTTTTGTTGAATGAATTTGAGTACTCCGCCATATTTACGGTATGATACGTCATAATCTAGGTGATTATTTGCATTGGATGTCTTGAATACGCTGGCGAGGTTGTGTAATAATCGGATTAATGCTATAACAGTAGGTGAATACAAGTTTTGAATATATCGCGTTGCAAAGCCCCATTCAGTGATCCCAGCGAAAGTGAAAAAAAAATCAAATTGTTACTTTTATAAAAAATTTTAATGAACAAAATTGGCACAAAACCCAAGAAAACGGCAGTATTGACGAAGTTGAAGCCCCATTATAATACATGTAGCTAATTTATATACTGTCAGTATATAAATTACAGATTCACGTAAATGCATTATTTTTGTCTTAAATAGGCCTACACGGCTTAGGGCTGAACCACTAGCAGAAGACACCAAGTTGATGTTTTATGACCTTTGACATTCTTTTGTGGCGAGTGACATGGTCAGTTCAATTCACGCCGAGTGTCCTTGACAGGTTTAACTCTGCTTCGGTGGTCATGAAAGAATTCAAAAGATAACCTCTGCCCCAACAATCCCAAGCAATTGTCTGAAACTGCTCTTCGGATGATGTCAGGAATAATAGACAAAGGGATAGGCATCCTAGTCTGCTGCCCTCTTTCGAAATATGTATCCTAGGTCTCACAATAGGCGGATTAGCGGCCATTTTGTCTTCGACATCACGTGTCCTTATATTTTAGTACACAAATATATAAGTTAACAGGTTTACTATTTTAAAATTATATTTTGAGTATACAATATATTCTGTGAGTAAATAGATCAAATGACGATGATTGTTTAGGTATTATATGCTGTGTGATGCTTGATAGATTCTCATCTTCTCTGATAGAATTAAACTGTTTGACCAGCTAGTATTCTCCTCCGCCGTCAGTGTGATTCCAGTCACTCCACGCACACCCCACACACCCAGAGGATCGTACCGTTTTACAATCGTATAACATTCATTGGCGCTAGTAGTAGTAAATTTCAATTTTCTTTGCTTTACCTCACTTGTTCTGCTCAAAATTAAAAGGGGACATATCGGACAGTAAAAGCTTACATTTTATGGAAATTATGTTTAACTATTTGCTTAAACAGCACAAAACAGATAAAGCAGACAAATTTACTATACATAGTCCTATACATGTATGGTATCTGTATGCCAGGGACTGTTTAAGAATATAACATTAGATTTATGATATTTACTTCGAGGACTGTTATTTATCAAAAATGTGAAAAATATCAAATTTTAATAATTTGTCATAAAATTTGTATTATATCGTGAATTTCAAACAATGAAATTTATTTGATATCAGAAAGACATTCTTCGTATTCAGAATGCAGTTCGATATGTCTGATGTGCTCTCATGTCCCACAAAAAATACTATCGAAACGCTCAAAACAGATCCCTTAATTTGGTTAATTTTATTTTCTTGTTTTCTTTATTTTTTTCTTTATTTTTCTTTGATTTATATTGCCAGGGTAAGGAGAGGAGGGAACTAAAGGCCCATTCAGTGATTTTTTGATTTTTTTCATCCCGACGATCGTAAAAATCATCAAAATTCAGATTTTGGATACTAAACTGCGGAACTCAGTCTTCAATGATAGTCAGTAATTTTTATATTTTGGACATTATTATGACTATCATTTGAGGACTGAGTTCTTATGATCCGAGGAGCAGTTTCAGACAATTGCTTGGGATTATTGGGGCAGAGGTTATCTTTTGAATTCTTTCATGACCACTGAAGCATAGTCAAACCTGTCAAGGACACTCGGCGTGAATTGAAAGACCACACGGTCAAAGGTCATAAAACACCACTTTTGTGTCTTCTGCTATCTAAAGGCCTATGGCTGATTTTGTACCTTTCGTCATTGTCATAGATGTGTAGTCCATACAGGACCAACGCAATATTTAGTACTATAATCAACGCCGTCAGGCGTTGGTCCTTATAGATCCGACATATCCTCCCTTGGAAAGTCAAGGGAAATGTCAAACAGGAGGGTGAAAGTGCATATAGGAACAATGCCAAAAACTACGTCACGCCGGTCACGCTATTGTTCGACTTAAACTACATCATTCGCCATTTTGTAAATATTAACGCATGATCGTTGCTTTGAAGTTTCCACCGGATAGTCTGTGGATAGCGCAAGAGCATGCTTTGACCATGCGCAAAAAAATGAATATCATGAAGATGTTTAAGATTGATTCTTAGATGTTTCAAAAATACCGTCATATTGCATAGATTCATCAAAGAATGGTTTGAAGTACTAACCTTATTTAGTAATTTTAAAAAATCGGGAGAATTTTACAAAATCAATGTTTTTACCTGTCGGTATTACAACTCGTGAAACACATTAGTGATGTGCCTGGGTGACCTAATCTACTAACCTTTAACGTTTCCTCTATGAACTCTAACCCTCCTGCAATATGGCGCCTATTGTCTAGAGTTAAACTACATCATTCGGTGTGTTACGTAATAGCTACGATGCCTATCCCTTTATATCCCTGTGTCAAACTGACTAACCACGCCTACTGACAGCTACTGACGATATTTAGCCAATCAGATTAGACTTGCCTTCCAACTGCCAACTACTAGCTTCCAGCTTTGGATCTAACACCACTATTGCGTAACAATATCGATAATCATGTCCATTCATTCATTCATTCAATTTATCTATGTCCTCTTCAATCGCGATGTTCATCATCCACGTGAATGAGCATTGATCTGATTTTACTTCTTCACAGGGTTACTAAACCCGCGAGGTGGTAGGCAATTGGGCAACTATTGAAGATTTTCACCGGGACTTTTGATAATAGAGGTTATCCACTTCACTCATGTGTGACTTCTAACAAAAGGCACTGGTTCCCGTAGTATTCCTCATTCAAACTAATTCAATGCACGACCTCGGAGTTACCTGCATGACTTTGGCGGGCTAATTTGAAACAGTCATGGTTGCACATGCAGGTACTTCTTTAGAATGTCCTAAACAAGGTATAGCAGTCGTTGATAGGACATGCAGCTTATAGAACATGGATAACCTCTATTCCTGTCCCATATAAATCAATGGTTAAAAAGATACTTGGCGATTATTTGACCCGTGATTCGGGCTGAAATGTTCTTTTTCAAGTTCTTCACTTTGTAGGTTGCGCACATTATACAGGATTTTTTTGGGGGGTGGGTGGCCATCATTTCATTTTATCATTAGGCCTCAGTTATTATTATTTGTTTTACAATAATATAAAAATGGATGACGACGCTTTTTTGCATGCTTCGAATAAACTAGGAATTCAAGAAGTTACCCGCCAACAGACGAAGGGAGTTACAATTTTTTTTACATGGACATGGTTTTCCGACAGGATATGGGAAGAGCTTTTTTTTCAGTCAGCGCCAATTTGTGTTAATTTTCTTTAAAATGTCGACATCGCCATAAAATGTACAGTTAGCATCCTGGACAACCGATTCTTTTGTTATGCAAGGCTCACTCAGTCATTTAATGAGTCAACACAAACGATCGAATTTGGTGTTGAAATGAGCTAAATTTTTAGTTACACCTTTTCGATGTAAAATTAATTTTCTCGGCCAAATGAAAAGCAATCTTTTTCATTTTTTTCAGTAAATGTCAGGAAAAATTGTAGTGCTTGATACTGTATTTTTTTTTCAAATTCTAGTGTTAAACTTAGGCGTGAAATTTAGTCATTTAGTGTAAGATTTTCGATTTTGATAGGCTTAAACTCTGCCCGCGAGCCTTTTTTTTGATCAACCTTTTAGCTTTTCAAAGTAAGATAGTTCGCTAATGAAGGATTTTTCCCAACTTTCTAACGCACATCACCGTGAGCGATATATCATAGTTTTGTCAGAATTTGCGTTTTCATTTCACCATTTTTACTGCCGGCTGACCATTTTTCAAAATCAACGCGTGAAATCTAAGGCTAATACTAGCATTGTGGATCGATATCCCTGGGTTTAATAGGAATACCGGCATGGCTACAGTGTTGCTAGAGCTTCAATATAGCAAAGAAATTCCCAGGCCTATAGCGCTCCTACTGATCATGTTTAACCAGAACACTCAATTGGGGATTTGGGCTACCAAATCGCTGGTCGGGCAATTTGCTTTCAATGGAAAATTGACCTGGATAAACAACAAAGGAAATATCGACTATTTCTGCTGGTTGCTCTAGAGATAAAAGTACTGAGTTAGACATTTTCGGAGCATGAAGGGAAAAAGGGTAAAACAAAAACGGAAATTCTGACAAAACTATAACATATAGACCCATACGATGTGCCTTACAGGGGTGGGAAATATCTTTCTTTAGCAAACTATATTAGTTTGAGACGCTAAAACATGAATTCCGTAAAAAGCTCACGGGCGAATTCAAGGCCTATAAAAATCAAAAATATCACACTAAAAGACACAATTTGATGCTTAATTTTAACACCAGGATTTAAAAAAAAATGTATATCCAAGCACAAAGTTTTTAACTGACATTACTGAAGAAAAAAAAATATTGCTTTATATTTGACCGAGAAAATTAATTTCATAGCAAAAAGGTGTATGTCTGAATTTGTGCTGATTTTAACATGTATCGATCGACTTTTAGCGCGACTAAGCATTTCTAAAGAATCGGTTGTCCAGGTGGCTGACTGTGTAGTCATTTACTTGATTTGTAGTTTAGTCCAATTCCTATTAAAGTGAAGTAGGCCTATTCACTTTCTTTACTAACACAATACCGTAAAACCCCGTCTACAAGCATATAGGGTGCTTCTGATGAACACTACATTAATCCAGGCGCCATTCTGGAATTTGAGCAAATAAATTGCGGATCCAAGCATATACAAACAAGTATTATTTTAAGACCAATCTATTGTATTGGCATATTTACGCTTACTGCGAATTAATTTAGCTTTCATAAAAAACACTATATATGCTTGTAGACGGGGTTTTACGGTATTTCAAGAGTTTGTTTCCAAAAGCATTAGTTCAATAGCTGCCTTGTGTAACATTTTGCTGGAATATTTTTACATGTTTAAATGACATTTAACGATTGGAATGGATATGTTTGCACATCTGGCTTATTCTCTTTCAACAATAGATTTGTCCCCTAAAATTGTCAAATCCAAGGTTTTAAAATGGCTGCCATTGTACTTGATGCCTTTTTTCTTCTTCGCACGTGGGAAGTTAAAGGGATTTGCAATTATTTGCCAAAATTTTTATAACTGTATATTCTACTACGCCAATGTTATTAGAGTGGCAAGGTTACTGCTACTCAATATTTTCAAATAACAAATCCCACAAAACAGTCTTTGGACTTAATGCCTTTTGGAACCAAACTCTTCATTTAATGATGTTCAAATTGTCTCCATTATTTTAGGACCCTGGAATAAGGAAAAAAAAAAAAGAAAAAAAAGACCATCGCTTAATTCAATACATTAAATTTATGGGTAAAAATGGCATTTTTTGGTGATTTTTTTCAGTTTTGACCAAAAGAACAAATTTTTATATGGGAAATCTTTTGAAAATTGACATATACATCTAGCAAAGAGTATCAGTTCACTAAGATGGATGTTTGGATCAAAAACGTCAACCATAACATTTTTCTGCGACCTATGGTTTTTGACCTATGACCCCTTGGAATTCATAAGTAGGCATAAAACGGGTGTTTTTAGTGATTTTGGTGTGGGGTACAAAATATTTTGGTGTATACAAAAAAAAAAAAAAAAAAAAAGTGGTTCTAAAAGTTTAACATATGTAGGGGGGTCAAAAAGTTTTGACATACCGAAATCAAAATTTTCCAGCCCCAAGTATTTATGAACGTTCCTTAGCTCTTTAAGTACTGACCAAATAGGGCAAATTAAACCTATAAACATTTATATTTTGCAGTGTTCCTCTTTTGGACCTCGCCTCATACAAACTCTGTTATTTCCAGTTAGGTGTTAAAGGCTTAATGTACGATTTCTTCACATTTTAAATATTCAAAATGCTGAAATAATACCAGTAATAGGCCCTAATTATCGGGAATGGCTTCTGTCCATGTTGAACTGAAATAACGAGGTAAACACTGCTTGAATTATGACTTATTAAATAAATCAAAGTTCAGTTCCAAATAAACGGTGTGTAGAATTGATGTTCTTTTAGCTATTTTAATGGAATCACGGTTAGGCCTATCGACAAATGTGACAATATTAAATAAAAAAAGAAAACAAACCTAGAATCATACAAATGACTTTTTGTTAACACTGATTAGGCCTACATTATCTCTGCACTGATATAGCAACAAAAAACTTTCATTTAATTCATACCAGCCAGATTTACACTGGTCATGGAAATAGTAGATTTATATCTACTACAGTATTTCCATGCACTGGTAAGCGACCTCAAAAGTTTGTATTTCTTTGATTGCATTATCAAAATCAATCGATTGGGATACCAAGTACTTGAAATGACTTGAGAGTCCCAGCAGGGCTATGACACTCACCTCATTTGCATGGCAAAATTACCCGTCTCCTCTGCAGCCAATTTGGTTTCGCTCCATCGAAATCAAGCTGGTCACGGAGGAGACTACCCTCCTTTTTGTTTGTTCATTTGTGTATGGAGAGCCCTTTTTGGAGTCTATAATGACTTAGGCTACGCTCTCAGCTAGAGTCCGACGCTGCATTGTACTAGACATACCTTTTTTGTGAAATCGCCATAGAGCCAATCAGGGAACACGTATTCGTTTTGAAAATATAGCATTAAAATTAGTATCACCCTTGTGGCCCCGTGCAGTGGAAAACCTTAATTCTTTCATTAAAAGGAAATGAAAATTAAAAAACACGGATCTACCTGTGCACCTATAAAATGGGCACAGCAATTTGTCTCAAATATGAATGAATTTTAAGAAACATATGGGATATGATGAACATTGACCTGACGCCATGATAGTAGGATCTATTAGTCGTTTTATATACAATGTTTATACCGTATTGTCATAATACCAATATTTGTCATTATATATGATGAGTAATATTTAGCAACGTAAATGTGCAGTTCATATGCACAAACGAATACTGATCTCTGTGATATTCAGGTTTTTGTACATCACATATAACATGTCACATAGGAGGTCATACGTGTTGACCTTCATCTATTGTATTTGTTCATCTGTGTATGGAGAGGATTAACGCCATTAAAACTCCATCAGTATTAGGGCGTAGTTCAGTGAACTCACCGGATTGCTGTTCCAAGTACTTTGATAATACAGATAATTTGTATTAATGGGTCGAGGCGATTGCATTGAAAAACCTAATAAATTATTCATAACAGTTACGTAATCAATCGATAGTGCGGACACTTTTCATTTGCAAACCACCAAAATTCGTGATCTTTTAGCGTTGGAAAAGAAACCACGTGAATAGAGTGCCCTCTCAAGAATATCAACTCTCTGGTGTCAAACCTGTACGGTAAAACAATGAAGAGAATTAGCATAACACTGAGCGGGCTTGCGCAGCTGAGCAGTCTCTCTAATCTCTTACGCAAATTAACCATATCAGTGGTGGGGTGGGGAGGTGGGGAATGTTGGGGGGAGGCAGTGGCGGCGACAGCCATTTTTCGGGGGTACAAGGGGTGGGAGGGGGCAAAGTGAATTTCAGGGTGGGTGGGTAGAATCAACCCATTTTGCGCAAAAAATGGAGTAAAAAGTCTTTTTTTATCTCATTTCTGGTTGTTTATTGTACCAAACGAAAACAAACGGGGTTATGTGAGTTGATTATTTATAATTTGGCTTCTTTTAAAACAAGATTTGCACATCAATTTATCTTTTTAAATAGAATTCAGCATGCTGCCAAATACTGATATATATAGGGCTTATTATACTGCCATTGGAAGTGGTCAGGCGCCCCTCTCTCTCTCTCCTCTCTCCATGCGAGTATTTGGGGGGGGCTTTGGGGCGCCAGCCCCCGAGGTCAAGGTAGGGGGGCCAAAAGAAGGGCGGCGGAAGAAGAAGGGCGGCAAAAGGAAGAAGGGGCGGCAAAAAGAATTAGTAAAGAAAAAAGGCGAAAAAATTGGAAATAACATAAAAAACTTGGAAAAAATGGTACTATACATTTGTTTTAGGGCGCTAACGCTACTAAAACCCTTTTTTTTTCTTTTTTTGCTCTTCACTTTTTCAAACCACCTTTTCGGGCTGTTGAGGAAGGGGCGCCAAAATGTAATTTTCTTCAGCTCCCCGGGGTAGGGGCGGCCACGGTACGCCACTGATCTCTCTCTCTCTCTCATGATAATAATAATTATTATTATCACTATTTGAACCAACTCGATATTATGAGTTCAGTTAACAAAACTTGAAAGGTATTTTAGTGAAAGTGGTGCCGCAATTGGGAACTTGATCCAATTTTCCCCTTCCCCTCTTCACCTGTCCCTCATCTCCCGGTCCCTTTCTCACCCACCCTCCCTTTCTTCTCTCTCCACCCACAACTCCATGAACTACCCCCCCTCTTTCCCTCTAGGCGGGGGCAGGGCTGACCGCCTTTGATTGAAGTTACCAACTACAATGGCAGAGTCCGCTTCCCTCCTGTAACATTAATTCTTCCTCCTCTCCCAGTCCATCCCCTTTCCTTATCTGCTCTCTCTCCCTTTCTTCTCTCTCCCACATATGGCCCCAATCCACCCACCCCCGTCCACTCGCTCCTCTCCCGGGAGTGAACTTACAAGTAGGCCTACGTCTCGTGTGGACACACTCGCAAGTTACTTTCGAAATTAAACGAATATGTAAATACACCCACTTCTCTGGGATTAGGTGAATGACCGCTAAGGTAACCCTTTTGTTAGTATGCTAATTCTCCTTTGTTAGTTACCGTACGTTTGATTGTTCTGGATAAAGGATATGACCGGAACCATGACTACTCGGTACCTCATTGTTATGTATCACGGGTACCATGGCTACTAGGTACCTCCTTTGTTAACATGCTAATTCTCCTTTGTTAGATACCGTACATTTTGATTGTTCTGGATAAAGGATGACCGGAACCATGGCTACTCCGTGCCTTCATTGTAATGTATCACGGGTACCATGGCTACTAGGTACGTCCTTTGTTAATATGCTAATTCTCCTTTGTTAGATACCGTACATTTGATTGTTCTGGATAAAGGATATGACCGGAACCATGACTACTCCGTGCCTTCATTGTTAGTTTCCGTAAAGGATTAGAGAGCGCAAGCCGCTTGTTATGCTAATTCTCTTCATTGTTTGTTACGGAACAGGTTACTCACCTTAAGTAAAGGTTTAAACTCAGTCGCTACGCTATCGCGACGATTGATTGACTTTTATTGAATAAAATCGCTGTTCCAAAGGCGACTGGGTGTAAACCTTTACCTAAGGTGTCTAACCTGTACGGTAAAACAATGAAGAGAATTAGCATAACACTGAGCGGGCTTGCGCAGCTGAGCAGTCTCTCTAATCTCTTACGCAAATTAACCATATCAGTGGTGGGGTGGGGGAGGTGGGGAATGTTGGGGGGGGGGGGAGGCAGTGGCGGCGATAGCCATTTTTCGGGGGTACAAGGGTGGGGAGGCACACCGTCATCATCCCTATATCTTCGTGTTAAAAATTGCCGTGATAGTACGATGAATCCTTACGTTTTTCAACAACTACGCATGGTGATTTTATTCGAGATAGGCCGTGCAACTCAGGCTAAGCATACAATTTGAGATTTTGAGCGCCTGCCACACTGTTTCTATTCTATGTTTTACGATTTTCGCATGATCAATATATGGCTGGCCGTAACCGTCACAACGTGGAGCTGCTACGCGTAGCTTACTTTTCGCTTCGCGGAGCTAAATTGACCAATCATGTTAGATCTTTTCATTACGCGGAGCCAGTGGATGCATCCTCGTTCCAGAGAGAGAAAACTCTTGCCAAAGTTAATGTTTACTATGGGGATTTTAAATGAATCGATTGTAAATAAACCACGACCAGTTGTACAGGATCAATACCATTGTTTGATTAGTGTATAGTCAATGTTACCTTGCATGCATGTGTCATGTGTGTGGCGTGTTTGTTTGTTTGTTTGTCTACTGTCAGGCCAGGATCACTGACACCCACGGTACTGATACTCTCATACTATCACGGTGATCATATTGTTGAATGTTGTTGACTTTAAAATAATCATGATGCAGTCATGTCTACAGTAGAACTCACCACGACCTTTGAAGGACTTAAACCCTATTAAAAGCTATTAAACCAAGATAACACTCAATGAAAACGGCTCAACTATGTTACATCAGATCTTCTCTGGTTAAATACACACTGCACTTGTGTCTGTTTTACCTGTGCAATGAGCAATGAGCTGGTATTATAGTTTCAGTTGGGTGAACGATTATAAAGCGAACGCAAGGTAACAATACTGTGGGCTTTTGTTTACGAAATGAGACAATAGTCTGCTTATTGTTAACCAGCGTTCTTGAAAATGAGAAGCTTAATGACTTAACACGGTTTAGAAATAATTTCTTCATATTTTTTGGTACAAAAGTACCAATATTTCCAAACACCTAAATTAGCTAAAAATTTAGGACATGTTACAAAACCATATTTTCTAGAATTTCAGAGAATACTTTAAATATTGGCCTGTTATTTTTTACACAGTAGTGACGTCAACTAGGCAATGGCCTATACTTCTAACATACACTAGTGTAGAGGTCACGCGTCAATGGTGAGCGCACTGAGTATTGTGTATAGGAAAACGGACAGTAACTACAGTATGTATGGCCTACTACTAGTATATAAAGTAAATCCGAACTGGTTTGCAGTTTGCTGAAGGTCGAATGCCGCGCAAGTTATACAAATTAGCTCCCGGCGATACACTGCAGATCGCAGAACTGTGTGCATAGTTTACCACCACTCTGCCTAGCTATATAGTTATGTACAATACTGTATGAGTTTCTTATGAGTGCATGTCCATCTTAATAATAAGTCAGTTCGTACTTTTCATAAACTACTTTTTGAATCATAACTTTCGTGACCGAGGATATCTTACAACTACGTGACGCTCGTCTGGCAAATTCTTAATGAATAAATTCGCTTCACGTAATGAGTAAGTCGTACTTAATTAGTCAGTTTTACCTCCGAGTAATGAAAAACTCTAACATGATCATGATTGGTCAATTTGGCTCCACGGAACAAAAAGTCAGCTACGCGTAGCAGCTCCACGTTGTGGCGGTTGCGGCCTACCATATCAGTATCCCATATGATATTTCTATTGCAAGAAAATTTTATTTGTTGTCAGGTTTTATCTTAAATACACTAACTGGAAATTAAATACACTAATTAGTGAGGACCGGTATTTTGCTGTGGATATGTTTAACTGCAATTTGCGGGTAAAAAATTTGAAATCCTGAGTAAAAATTTTGATCATATTCAACTCTTTGAGAAAAAATTTATATTAAAGAATGCATGTAAAATCCAGCTGCAATACAATGTACATTATTGACACACTATCACTCTCTTTATCTACGGCAATAATAGAATATCGATTTCAATCGAATTGAATACGATGCTCAGTTTTGAGTTTGTAGTTGACTACTAAGCGACCTAAGCGCACGGTTGTTTGATGGGATCATTTATTGGTTTTTCAAACAAAACATCATGTAAAGCCAATTTTTAGGCTTAAACAGCTGAATGTGACATCATGCTAATGTATACAGATGGTTTTGAGTCATTTTCAACTTTAATTTCCCCTCTTTTACAAAATTATTCACTTTTATAGCATTTTTATAGCTTTTTCGTATATAAAATGTATCTATTAATGACAAAATTGGTGGCGCTATTTAGTTACTGGAAATTACAGTTTCAAGCTTTTAATACAAATAATTCTTTTTATTGTTTGATAAAATATGTTTATAACATTTCCTTATTGCTTGTGTCACCTATTCCAGCTGTTTTAATGACAGTATTAATCACCTACACCTTGCAAATAAAGCAATATGATTTAGGATAAATAGCGTCATCTATAGTTTGCATTTAGTTAATAATGAAGCCAATTCTATATACATCAAACAACCGTGAGCGATCGATTGCTAGCCAATCAGATAGAACTCCTTTTCTTGCGTTCGGTGAAATACCAGTCGCCCGTCGCTCACCAACGGAGTATTAAATTTATATTTATCGAATAGGAAGTCGACACTGTGGGAGGGGGCAAAGTGAATTTCAGGGGGGTGGGTAGAATCAACCCATTTTGCGCAAAAATGGAGCAAAAAGTCTTTTTTTATCTCACTTTCTGGTTGTTTATTGTACCAAACGAAAACAAACGGGGTTATGTGAGTTGATTTATAATCTGGCTTCTTTAAACAAGATTTGCACATCAATTTATCTTTTTAAATAGAATTCAGCATGCTGCCAAATACTGATATATATAGGGCTTATTATACTGCCATTGGAAGTGGTCAGGCGCCCCTCTCTCTCTCCTCTCTCCATGCGAGTATTGGGGGGGGGGGGCAAGGTAGGGGCGGCCAAAAGAAGGGGCGGCGGAAGAAGGGGCGGCAAAAGGAAGAAGGGGCGGCAAAAAGAATTAGTAAATTTTTGCTCTTCACTTTTTCAAACCACCTTTTCGGGCTGTTGAGGAAGGGGCGCCAAAATTGAATTTTCTTCAGCTCCCCGGGGTAGGGGCGGCCACGGTACCCCACTGATCTCTCTCTCTCTCTCTCTCATGATAATAATAACTATTTTGGCCCCCGCCCACTAGTGCAAGGAAAAAGGAGGAAAAGGATGGAGAAAGAGGAAAAGAGAGAGAGAGAGAGAGAGAGGGGGGGAGAGAGGCAGAGGAGGGACAGAGAGATGGGGAATCCAGACGATATCCAATACCATACGATTATTATCAATAAGCCTGGCAAAAGTGTCTATTTGCCCCCCCCCAAGTGCAGGGAAATTTGGTGGATTTGGGCCCCCGCAACATACAGGCTTGCCCCCCCCTCCCCCCTGGAAAAAATCACAGCTACGCCGCTGTGTCTCCCCGTCAGTCCACTAAAAGACCGTCAGTCAGAACCACCGTCAGTCAGAATCACCGTCAGTCAGAACCACCGTCAGTCAGAATTGTTAGGGTTCGGGTTAGATTTTTTTTTTAATTCGGATTGACAGTGGTTCGGACTGACGGTGTTTCGGTTTGACAGGGTGTAGGCCTACCCAACAAATTAAACTTTGAGGAACCTATGAGAATGATGCGGACATCTGTGGAGATGAGATGAGAGGAGAGGAAAGGCGAAGAAAAGAGATCGAGGACAGCTCAGGAGGACAGGATAGGAGCGGGGCGATTATTTTTTCGTACATCATAATTAGGCCTATATTTTGTAACGCATGTGGTAAAATCAGTTGATTTTTCAGACAATTTAATTTAATTTTTTCAGGCTGAGTTTGCTTTAAATATTTCGTGTTTGATTATGAAAAACGGAACAAATTTTCAAATATGTAGGCCCTATGATGTATGAAACAAAATCGCGAGCGGAGCAGGGAAAGGCCCGGCCGGGAGACGACAGGAGGCAGAAAGAGGAAGGAAACAAAGTTATCAGATTGGGTGTTCCCAATTTCATCACTATCACCAAAATACCCTATTTTATAAAAACTCGCCCCGAATCCAACATTTAAAAAATTATTATGGGCAATGAGGACGCTAGACCAATTCAAACATCGGTGTCTATCAAACCTTGAAACCTAACAGATATAGTGGACAGCACCCACCCATCTCTTTAATTGTATGAGGCACAACTTTCAGGGTCGCATTAAATACTTCACGGTAGGATTTATTGATTGATATCAGCCTGCATTCGTGGTGCGTCACGCACGTGGAGCTACTTTAAAATTTACGGCTGATTGACTTTTAACCGTAAGTCTATTCAGCATCGAAGTGGTTACGTAATTCTCTTGGTTACCGGATCACGCTACTTTGGTATGCCTTCGAGTGCCATATACTTTATGTGGTGATCATTTCGATCGTGGTTCATTACTCTAGCGCGTGATCCCGTTGACATAGTAACATTACGTAACTTCGATACTGAATTCATCAAAATCTACGGCGCATATGCATACGGGAGCCGCAACAACTCTAGTAGAAGTAAGAACAGGACGCAAACAAATATACCTGAATAACATTTTCCAAATCACTTTGTGCTGAATGGTTAGTCACCTAGACCTGGTGAGTATTATATTAAATAAATTAGTTTTTTTTTCAAACATAATTTTTTACATTATTTGAAATGTTTACATCTATCCGAACTTAGACTTGGAATCAGACAAACAACAGAGCCATTTTGAATTAATACCTTAAAGACATAATACTTCATAATAATACATAATCTTCACATATGGATCCACATTGAAGCGGCCAAAATAGATATTTTTTGTTTGTTTGTTGTTTTTGTTTTGATTTTTTTGTTCATGTTGCCTCATTATTTCGGCTTAAAATTACCAGAAATCTGGATATTATCACAATTGTGGACAAGGAATAAAACAAAATAAAAATTTGACCAACATCGCGTATTTTAAATATGGCTTTAATAGTATTTATTAGACTATACTATGGACTTAAGCAATAATACCTGTAATGGTTCTACTCAAAGAGGTTTTAAATAGAAATAGAGTCGCAATAGATTATATAATCTTTTGTTCGTTTGATGCCGATTAGAAGTTGCGACAGGCTATTCATAAAAGTGGTACCATTGTTTCGAAGAAAGGGTTCCGCCATTCATTTGGTCTCTGGGCCGGCGTGATATCCGCGCTCTACACAACAGGCGAGTATCAATAAGTGACCACACTACAGTCATGTGTAAGGGCAGTCATGTGTAAAGTGGTACCATTGTACTCAATGTATCCCAAATGTGTGCTTGTGTGGGTCTGAAGACTATAAGGAGGCTTTAGCTGTCGATGCAATCATCTTTACCACCCACCTGACGATAGGTGTTTCATTTAAATAAATTGAATGCTCTTGGTGATCGATTACACATTAGAATGTATGAAGGCTGCCATTTCCAGTCCATATATCTATATTACACTATAATGGTAATCGCTATACGTAACATGTAAGTATAAGTATAGGCCTATAAAGGTTGTTTTTAAGAAATTTCCATTTAATTTTATTTTAAAAAGGAGATTGGTATAGAAATAGTGGCGTACCCAAAGAGGGGAGGGGGTTGGGGAGGGACAGATTCACCTCTGTGAGAAGTCTTGGGAGGGGGGAGGGAGGAAGAGGGGAGGAGGGGATATGGAGAATGAGAGAGGGCTGGAGGAAGGGATAATAAAGACAAGTAGATAAATAGAAATATAAGGAAAATGATGGGAATGAGAGAGGGAGGGTGAGAGGGGACAATGAGAGCGTGGGAGTGATAAAATGTAGGCCTAGGAAAGAATAAGTACAGAGAAGGGAAAAGAAAGGAATGATGAATACATTTAATAATACTTATTAGGCCTATATAATAACTAAACACATAACAGCACTGGGCAGCCATTCGACGATGTCAATGCCTTTATTCGTTACGTAATTAAAACGCCCAGTCAGATGTATTTCACACCTACCAAACACAACTCACCCAATTTCGCAAACTGGACGTTGAATGTACACTCTCATGAATATTGATTGGCAACATTTTCCAATATGTCAGCGCTCTAATCGGAAACAATAGAACAATAGACCATGCAGAGCGTTGGTTCTACTCGTATTGTGTATAATTGGCATTATAAAAATACTACAGTAACCGATACAAACAGAGATGAATTGATCAAGTTTTTGGATGGATTGAGCATGGTGTTTAACCATAGATTGTTCGGCACACACTCTATGATTTGACTTACCCCATACAGTATTATTCAATGGTCTCTCCGTGGGTTATCATTTTAATTAATTCAATTCTTATTCATTTATTTATGCATATAGCATAAAGTGAATTTGCCCTTGTAAAAATATATCGCACATGATACGCAGCTAAGTATAATAGTAAATTTTTTTTTTAAATTGTATTGAAATATATGTTTGAGAAGCAAGAATGTGAATTTTAAAAGAATTCCGTATTGTTCAGAATATAGCCCATTGTGCAACAACAAAACCAATCATTATTACCTGCTACAAATTTTCATTTACATTATACGGTAACCACGGTAACAATTCCCGGTAACAATCATTTTGAGCAGGATTGTATATTAAGAAAAGCGTGGCATTTAATTATAAAGATTTAGACAGTATAAATATGTTGGTAGTATATTGCCATGGATACCAGCCACTACGCCATTATCAATACTAGTCACCGTACACAAACCACCTTTGACATATTATTCTACTTTGTGCACAATATTATAAATGTAGCATTTTATGGTGATATGTAATTATGTATGTCTATAAGATCCTACAAAGAAATATTATATACTGACAAAAGTACTTAAATTGCTTACTTGCTTTTAAATTTGAGTGGTGTTCTCGAACTGTGTGATGGCTTTCCACAACTTTCTGTCCTTCATCATTGTTCATTGCTGCCTTGAAGTCTGCTGCGTCCAGTCCAGTGTCATCTTTCAGAATGTCAATGTAGGTCAGAGCAGGTCTTCCAGGTTTCCGCCTCCCATGCTTGGGAATCCAGTGTACCATTTTTGATGCAGGCTGCTCACTTTTGGAACAGTAGCAAACCGGGTTCTTCTTTCCTTGACCTTGTGGCTTATTTTTGGAAGATCTCCACATAAGTCTGCATCATTATGTTCCTTCCAATGCACATTCGGAACAGTTCTTAGCATGCGGGTGTAACAGCCATCCTGACCCTTTGCAAGTTTAGGGGCGATGATCCATGCTTCGCATCCATACAGCAGCACCGACTCCACTGTTGCAGCAAGGATTCGAATCTTGAAAGTCTTGTTAGCAGTTGACTTCCAGATTTTACTGCACGCCCTCCATTCAGCTGCTTTACGTAGCTTTACATCCCTTTCTGTGCTTTTCATCCAAGCGCCTAGGTATTTGAAATCATCGACCTCCTCTAGTACTACACCCTCATTTGCTGTGATGCTTTATTATTTACTTCCATTCATCTTCAGGCCCACTTTAGCAGCTGAAGTCTCAACTCTATGAAGCAGTTCTTGCGCTTGGTGTATTTCCTCAGACAACAGTGCAATGTCATCAGCATAATCAAAGTCTGTCACCACCACAGGTCCAATTCTCCTGCGTCGCCTCTTTTCCAGATGGAATCATAGCTCCTCTTCATTTCCATCAATAGCTATTCTCAGTACAAAGTCTTGAACAATCAAAAACAGGGTATCCCCCTGAAGTACTCCTGCTAAGATTTCAAACAAATCTGTCTCGCCATCTGGTGATATAACTTTGGCTTTTGTGTTTTGGTACATTTTGCCAATAGCTTCGAGAATGAGTTCTGGAATACCGTACGTAGGCATGGAGTATCTTCAACATCTTGCCTCTATGAGTGGTGCCGAAAGCTAATTTCTTGAAGTCGGTGAATCTTCAATCAGCATACGTAGTGCAAGGATGTGCTCAACAGTCGTTCTGCTAACTCTAAATCCATTCTGATTTGGCTGTTTCCTCTATGTCTTCAAGGATTTCAAACCTGTTGAGCTGGGATTTCCAATCGAACTGGTTCTTCCTTGGTAAAGTCTTGCTCTTTCTGAGGCTTAGTCTTACTCTAGCCGACACTATTTCTGTGCTTTTCATCCAAGCGCCTAGATATTTGAAATCTTTCAACCTCTTGCAACTTGCCATGTAGATCTGCCTCGATTGCTGTATGCATCAACAAGGTTGTTCTTTGCCTTCTTGTACTCCTCTCTTTTACAATCAGTAGCGTCCTGTTGATACACCTCATACATCTCCCTGATATGGTATCTTGCCTTTTAATGACTGTTGGATCATGAGAAACGTTTGCCCTTCGAGATCTCTTCTTTGCAGGGATGATCACCGTAGCTGCTTCTTTGTTGGCAGCGATAAATCGGCTATACTTATCCGTGGCTGTTTCCTCTATGTCTTCAAGGATTTCAAACCTGTTGAGCTGGGAATTCCAATCGAGCTGGTTCTTCCTTGGTAAAGTCTTGCTCTTCCTTAAGCTTCGTCTAACTCTAGCCGACACTATTCTGTGATCGGAGCCCACACTAGCAAAGGTGTTTTATGCCTCAGCGTTCTGCGGACTGTTCCTCCATTTTCTTCTTATGAGTATATTGTGTAGTCGTTATTTATTCCATTCTGGGCTTGTAAATGTCCATAGTTTTCCAGCTTTCTCACGAAACTGTGTGTTTGTAATGAGATTCTTCTCTGTTGCTTGTTCCACAAGGTACTTTCCATTTCTGTTAGTGATGTCATGGTATGTAAATTGAGCATCTTCCAGTCCAACTCTAGCATTGAAATCACCCATTACTTAAGTATTATTCAGATTTCCTTTTACAAATTAACCATCGCGTATACGTGCGAGGCGTCACGCGTGTGCATTGGACTTTGTGCAAATTAATACTCGCTGGACGGCTAGCAGTACGCTTAATTTGTAAAAGGAAATCTGAATAACAGTACCATGAGGTTATGAGGTGGGATGGATACAATGGCTCCTCATGCTATCGTAGTGATTCTCTATTAAATATGTCTTCATCAGCTACGTTGCTTGGGCAATATGTAATGATAACAGTTGTTGCTGGGTTAAAGGGTGGCGGTAAATTCAAAATTGCAATTCGCAGCTTAACGTCGCTTGCCGTTCACACCTATTCGTCATAGTGTGACCGGGCCTTTAGGCCTCACAACATCATATCGAATCGTCACCTGACGAAAAAAAACTCGTGTAATAAATATTCTTTTACGAAATTATGATTAGGCCTATTCTTCTTCGTGTTTGCTTTTGTCATTAAATATCGACGCAGGTCCAAACGATCCATCTCTTGATGACTCCATATTTTGCTCTCGACGGATCCTTAAGGGATGGGATGTGAGCGTTTGGACAGTATTTATTGTGGGACATTAGAGCACATCAGACATATCGAATTGCATTCTGAATATGAAGAGTGTCTTTCTGATATCAAATAATTTTGATTTTTTTGAAATTCGCAATGTAATACACATTAGTAAACTTTATAAATCTGAAGATATGTACTTAAAGTGTATGTAGGTGGGATGAAAAGCCGACGATCAATTGAAAATTTTGACTTTTCGTATTGAAGATATGAATTTTCCAACAAAACACCAAAAAATTAGGTCTTTTTGTGAGAAAAATCCATATCTTCAATATGAAAGGTCAAAATTTTCATTTGATCGTCGGCTTTTCCTCCCAGCTACATACACTTTAAGAATATATCATTAGATTTATAACATTTACTTCGAGGACTGTTATATATCAAAAATGTGAAAATATCAAATTTTAATAACTTGTCATAAAATTTGTATTATATCGTGAATTTCAAAAAATGAAAATTGATATCAGAAAGACATTCTTCGAATGTAATTCTGAATATGTATGATGTGCTCTCATGTCCCACAAAAAATACTGTCGAAACGCTCAAAACGCTCATTCCAGATCCCTTAAAGAACTTGAGCAAAGTTACCCTCGATTACAGAAAAGCGAGGGTAATAAATTTTGTTTCACTGTTCTTATTTTCACATACCACTCTCAGCAGGAGGGCTCCAACTCCAACCAAACCATAGGTAACTAGATTTCGCGGTTCTCGGGTTGGGCGGTTCTCGTGATAGGCCTATCTCTAATTACCCAACGCCCGTTACCTATAATACTTGTCCTGACCTATACGATATATGTCTCTCAATGATTAAGACACAACTATCAACTCTGTTTTGTAGCTGTGAAGCTTACTTCGGAATCTGAAAACCCATCGTTCGCCTCTTCCAAACCCTGTCCTGCAACCACATCGGAGGACCCAAAAATACCCCGAAATTTTAGTAGTGTCTGGATGTAGGCCGTCAATTCAATCGGGAGAAATGTGAACGCAAACGGGTATGTTAATCATGTCTTTAAAATAGGCCTATTGGTCCGATGAGATGCACCTGTCACTGTAATGCTTTCCGATGCTCGCACTGCGCCCGTCGGTACTCCGCAGCACTACGCGATAGCGCACCGCGCACACGCGATACGCACCGCGCGCTCGCGTTATACGCACCGCGAGCACGCGTTAGCGAGCCACGCGCACGCGATAGCGCGCGGACAGAGGACAGACACGCCATAATTAGTATTAAGATAACCCTTTCCCTTCTTCCCTTGACCCCCGGGCCTTGACCTCTGTGCAACTGGTATACCAGGGATATGATTTCATATCCCTTTATACATTATAGTAGGCCTATGTGCTAATTCAAATTCAACACTGACATTCAACATATCTTTTTAAGATATTCTAAGTTATTCTTTCCTTTATAATTTATTTGTTATCAAGATAGTTATTCTTTTTCTTTAATAACATTTTCTAAACCATTATTCTTTATGCAGTAGTAACAATTTAATGTTGAATCTTGATGAATTCTCGAGCTTTAAAACATGCAAGAAGTTAATAGACTGCCCAGGGCATTTAGGGTGAATTTCTCGACGGGTGGCTTAGCAATTGGCTTGTCTAGCCTCAAGGCTTAAGTAAGACCAGGCTTAACTGAAAACGTATTTCCCGAAGCACGGCTACCATAGCCTCAAGGCTTCGTTAGCCCGTGAGCCATGCTTGTAGGATTAACCCCAGGCTTCAGTAAAATTTGCATTTCTCGAAATCAGTCTTCTGTAGCCGTAGTCTACGCAAGCCTGTTAGACCAGGCTTACAGCGGTTTTTCTTGGCCCTGCCTCAGAGCAGGTCTTAGGTCGTAAGCCTTGGTCTATTTCAATTTACAAATTATTTAAATTGTAACGCAAAGTTTATCTTTCATATTTTTGAAGGTCTTTCAATTAACATGAGTAAGCAGTCGCGTAACTAGAGGGGGGAGCGAGGGATCTCTTGCCCCCCCCCCCCATGAAAAAGGTAAATTAGGCCTACTTCTGAGAGTTATTAATTAACCTCATATTTGGTCATTTTAACCTTAAAAACTCAATTTTTAAAGTTAAATAAATTGCATTTATCCCACTTTTGTACCATTGGCCTATATGTCGCCAGCTTTACTAGCTGTAATATGGCATTTGTACCATTTTTTTTTCAATCGCACCTCCCCCCCCCCAATGTCAAAAAGAAATCTACGCCAATGTTCCGGGGACACATTCCAAGCATATCCCATAACTCCTCAGACCCACTCCACCCCTTACAAACCCAAACAGCATTAACGATGCCTGCCCCTCATTTATTATGTTTGCCCCCGCTTTCCCCCACCCACCCCCAAATGAAAATGTCTAGTTACGCCACTGTGGGTAAGTAATTGTTCGATTTAGAGGAACATTTCAGCATTTTATTTTAGTGTTCATTTGAGTTAGTTGAATTTTTTCAAGTAGCTGTTGCTGTCATAAGACCTACTCATTTTGAATGATGATTTTTTTTAACAACGAATATATTTTTTTTTAAATTCTTTCATCATCATCATCATCATCATCATGATCATAATCATCATCATCATCATCATCATCATCCAACCCATTCTCAATCTTATTTTGTACATATGATACAAATGGTCAAAGCAGTTAAAATGTATATATGATACAAATTAGACCATGCGCAAGAATGGATGCGCAGTAGTCAAGGATCATCATCATCATCATCATCAAATTATACGGCAGTAAATAGCGCCCTCTGTTGATCAAAATTCACTTTAGTAAGTACTTTTTAAGAGAGTTAATTAATATTTGAGTTAATAAGTAACACTATAAAATGTAAAAAGCTGAATTTTGTTAATTTAAAAACTGAAATGAGGTATGGGGCTGGCTTGGGGTGGCTACGGGGCGTTAGCTCAAGGACAATATTATTCAAGGTTGCGCCGCAGGCCTATAAAGAAACAATGTTGCTCCCAATACAATAGCAAACAAGCTTAAACTGTAAATTAGCCACCGATAGAGGGCAGGGCCTGAAGAATGAGGGAAATTACGGGGTAAAAATGTAAAATAAGTAGAAAGTGTGAAATGGGTGACGGACTGTCTCTAAGTATGGATATTTTCGCTATCGACAGCCCGTCACCTAGTAGAGACAGCCCGTCACCCTTAAGGTTATCCTCACCCTAACCCTAATCCCCTTACCCTATCCCTAATCCTAACCCTAACCCTAACCCTAATCCTAACCCTAACCCTGACCCACTAACCCTAACCCTAACCACCTAACCCTAACCCTAACCCTAACCCTAACCCCAACCACTAACCCTAACTCTAACCCTAACCCTAACCTTCCCCTAACTCTAACCTAACCTCTTCTTCTTTAATTCTAACCTAACCTAACCTCTAACCTAACCCTAACCTAACACTAACTTCTAACCCTAACCCTAACCCTAAACCCCTAACCCTAACCCTAACCCTAACCCACTAATCCTAACCCTAATCCACTATCCCTAACCCTAACCTTAATGTAACATTGACCAACAGTAACCTTAATGTATAAAATTGGCCAACAGCACCATTAATGTAACACAGAGGGCGCTAATTACTGCCGTGCTAAATATACAAAATAAGCATCATCATCACTTCAGTGAAATGCGCAGAAGTCGGATTTTTCTTAAAATGTAATATATTTACATTTTAATCTTTCTATTGCGCATGCCTTAAAATGTATCATATAAACAAAATTAGGTGTTCACGATTTGTAACATATATACAATTCATCATCATCATCATCATCATCATCATCATCATCCAAGACATTCTCTAGCTAAATTGTATATATGTTACAAATCGTGAACACCTAATTTTGTTTATATGATACATTTTAAGGCATGCGCAATAGAAAGATTAAAATGTAAATATATTACATTTTAAGAAAAATCCGACTTCTGCGCATTTCACTGAAGTGATGATGATGCTTATTTTGTATATTTAGCACGGCAGTAATTAGCGCCTCTGTGTTACATTAATGGTGCTGTTGGCCAATTTTATACATTAAGGTTACTGTTGGTCAATGTTACATTAAGGTTAGGGTTAGGGATAGTGGATTAGGGTTAGGATTAGTGGGTTAGGTTAGGTTAGGGTTAGGGGTTAGGTTAGAGTTAGGGTTAGGTTAGAATTAGTGTTAGGTTAGGGTTAGGTTAGGGTTAGGTTAGGGTTAGGTTAGGTTAGGTTAGGTTAGGAGTTAGGTTAGGAAGAGTTAGGTTAGGTTAGGTTAGGAGTTAGGGTTAGGTTAGGTAACCTAAGGGTGACGGGCTGTCTCTACTAGGTGACGGGCTGTCGATAGCGAAAATGAGATTCTGTTATCGACAGCTCGTCATCCATATCCATACTTAGAGACAGCCCGTCACCCATTTCACACTTTCTACTTATTTTACATTTTTACCCCGTAATTTCCCTCATTCTTCAGGCCCTGCCCTCTATCGGTGGCTAATTTACAGTTTAAGCTTGTTTGCTATTGTATTGGGAGCAACATTGTTTCTTTATAGGCCTGCGGCGCAACCTTGAACAATATTGTCCTTGAGCTAACGCCCCGTAGACACCCCCAGCCAGCCCCATACCTCATTTCAGTTTTTAAATTAACCAAATTCTGCTTTTTACATTTTATAGTGTTACTTATTAACTCAAATATTAATTAACTCTCTTAAAAAGTACTTACTAAAGTGAATTTTGATCAACAGAGGGCGCTATTTACTGCCGTATAATTTGATGATGATGATGATGATGATCCTTGACTACTGCGCATCCATTCTTGCGCATGGTCTAATTTGTATCATATATACATTTTAACTGCTTTGACCATTTGTATCATATGTACAAAATAAGAATGAGAATGGGTTGCATCATCATCATCATCATCATCATCATCATCATCATCACCATCATCATCATCATCATCACCATGAAGACCTATATGATACCACCTGTCCCTATCCAAGCCTTAATAGTTTGATACTCGTACTTTTCATAAGTAGGCCTATTACAATATTATTTTGGAGTGCCTATATTATACCAGGTTGGACATCAATTTAATACAATAGAAGAAGGTAAAGATATAAATATTTGACACGAAACAATAATGCATGCAGTATTAAAACTGAATTTACGGATAAGATGCATATAATATTGCTAAATCTTCTACTTAAATAATTATAAATATTGTACCAACAAATAACTTCATGTGAGATCTGAGAAGACTACTGATATCAGCAGTAGATAGCACGGTGGTTGCTTTCCTTTTTAGGGGAATCACATATTCGCGCTTACAGTTTTACCCTTTTTGGGATGCAAAGAAAAAATCACGAGTATAAAGCATAGACGTATCATTCATACAAGATGGACTCATAAAAAGTCAAGTGGAAATAAAATAATACATAAAACACACAGAAACAGACACAATATTCTTGCATCAAGTTGTGTGCGGTATAAGCCCAAGCACAAGACCGCGGGTCCAGGCTAGTCTTTGGCCGGGAACATTGCGATAATGAGACGGCAACCTTGTTAGTACGGTAAACCGTGAGGACCACAGCTTATGTACATCTACCTCCAACCAGGGATGCTCCAACAGCCTATACAATTAAGTCGCTGGTTGAAAGGGACGAGGTTGTCAAGCGTTAAGCCTACAAGGCCACTAAGACTAGGTTGAATTTGCGTTGAAGAAATCCGGCTAGAGTTAAGACTCGGGCTTCGAGAGCGGGCTAGGCTTAGTAGCCTCAAGGCCACCTTAAGACTACGGCTTAAAAAGACTCCTGTCGGGAAACTCGCCCTTAGTGTCTTCCTGACTCTGGTCAGTCACCAAGTACTTGTATCCTATTTTATTTTTACTTCTTTTCACTTCATAATTTTTTCTCATGTGATTATATGAAACTGATTTAAGCTGTTGTTTTTAGCGCATAGAAGTAATTTAGAACATAGTAAAACTTGTAGGGCGAATTTCTCGATAGGAGTCTTAGTAAGCCTTTGGCTTAAGGTGGCCTTGAGGCTACTAAGCCTAGCCCGCTCTCGAAGCACGAGTCTTAACAGTAGCCGGATTTCTTGAACGCAAATTCAACCTGGTCTTAGTGGCCTTGCCGGCTTAACGCTTGACAACCTCGTCCCTTTCTACCAGCGACTTAATTGTATAGGCAGTTGGAGGTAGATGTGCATAAGCTGTTGTCCTTCACGGTTTACCGTACTAACATGGTTACCAGCGCAAAGACTAGCCTAGACCGGCGGTCTTGTGCTTGGGCTTACACCATTGTACACAACTTGATGCAAGAATAGTTTTTTTTTCTGTTTTTTTGTCTTTTATGTATTATTTTATTTCCACTTATTATGAGTCCTGCTTGCATGAATGATACTTCTATACTTTTTACTCGACTCATTAATTTTTTTTTTTTTCATTTCAAAAGGGTCAAACTACAAGCCTACAGAAAAGGAATCGTCGATTCCCCTAAAAGTAGGCCTAAAGCAAAAATTGTTTTACACTTCAAACAATTCGTACGCATGTTTGTCAAAAGTAAAACATTATTTAAGGATAATTTTGGTGCAAAAACAAAAACATAACAGCATTTTGACAACCATCGCGTGTGCTATCTATATACTGCTGATATTTTCATGTTCTATTTGCGAATTTAGTATGAGTGCATAGTTTATGATGATGATGATGATGATGATGATGATAAAAAAAGTTTTGTTTCTTGATCATTCAAACGTTTCAAGAACTGTTCCTTCCGGTATGTTAACGAAACGGCAAAAAGAGAAAGCATGGGAGCAAGTTCATGTGGAAGGTCAAGGTTTTTGTCAAATATGTGGGGGGGCATTTCTATTTGTTGACCGTTACAAGTTAGGTTCAAGCAGATCAGTAAGCCTTAAAACATTGCCTTTACTAAATCGGCAGCGCGATTTAAATTTGGTATACGAATACTTCAGAAAAGGATCCTTCCTCTCCTGAAGACGCTCACGATAGCAAGTTGACGTCTTGCTTTAATTGCACCCCTTTAGCACCGTTGCTTCAAAAGAAAGTCCATCATTCAAAATGAGTAGGCCTTTATAGCAACAGCAGGTTTAACTGACTCGAATGAACACTAAAATAAAATGGTGAAATGTTCAACTAACAGCAGGTTTAACTGACATGAAAAAAAAACCATGAACCTTGCATTATATACAATCTAGACCAAGGCTTACGACCTAAGACCTGCTCTGAGGCAGGGCCAAGAAAAGCCGCTGTAAGCCTGGCCTAACAGGCTTGCGTAGACTACGGCTACAGAAGACTGATTTCGAGAAATGCAAATTTTACCGAAGCCTGGGGTAATCCTACAAGCCTGGCCCACAAGCTAACGAAGCCTCGAGGCTAGGGTAGCCGTGTTTCGGGGAACGTGTTTTCAGTTAAGCCTGGTCTTACGACCTCTTAAGCCTTGAGGCTAGACTAGCCAACTGCTAAGCCACCCGTCGAGAAATTCGCCCGTAGTGAACATAGCTTGCTGCAAAAATTATATATACTGATTTCACTCCATCCAGAGAAGGCCCAGATGCGAGCCTAGAGGGCATAATGATATGTTCACACGGCCCATCCACCTTTTGTTAATCAAAATGACATATGGTGTGAATACACCAATAGCAATTCTAGGTGACAGCTTTGCGCTTACCGAATGCGAAAAATCATGCTCTAACCCAACGACCACATTATATTCTGCCCCTACCGAATGACCCTAACTGTAAAAGTTTCTTCCCTGATTGAAGTGAGCCCCCTGGGACGTAACCATGGTAACTGGTATTTGTTAATTTATATTAACCCCGGTTCTGACGATGAGGGTGTGTGCTCTGGTTGTGGACGTCACAAGCTGACTGCGTAATGGTTTTGATGGTGGGTATTCCTTCAAATAACAAATCTAAATAATCACTTCTTAGGGAGTATCAGCATTCAGCAAGAACTTTGATCAACAGAAGAAAGTTAAGTATAAATGGAATAACCAGGTACAATAACAAACTGGATAATACCAGCATTGAACTATATTATAATGGTGTAAAAGGACAATCGTTCAAACCAATTTGTTCATATAGCATGTAAATGTACAGATCGAGGAAATAACGAGCACAGCTACATACATGTACATGTATATGGTCAATTCCAGCCAAAGCGGGCCAAAATTCTCTCTGGGGGCCATTTTGAAAATGTTTTCCTTTTCAATTCTAGACTTATCAAATGAGACGATCATGTCTAGTGAATCATCAGGTGGAAGTGCCATCGGATTGAAAAATAACTTTTCTTGCTAGACCAAATAAAGTGTTAAATGCGCATATGCATGTTACCCACGAATTCAAGCATTTTTCACCTGTTGTACGCCATAAAATTTCACTTTCTTTAATATCTTTCAATATTTTATGTGTGACTCATATACACTAGAAATCGGTGAAGACTTTGAACGTAAAATAGAATTTTATTACATATATCTACAAAGAAATATTTTGGTTATTACAAATTTTAAGAAAGAACCAGGTGTACAGTTAAGATTGTGTCAATTCTTCGAACTCTTTCCAAAGTGGCTGTCATTTAACATTACTGTATTATTTCGAAAGATTAGAATAAATGCTTCATATAAATATAAAGTTAGATTTTGTATCTCGTCGCAGGAAGAGGATCTCGGATGGATTCGTGGGTAACAGCGTCTGGAAAATAGCAATTCCTATTAATTGTTTTTAATAAAAATAAAAATACTTTTCCGTATGTCAATAATTCAGGCTGCAATGGCACTAAAATGAATTTCAATCAAAATACAGACTACATGGAATATTTAGAATGGATCATTATGGCATTTTGGGTATATAAAAATATAAAAATTTGAGAATAATGAAGTTGCCAAATTCAAATAGACAGAGCAAACAGTTTTATATTATTATTTTAGTAAAATCATTCCATATTTTCATGCAGCAATATTCTATTAACTCGTGTTTGACAGTTCCTATGAACTAAACACTATCAATACATTGTTAACTATAATTTAAGTAGGGATTCGTGGGTAACCAAAATGTTCGTGGGTAACACATATTTGAAGGTATGTATTGGTAAGCGGCAAAATAGAAAATATTACAGAAGGTTGGAAACCACCATGCGGTTATTCCTCCATTGTGTTTCAGTGATTCCCGTTTCTCTAACCAATTGCATTTACCCAAAAAATGGTAATTTAGGATAATCAATCAAAACTTCATGATACAGCTTCAGTATACCTTCAAGAGAACGCTATTCAACAGGACTGTTTTGGAACCTATTTCGCATGTTTTCAAAATGTTAAGATGCATAAGAAACATATAATTTACGAGTAAATCCTTGGATTCGTGGGTAACGCCGAATTCGTGGGTAACGCTATAAGTACTATAGTACCGTTTGGGGTTTGCATTTCTTAGGTGTATAAACTGTAAGTACTGTCAAAATTATAGCATACCCATGGCTTGAATATGTGCTGATTTAAACTTAAAATAAACAATCTCCTTATTTTTCAAGGTTAGCATATATTCGGGATTCGTGGGTAACAAAAGTTTAAACCGTCGTAGATTCTTTTTTAAAGCGGTGAGCGTATTTTTACGATTTACAATTTTAAGCGCTTGTCAAACTAAATTCAGTGTCCAAAGTCATTAAATGTTAATTTAAGTTATGGCAATTATATTTGCTGGACTCGTGGGTAACAGTTGATACGTGGGTAACGTCAAATTCGTACGCATGTTTGTCAAAAGTAAAACATTATTTAAGGATAATTTTGGTGCAAAAACAAAAACATAACAGCATTTTGACAACCATCGCGTGTGCTATCTATATACTGCTGATATTTTCATGTTCTATTTGCGAATTTAGTATGAGTGCATAGTTTATGATGATGATGATGATGATGATGATGATAAAAAAAGTTTTGTTTCTTGATCATTCAAACGTTTCAAGAACTGTTCCTTCCGGTATGTTAACGAAACGGCAAAAAAGAGGAAAGCATGGGAGCAAGTTCATGTGGAAGGTCAAGGTTTTTGTCAAATATGTGGGGGGGGGGGGTTTCTATTTGTTGACCGTTACAAGTTAGGTTCAAGCAGATCAGTAAGCCTTAAAACATTGCCTTTACTAAATCGGCAGCGCGATTTAAATTTGGTATACGAATACTTCAGAAAAAAGGATCCTTCCTCTCCTGAAGACGCTCACGATAGCAAGTTGACGTCTTGCTTTAATTGCACCCCTTTAGCACCGTTGCTTCAAAAGAAAGTCCATCATTCAAAATGAGTAGGCCTTTATAGCAACAGCAGGTTTAACTGACTCGAATGAACACTAAAATAAAATGGTGAAATGTTCAACTAACAGCAGGTTTAACTGACATGAAAGAAAAACCATGAACCTTGCATTATATACAATCTAGACCAAGGCTTACGACCTAAGACCTGCTCTGAGGCAGGGCCAAGAAAAGCCGCTGTAAGCCTGGCCTAACAGGCTTGCGTAGACTACGGCTACAGAAGACTGATTTCGAGAAATGCAAATTTTACCGAAGCCTGGGGGTAATCCTACAAGCCTGGCCCACAAGCTAACGAAGCCTCGAGGCTAGGGTAGCCGTGTTTCGGGGAACGTGTTTTCAGTTAAGCCTGGTCTTACGACCTCTTAAGCCTTGAGGCTAGACTAGCCAACTGCTAAGCCACCCGTCGAGAAATTCGCCCGTAGTGAACATAGCTTGCTGCAAAAATTATATATACTGATTTCACTCCATCCAGAGAAGGCCCAGATGCGAGCCTAGAGGGCATAATGATATGTTCACACGGCCCATCCACCTTTTGTTAATCAAAATGACATATGGTGTGAATACACCAATAGCAATTCTAGGTGACAGCTTTGCGCTTACCGAATGCGAAAAATCATGCTCTAACCCAACGACCACATTATATTCTGCCCCTACCGAATGACCCTAACTGTAAAAGTTTCTTCCCTGATTGAAGTGAGCCCCCTGGGACGTAACCATGGTAACTGGTATTTGTTAATTTATATTAACCCCGGTTCTGACGATGAGGGTGTGTGCTCTGGTTGTGGACGTCACAAGCTGACTGCGTAATGGTTTTGATGGTGGGTATTCCTTCAAATAACAAATCTAAATAATCACTTCTTAGGGAGTATCAGCATTCAGCAAGAACTTTGATCAACAGAAGAAAGTTAAGTATAAATGGAATAACCAGGTACAATAACAAACTGGATAATACCAGCATTGAACTATATTATAATGGTGTAAAAGGACAATCGTTCAAACCAATTTGTTCATATAGCATGTAAATGTACAGATCGAGGAAATAACGAGCACAGCTACATACATGTACATGTATATGGTCAATTCCAGCCAAAGCGGGCCAAAATTCTCTCTGGGGGCCATTTTGAAAATGTTTTCCTTTTCAATTCTAGACTTATCAAATGAGACGATCATGTCTAGTGAATCATCAGGTGGAAGTGCCATCGGATTGAAAAATAACTTTTCTTGCTAGACCAAATAAAGTGTTAAATGCGCATATGCATGTTACCCACGAATTCAAGCATTTTTCACCTGTTGTACGCCATAAAATTTCACTTTCTTTAATATCTTTCAATATTTTATGTGTGACTCATATACACTAGAAATCGGTGAAGACTTTGAACGTAAAATAGAATTTTATTACATATATCTACAAAGAAATATTTTGGTTATTACAAATTTTAAGAAAGAACCAGGTGTACAGTTAAGATTGTGTCAATTCTTCGAACTCTTTCCAAAGTGGCTGTCATTTAACATTACTGTATTATTTCGAAAGATTAGAATAAATGCTTCATATAAATATAAAGTTAGATTTTGTATCTCGTCGCAGGAAGAGGATCTCGGATGGATTCGTGGGTAACAGCGTCTGGAAAATAGCAATTCCTATTAATTGTTTTAATAAAAATAAAAATACTTTTCCGTATGTCAATAATTCAGGCTGCAATGGCACTAAAATGAATTTCAATCAAAATACAGACTACATGGAATATTTAGAATGGATCATTATGGCATTTTGGGTATATAAAATATAAAAATTTGAGAATAATGAAGTTGCCAAATTCAAATAGACAGAGCAAACAGTTTTATATTATTATTTTAGTAAAATCATTCCATATTTTCATGCAGCAATATTCTATTAACTCGTGTTTGACAGTTCCTATGAACTAAACACTATCAATACATTGTTAACTATAATTTAAGTAGGGATTCGTGGGTAACCAAAATGTTCGTGGGTAACACATATTTGAAGGTATGTATTGGTAAGCGGCAAAATAGAAAATATTACAGAAGGTTGGAAACCACCATGCGGTTATTCCTCCATTGTGTTTCAGTGATTCCCGTTTCTCTAACCAATTGCATTTACCCAAAAAATGGTAATTTAGGATAATCAATCAAAACTTCATGATACAGCTTCAGTATACCTTCAAGAGAACGCTATTCAACAGGACTGTTTTGGAACCTATTTCGCATGTTTTCAAAATGTTAAGATGCATAAGAAACATATAATTTACGAGTAAATCCTTGGATTCGTGGGTAACGCCGAATTCGTGGGTAACGCTATAAGTACTATAGTACCGTTTGGGGTTTGCATTTCTTAGGTGTATAAACTGTAAGTACTGTCAAAATTATAGCATACCCATGGCTTGAATATGTGCTGATTTAAACTTAAAATAAACAATCTCCTTATTTTTCAAGGTTAGCATATATTCGGGATTCGTGGGTAACAAAAGTTTAAACCGTCGTAGATTCTTTTTTAAAGCGGTGAGCGTATTTTTACGATTTACAATTTTAAGCGCTTGTCAAACTAAATTCAGTGTCCAAAGTCATTAAATGTTAATTTAAGTTATGGCAATTATATTTGCTGGACTCGTGGGTAACAGTTGATACGTGGGTAACGTCAAATTTGATTTTATGGAATTTTATGGGTAAAACGTATTTGCATAAAATAATCACTTGGACCTCAGAATTATAGAACGAAACTTCGTTTCATGGTATAGTAATTTATGGCATATTCACTTAACATTTTCAGAACGATCATTTTATTTTTGATACGCGGGTAACAAAATTATTAGCCAAATTGACTTAATGGCCTCTAGAGTCCACAAACTTTGGTGGAATTCAATCGTTTTACATATGATGAGAGATCATGCTAACGTCTTTCTAACGGTAATAATTTCATTTTGATTGAAGGACATTCAATGACATATATGGTGCTTTATCTTTGAATTCGTGGGTAACGCCAATTCATTTAAGCTATCATAACTTGTCCCCTGGTATGACTTGCTAGTAAAGGCCTATATGCACAAAGAGAGCACATTGGACGTGACATTATATGCTCCATCAATAACGTGATTTCCTTTATTAATGACATTTTAAAGTGGAAAGTTAACATAGAGAGAATTTTGTCCCGCTTTCGCTGGAATTGACCATATACACACAAGTTTCATATATATAGTCTGTGCAGTAATGCATATGTACACACAGGGTTTCATATAGTCTGTGCAGTAATGCATGTACATGTACATGTACATGTAGGGCATAGCACGACACAGTGTTACGTGAATCATACAAGCGGAACCCACACTACAGTACAACTGAGAAGGTGGCCATATCATAAATCATCAGGAATATTCAAAGGCAAAAAGTTAAGTATTGGTCAAGTAAATGTATTAAAGATATTAAAACCCAATCTAACGAATCTGATGTCAGAAATTGTTTTTATATCGTCTAGTTTTGAATGATAATAATAATAACAACAACAATTATAATTATAATAATCACAAAATAAATGAATATAAATTAATATGTACATAAATTAGATAATAATAAATAAATATATAACTATTAATAATAATATATATAAATTAAAATAAGGAAAAATACAAATAAATAAAATAAATAAGTGACTTATAGGTTATATTATCATCACTAAATGAGTACTAATATTATTAATATCAAAAGTAAAGAAATAATATAAATATATTACTTATCAACGCATAAACATTGTGAAAGAACATAATATGAACCAACGCACTGCAGGGTTTATTGTTCAAGAGTCTCTGATTAGAGCGCTGACATATTGGTAAATGTTTCCAATCGATATTCATGAGAGTGTATAGGGTCATTCCATATGAAATCAAGGAGGCGCCCCACCTGACCCCCTCAGATTTGCTTTATATTTTAGTCACATGTTGTACCTGTAAAAATATTTAAAACCTGCAAATTTGAGGTCTGTAGCTCTTACGGATTTTCTGTGGCAGCCATTTAAAGTTGGAGTAGGGGGGTCTAATTTTGGACCCAAAAGTTGCCCTTTAAATTAATTTCATCTTTGGGAGTCTGTGCCTTCTTTATAAAAAGAAAGAGAGGTCTGAAACTTTGTATACACACTAACTGCATGCCCAATTTGTCAAAAATAAAAAATAAAAAAAATTATGTAATTGCGCGTTGTGTCACGGGGTCATTAAATATGCAAGAAAAAATGTAATGTTGTCACTGATGCTATATATAGGATAAATACAATGCATGTCCAAAAAATTGAGGTCACAACTCATTTACATTTCGAACAGCGCCCTCACGAAGATGAAATTTATTGCAAATTCATCATTTTCAGGGGGCCCAAAGTCGATGTGGTCCACCTTCAAAATGTATAAAACATTACTTTATATAACTACTAGTCTTATATTACAACTTTGCTAAGTCCCAGTAATTGTATAGGTTGACTTCATATAAAATGACAGGCCCAAAGTTGACCAATTTCCTATGATTGCATGTAGTGCAAATGTGCCGAATTCGGAAGGCTTGAAAGTCAAATTGGCCACAATATTAAAAATAAATGATTAGATGAGTAGTTATTGGCTATTTACTTTTATTTCCATTTCATTTTCAATATATACAGATTTTCTATGGTAGCCATTTAAAGTTGGAGTAGGGTAATCTAAATTAGTACCCAAAGGTTGCCCTTTGAATAAATTTCATCTTTGGGAGCCTGTACCTTCCTAATAAAGAGAGAGAGAGAGAGGTCTGAAACCTTGTATACACACTAACTGCATACCCAATTTGTCAACAAGTAAAAAAAAATAAATGTCTGTAATTGCGTGTTGTGTCACGGGGTCATTAAATATGCAAAAAAATGTAATGTTTTGTATACTGGCAAGTTTGGCCCCCCTAAATTCACATTTTTGTCAGATTAATTGTTTTTTGTTGTCACTGATGCGATATATAGGACAAATGCAATGCATATCCAAGACATTGAGGTGACCATTTATTTACATTTCCAACAGCGCCCTCGCGAAGATGAAAATTAATGCAAATTCACCATTTTCAGGGGGCCGAAAGTCGATGTGGTCAACCTTCAAAATTTATAAAACATCACTTTTATTATGACTACTAGTCTTAAATTACAACTTTGCTCAATCCCAGTAATTTTATTGGTTGACTTCATATAAAACGACCAAAGTTGACCATTTTCTTATGATTGCATGTACTGCAAATGTGCCGACAAGTTGTGGCGTAGTCCCCCTCTGCAATTCAAATTTGGCTCCTCTCTGCGAACATATATTGCTTCTTTCACCCTTCTTTCATACCACCTATGTTCTTTGTCGAGTACAATAACGTCCTTATCCTGAAAGTTTTGATTGGCCGCTTTCAGGCGCGTATATACCGCGGAGTCGTTAAACCCTGTTGAACTGGGACGACACATACACTTGTGGAGAGGCTGTTTTGTCTCTCCTATGCAGTAGTCCTCGACACAGTCCGAATCCTGACAACTATACTAATCGCATAAATAATATTGCTTTGTTTGCGTTGAGGAATCTTGTCTTTGGGGTGGACTAACTTCTGTCTCAGAGTGTTGCAAGGTTTTAATGCGACTGGGATCCTCGTTAGCTTCTCAGAAACATCTGAGATATAAGGCCGGGTGGTAATCACTGGTAATACTAAACTTACGAGTGCTCGCCCAACACCTCTATAATATCCAAAAATGTATTCATCTATTGCTAAGTTAATCCGATTATGACGTCGCTTTTACAGCGAATAGACTGACGGGGGGAAGTCCTCTTTTGGGATACACACTTGCGGGCTCGCCTTTTAATCCCAAGATCGTGATTTCCAGTCCCGACGGGACCAAAAGTGGCTTAAAGTGTCTAAGGTTTTGTGCTTTATAATTATGCTTTTTATTCCGCTTTCAGCCCATATACACTTTGGTTTTTTATGCCTATCTTTCGTTGTCGTCGTTGCCCGGCGTTGAGTAGAATTAATGAAACTGGTTTTTGTTAATTAATACTAGGTATATCACCTCAAAAACAAGGGCAGCAGAAACACGTTATTTAATGTTTCTACATGAATGACCTTTATTAAAGCATCAAAATCAAAAAACCGAATTGAAATCGGTCAATGCATTGTGACGTAGTGTCAATTTTAAGATGCTCATAAATGGAATGCAAATCTGCCACAAATTGCTATAATGACAAAATTGGCACATTTCGAGATTTTGAAGGTTTATTTGGACACTTGCTTGAAAAAGCAATGTTAATTTAAGTATCACAGGTTAATTGCCTATCTTTTTTAACTTCGTCAAAGAAAACAAAATCTAAAAATCTATCATTGAATAATTATAATAAATTAACCAAATATACTATTTTAGCAATTCCGGCCAATCTGCAGACAAATAAAAGTTGAAAAAATGACTAAGTTCAGCTAGTTAATATGCAAAATTGATGCCAAAAGAAAACCGTACATGATATCAGGGTTTTTTCACAAACATATGTATACAAAGTTCTTTCAATTGATAACAAAAAAATACACAAAAAGTAATCAATTATGCAAATTAGCTTATTACAGCTAATTATGTATTCATCATATTATTATGTAAATTTGGCATGAGTAATTTTTTTTTTTTCAATATTTAATGAAAGTCTTTTCATTCATCATGAATTTGTCAAATATGAACCTGTTATGATGTTGAGTAAAGAATCTGCAGTTAATTACTTTAATATAATACAAAAAATACAAACTTTGACATTTTGACGGTGTCTGGAATAGAATTTTCATTTTTCTGTAAATATGGTATGTGTCATCATTGCTCAAAGCCAAATCCGAAAAGTAAAAATAAAAATAATTTGCAATGAGACTTTAAATTAACATTTTGTTATCTGGATTAACATGGGAATAGAAACGGTAAAAGCAACAGCCCCTCTACTATACCGCGTATACAAAAATGGTGTGGCCTTGGACACACACAATGGCTTAGAGCTATTGTGGTTTGGAATATTACTCCCTTTGAACTCACTTAAAAAATGTTTTGTTTCAAATCGTTTTCCTCAAGTGTGCCATTCGTTGTCGACGGAAATAATTTACATGCTTAGAAAGATTAGTATTTCAGCTAAATGGTGGTAGATCTTGATTTTTCAAAAGGCCTATATTTATTGATTTATGAGGGATCTTCAACAATCCATAAAAACAGGTAGTAGCTCTTAAACGAAGCAATATTTATTTTTTTTAAACCGATGGTAGTCACAGAAAGGTTTCACACACCATATATCAAAAATTCAAACAATTGTGATAAATAGCACATATGAGGAAATTTATTTTTCCGCATGGATGTTTGCCAAAATTGAACAACTTTCATGCGCGCGCTTTTCAATTTACTGTTATGCTTGCATGCACAGTGTGGCAGAAGTATTGTGCAGCCACTGTGACATGCCTATTAATACTGTATTAGCCCCGTTTCCGACGATGTGGGTGGGTGTGTGTTTCAGGTCTGCTTGGCGTAAGTGGATAGATATGAGAATAGAAGTTATTTACAAATGTATTACTTTGAATCAGTTTTGTAACGTAAGATATCAATATTAAAATCAAAGGAAATATACAATTCTTTTTCTCAGTTGCATTTCGATCAATGCAATTTGAGAGATCAGTATTAAATAAAACAATATCAGTACAATGAGCTCTATAGATGTTACAAACAATAACATTCTTAGAATTAGGGGAACTTAATTCGACACAAACAGATATTGCGTGATCAACATTGTCAACACTACCATGTGTACGATCCTGGATTTCTGTGGAGAGTATATTATTCATATTTTCCACGTTAACCTTGTGTCTTATATGGCTTGTGGCTTAAGTTCTATTTAATGCCGATTTGTACTCGTTGTAGAGGAAGAAAACATTAAACAGGGCCTCAAAGGACATGCTCTTGGCATGACTGACGGTAGGTGATATATCTTGCGTGTGGACGCCTGGAAAAGGGCGTTGAACATATTAAATGAGTGTTAAAACGCCTAATACTAGTAATACCTACCTTCAAGATAAATGACAAACAAAAATCATGTAAACTATATATAAAGTGGTAAAACTAATAATACATTTCATTTCATTATTTTCACAGTTCAAACAATATGTCTGAAACAAAAGAAAAAGCTTTGGTAGTAGATAATGGATCGGGTAGTTGCACAGCCGGTTTCGTTGGAGACGATGCACCAAAAGCTAGGTTCCCATCCATCGTCGGAAGACCACGTCATGAAGGTGTGACGGCTGGTACGGACCAGAAAGACAGCTACGTCGGGGCTGAGGCTCAGAGCAAGAGGGATATTCTTACCCTGAAATATCCGATCGAACGCGGTTTCGTTACTAACTGGGACGATATGGAGAAGATCTGGCATCACACTTTCTATAATGAGTTGCATGTAGCCCCAGAAGAACATCGAGTACTGCTCACTGATGCCCCACTTAACCCAAAAGCCAACAGAGAAAAGATGGCACAGGTGAATTAAAGTAGTCATTTTTAACTACTCTAAGATAAGTCAAAACAAAAACTTTGCTTGTCCTTATCTTAAAAATCACAAAAATTATTACTATACAAAAGAATGGACGTTATCCCAAAATATTTAGGCTGTTTTTGTTTAGCTAATTATATATGATTGATAATAATTTTGCACATATGACAGGGTTTGAGATCTGTACTATGTTATTTCTCGGGTTAATATGTCTGTACTGTCTGTAAAAAATTAAACCTGATACCTTATCCCATGAAGCAACAAAATATGGATTTATGGGCGTTTTCGGGTGACAAAAATTTTCGCCATTCAACATTCTACCCAACAATATACGCTAATATTTGCAACATAAATGTATCAGGTAATGATGATAACTTTTTAATTCAACAGTTTTTTTCGATAACTCGTTGCATAATTTTTGCACAAGACTCATTGAAATTTGACATTTCATGTTATGTAACGAAAGTTATTTATAAAATTGCTGCAGTTTCGGATAAAGTAAGTTGCACATCCATTTTTGATCAAAATTGTTAATTTTTGGTCCGCTGCTATATAGTTCAATCACGTGACCAACATCTACTGTGCATCAACCAATTTGAGCCTAGAGTTGCAGTAGTGCAACTTGATGAAGCCATAGACCATGTAGACCCAGAGTTGTGTGCACAGGAAGTTTGATTACCCTCAAAACACGTATGTTTTGGGTGCGAAATGCCATCATTTTATTTCAAAATCGTCAAGAAATAATATATGGTAAATATAATAAATATGGTCCTTGCCACCACACTCGCCGACGGCGAGCACGAGTATTCTCGAATCAAAAGTGAATCGTTAGAAACGATAGTTGAAAAATTTATTTCATGTTACTAATTATTATACCCCTTTCTTCTAAAACAGATTATGTTCGAGAGCTTCAAAACACCAGCTATGTACGTAGCCATCCAGGCTGTGCTGTCTCTCTACGCCTCTGGTCGGTTGACTGGTATTGTCATCGACTCCGGTTATGGTGTCTCCCACACTGCACCTGTCTATGAAGGCTACCTTCGTGCTGATGCTATCCATCGTCTAGATTTTGGCGGTCGTGATCTCACAGATAACCTCATGAAGACCCTGACAGAGAGAGGATACTCATTCCCGACCACAACAGGTGAGATATACTTATAATGAAATGGGCTATTATAGTTGAAATCCATACAACCCCTATGGAACACATGACCTTAATCTTTCAAACAGGGAATGTGAATTCCAAATGGGGTTGCCTGAATTGGTGAATTTTTAAATCTTCACCCATGTGTGGGAGATTAAGGTCATGTCTTCCATTATGGAGTGTATGGATTTCAACTAGAATAGCCCAATCGAAAAGGTAGCTTTCAAGGGAGCAATTTGAAGAGATTTGAATTCTTAATTATCGGGTCAGAAAAGCAAACAAAATCCTATATACACATATAACTGGGAATTGATGTTTTTGTCAATATTCAGCCGAGGAGGATTAGTGTCGAATAGTAATTATGTGTGCCAGCTCCTACCAAACATAAATTATGTAAATGTCTAATAAACAAAGTTTGAGTAACATATCTAACAACTTATCTACTTATTCTTCTTTGTATACTCTCTCAATATAAAGAGTGAAACAAAAGAATTGGTATTTATGCATTCGAAAAAGTGGACAAATTTGAAATTTTTGCTCCAAAAGAGTGAACAACAAAAGAATGACATTTTTACTCAAGGAGCTATAAGTTACCACTATGAGTTACACATATCATGGCTTGTTAGAGAGTGGACGTTTTTGGAGTGGTCCTCTATAATATGGTTCCTTGAAGAGTAAAAATTGCAATCTTCGGAGTGAGATTCAGTCTTTTGAAGTGAAATATCATTCTTTTGGAGTGATTTTCACTCTTTTGGTTCTTTGGTCTTTTACATTTAGAGAGTACCTTTTTACCTGAGAGGGAAAGTGTCCGTGAAATAAAGGAGAAGCTATGCTATGTTGCCCTCGACTTCGAACAGGAGATGAAGACAGCTGCCTCTGGCTCAACTTTAGACAAGAGCTACGAGCTTCCTGATGGTCAGGTCATCACCATTGGCAAAGAAAGATTTCGCTGTCCAGAAGCCCTCTTTCAGCCATCTTTCTTGGGTATTGAAGCAGCCGGTATCCACAAAACCTGCTACAACAGCATCATGAAATGCGATATTGATATCCGTAAAGACTTGTATGCTAACACCGTCTTGTCTGGTGGCTCAACTATGTTCCCCGGTATCGCCGACCGAATGCAGAAAGAAATGACCGCTCTTGCTCCACCAACAATGCAGATCAAGATCGTTGCAACACCAGAGCGTAGCTACTCTGTATGGATCGGTGGATCTATCTTAGGTTCTCATGATTCCATGGAACAGATGTGGATCACCAAGCAAGAGTATGACGAGTCAGGACCAAACATCGTCCATAGCAAGTGCTTCTAAGAAAGGAAGTTTCTTGTAATGAAGACTATAATTTGATAAAGTCAATCATGTTTTATAAAGAATGTAAAACGTTTTAATAACATTCAGAAAACATTTGTTAAGGCTGTATGCAAAACATTCTAGTATAATATTATAAAGTGATGACAAATTATTTTGCAAAAACGTTTACCTAAAACATTTTGCAGCAACATTTTGAAAAAATGTTGTTGTATTGTTTTGTCCGATAAATCGTTTTTAAAATGTTTTCAAGATCTTTATATAACCCGACAATTAAATTTTATTAAAATCAAAATTAGTAACTTACATGTTTATAAAGTTTTAAAAACATTTATATCTTTGCTAGTTATAAGGATAAATAACAAGTTATTGTCCTGTCGGCGACGCGCATTTCGTTTTTGGAGTACTTCACCATAACAATTGATATTTTTAAGCAAAAAATTCTGACAATATACCGTATTTCAAAAGAGTCTTTTCTCATACACTTTGTTTACAAGCAATATAAAAGCATTCAAATATATTACGAAAATCTACAATTTTACTAACAGTTTTAATTTTCATAACTCATGGTTACCATACATCCTATAAGATAAATATTAAATAATATTAAAAATAGTACATTTCACATTAAGGTTGTCAGGTGACCTGCTACATCTTTTTTTCTTTAATCCTAAGATCATATTTTTACTTATCCGATTAAAACTCGCTACTCTGATTGTATATGGAGTTGTTTGTACTTTGCAACTCAGTATACATACTGATGTAATTACCCGAAACAGTTTATATCAAAAATACATCGTCGTTATAATTAAAGACAGAGATAAAAAGAATTTGTCGCGTCTGACGTTATCTGTCAATCAAATTCGAGCACGGTTTGTTTACAAGTGTCGTGATGATGACTTGCTGAACGCGGCGGTATAACCGGCCACCTTATTGTTAATTTTGCACCTTCAAACATGCAAACCATCTCAAAAGTTAGGTCTTTATAGTAGGAAACTTTCTTTTGCGAAGGCACCATGTCAACAATGCCTAGAAAAGCTGCTTTTTGTCTTGTAAAAGTACGTAATTTTTCGCCATTTGCTGCTATTCCTTTTCTCCGATCAGCACTAGATAGATCGGTCTTCCTTTTACGAGCTATTAACCTGTGTAAACCAACCAAGGATCGTAATTGACAGTGACATCAGACGCGATAAATTCTTTTTATCTCTGTCTTAAATTATACGACATGTATTTAAAAATCTTAGACAACCAAACTTGATTAAACAATCCATTCATTTTCAAACCATTACAAATATATATATTGATATATGTATGCCGACGTTTAAATCTTTAGGGAATATCTATGTAGCTTACATCTATACCTTTATTTGTTTGTTATGCATTTTAGTGTAAGTGTATTGTTGTAGCGTTTCGGGTCCAAACCGAAACGTTGTGCATATTTATGCCTTTTAGTATATATTTTTGCACTGTCTTAAACTCTTAGTTTTACGACCATATATATATATATATATATATATATTTTTGTCTAAGGATAAAGCGAAAAGAACTATTTTATGTATATTTCCTTTTTTAAAGGGTAGAACAATTTGATTAACCATGATGTTAACCTAATAGCTTCATGAAGTGGAAACTGACGACGCAAGTCGAATTACTTAAATGTTCGTATTTTAAACATGAACTCCCATCCAGTGACTTTCTTTAATATATTTTATATAACCGCACCATTGAACGTTCAAATATATAGGCAGATTTGAACACTTGAATATCCTCGACAGGGTATTTATACAAAGAAGAGACTTTGAGGTATCATTTTAGTGAAATTGACATGTCCATTATTCAAGTAAAATTGTTTAATGTGGTGCTGAATTAAAGCCTGTACGTGAAACGACTTAAAAAAAAGTATCTATCTTATGCTACAATCTCGCTATATTTTTTTAATATGAATAGATCTGTATATGATGCGTGTATTGGTTACGAGCGTATTTAGCTCATAATACATGTAATAGATCTGTATGTGATGCGTCGATCACCATAATATAGATCTGTATGTGATACACTTACTAATGAATGTGTAAAAGTAGCTTACGTCGTTGAAACACAAAATTAAAAAACCCAGCAAATACAACAAAATCTAAGTTTTATATCTCATTGATTATAAAGAATTAAGGTCTGTAAGTTGGTGGATTTGAAGAGCTCCAAAACATATTGCTACACACTAATTTTCTCAAAAAAGTCAAAAATCTCGAACAGAACCGTATGTGATGCGACCGACAATATCATGTCTATTGCATAAAACGGTAATAGAAGTAATAAAAGTAAGAACGTTCTTTCATTTTGATGTCCGATTTTGTCTCTATCAAATTGCTTTCACGTTTACCATGCCTGTTCCAAAATTACACAAATCTGGATGTTGATGAAATTTAGGTTGTTTTGGTTCAGCAAATCTCTGAATATGCCTTTAAATTGGTATACCATGCAGGGGGTAAATGAATCATTGTGTGTATATGACATGCTTGTCGAATTTTTCATTGAACATTGTAAATACACTATTTGAAAAATAAAATATATTTTATATGTCATATGAAATATTTATGTCATACCTTTCTGTGTCTTATTTATTATTAAATTAGTACACCATGGTTACGGTAATTTCTTCCACAGGGTGTGTGTGGATTTTGAATGGCATTGCCCATTTAGTATATTGAGTTTGTTTTGTTAACCCAAAACAATTGCTCATTGAGTCCGTTATTTTCTGAAAACACCATGTCCATGCCGTGACAGCTATTATGCAAGCAACCGTCTGGGATATTCCAGACACGAAATCTTCCACACAGGGACTGTGAATTTGAAATGGTTTGAAATCTACACTGAGGAATTTCAATCTACTGTGTGGGATATTTAGGGAATATCTTCTATAGGGAATGTATGGATTTCAACTGGAATAACCATATTGGTGGTAAAGTCAAGTTTCGCGTTTATTTGCATATTTTTTGCCGTTAGATGCCACCCTCTGATTCGGAACTTAACTTTTTGTACTAGCGCCCTCTTCCTTGCATTATTAAAAGGTAGCGTTAAATGGTGGCCAAAAGCAACTTCAGTGATGGTACAACTTATTAGTAACACGGTGATTGTCAGCTATCAGCTGCTTTTGAACAATTGAAGATGTTAGACGCTACCTTAAAATTGTTTCGTTAAAATCAGTATAATTACTGATTTTTAAAAGAATACGTAAGTCATATAGTAAGAATAGTTTAATGAATTATTAAATCCAATCATTCCGACCCAGCAAGAACCTTTCAAACACACATCCATCAGAAAAAGTAGGGAAAAGAAAAGAAAAGAAAAGAAAAGAAAAGAAAAGAAAAGAAAAGAAAAGAAAAGAAAAGAAAAGAAAAGAAAAGAAAAGAAAAGAAAAGAAAAGAAAAGAAAAGAAAAGAAAAGAAAGAAAAGAAAAGAAAAGAAAAGAAAAGAAAAGAAAAATAACTGCAAGTATTTTCATGAACTATTGGTAAAACATTAATGCGCCGCAGAATTTGCCGCAGAAACTCGCAATATTTAACCCGCGTTTTTTAACTTCGCCCCAAATTCGCTCTTCTCACATACTAAGTTGCCGCAGAAACTACTTTATCTGTAACTCACATTGGGCTATTATACTGTCTAACTTGTCTGCAGGTAACCTGTCTCACTGCAGAGGAAACTCACCATTTTTAACACGCGTTTTTAAATTCGCCCCAAATTCGCTCTTCTCAAAATTCAATCACGTACTTTACATACAAATTACTTATATCAGTCAAGTAAGTTGCCAATTGCCATTATTTTTTGACGCCCACACCCATATTTTTAGGGTCAAGGAATTCAATTACATCAGTAACAATATCATTGGCTCCTTCGGTGAGGCAGCCATCTTGAATTTCAAAATCATTCAATATCGTTTTTGCTTCAGTTCCTGAAACACGAAAGGGCTGATTTCAATGGCTAAACCCGTGTTTTCATGGTCAATGAACCCAATGAAAACATGGGTAATAATATTGGTTTATTTTGTTCATCCAGCTATCTTGAATTTCAAATTGGTCACCATTTTCTTTCCACTTAGTATATAATGAAATTATATAAAAAAGTGACGTTTACATTTTTTTTGCGACCCGTTTGGAAAAATGGAAGCCATCGTGAAATGAAACATGTCTAAATAAATTTGTGACTATTTTTGCATTAAAAAATAATAACGCACTGGTAACAAAGGTTATGTATATTATAGGGCAAGGAATTCAGTCACATCCATTTGATTGTCATAGTTTGGCTAAGAATCTGATTGTTCAATTCTTGCGAATTTGAATTTGATCTGATCAAAATCGTATAGCGACCCGATCTTTAACGTATTAAAGTCTAGATGGGGGTGTCGCAAAGGACTCAACAACACGACAGCATCGGTGTGACATAAACACCGATAACGAAAAATCCTGCTACACACAGAAAATGTTTTACACAGGTTATGTAAAAAATATACATAACATTAGGTAGCATATGAACTCCCAAACAAATAGGTATTTTTTACATAACCATAAATTATGTAAAAATAACATAGCAGATAAGTAAAAAAATACTATGGCTATTAAGTAAAATATTTACATAACTTTTATGTAGAATTGTTTACCTCAGCTATTAGGTATTTTACTACATAATTGTTATGTATTTGTTACACAACTTATGTAAAACATACATAACATTTATGTAGCATATGAACCCCATAACAAATAGGTATTTTTCACACAACCTTGAATTTGTAAAAAAACAAACCAGTTAAGCAAAAAAATACTTCATTATTAGGTAGGATTGGGGCTTTCTTTCTTTCTTTCTTTCTGTTTTATTTTATGCTGAAACATAATTCATGATAGATTTGAAGTCATCAGATCTTGGTCAACTGTCAGATTCGTTCAACAATACAATTTCAAGCATGAAATATTTTATTTTGTTTTTGTTTTCAGTTCAACCCGCTATCTAGTGAATGTTCAATGTAATTTGTAAAGCATTTCTCTCTCGCATGTATTACATGTACGATACAATGCTATAATAATACCATACTGCAGTTACTGTCCGTTTTCCTATACACAATACACAGTGCTCTCACCATTGACGCGTGACCTTTACAAATGATGTATGTTGGGAGAATGGACACTTGCCAATAACCAGCCAATATTTTATTTATTCTCCAAAACTTCTAGCAAATATATTTCTCTAACATGACCTAAAATTACAGCTAGGTTAGATGTTCAGAAATAGTCGCACTTTTGTAAAATATGAGTGAGGGCAAGGCATAGCTAGCCAACTCCCCGTGTTAATTGAATGGAGATTTGACCGAAAATATTGGTATCGGACCGCTCACTTCTGAAGGATGCCACAAAAAACGGTAAAAGCTACATTTTAATTTATTCTAAATAGGTTCTAGAAAATAAAAAAGTTTTGTAACATGTCCTAAATTTTTAGCTAATTTAGATGTTTGGAGATAGTCGCACTTTTGTGTTTTAGGAAGGATATGTAAAGACAGATAACACCAAAAATATGAAGAAATTATTTCCAAACCGTGTTAAGTCAACAATCAATATGTTGCTCATTTTGAAGAATGCTGGTTAACAAAAAGCAGGTCTTTGTCTCATTTCGTGAACAATGGTACACATACCATTGTTTCCTTTCGTTTCCTTTATAATCGGTTACCCAACTGAAGCTATAATACCAGCATTATTGCGATGTCGCACATTGAAAACAGACACTCGTGCACAACCAGAGAAGATCTGATTTAATCAGTTGAGCTGCTTCAATGAGTGTTATCTTGGTTTAATAGCTTTTAATGGGGTTTAAGTCCTGCAAAGGTCGAGATGAATTCTACTGTAGACATGACTGCATCATGCACTAAGCCACTGATATGCTTCAAGCCTAATTCACATATTTGGTACTGTAGGACTACCAACCAAAGTCATTTTGATGCATTATCACGTCTACACCGTATTACATCGCTATCTATCTCAACACACACATTGCTATACCATACATACACGCAGTGTCCGGGCGCAGTATACAGTACGTACAGTATCGTACTGTAATGAATGTCGTAGCACGTAATCATGATCGCGGCAATACGTACACTGCAATGTCAATTCCAATGTTGATAAATCTAGTAAATGAACCCATAAATAGCCATTTTTAATGTCTCAAAGATATCCATACATGAGCTTATCGAACGAATCTCCAGTTTGGTTCCAACTTATGACTTCGAAACCTACCTATTTGAATGATGTTTCAGGAGGCATGCGCTACACGATCACATACACGTCGTGTCCGCCATGATTGCTTTCGGTCGGCGCTATATTCTTACCTGAAATAGGTAAAAACTACATAAACTCGGCAAAATATCTGGCCAATGTATGTTTTGCCTTTCGAATAGGTGCATTTTAAAATTACATAACAACTGGTAAAACATTTTGATGAAATTTTACTTAACCTGTGTATAAAATTGTCGAAATTATAAACACAACATCATTATACTTAGTATTTTTTTACATAATGAAGGTCCGATTTTTCTGTGTGTAGACCGACATGCATGGCTGTATTCCGGCAGCGCTCAATTCCTTATTTATGCGTCGGTTTGAAAATCATTAGGTGCGCTATATCCTAAAAAAGCGCGGTAGTCTTAAAATGTCAGAAATATTGCTACACAGTCAGAACGGTGGTCACCAGTTATTTTGTTAATGTTATGCATAGTCGCGCTAAAAGTCGATCGATACATGTTAAAATCAGCAGAAGTCTCCTTTTTGCAAATAATTATAAAGTGAGAGTGTAACGGCACAGCGTGTCGAACCGAAACCTTCATTTCATCACAGACCACACATTATTTTTTGGACTAGTGGCGTGTCGGACGGGTGTCCGATGTACTGAAGAACAATTTGCTTTGGGCCATGCTTTGTGCTAAAAGTCACCTGAAAAGTTCTTTTTTGTTTGTGTGATTTTACGAAATGATTACGTTTTGTGATCTTTCATATCTTTAAATCAAACTTCTGTAGTTAAGTGGCAAAGCCCGAAGATGATGATAATCAGGTACCAATCCATTGCTATAGTAACGTCATGAAACATTTTGTTCCTTAAGTTTTGAGTTATTCAAAAAGTAGTGTTCAAAATGCCGTTGTCTCCAGCGGATTGAAAATATTATAAGAATTCCAATTGAATGAACGCAACTTTCAATAGCGTGACTTTTTTTGCGTATACTACGCGATGTACGCCAGCGTGTGCGACTGTGCGTGAGTGACGCGGAAGTGGTTCCAACCATGCCAATACACTCATAGACATATCACCTAGACCTATGACTGCCCATCCCTAACCATGGCAGTAGGTGAAGCCTCGTATCCAAGGTGATTTTGGTCGGGTGGTCGGACGCGGAGAAATAAGCGTTCATGTCTGGAGAGAAAAACGCGCTCATTTGCGTGATTGTTGCGCCATTATCGCTCGCGTCAAATGCAACATGTTCCATACACGCGAACAAATCTGCTTGTTTGCGTCCGGGTATGCGTCTTTGTCAAAGTCGTTGCTAAGCAGTGTCGGCTTCACTACGCGAACCAAAGTTCTAGGTCTAGGTACTTGTTTGTCTGGGAATACACTCGTGATTGGTTAGCATTGTATCCAAGGTCGTGCGTTCGCATTGTAGCTTGAAATACGCGATATACGATCGCGGTTGGATCGAGTACAGCTGATGAAAGCTGCGTTCATTCAATTGGAATTCCTACTATAGGGATGGAATGTTCACTGTTATCTATTTATATATACATGTATAGCTGGAATGTGTATTGTGTGCGACATATGCCTGATTCAAATGATTTCACTGGCAATCGTGTCACAAACACTCTCGCATAAGTAGTTGAATCACGTGTGGCAAAATAGTCGCGATAACAATCACCCCTCTTGCCAATATTAAAGAGTACCCCGAGCTGATGAGTACAACGCACTGTTATCCCTGATTTCAAAATGCACCTGGGTAACGAGAAGCGTGATTAAATAAGCAACATTAATGCTTCTCTCAACACGCACTTATAAAGTTAACACCTGAGCGACCTAGTTCTAACAAATTTCAATATGAAGAACCACTGACCATGTAGTTCTTGAAAGCCATTCATTGTTTTTACAAGAGTTCAAAATCATGTCAAAATGCGCTTGAGAAAAACGCAAACGTTAATTACGTGGTAGGCTATGTTTGGAATGACAACATCGTGGTGTTTTTGAGTAGCATTTTTCAGCTGTGGCAGCTCCAAAATCAGAAAATTAAGTCAAAATCGACTTTGTTGGAAATATTTTCATAAAATATAATTCACATAGTTCTGTAAAAATTCCGATGTGATGGAAATTAAGACACCACTAACACGTGCATTGTGCCAAGTCAATTTCAAGCTGTGTTTATAAAGACGTGAATTTACAACGTTTGCATAATTTGCTAGCTATTGCTTGTGCTCACTCCTAATAACGCAATAAGAAGAGTTCGATATTAAAGTGTTAGGTAATATGCATCTTTCGTCAGTTACCCAGCAAACACAAAAACGTTTTAAAAACGTTTTAAATAAGTTATATTTTGGCTTTTGGTTTAATAACATTAAAATGTCGGGTTATATAAAGGTCATGATAACGTTTTAAAACGTTTTGTATGAAAACACACTATAACAATATTTTTAAATGTTTTCAAAAAATGTTATTGTAAACTATTTTTGCAAACATTTTGGCCAAATATTGTGTCAATACTTAAATAACATTATGTTAAGATATTTGAACCCAGCAAACACAGAAATGTTCTTAAAATGTTTTTTTCAAAACCTTTTAATAACATTTAAATGTCGGGTTATATAAAGGTCATGAAAACGTTTTTAAAACGTTATTGAAAATATTTTGGGCAAACATTTTTCGCAAAATATTTTTTCAACTCCAAAATAACATTCTGTTTAGAATGTTTTGTATCAAGTTTACAAGAATGTTTTTGGAATGTTATTAAAACGTTTTTATACCCTTTATATAACCCGACATTTAAAAATTTTCTATAAATCATTTTTGTTTGCTGAGCAGTAGATTATCAAAAATGTTTTTAAGGTTATGAAAACGTTTTATACTCTTAATATACCCTTTATATAACCCGACATTTAAACGTTTTCTGACAACCTTTTATAACCTTTTGCGAATTATGTCGAAAACGTTTTGTGTTTGCTGGGTAGTTGTATTATAACCGATATCTTCCGCAATATCTTCGTCGTGTGTGAAGGACTTCATGCAACGTTGATACGTGTTTATCTCATTCCTACATCTAAGCTGATTAACAGAATAAGAGTCTAATGACGTGCAAAATTTTAACGCATTCCTGGAGCATGGCTTGGTTTTACCTTTTACAATACCGTTTGTGTTCAGAGTGTACCAAGGAATTAGAGAAGGAGAAACGGGACTCCCTTTTCCACCACGTACAATCGCGCCGTCAGCTATGGGGAGCTGAATTCTTTTTCCCCTTCCACCAGGCCCAAGTACAGGTGAATAGAAATGGAAAAACAAACAAAAAAGCTATGGGGAGCTGAAAATTGGCGGTATTCGCGTCCTTGTGCGCGGAGACGAACGAAAACAATTTTGCATCTCATCTGAAGCGTTTTGGTATTTGATTTGATTTGATTTGTTCGGATTTTGACAACCCTGGATAACCCAAGAAAGCCTCTATTGAAGCTTATTTCCATTGGGGTCCATTTGAACACCGGGACGGGTTGGGAACACCCTACTCTTTTCGAAACTGGCTGCGAAATACATGTACAGGTATGGCTCTCTGCACACGGGACCGACGGCTTAACGTCCCCTCCGAAGGACAGAGTACTTTCGTGATTCATTTACCCAATTCTAAATGAACCATGGGAGAGCGGAAGTCTGAATTTAATCTACAGATGTTGCCAATTAATTTCAGAGTATTTTTTTTCCAAGTCAATATCCCAGCAAATCACCACCGCCGGGAATTGAACCCGGGACCTCATGCACTAAATGCAAGTACCCTAACCATTGCGCCACGTACTCGCGACAATAGCCAACCCTCTTGTTTTTCGGACTAGTAAACCCTATTTTTAGACTAATGTTAGTTTATTTTCGGACTAAAGAACTCTTGTTATGTTAGTTTATTTTCGGACGAAAGAACCCTTTTTATTTTTGGACTAGAACACTATTTTCGGAATATCAAGCCTTATGAGCCAGCGAACCAGGGCAACTCCAGTAAAAATATAGCACTATTTTTTGCGCTGGCATACACACGCACGCGTTATAAGACGCCGCGTAGATTCGTGCGCAACACATGTACCTCAACGCGTTGACATCACTGCCACATGAGGATGAAAAATGAAAAATGGTATAGATAAAGTATAACTATGACGTATGATATTCTCTACCTTCTACAAAAAATGGTTTTGTTCGTTCTTGTATTTTAACACTGCTATAATATTGTCTGTTCCCAAGGTCTTCAGAGTAACCAAGTTCGATAAAGTAGATCGTATGACGTAATATATTCTCTACCTCTTTCAAAATAATGTTTTCGTTTTTAACACTTTTATTGCAAATGCCTCTACCTTCTACAAAGTAACGTTTTCGATCGTTCTTTCTTTTTGTATTTTAAGGTTAGCAACTATTTTGCTTGCAAACTGTTGCGATTTGGTAGTTCACTGCATCTTGCGAATGGTAGTGAGCTTTGGCTAAAAATGCATTGATCATTTCATAGCGAGAATGTGGAAGAATTCAAATATCACATATATACTTTTGTAGGTCCTGTGGTTCTTGAGTTATGTTGTAAAGAGGGCTAAAACAACAACACTTTTGTAAAACGTACATAACTCATTAACAACAATAAATCAAGCACGTTTTCAAAGTATATGATTTGTAGAATGAACTTTTGCAAAAGATCAAAAGTGTTATTTTTCTATAATATATTGATTTCAATTCTGTAAATCGATTTTTTGGCTGCTTCGACTAATAATACATCGTGTACCATTAACACTGTTGCCTTCGAATTGTGATTTGTTCAGACTTGTATCAAAGTGGTGAGAAGAAAATCCACTTTCATACAGAAAAGTGTTTATGTGTGTTTCCTTTAATAAAACTCAAATACTTTCTTGATAATAACTTCAATCACGTATTTCATCGTACGTGTAATTTTTTACATAACCAAATCGAGTTTTTGAAAAAGACTAATATGACATAAAGGAATAGCTGACTATTTGGGCGGGGTATTAAAAGCTGTTGGGCGGGGTATTAAAAACTGTTAAAAGTGTTCGTTTTTTACCGTTTCCATTTATTCATTTAACAGCCAACTTGCCGTTTTTTCACTCAGGATATTATACATTTGCAGAATGAAAGGATATAACATGTTCTTTATGATGCAAATGCCTTCCAAATATTACGTGCTGAAGGTCACGCTCAATGTAACAGTGAACATCAAAAAAGAAGCTATAGGCCTATATTGAACAGAATCATTCCGTTAAAAAAACAAAACAAACAAAAAAACCCAAAACACCCCCTAAAACAAACACTTAAAAAGTGCACAGATATAATTTTAAATTTCACAGGTGAATTTGAAGCAACAAAGTTGATTAACTATCTAATGTACTAAACAGAATGCCTTAAATAAGTGATATAGTATGTGGAATTACAGACCCTTGGCATGTTACATGTATTTACAAACAGAAATACTGCACACGAAAAGATTAGAATTTGTTCTTCAAATACTGCACACGTTTATTAAACTAACTGTTCAGGACAACTCTAATTTTATTTTTCGGATTACTATTTACATACATGTATGTATAGTATAAGCAAGGATATTGTTTCACCGGAACATTCGGGGGTCTCTTCTATCATTAAGAAGTAGTTATTACGACTTAAGAACAAAAGTGGTAAACCTGGGGAAATCTACCAGGGCTGTCAAGATTATTCTGGATAAATGTCTCTTCACTTGACTTTGGAGGTGAATCACAATTAAAGAAGAGATTAAAAACATTCTCTGTTATAGAACTAGTTCTAGTTCCTCGAGAGGGGATGCGCGCGAAGCGGCCAACGAGACGCTTGATAGGACTGGTGGATTTTGTAATGTCAGAGAGGGGTTGCCATGGTCCCATTACTCTGTTATATAATAATTACCCGTCCATCGAAGTATTTTATTAATGTTTCATGTCATTCCCCGAGTTTATTAAGGCAACAGTGCTCAATCTCGCCGATTAACTCTGCGTCGTCTCGGAGCATTTCGATGGCTCTCCTGTACGCCGACGAATTAATATAGTGTAGCCATATCCCCTGGTTGCGAAATCGCGAGCAGTTATGGGCATCGAGTTCGCAACATCTTGCCATCTTCTTGTTCTGCGGTTTGTCATTCATTACTCGAAACCTTTATATTAATGTTTATTGTAGTACCTACTTGAGTTTACTCACCGTGAGCAATTTGCGGATCAGTCGATATAATCCGGCAAAGAATCAACGCACTCAATGACACTAATTTGTAAGGCTATTGTTGACAAGTGTTATAAGCCGGTTGCGAGAAATGCAGGAGTTGGGCCGATCAAGCCGATGAACGGGTGACTGAACATGGCTTTTCATCGAGCAGACACACATTTTGTTAGTGTATATCGCAACAGTATTTTATTTCTCAGCATATGTGCATCGGCGTGGGTCTGCGGCTTAGGTTCCGGGCACGCCGAAGAGTTAATCGGCGAGATTGAAATGAAATGAAAATCATTGATGTTACTGTAGAAACCAATGGTGGACCTCACCCCCTATGGTTATCTTTGACGGTCGGTCCTACCCCCGGGTAAGGTGCTGGGGTAAAATTGTTATCACTAAAATGAGCGCAAAGGATGGATCTACGATTAGTTTAGGTCGTTTGGGCGTACACGCGTGAGTTCTTTTGTGACGGATAAAACATCTGGGGGGGGTATATTTTTAAACAAAACAAAAAATAAAATCGAATCTTTGATTCTTACAGTCTGCAGGAGAGCGATTCAATAATAAGACACAGAAGCTGGCGGACAAAAACATCTGCATACAATCAGAAGAACGTCGTTATTAGAACATATCAATGGTTTGATTTAAAAAAAACGTATCCGCAAAATGCATGTTACATGATATGAGGGATGTTATCGTAAACACATATAATTTACATAGCCCCCTGAAGCACACTGGTAGTGGCGTTATTCATTATTTTCTGTGGTGTTTATTTATTTATTAATTCCGTCACTGTATACATTTACTATGCATGGTGTTTATTCTGTTGCAGAATGCATTAAAGTGTCACTCGGATTGCCTGACAAAGTAATGACTAGAACTAAACAAGACCAAGTCTTTCAAAGAAAAATAATTAAAAATTGCACCAAAACTTTCAATTATTCCTGAATAAAACCATCAAACTTTGATTTAAAATTTTAAATCTCGAGCAACACAATTTTTCTGCTGGTAAACACATTTTGGAGTCACTATAGTGGTGGCGCTATTCATTTTCTTATTCCGTCACTGTATACATTTTCTATGCATGGTGTTTGTTCTGTTACTGTATGCATTGATTACCTGACAAAGAAATAACTTAATGTATCAAAAGAACTTGCATCAAACTTTGATTAAAAATTTTACCACAATTTTTTATCCGTCTAATCCCTAGTAGACTGGTTCTATTTTGGAAAAAAAATTATGTGCTTATTTAACAGTCTATAATACCGAATTTATTAATTCGTTTTAAACAATTCATTGATGCTAGCACTGGTAGACGGTAGTATCCATTACTCCCAGTAGAAAGGAAGTCTAGAAAGGTGACATCAACGCTGTGGGTAGTCTTCCTGTGCTTTTGAATGGGACGGCAGTAACCTTGGCCAATTTTTAGACCAACATTTTGGATTTATCAGATTTTTTTCATAACAAGACTTTCCGTCGAAGGATTTTTATTTTCGCCGGTAAATATTTGTTGAATTAAGTTTTTCATAACATATTAAAAAGGCAGAGACCCCTGCTGTATAATAAATTAGCTAGGTAAGTTTTGAGTAATCTTGATGAAAATCATATTCGGTCCATCACCTGTCACTTGGTAGTCTTGTAATGGCGCTGCCCATGGCCACTCGATGAATTATTTAATTCGAATTAATCAATTCGGTATTATAGACTATTTAAGAATCAAGCGGTAAGTTCGCGTAAAAGCTGACAACCAGATCAATGAGGTTAATTCGGGTATGCTGAATTCAAACAATTTGTCTGCCAAGCTATATTGGAACCCAGTGACCCTTAAAAAGACCCCCACCCCCCTACATGCTCATAAAAACAAATGTTATTTAATGTTATGAAAACGTTTTATACCATTAATGTACCCTTTATATCACCCGACATTTAAACGTTTTCTGACAACCTTTTGCGAATGATGTCGAAAACGTTTTGTGTTTGCTGGGATAGTTGCTGTTTTGAGTCTCAAATTAATTCTTAGAAGCATTCGATTGTTGTCATGCGACATATTTTAAAAAAGGCGTTTGTTTTTATACCCAAATTACTTAAGCAAATCGGTTACCCATCCTTTGCACTCATTTTAGAATAAAATGTTAACTCCCGATCTTACCGGGTAATCTTTATATTGTTCGTATGAATTTATTCCAAGAAACATGGAATTTACACTTAAAATATTCATTACCTTAAAGCAGATAATCCCGTGAAAATCGAATGTTCGTATAATTTTTAGCCGAAACAGAAAAATGACTGTACACTTTTGTACATAGCAAGAATTTCCCAATGTTACAAGGTCACACTTACATTATGATTTCATAGCGATATTACGTTTGGACAGTATGCACTTATTTTGGTGAGGAAGGGTAGAGGACACCAATGGCTATAATACACTGGTATCGAATGTACGAGTACAGGACGTTTAATATAATCCGTGTTACAAAAATGCCCGCAAAATGGCTATTGGACTGGGTAATTTCCGATAGTAATCGGAAATTGTGATATTTAAATTGTGAGGTTAGCAAACTAGATCTACTTGTGCTCTGGGAGCTCTGCATGAGGACAATAAGTCATTTAAGTCTAGCTTTTCCTATGTTTGGTTTGCCTCTTATTAATCACGACAATATAGTGCTAATCTGCGAATTGCAACAGCTTGCTCTTTGCAATATACACCTGACTTTTGTTGTAACCTCGTGGCAATACTGGGTAAAACGGAACTATTTCAAAACAGAAAATCTTTGACATTATTTCAGGAAATTACTCCATTTATTACTTTCAAGTAACTAGTTTAGATAGTATACCAGCGTTTGTATAAAAATTTCATGCATTACACAACGGTAAAAACTAACTTGATATCAACAGAAGTATCAACGCAAACATCTTAAGGGAAACATATTGTCTTTTGCACGGGTGATCCTTTATAATTCATAATTCCAAGCTCCTCTTCAGGCAAGATTTTGATGTTTAACACTTTGAATAATATCAATATTCCGAATCAACACGATTAGCGGATGACAGCACACCTGCCGTGGTACAGCTTTGGGGGATTTTATGAAAACATATAGTAAGGATATAGGAAACAGCGCGACATTAGAGTCAAAGATTATTGTTATAAATGTATAAAATATTACGCTTTTAACCAAAAAACACGACATTATTTCCTTAATACGTACAACCTCCGACAATGCTGTCATCATGTTTCCTGTATAAGAGGTTCCTAAGGCCAAACAAAGTGTATCATTTATATCAGTATTCTATTTCTTAACAAATGCGATCATCATACAGGAAAGACAATATTAATCTTCTGGAAATCTAGGTCTTACTGATGTTTGATAGTTTGTTAGAAAGCAAAAATGCTTATGTCAATGCATTACATGTTCTACTCCTTTCAACCTTTCGAGGCGGGAGAAAAAGAAATTAAGAAATGTTGATCTATTATAGGTTCACTTGTAGGGATCTTTAAGACAACATTGTATATTAATATTGTTTTAAAAATCTATCAATAATAGTCTTTTATACTCACTTCAAAACAGCTTCATAATTTTATCAATTGCCATAGGCGTAAATCGTAGAGGTGGGGGAGATGAATCTCTCTCGCTTAGCGGCCAATTTTCACGCTTGCTAAAATTGGACCCTTCATTATGACTGCTCTAGATCCGCAACTAAAGTCGCCGTTTAAACCAGAAGTTTTAAAAACTGGTACTGATTTCCAATAAGGAAACATCCCATCGAAACACACTTGTTTGACCTAAAAACCTGCATTACATTAACTTTATCAAGTTAAAAAATAAGACATTTTGATCATTCTAATAGTAAACATGTCTACATCTTTGCATCCTAACATGATTAAAATGCAAACATTTCTACAAAACATTTGGCAAATAGAGGTGAGAGCTATTCCGGGGAGCTATTTCTAGAATATGGAAACAACTGAGGCCCTATATAAAGTGTACTTGCTTTAATTAGACTTAATTGCTGGAGGGTATGTGGTTTAATCGAGCAAACGAGTTATGTATACAGAACAGTACTTAACAAATGAGACCTGTGTGGACATAGTCAAGATTCACCTGATACCTGTGCTGCGCGAGGTGTGAGTATTAAGGCTACGCTAGGTTTTGGTCGGAATATATGAGGGTAGTTGTGACCCGTGTAGGTACCTTCTATTTTAAACCAATTACAGTCAAGCGCGCATGCCGATGTCTTTGCAAAAGTATCGGCTTTCTTATTTCTCTTGCGTGAAAACCTGCACTAACCAGTCTATTGTTCACAAGTTTCCTGGTAAGGCGCGTTTATGGACCTCGGCCATTATGTTTGTAGCCGAGATAAGGCTTTGTACGGCCATTGCGGCAAAGTCTCTGGAGAGATCGTTATTCCCTGGAAGTTGTTATTAGGGCCGGTCTGAACTTGGTCTATGTGTAGTAGTTCCGGTCTCTTGACGTCTCTTCAAAATTTTAGAAACGCACCTTTGCAAAAAAATAAAAATATTCCAAACATTTGTCTATACAACTGTTTGTTATACAGCTTCAGTCTTTGTTTGCTTTTGCTAAACCTTGTCCAAGTGGTGAGTAACAAAAGCTTCGTATTTTGTCTATAGGTATGTATTAACCACGTATTAACAATGGGAGGACTTCCACTTTAGATCGTTTGAAATTTCCTGCCAAAAGTCTGAAAAAAGAGACACATGTAGCAGCTGACATAAGGTACCATTCGTAGAAATGATACCTCGGGTAGCTTTATTTAATATGTGTTTTACACAGTCTTTAATCACTGCTGATTTGCTGATAAACCTTAAATCTTAATTTATTTCACCATCATGTATAAAGTACCCTTTGCAGTAATGTGACGTAGGTTTCAGTGCCTAATTTTATTATGGATTATTTTCGGCGAATGAGGACATGCCAACGAACGATTTTTGGTCAACTCGTTATGTGATATGTCAAGGATTTGCAAATACGACATGTCAAGGATTTGCAAATACGACATAATTAAATTAATTAATATCTTACTAATTAAACCACTTTGATGCATGGTTGTTGGTGAATATAAAGAGTAGAACATAACAAACTAATGTACAAATCTTCTCAAAAATGTTAAAAGTGTCGAGTACGTCAGTATGTGATACGGCCTACGAAATGTTGATATTCATACTTGCATTCACTTTTGCTTTATTTAAAATATATCTATGTAAAAGATGTATATAAAAAGGGCAGAGCTCATATTTTATTACAACAATTTATCAGCCCAATATCTGGTTTTATATTCAAAAAACCTGTTTATAATTATTGATTATGCAAATTGACCAACTCATCACGCCCTAAACGGTCCGTGTTCCAGTTAGGTGTGATGGGTTGCCAGTCATGGTGAGACTACTAGTGTAGTGGGAATGTGAGTAAACAACAATATTTCTACCGGAATTGTTATAAAGAACCAAGTTAACTGTAAACAGTTTAATAATCTAACATTCCAAAGGAGCTTTGATGAACGATGTAGCAGTCTAGTTTTAGTAAGCATGATTAAGAATCGTTGCCTTTCACGGTGACGGTGTTCTTCCATTTGCATTATGCCATTAAATCAAATGAATTGATCGAGCTCGTGTAACCGTAAGTTAACTTTCTCTCTCGCTTTTCGAGGAGGACATTATGGTCTTATTACGGTTTCCTGATTTTTCAACTTTCAAGTTAAATTACAGGGTTACTAAAATATAGAGTAATGATAAAACTAATTTTGTAATACACCTTACGCCCGGAGTTGGAAAATAAGACCTTTTATCTGAAACCGATATGAGCTCATCGAGGTATATTGTCCTTTTGACTGCGCCCGAACCACAAATACCAAAAGAATAGTAAGAAAAAATGTGAAATATTCATAAAAGATTCATTCTTATAAGTTTGGTATAATTTATACAAAGATCTACTCTGTTGTTTACCTAATGTTATTTAAATGTATACTGATAGCCTCACAAGACGTGATGTAACACAAGACGTGGACGCTTAATCAAGGGGGTGACACTAAATTCACGGTTGTTCTATTAGCAACGCAAAATCTATGAAATATTCAGTTGGTTTACTAGCTAGAAAGTGAGGCCAGTTATCGATCCGTTATAGCTCGTTATGAATAATTCATGTTCGACCCCTTGGATCATGTTAATTGAGTTTGGCAAATAACAACGTTGTTAGTTTTGCGAACTTTGCCTGTTCAATGAGAGTATAGCGCGCCCCCAATACATCTGGGCACAAAACAGGCGAAAACGATCAAGTTTAATGAAATGGCGGACGGGTATTCCCATCAGGCACCAGTGATGTTTTTTCAAAGAAAGTCTACTAATTTGATATGAAATGACATTTTGCAGTAGCAAAGTCAAAATTAGGACTTGCTGTCAATAATATGAAGGAAATTATGTGACAGAGGCAAGGTGGGAAATACAAGTAGTATTTAAGTTATAATAACCTTTGATACCCGACCTGACCTTCCATCATGGCGCCTTATTCGTCTTTATGTATTTCTAGTATGCTCTCAAGTAAAATAAAATACCAATCTGCTCTGAGCAGACAATGTTACTTGGCTCCCAGCATGAATTATTGATTTTATACGGAAGTAAAGAAATGCACAGTGTATGTGCATGATGTGCATGATGTGCAAGCATACTCCAAATATTTACGGTAAATCTGAATAGTGGTCACATGTTAACATATCATGTGTTCGGGAAATCACGTGGCAACATTTTAAGATTTTAGGCTTGTTTACTAGTTAATTGCCATTTGTACTCTTTATTATTTATCTTTGTTAATTAACATATATTTTAAATGCTGATAAATCGTGGTTGGCTACCCATGATATCTGTTAAATTCAATGTTTTATGAATATAATTCTACCACGCAGAGGGTCACGCAGCAGAATTTCACATCACCTGACTTAGCTACATTTCGAAGCTCTGCTCTTCAAATTCATGTAAATTTCAAAGTTTATACATTTAATATATTTAATATGATACTAATTTTTTGTTATAACCAACTGGTGCACGAAATATACTAGCTTTACAGAAAGGTGATTATCAGCCTTCACTCAGCAAATTGACATGCCCGGCATATGCAGCCATTCTCCGTCTGGATAACATGACTGTCGCCCTCAAATCGTCTGGGCGCAAATTTAAATAACAATACGCTATTTACATATCAATGCGGCCTCATGCTAATTAAAGCTGCCCCATCCAGGAGTTCATCTATGGCTTAATTCGATGCAGAACATTATACTACACTCACCACTTGGCCGGGATAGATAAACAAGGTAGCCACACATTTTCAAGAAGGTCGAGGTTTCTACTAACACATTACAAACACTCATTTACATGTTATTTGTCTAGGTATCCGCTTCGGGATGTACCATCGATCTGCAATAGGGAAACACAACATCAAAACACACTTCTTGTTTTACCTGAATACCTGAATACATTAACTTTATCAAGTTAAAAATAAGACATTTCTATCATTCTATAAAACATTCATATCTACATGTTTGCAGGGATAACAAGACTAGGATGCAAACATTTCTCGCAGACATTTCTATGAAACATCTGGCAATTAAAAGTGAGAGATATTTCTAGAATTTTGTTTTAATTTTACATTTATTTTAAATCTTTTGCACAGAGCGCTGCCTTCAAGTGGCAGCCTTTCAAATCACATCTTGTCTGTACTCGGGTTTCGAATGTCCAAACATCACCTGGTCGGATTTGGAGAGTCAGGGGTAAACACCCTACTCTTTTGAAACTAACTGTAATATGCATGTATATATGACTCTCTGTCTCCGCCGAAGGACGGAGTACTCTCCTATTCTAAATTAACCATTGGCAGTGCGGAAGTCTGAATTTAATCTACAGATGCTATTATTAAAGTAAGACCTTTTTTTTTCATACACTAAAAGGCTAGTACACTAACCGTTAGACCTAACCGTTAGGACGCGTTCATGTATATAGAACAGTACTTGACAAATGAGACGTATGTGGACATAGTACTTTCTGAAACGCGATGTTATACTATTTTGCAAATCATAATTTATTTTATCTTCATTTATTTCATCTTCATCCTTGGCAATAATGTGACGTATGTTTCAGTACCTAATTTTGATTTGATTTTTTTTCGCCCAACGTGGACACACCAATGTTTTTTGGCCTTCTTTAAAATCCCCAATATCGAATATTTACGCACCCCTTACATCTCCCTTTCAACGGCACTGTACTAAACGTGAGCACACTAACTGTTAGGCCACCATTTCCCGCGAATAGTAATGCGGAAAGGCCAATTTTAGAGTGCACTTGATTAATTAGTCTTAATTGCTGCAGGGTATGTGGTTAATCGAACGAACTATGTATGTATATAGAACAGTACTTGACAAATGAGACTTATGTAGACATAGTCAAGTTTCACCTGATACCTGTGTTGCGCGATGTGTGAGATTTAAGGTTACGCCAGGTGTTGGTCGGAAATTTAATCGGAAGTCAGGAATGAAATGGTGCCTTATATTGGGAGATTAGATTCATGTGTTTTGTAGACTTAGTTGCATGTAATTAACCTCTTTACAGAGTCTGTAATCGTCGCGTCTTTTTCGTACACAAAAACATACTCACGGTAATTTCTGAAACGCCAAGAGGCAACAAATATGTTGCTAATGATCTTTAAATCAGATTTTTATCATCATCATGTAGACAACATCCATCACAATAGTGTAACGCGCCCAGACCTAATTGGATTAAACTGCATCTCCATGAGGAACATCGTTCCACCCAGTCCAGTGCCCCTTTAGAGTGATTCTAATACTGTCCCAGTTTTCTCAAATTATTAGTTGTAGAAATCATTAATGGGCACCCTGAGATATGCATTGAATTAATGTAAGCTTCTGGACATTTCATTCATTATTTAATTTCTTCAAAAACTTCATCTTACAGGTAATTGTTTCATTAGAATATGTTCAATAGTTTATGAAAGTGATAAATAATATTAGACTGAAAGCATAATAATATATTATGTTTTTTTGGCATTTTCAATTACCTATATATTTTTGCGACAAGTGCTCTCTAACGCACTTAAATTTCTTGTGTTATTCTTTGTAGTATAAAAGGCGCATCTTAACCAAAAACTAGAAATCATTATTAAGACCGTTGTAATCCAATCTTTGGAATGATGGGGGGGGGGGGGATTATAATGCAGTGGCCAGACGGGTTTACCAGTCTTTTAACTTCGTGTTTTACTTGTCATCACCATCAGTCGGCTGCGATTGGTTGATGCGGACTAATTTCATCAAGTTATCACAATAAGCTAAACAATACTGTAACAACAATGTGCAAAAATATAAATTCACGTGCTGCTATATATCATGATAAATATTCTACCTGTCACAGAGCAATTCAAATACAACACAGGTGTTTTCCCCGGTGAAAACAGAGTTTACAATAACCCCATCCGAAATCGTCCCATATCTTTAATTCCCATCGCACTAATTGCATGTCCAGTAATGTATTCAATACGATGGCCGTAGCGTTTAGACTTACTGCCCTTACTGGCAGCAAAATATGTCATAAAACATAAGGCATATTGGCTCTCCATACTGTTTATCATTCTTAATGATTGCCTGCTGACTGCCCCAATGCAGATCAACATTAAGTTAATCAATACAAATACATAATATGTATTAACACTCGATGTGCAATGAGTCGACATGACTCTAGCTAGGCCATTCGACTCGATTCGACTCAATGGTTTCAAATGACTCGACCTGACTCAACTTGACATTTAGACTCAACGGCTTGACGAAGTTGACTAGACTCGAGTCCCGAGCTCTAATGACTTGATTTGACTAATACCTCTAAGACTCAATTCCAGACTCAGGCTCTAACTTGCTCAACTCGAGCCTCGATTTTGTGACTCCACAACAAGGTTGAGCGCCATCACTCCACAATAAGTTTGAGCGCCATGTACCAATCTTTTCTCTACAGTCGATATACCTTCCGCAAGGCAGCGATTTAGATATTTTTAATTGTATCTCTAAACGTAATGATAATAAGTACAGTATATAAAAGTATACGTTTTCAGAATGGAAAGGATCCAAGGAACTAACCAACTGGCAAAACTGCCTCGTGGAAGGCGTATGAACTATAGACATGAAACTTGCAACCCTTGCATTAATGAGCTTATTACAGCTGAAATCTAAACACCCAAAGACATGACTTTAATATTCCACATATGGGGTGTATGTTTTAAACGGAGTCACGCATTCAGGTATCACCATTTAAAATTCACGCTCTCTGTGTGGAAGATTAAGGCCACGTCATCCATAGGGAGGTGTATGGAAAACTAATAGAATAGCCAAATTCAAGGATATATTACCCTTCTTTGTGCTTATTAAGTGAAAGTAGAACCTTTAGTTCCTTTTAACACAGACCCTTTTATCCGGATACTTTTACTTAAGTTAAGTAATAATCAATGTATTGCTCCTCGCACGATAAATCTCAATAAATAGCAAATGATGCTTACTTCGAAAGAATCGTCGGTTATCATTTATCTCTGAACAGTGTTACCTCTTATAAAGAGCTCTTAACATATGGGTTTATAGAAAGCTATAAAAGAGTCGTTTCTAGTTTGGGTCTTTCTGGGAATAAAGTAATATACGCTTCGGAGAAACGTGCACCTTTCGGAACATTGTACTGAATGAGTCACTGTGGCGAGCAAAGCTTTCATAAGTTGAGATTCTTAAAAGCATTAATTTATTTTTGAGGCGACTGCAAAGGGAGTAAAAAAAGTAGGGCAAAGCGATCCTTTTAAAGTCCATGTATTCCAAGAATGCAATAAAAGAGCCACACTGTATTTAGCAGCTAGTCGGATAGCTGACTTCTACCATAAAGGGCAAAATATAGTATCTGCCCTATTGTTTCCTTGTAACTCTCTACTTTTACCATGCATGTTTACCACGTAACTGGAATATTAAGTGTATTTGCCATGTTTTGTCACAATTTGCTTCTGTTTTTCCTTGTGGATCACGTACCATATATACTGAAAGCCATAAAGGAACTTACGTTATTTTACTTGAAAAGTTAAAGAATACACAAGAAGCACTCTATCCTGTCCTCACCTATCGCGACTCATAAGACACCTAGAGTTATGGTATTGTTTGCTGAATACACATCCTATCATGTGTCTCCGTGCCTTTCTCTGTACTCTCACTGACCCAGATCTGATACAGTTATCATTTCTATTTCCCTTAATCGCCTCTTTCATTCAGTGTACTGCATATATTTTGTTTCAGCATATACATAGACAGACCTAAGAACAACATTATTTGATTTATTGCCTGGGAAGGTCGAGAGTGATGATATATTTGATAAATATGAAAGCAAACCAATGTCTATCACAAACCCCACGAAGGCAATCCTTCTAAAACTAGGCCAGCCTTGTGATACAATCCCAGCCTTGTGGTACAACGTCAGCCTCATGGTTCAGGGCCAGCCTAGAACCACAATCTCAGCCTTGTGATACAAGGCCAACCTTGTGGTTCAAGGCTAGCCTAGTACCACAATTCCAGCCTTGTGGTACCAGGCCAGCTTTGAGTGTATACCAGCAAGTGTTGATTTATTGGGAAACTCTATACACATCAATAAATCACATTTCAATCAATGAGTTGGCTCTTCCATTAAATTTGGATAAAGCTTTAGAATATTATTCGATAGAGAGGGTTGAGGAGAGGGGGGGGGGGCAGAGAGGAGAGAGGGATTGGAAGAGTGAAGAGACGGAAGGGAGGGGCGAGCTTGAGAGTAGTATGTAGGGGAGAGTAGAGTGTAGGTGGAGCCCGGAAGGGGGAGAGGCGAGGGAAGAGGAAAATGAGACACTGGAAGAGGAGGAGAGGGAAGAGGGGAAGAGGAGGTAATATAGGTGAGGGGGGATGGGAGCCTAGCTAGGTATGAGGTATGAGTTGTGTTTTCCGGGGCAAGATTCATAATTCATCTCGCTTAAATGTCTCATACAAACAAACAAACAAGCAAACAAAAACAAACCAATTTATGACGCTTTTACCGTGATTCCATCCCAATACGCGGATTTAGGGTTTCTCTACTGATAGTCAACTGTGCCGAAATTCCTTCCTATAATGCATTGTACATCTTGCATAAGAAATGAATTGGATTAACCTTCAACATGTATCTATTGTTATGCAATATGCCTGTTGCATTGTGGAGAGGAATTTCGGCACAATCCTAGAGACTTCCTGTAGAGAAACTCAAAATCTGAGTATTGAGTTATCATGAATGCATCTTTAAAATACAATATCCGTAAAAGCTTGTAGCATATCCCTGCTTGTTGTAACTCACATTGGCTGATACTCGGGTTCCCTCCCAATTGAAGTCAATGACCTTCTGAAGATATCAGTTTGATGGAGATGAAAATCTAGATCATCATCTGTGAGAGAAGGAAATCTGCATTGGACAGTAAAAGCTGCCTTAAATAAATAACAAAACCCGCTAGTATGACCCCAAAGAGGAGTTAAATTCCTTCTCATAATATAACTTTATCTGATAGATATGTTTTATCTATAGAATGGTTTCTCATTAAATTTCAAAATAACTTTGATGTCTTAGGAGAATGTTGCAGATTTCCACTCTTTGTAATGAATGCCTTCCGTTGTATCAATTATTGGTGTAAACTATAATGGATATCAAATCACCATTACCCATACAAATGTTACAAAATGTTGCACGCTCTTGATAACCAGTGTTATGTTACTTCGGTTTCTCAAATCAAAAATTTACTTTTTAATTATGGGTTTGGTATTGCCTGGATTGCTTTTGAATATCCTTTTCCCATAGGTTAAGATAAACGGCTAGGCAAGAATGGTTCGTTGATGTTCGAACCCTTGATAAATTATATAGATATAGATGATATCAAACTAACTTCATCCTGAAACATACTTGTTTTCCGTTGACATTCATCTCATAGAAACCCCTTAGCCGGTTGAAATGTTCGAGTCACTCATTATTTTATTGAAACTGGTATTCTGGAGTTCAACATATGGTCAGCAAATGTCGCACTTACGTCCTTTGCGAAACGGTGGATATCGAGGACGAATTCCATTTTGTTCTCATTCACAATTTTTTAACTCGTTCAACTCGTTTATTCTTTAATAAATACGGAAGACTCGAACATTTTGACAGGTTTAGCTGCATTTATTTGTCATGCATTCATTTTGAGAAATAGTGTAGTTAAAATTTAACTTTTTTTTCTCATTATATTTTGAAATAATTTGTTTTCTTTCTGTTTTTGTGATGTTTATAATGTATTTAAGAAAATTGCACTTGAACTTCATGAAGCCAAGTTTATATTAGTAGTTTGCTGAGGATTTCAAAGAATTTTCTAGCGTCAAGAAATATTATCTGCTTCAATGTGATTGTTAGATGATATCAGATTGTCAGAAATTTATGTATTATCATGTTTGTTTTCTTTACTTAATATGCTTTGACATAAGTAAAGGTATCAGACTTCAAATGCGCATGGTTTTGTATTTTGGTATGTCTTAATTAAAGGCCAATTCAGTGATTTGCTCATCCGGATGATGGTAAAAATCATCAAAATTCAGATTTTGGTACCTTTGTCATTGTCATAGATGTGCTAACATAGCCTGCGAGTGATTCAGCCGAAAGCCGTGTATTTAAGACAAAATAAGACATTTTACACGAATCTGTAATTTATACTGACAGTATTTAAATTAGCTACATGTATTTGAATGGGGCTTCAGCTTCGCCAGTACTGCTGTTTTCTTCGTTTTTTTGCCAAATTTGTCATTTCAAAAATACCAAATGACAATATGAAGGACTTATCCTTCACTTTTAAGCAATTTATAAACAATTTTAATTTTTTACACTTGCGCTGGGATCACTGAATGGGTCTTTAACGCGCATTTGACAAGCGCTACAGATGGCAGCTTTACGATTTACGTCTTGCACATCTTTCATCCATAATGGATATTCGTTCTGTCATCACCAGGAAACAATTTTAGCAATTACCATCAGGAAGAATTCCGCCACCGGTTTGAAAAACACTTAACGCACAACGTACTGATAATTAACCATAATCATGGAGTAATACAGGTCACATGTTCTAAAAAACGGCTTGGAAACAACCATCCAATTATTTTATATATTATTATGTTCCTTAATGCATTTTTATGGTCTTTAATTATGTTTTAAGTGATCAAGTGGAACCAGTAATGTCAACAGACAAGGAAATAACACGTATTTAGTTAATTTATCTAACTTGTAATTAAGATTAGTTTTAAACGTCAGGGTCGTGATGCTAAAATCGCCATTTGGTTGTCCATGGTTTTAAGCAGGAGTTTAGCTTTGGTTTGTCCTGTGCATCGTATACGGCTAGGTAAGAGTTAAAACACTTACCAAGACAAAACACAGATATCAGGTGAACATTTGACTATATCAACACAAGTCTCACTTTCCACGTACTCTTCTGTATGCACACATCTTGTGCTGAAGTGCTAACCACATACCCTGCAGTAATTAAGTACAAACCAATACTTTGAAATAGTTGGTGTCATTATGATAGATAACAACATGTGACGTGTCATGTCAAAAACAGACACTTTTGGGCAGGTTATCAATTTTGAGGTTTTTTCATAATCTTAAATATAGAAATATTTTTGCTTCACACGGCCTTTTCCCCCAATGAAATCGGACATTCCTTGACCGGTCCATAGTTCATTTCCATGACCGGTCCATAGTTAATTTTGCGGGCATAGTTAATTCAATGACTGCACTTTCAACCAATCAGATGACAGGAATCTATATATGAGGTATATAAAACATTATACTACACTCACCACTTGTTCGTGATAGATAAACAAGGTAGGCACACATTTTCAAATGAGAAATATTCACAAAATATTCATGTTTATAATTTTGGTATAATTTAACCAAAGATATACTCTGTTGTTTACATAATGTTATTTAAATGTATACTGATTGTAAGAAATCACTGCCTCATTGTAAGACAAGACGTGAACGCTTAATTCGATGCGGAACATTATACTACACTCACCACTTGGCCGGGATAGATAAACAAGGTAGCCACACATTTTCAAGAAGGTCGAGGTTTCTACTCACACATTACAAACACTCATTTACCTGTAATGTGTCTAGGTATCCGCTTCGGGATGTACCATTGATCTGCAAACGCACCATAAAAATACACTTCTTGTTTTACCTGAATACCTAGTCTTGCAATTACTTCATCAAGTTTAAAATAAGACATTTCTATTATTCTATAAAATAATCATGTCTACATGTTTGTCTATGAGTCCCGAGCTCTAATGACTTGACTTGACAAATACCTCTAAGACTCAAATCCAGACTCAGGCTCTAACTTGTTCAACTCGAGCCTCGATTTTGTGACTCCACAACAAGGTTGAGCGCCATCCCTCCACAAAAAGTTTGAGCGCCATGTACCAATCTCTTCTCTACAGTCGATATACCTTCCGCAAGGCAGCGATTTAGATATTTTTCATTGTATCTCTAAACGTAATGATAATAAGTACAGTAGATAAAAGTTAGTATGGAACTAACCAACTGGCAAAACTGCCTCGTGGAAGGAGTATGAACTATAGACATGAAACCCTTGCATTAATGAGCTATTTCAACTGAAATTCAAACACCCAAAGACATATGACTTTAATATTCCACACATGGGGTGTATCACGCATTCAGGTATCACCATTTGAAATTCACGCTCTCTGTGTGGAAGATTAAGGCCATGTCTTCCATAGGGGGTGTATGGATAACAAATAGAATAGCCCAATTCAAGGATATATTACCCTTCTTTGTGCTTGTTAAGTGAAAGTAGAACCTTTAGCTCCTTTTAACACAGACCCTTTTATCCGGATACTTTTACTTAAGTTAAAAGCATAGTTTTATTTGATCAATGTATTGCTCCTTGCACGATAAATCTTAATAAATAGTAAATGATGCTTACTTCGAAAGAATCGGCGGTTCTCATTTATCTCTGAACAGTGTTACCTCTTATAAGGAGCTCCTAACATATGGGTCTATAGAAAGCTATAAAAGAGTCGTTTCTAGTTTTGTTCTTTCTGGGAATAAAGTAATATACGCTTCGGAGAAACGTGCACCTTTCGGAACATTGTACTGAATGAGTCACTGTGGTGAGCAAAGCTTTCATACGTTGAGATTCTGAAAAGCATTAATTATTTTTGAGGCAACTGCAAAGGGAGTAACAAATGTGTACATCCATATCAAAACGATGCACTTGTCGGCTGATACATGTGTCTCATTTCACATAATAGCTAGGAATAAATAACAAACTCATCTCAAGTGGAGGTCACTTCAAATCATCCCCAAGTGACATGGTTATGGAATGTTTGCTGTATCAATAAGCCATGTGACTTGGGGATGATATAAAGTGACCCCCACTTGAAATGAGTCTGGTATTTATTCCCAGTTATTATGTGAAATGAGACACATGTAGCAGCCGACAAGTGCATCCTTTTGATATGGATGTACACAAATAGTCCAGCCGTTTATAAGCTTGCTATACGGATAGACAGTAGAGAGACGCTGATCCTGGCGTAATAAAAACGTGTTTTGGTTGTATCGTTACGAATAATACAAGTAATGTTAAGATAAGTCACCTCATAATGTGTAGGGCAAAGCGATCCTTTTAAATTCCATGTATTCCAAGAATGCAATAAAAGAGCCACACTGTATTTAGCATCTAGTCGGATAGCTGACTTCTACCCTAAAGGGCAAAATATAGTATCTGCTCTATTGTTTCCATACTGCAGTTACTGTCCGTTTTCCTATACACAATACACACTGCTCTTACCATTGACGCGTAACCTCTACAAATAGCGTATGTTAGAAGCATGGGTAATTGCCTAGTTAACGTCGCTGTGTGAAAAATAACCGGCCAATATTAAAAGTACTCTTCTAAAATTCTAGAAAATATAGTTTTGTAACATGTCCTAAATTTTAGCTAATTTAGATGTTTGGAAATATTCGCACTTTGGTGTTTTAGTGTATGTTATAGGTAACAGTACATTGCCTAGTTAACGTCGCTGTGTAAAAAATAACCGGCCAATTAGTACTCTTCTGAAATTCTAGAAAATATAGTTTTGTAACATGTCCTAAATTTTTAGCTAATTTAGGTATTTGGAAATATTCGCACTTTGGTGTTTTAGGAAGGATATGTAAACGACAGATAACACCAAAAAATATGAAGAAATTATTTCCAAACCGTGTTACAACCCACAGCCATTATGTTTCTCATTTTCAAGAATGTGGTTAACAATATGCACAGTATTGTCTCATTTCGTGAACAAAGGCCACACAGTAGTTGTTACCTTGCGTTTGCTTTATAATCGTTCACCCAACTGAAACTATAATACCAGCTTATTGCTCATTGCACAGGTAAAACAGACACATGTGTGTGTGGATTTAACCAGAGAAAATCTGATGTAACATAGTTGAGCTGATTTCAATGAGTATTATCGTGGTTTAATAGCTTTTAATGGGGTTTAAGTCCTGCAAAGGTCGTTGTGAATTCTACTGTAGACACGACTACATCATGCCTTGTAGCTCTCTACTTTTACCATGCATGTTTACCACGTAACTGGAATATTAAGTGTATTTGCCATGTTTTGTCACAATTTGCTTCTGTTTTTCCTTGAAGATCACGTACCATATACTGAAAGCCAAAAGGAACTTACATTATCTTATTTGAAAAGTTTAAAGAATATACAAGAAGCACTAAATCCTGTCCTCACCTGTCGCGACTCATAAGACACCTAGAGTTATGGTATTGTTTGCTGAATACACACCCTCTCATGTTTCTCCGTGCCTTCTCCGTGCCTTCTCCATACTCGCACTAACCCAGATTTGATACAGTTATCATATCTTTTCCCTGAATCGCCTCTTTCATTCAAGTGTACTGCATATATTTTGTCTCAGCATATATATATAGACAGACCTAAGAACAACATTATTTGATTTATTGCCTGGGAAGGTCCAGATTGATGATATATTTGATAGATATGTCTATCACAAACCCCATGAAGGCAACCCTTCTAAAACTAGGCCAGCCTTGTGATACAATCCCAGCCTTGAGGTACAAGGTCAGCCTCATGGTTCAGGTCCAACCTAGAGCCACAATCTCAGCCTTGTGGTATACAAGGCCAACCTTGTGGTTCAAGGCTAGCCTAGAACCACAATTTCAGCCTTGTGGTATAAGACCAGCTTTGAGTGTACACCAGCAAGTGTTGATTTATTTGGACACTCTACAAATCAAGAAATAACATTTCAATCAATGAGTTGGCTCTCCCGTTAAATTTGGATAAAGCTTTAGAATATTGATCGATAGAGAGGGTTGAGGGGGGGGCAGATGGGAGAGAGGGATTTGGAAGAGTGAAGAGACTGAAGGGGAGGGGCGAGCTTGAGAGTAGTATGTAGGGAAGAGTAGAATGTAGGGGGAGCCCCGAAGGGGGAGATCGAGAGGCGAGGGAAGAGGAAAATGAGACACTGGAAGAGGAGGAAAGGGAAGAGGGGAAGAGGAGGTAATATAGGTGAGGGGAGATGGGAGCCTAGCTAGGTACGAGGTATGAGTTGTGTTTTCCGGGGACAAAATTCATAATTCATCTCGTTTATGTCTCATACAAACAAACAAACAAGCAAACAAAAACTAAACAATTTATGATTCTGTCCAAATACGCGGATTTAGGGTTTCTCTACTGATAGTCAACTGTGCCGAAATTCCTTCCTACAATGCATTGTACATCTTGGATAACATAAATGAAATGGGTTAACCTTCAAAATGTATCTATTGTTATGCAATATGCCTGTTGCATTGTGGAGAGGAATTTCGGCACAAGTTGACTTCCTGTAGAGAAACTCAAAATCTGAGTATTGACTTAATTTTGACCAAATATCATGAATGCATCTTTAAAATACAATATCCGTAATAGCTTGTAGCATATCCCGGTTTGTTGTAACGCATATTGGCTGATACCCGTGTTCCCTCCCAATTTAAGTCAACGACCTCTTGAAGATATCAGTTTGATGGAGATGAACATCTAGATCATCATCTGTGAGAGAAGGAAATCTGCATTGAACAGTAAAAGCTGCCTTAAATAAATAACAAACCCGCTAGTATGACCCCAAAGAGGAGTTAAATTCCTACTCATAATGTAACTTTATCTAAAAGATATGTTTTATCTATAGAATGCCTTCTCATTATATTTCAAAATAACTTTGCTGTTTTAGGAGAATGTGGCAGATTTCCACTCTTTGTAATGAATGCCTTCCGTTGTATCAATTATTGGTGTAAACTATAATGGATATCAAATCACCATTACCCATACAAATGTTACAAAATGTTGCACGCTCTTGAAATAAACCAGTGTTATGTTACTTGGGTTTCTCAAATCAAAAATTTACTTTTTAATTGTGGGTTTGGTTTTGTCTGGATTGCTTTTGAATATCCTTTTCCAATAGGTTAATATACACGGCTAGGCAAGAGTGGTTCGTTGATGTTCGAACCCTTGATAAATTATATAGATATAGATGATATCAAACTATCCTTCATCCTGAAACATGCTTGTTTTCCGTTGAAATTCATCTCATAGAAACTCCTTAGCCGGTTGAAATGTTCGAGTCACTCATTATTTATTGAGACTGGTAGAGTTCAAAATATGGTCAGCAAATGTCGCACTTACGTCCTTTGCGAAACTCGTTTATTCTTTAATAAATACTGAAGACTCGAACATTTTGACAGGTTTAGCTGCATTTGTTTATCATGCATTCATTTTGAGAAATAGTGTAGTTAAAACTGAACTTTGCCTAAAAAATTGTATTCATCATTATACTGTTTTTCTCATTATATTTTGAAATAATTTGTTTTGTTTGTGTTTTTGTGATGTTTATAATGTATTTAAGATAATTGCACTTGAAATTGATGAAGCCAAGTTTATATTAGTAGTTTGCTGAGGATTTCACAGAAATTTCTAGCGTCATGCAAGAAATATTATCTGCTTCAATGTGATTGTAAGATGACATCAGATTGTCAGAAATTTATGTATTATCATGTTCGTTTTCTTTACTTAATATGCTTTGACATAAGTAAAGGTATCAGACTTGAAATGCGCATGGTTTTGTATTTTGGTATGTCTTAATTAACGCGCAGTTGTGTACGTCCATATCAAAACGATGCACTTGTCGGCTGCTACACGTGTCTCATTTTACATAATAGCTAGGAATAAATACCAGACTCATCTCCGAAGTGGAGGTCACTTCAAATCATCCCCAAGCTAAATGATTAAGGAATGTTCTCTGTATTCCTAAACCATGTGATTTGGGATGATTTGAAGTGACCTCCATTTCGGAGATGAGTCTGGTATTTATTCCTAGCTATTATGTGAAATGAGACACATGTAGCAGCCGACAAGTGCATACATTTGACAAGAGCTACAGATGGCAGCTTTACGATTTATGTCTTGCACATCTTTCATCCATAATGGATATTCGTTCTGTCATCACCAGGAAACAAGTTTAGCAATTACCATCAGGAAGAACTCCACCACAGGTTTGCAATACACTTAACGCACAACGTACTTATAATTAACCATAATCATGGAGTAATACAAGTCACGTGTTCTAAAAACCGGCTTGGAAATAACCATCCAATTATTTAATATATTATTATGTTCCTTAATATAAATGTATTTTTTTATGTTTTAAGTGATCAAGTGGGACCAATAATGTCAACAGAAAGGGATATAACACGTATTTAGTTAATTGACAAACTTTTAATTAGACGCAAGGGTCATGATGGTAAAATCGCCATTTGTTATCCATGGTTTTAAGCAGGAGTTTAGCTTTGGTTTGTCCTGTGCATTGTATGCGGCTAGGCAAGAGTTAAAAAAAACATACTAAGACACAACACAGATATCAAGTGAAGGCTTGAATATGTCAACATGCACAAGCCTCAATTTCCAAGTTCCATATGCACACATCTAGTGCTGAACTGCTAACCACTTACCCTACAGTAATTAGGAACAATTTAAAACAACACTTAAAAATATTTGTTTTCATATGATTTTATATTTATTTACAAAATATTTGGAAAGGAATCCCGTCAAAAGGAATCACATGATGATTTGCTACAATCGGACCACAGATATGTTTATTCCCTATAGAGTGTTCGCTTTGGTTATTAATTTGATAATGCATCAATTAAGTCGATGCGAAGTCGGTATTCAGGCAAAGCAGTCGTGTTTTCTTTATTGGAAATCGACGGATCAGCCGCAAGCGGGTATCTGAGAAAAATGATGTTGATTGGTTCTAAATGTATCGGTGGAGATTTCGACTGTCTTGGGTTAAAGATGTGTTGTTCGTCGTATTTGTTTACCGTCCAAGTAATACGGAATGGTCTCACCTCATAAGATTTTCACAGGTTGAATTGTTTTGTTACCTTAAGGGGGTACTACACCCCTTTGGTAAATTTGAAACTTTTTTTGCATTTTTCTCAACAAATAATAACACACTGGTAACAAAGGTTATGTATATTATTGGGGCAAGGAATCCAATTACTTCACTGAAATTTCAGTGACTCAAGACAAGCGGTTCAGGATATGAGGTACACCCTAGCTGTCCCTTATTTCTGATCATAAATAACAAACCGCTTGTCTCAGGTCACTGAAATTCCAGTGTAGTGATTGGATTCCTTGCCCCTATAATATACATAACTTTTGTTACCACTGTGTTATTAGTTTTTGAGAAAAATGCAAAAATTTCAAATTTATCGAGGGTGTAGTACCCCTATAAGATGAGGTATGAGCGTTTGGACAGTATTTATTGTGGGACATTCGAGCACATCAGACATATCGAATTGCATTCTGAAAACGAAGAATGTCCTTCTGATATGTAATAATTTTGATTTTTTGAAATTCGCAATGTAATACAAATCTTATTTTTGTATTCTTCGTTTGCTTTCAAAAGTGTACATTTGTTATGAACCCATTTTAGCAGATCCAAAACCAACATAGGTATGGAAAAATGTTTCACTGCCATGTTTATTCAAAGCGTAGGTCCGTGGAGTATACTAGGATTTCTGACTTACCTTTTTACAATGTGTATATAATTCTTCTTTTTTTATCAGTGAGGTTACAACGCGAGTTTTTAAGCCAGGCACGCACATTTGGCAAGTCATTAGTATTTATTAGTACGTTTAAAACGGAATAAAAAGGTACCTATTCCAAGCGTCAAGCACATGGCTGTCATACTTTTAACTTTAAAGGACCCCATATAGGTTAAATACGTACTATGGTATTTGAGTGCTTGTAACATTTTCGCTGCTTGGCTGGGTGGAGCGAGTATTTTTCAAAACTTGAATATACATTCACCAATTTGCGCGGTGCACTGGTCATTATCAATATTATAACGTTTCTATACCAAATAGAATTGTTTCCACAAAGTCACCATGTGGCTTTAACAATTGCATGTTGTTCTGTTTCCCGGTTCTTTGCAGCATGTTTCATTATCTCATTTTTGTACGACAAAACATATCTAGGCTTTAACCATTTAAACAGCATGAATTTACTAATTTAAGGCTTCATCATTTTTGACATCAAATCAACTTTTTAATCAACGTGCCCTCGGACCAGATTTTTCGTCACTTTAACCAAGACTTTTTAGGGTATTACAGGGCAGTAACACTCGTCAATGATTCTAAGCACATTGTTTAACTCAATTTATATTCTACATTAGTCCCTATTGACGAGCGGTTGGATATTTAGCTATTGAGATTAATTATTCTTTCCAAGCAATAACAACGAACCAGCGTATTGGCCATGTGTCAATCACGCCAATCAACTGTCGCTAACCGCTAACCATTGAGATTTTAAGCCAAGACAGAGAAGGTATCAGTTGCATGACTCTCAGGGTATTATTTTCAAACCCGATTCAAGACTTACAAACATGGTTTGTAATGATAGTTGTTAATTATAAATTTGAGAATCTGAAAAGTCATGCTTTAAATAAGAATTAGTTTAAAAGCAATTGAGATGGTAACGAATTGTTGTTATTACATGCGTTGTCCCCAACAAGTCCAAGTACAGTCAGTCTACTCTGAAGTACAAAGTACCGACATGGACGCACACATTGTGCCGACTTTGAAGGCACGCATACCTCAGCACACACGCAGCACTGCGCACTGTTTACGCGCTGTATACGCGAGCATTGTCACTTTGTACTTCAGAGTGGACAAACTGTAGGACTAGCATAATGAACGTGGAAAATCCTAATAATGACCATTTTTCCACTTGGTGGGTAGGAATATGATCATTAGTCATATTTAGTTGTCCCATAGAACCATGTATAGATACGTGATAGTCGGAATTCATTCAGTCATTACTGGGTCCATCCGCACCAAACTGGTGTTGTGACTGCCCAATTAGATGGATAACATTGGCTTTATTCTTTTGTCTAAATGGAATATGGGTGGTTGAATGCAATTAAAAACTCTCGCTAAGCCTGCAATATTACATATTTCAGGTGGGATGGCCCATCAATGTCTGCCATTGAGGTATAGGAATGAGTAAAATTGGATTAGTATCATTTTGTATTTGTATAAAAATACTTGTACATGGCAATATGCACCCGGTGCGTTGATACTATACATATAATATTATTGTATATACCTCAAAATTCTATTCCAACATGTCCAAAGGCATAATTTTGTAAACTAGGTGTAGTAAGAGGCGCACATAATCTTAACTTGTGTCTTTCAGATGATTTGATCGTAACATTGTTCATAACTTCTGACAAATTTCTGACAAGGCCGGCGCTACGCCAAAACAGACTAAGCTTACGGTTGCCTGTGGCGACAAGATTGGAGAGGCAACACAATGTTGGAAACAACAAAAATGAGCAATTGTCAGCAAATAAAGCTGGGGGGCAGCAGATGGGAACCCGCATGAGGCGGCTAAAATTGCAGCCTCATGCACCGACACTGTTTTCTGGTGACTTACAAGCAAATAGTAACTCATTTAATTTCGCGTATCGGCCAATTCTAATAAGGTGATAGGTAATCCAATGATTACTTGAAATAATTAAACCACATCTATGCCGTATAAATTAATTTGCTGTGCAGAAATCCGCTCTACACAACCTCTTGGATTTTTGTCACATCCTGACATTACAGGAAAAAATAAACCACTCCAAATCTTTCCCTGGCTTCTAGGGTCCTATCATATGTGTGATATGATGCTTGGTAACCTCTGAATCAAGTCTGTATTATGTTGCCACTTAATGTTGCATTCGTGCTCAGAGCGTCTGGTTAGAGCAACATGTTCACACAAATCCTATTCTTCGAGGGTTTTTTCAAGTATAAGGACAACAACAGCGATGACAGTCTTCACCACTATCATAACAGTAAAGGACCACTTCTTAGACACGAAGTAAAAGAAATAAAGCGTTATTTGTAAAAAGTGGTTTAACAAAATTGAAAGGATATGGACGGTTGAACGCACTGTCGTTGATGTTATTGTTGTTGCTGCTTCACTGTGTTTTTTCGGCCTTGTTAGAGCCGAACGCTGTTTGTAATATAAATTCAGCCAAATATATTCTTGGTGAAGAAAACGTTCTTATTTTATTTTATTATTATTAACTTCCACAGTTCACTAAAAAGGCTTACACGTAATATACCCCTGGCAAATACAACTTAGAAAAGACTGATCATGTTTTTATTGCATAATTTAAACTTAAGGGAAGGGTAGATGCGGTATTGTTGGTCGAAGCAGCCACAATATTGTCTATATTGTTGAAAAATAACACTTTGATGTTTTGCAAAAGTACATTCTACAAATCATACACTTTGAAAACTTGCTTGATTTACTTGTCATAAATCATACTTGTTTATCAATCCAATTTAACCGCAAGCAAATACAAGACGCGCTCATGCACTTACTGACGCGCTCATGTAATTACACAACACAAAGGCCGCCGCATAGTTGTGTACCATGTAGTTATTAATGGTAATGTCAGGTGCACGTAGGATTTAAACCATAACGAGATCTGGCGACCAATCACAAGCCATATCAATTTAAAGATGCATTACATCATGGCCAATTTTAGTAGGCCAGAAACCCGACAATCTCATCCATAGACAGCAGTGTTAAGCATGCAAACCGCAATCCAAAGTCAGTAGTCCACTTGGGAAGCTAACAAACAGAGGGAGTACGGTGACTAAAAAGATCAGTTGTGAAAATCTATCAATTGTGCACACATTAATTAAATCAGAGATTTAAGCTTAAATACAATATCCAGAGTATGCAAAATGGGCAAGTGGACTACGGAGTAGTCTAGTCTCCAATTGGTTAACCTGGATTATATAAAGGTCATGGAATCGTTTTAAAACGTTTTGTATGAAAACACACTACAACAATATTTTTAAAATGTTTTCGAAATGTCATTGCAAACATTTTTGGCCAAGTATTTTGTCAACACTTAAATAACATTATGTTAATATATTTGCACTCAGCAAACACAGAAATGTTCTTAAAATGTTGTTTACAAAACGTTTTAATAACATGTAAATATCAGGTTATATAAAGGTCGTGAAAACATTTTAAAAACGTTATTGTAAATATTTTGGGCAAACATTTTTTGCAAAATATTTTTTCAACCTCAAAATAACATTCTGTTTAGAATGATTTGTACCAAGTTTTAAAAATGTTTTTGGAATGTTATTAAAACGTTTTTATACCCTTTATATAACCCGACATTTAAATGTTTTCTGTAAAACATTTGTGTTTGCTGTGCAGTAAATTACCAACAAATGTTATTTAATGATATGAAAACGTTTTATACCATTAATGTACCCTTTATATAACCCGACATTAAACGCTTTCTGACAACCTTTTATAACCTTTTGCGAATGATGTCGAAAACGTTTTGTGTTTGCTGGGTTCGGACAACCAAAAAACACTGACGACAGTGTACGAGGGACAACCGAAAATTTGCACCACTGTTTACAAAGTTAATTAGCATTATTCCACTACCGTTAACGTTCGCCTAATGGCGCTATGGGATCCCTTGACACAACTGGAATTTTAGACACAAATTAAAAGTGACCTGCCATAAAAATCCCACCAGCAAATAAGGGCACGTACCCTTAATCCTTGTTGAGGAGGGAGCTCTCTATGTGTACATGAAATTTACCCCCCAGGCAAAGGAGCCCAGATGCGCCATTAGGCGAACGTTTACGGTATATGGACAACCAAAAAATGTGACGGACAAACAAAAAGAGCCCGGTTATCTGGTGAACAACCACTTTTTGTTTCTTATTTCTAACTCTGTTAAAATGATAAATTAATAATAATAGTAATCAGACTGATACAGATACAATTTCTTATTTTTGTATTCTTCGTTTGCTTTCAGAAGTGTACATTTGTTGTGAAACCCATTTTAACAGATCCAAAACCAACATAGGTATGGAACAATGTTTCACTGCCATGTTTATTCAAAGCGTGGGTCCGTGGAGTATACTACGATTTCCGACCTACCTTTTTACAATGTCAATAGTATTATATAATTCTTCTTTTTTTTTATCAGTGAGGTTACAACGCGAGTTTTTAAGCCGGGCACGCACATTAGTATTTATTAGTACGTTTAAAACGGAATAAAAAGGTACCTATTCCAAGCGTCAAGCACATGACTGTCATACTTTTAACTTTAAAGGACCCCATATAGGTTAAATACGTACTATGGTATTAGAGTGCTTGTCACATTTTCGCTGATTGGCTGGGTGGAGCGAGTATTTGTCAAAACTTGAATATACATTCACCGATTTGCGCGATGCTCTGGTCATTATCAATATTACATGTATAACGTTTCAATACCAAATAGAATTGTTTCCACAAAGTTACTATGTGGCCTCTACAATTCCATGTTGTTCTGTTTCCCGGTTGTTTCATTATCTCAGCATGTTTCATTATCTCATTTTTGTACGACAAAACATATCTAGGCTTTAACCATTTTAAACAACATGAAACTATTACCAATTTAAGACTTCATCTTTTTTGACATCAAATCAACTTTCTAATCAACACACAGTGTCATCGCCCCGATATCTTCATGGCAGAAAATGCCATGGTAGGTTGAATCCACTGCCACGCATGGCCATTGTGTTCCCACCTTTCTAATAGTTTTTAAACTCAATGGGCTGAAGGACATCCGACTAAGGCTAATGACATTAGCCTGTGACTGACCTCTCTACGGTCAGCGAGCATACATACGCCATTGTCATCTGCTTAGACTGCCTCTACGATAGTCTCCTACACAGCCGTCGATCCTGTATGTTCGTGATAGCCACATACAGTCTGGCCCGAGACTACCTCCACGAGGGTCTACGCTGCGCTATTTAAAATCTGAATTTTGGTCACTTTTTCAGCTCAAGACGCACGCTAGTTTCTCAAGACGCTAGCTAACGACGATAATATCTGTTGAACAGATATGTTCAAGTGCAAGGAACCAGATCTGGTTTCTTTATACGAAATCATTTACGGGAGATATTCATCATTTTCTAACCCGGTATCCAAAGATTTATCGTCTGAATATCAATCGTGCATAGCACATTTACGTGTATCGATCCCGTGTATTCATTTCAGTGTCTCTTGTTGTATAATGTAATTATTAACTGGGCGATGTCGGTGTGCAACATGCCCTCGGACCAGATTTTTAGTCACATTTAACCAATACTTTTTAGGGTATTACAAGGCAGTACACTCGTCAATGACCCTGAGCACATTGTTTAACTCAATTTATATTCTACTTTATTCTCCCTATTGACGAGCGGTTGGGTATTTAGCTATTGAGATTAATTATTCTTTCCAAGCAATAACAACGAACCAGCGTATTGGTCATGTGCCAATCACGCCAATCAAGTGTCGCTAACCGCTAACCATTGAGGTTTTAAGCCAACACAGAGAATGTATCAGTTGCATGACTCTCAGGGTATTATTTTTAAACCCGATTCAAGACTTACAAACATGGTTTGTAATAGTTGTTAATTATAAATCTACCAAAAAAACGTTGACAACGTAAAGAAAGCAGCAAGTTTAAAAAGCCCCCACCTCGGCTCACTTTTTGAAACTTGGTCCCATTTGAAGAAGATACTGATTTAAACTTTGGTCATAATTATCAACTTAAAACACAAAGTGTTATGTATCTTTAATGTGCCGATGCGATATTCAGTTGTTAGCATTCTGGAACGATCAGAAATGTTATTGTTCTTGGCCAATATCCTGTATAATTATGTTTTGTTTTATAATATTAAGTTCATGATCAATTGAATGATCGATTGAATTAAACGAATAACAAATAGGCATGTTAATGGCAATAATGCTATTTTAAAAACACCGATTTGCTGTTGATATTCAAAATGGGACCAAGTTTCAAAAAGTGAGCCGAGGTGGGGGCTTTTTAAACTTGCTGCTTTCTTTACGTTGTCAACGTTTTTTGGTAGATTTCCTTTCTTTTTTGAATGAAGCCGAGTAGCTCCAAGCTTGAAAAGTCATCCGGTTACGAAGTACTCCATAAGACGAAGAAAGCGAAAAATAGAAGTTTGAATAATATTATCCTTGATTTATGACAATAAAAAATACGAGTATATGTAGCTATACCTATAACTAAAATCTACGTGGTTCTTTGTAGCCCTGGGGCAATCTAGTTGGATATCCAAATTTCGCCGTTTGTGGTTCTTTGTAGCCCTGCAGGCAATCTAGTTGGATATCTCTACTGAGCGGCGGTTGTTGGCGGTCTTTCGCGGTTCATGGTATTCCTTTATTCTTCAAGCCCTGTCCTCTATCGGGGCTAATTTATTGTTTAAGCTTGTTGGATATCCATATTTCGCGGTGTGTGGTTCTTTGTAGCCCTGCGGGGCAATCCAGTTGGATATCCAAATTTCGCCGTTTGTGGTTCTTTGTAGTCCTGCAGGCAATCTAGCTGGATATCTCTATTGAGCGGCGGTTGTTGGAGGTCTTTCGCGGTTCGTGGTTATAATTTTCCTTATTCTTCAAGCCTTGCCCTCTATCGAGGGCTAATTTATAGTTAAAACTTGTTGGACATCCATATTTCGCGATGTGTGGTTCTTTATAGCCCTGCGGGGCAATCTAGTTGGATATCCAAATTTCGCGGTTTGTGGTTCTTTGTAGCCCTGCGGGGCAATGTAGTTGGATATTTCTATTGAGCGGCAGTTGTTGGCGGTTTTTCGTGGTCTGTGGTTTTAATTTGTAGGATATCCATATTTCAAGATTTGTGGTTCCTGAGTCCGCGGGGCAATCTAGCTGGATATCCAAATTTCGCGGTGTGTGGTTATTTGTAGCCCTGCGGGGCAATCTAGTTGGATATCCCTATTGAGCGGCGGTTGTCGGCGGTCTTTTGAGATTTGTGGTTTAAATGTTCCCATTAATTTCGGGCAGCCCCCTCCTCTACATCCCGAGGATGCTTTTCAATAATTTAAACTATACGGTGTCAAAATTACTATTACTTGGTATGATAATTTATCTTACCATGTTGACTTATATTGTTTGTTAAGGCAACTTTCGCGGTTCGTGGTTATAATTTCCCTAATCCTTCAAGCCTTGCCCTCTATCGAGGGCTAATTTATAGTTAAAACTTGTTGGACATCCATATTTCGCTGTGTGTGGTTCTTTTTAGCCCTGCGGGGCAAATTTCGCGGTTTGTGGTTCTTTATAGCCCTGCAGGGCAATGTTGGATATTTCTATTGAGCGGCAGTTGTTGGCGGTTTTTGCGGTCTGTGGTTTTAATTTGTAGGATATCCATATTTCAAGATTTGTGGTTCCTGAGTCCTGCGGGCCAATCTAGCTGGATATCCAAATTTCGCGGTTTGTCTAGTTGGATATCCCTATTGAGCGGCGGTTGTCAGCGGTCTTTTGAGATTTGTGGTTTATATTTTCCCATTAATTTCGGGCAGCCCCCTCCTCTACATCCCGAGGATGCTTTTCAATAATTTAAATTATACGGTGTCAAAATTACTATTACTTGGTATGATAATTTATCTTACCATGTTGACTTATATTGTTTGTTAAGGCAACTTTCGCGGATCGTGGTTATAATTTCCCTAATCCTTTAATTTATAGTTAAAACTTGTTGGACATCCATATTTCGCGGTGTGTGGTTCTTTATAAACAACTTGATTTAATAAACAAAATAATATCACAATAGCACTGGATGTTTAAAATTATGTTATCCTTGATTAATGACAATAAATTGTTTAATAAAACATTGAAAAAAAATCAGTTGGTCACCGGGTTTCGAACTCGGGAAAGCGTATCTGGAGTCAAGCGCCCTAACCATTAGGCCACGGGCCTCTGCTGTTAATTACTGTGTCGAAATACAGTATTTATTATATAAATGGATCCGTCGTCCGATAAGAACAAAAGAATTGTGAAAAATTTGATTTTTTGGCGAATGGGGCTCAGAATTTGTATGTAGGGTATCTCAGAAACTGCTAGGGTATAATTGGAAGTGAATCTGAAAAAGTAGTGTGAAGGTGATAACCAGGTAGACCTGTAGCAGTGTCCAAAAATTCTGGATCAGTATGATTTGCAACTAATTTTCGCTATGAAATACCGCGTGAAATGGAAGCAAAAATATTTGTTTATTACGAACAATGATTGACTGTAGGATTGGTAGCCCTATTGGAATTAATAAGTTGTCAAGATATTACACCTGGGACATTTAGCATGGTTTTAGATACATTTTGTACCCAGCGAAAAATAACATCGAACAATAGAAGTCAAGTGTTTTAATGTTAGGTGTAAATATAGTCTCGCGGGAGCATCTGTTATTAGTCTTCTTTATCAGTCTTTTTTTAAAAAAACTTGCTGGTCACGGCTACCGCGTGACTCTAATTTGAGAATCTGAAAAGTCATGCTTTAGATAAGAATTAGTTTAAAAGCAATTGAGATGGTAACGAATTGTTGTTATTACATGCGTTGTCCCCAACAAGTCCAAGTACAGTCAGTCTACTCTGAAGTACACAGTACCGACGTGGACGCACACATTGTGCCGACTTTGAAGGCACGCATACCTCAGCAGACACGCAGCACTGCGCACTGTTTACGCGCTGTATACGCGAGCATTGTCACTTTGTACTTCAGAGTAGGACTAGCATAATGAACGTGGAAAATCCTAATAATGACCATTTTTGGGTGGGAATATGATCATTAGTCATATTTAGTTGTCCCATAGAACCATGTATAGATACGCGCGTGATAGTCGGAATTCATTCAGTCATTACTGGGTCCATCCGCACCAAACTGGTGTTGTGACTGCCCAATTAGATGGATAAAATTGGCTTTATTCTTTTGTCTAAATGGAATATGGGTGGTTGAATGCAATTAAAAACTCTCGCTAAGCCTGCAATATTACATATTTCAGGTGGGATGGCCCATCAATGTCTGCCGTTGAGGTATAGGAATGAGTAAAATTGGATTAGTATTATTTTGTATTTGTATAAAAATACTTGTACATGGCAATATGCACCCGGTGCGTTGATACTATACATATAATTGTATATACCTCACAATTCTATTCCAACATGTCCAAAGGCATAATTTTGTAAACTAGGTGTAGTAAGAGGCGCACATAATCTTAACTTGTGTCTTTCAGATGATTTGATCGTAACATTGTTCAAAACAATTTCTGACAAGGCCGGCGCTACGCCAAAACAGACTAAGCTTACGGTTGCCTGTGGCGACAAGATTGGAGAGGCAACAAAATGTTGGAAACAACAAAAATTAGCAATTGTCAGCATATAAAGCTGGGGGCAGCAGATGGGAACCCGCATGAGGCGGCTAAAATTGCAGCCTCATGCACCGACACTTATATAGTTCTGGTGACTTACAAGCAAATAGTAACTCATTTAATTTCGCGTATCGGCCAATTTTTATAAGGTGATAGGTAATCCAATGATTACTTGAAATAATTAAACCACATCTATGCCGTATAAATTAATTTGCTGTGCAGAAATCCGCTCTACACAACCTCTTGGATTTTTGTCACATCCTGACATTACAGGAAAAAATAAACCACTCCAAATCTTTCCCTGGCTTCTAGGGTCCTATCATATGTGTGATATGATGCTGGGTAACCTTTGAATCAAGTCTGTATTATGTTGCCACTTAATGTTGCATTCGTGCTCAGAGCGTCTGGTTAGAGCAACATGTTCACACAAATCCTATTCTTCGAGGGTTTTTTCTAAGTATAAGGACAACAACAGCGATGACAGTCTTCACCACTATCATAACAGTAAAGGACCACTTCTTAGACACGAAGTAAAAGAAATAAAGCGTTATTTTTAAAAAGTGGTTTAACAAAATTGAAAGGATATGGACGGTAAACGACATTGTTAGAGCCAAAAGCTGTTTGTAATATAAATTCAGCCAAATATATTCTTGGTCAAGAGAACGTTCTTATTTTATTTTATTATTATTAACTTCAACAGTTCACTAAAAAGGCTTACACGTAATATACCCCTGGCAAATACAATTTAGAAAAGACTGATCATAATTTAAACTTTGTAAGTACAGTAAACTTAAGGGTATATGCGGTATTGTTGGTCGAAGCAGCCAAAATATTGTCTATATTGTTGAAAAATAATACTTTGATGTTTTGCAAAATTTCATTCTACAAATCATATACTGTGAAAACTTGCTTGATTTATTGTTGTTAATGAGTTTATGTACGTTTTACAAAAGTGTTGTTGTTTCAGCCCTCTTTACAACATAACTCAAGAACCACTCAAGAACCTACAGAAGTATAACTGTGACATTTGAATTCTTCTACACACTCGCTATGAAATTATCAATGTAATTTTGCCAAAGCTCACTACCATTCGCAAGATGCTGCGAATCACCAAATCGCAACAGTTTAAAATAGTTGCTAATCTTAAAGGTAATATATGTTCCACGGTTGCACCAAATAAGCGCTTGATATTAGATCTATCCCTTTTAGCTCATTTTAGCTATCCCTTTTAGCTCAAGTGATTTTAAGTTCAAACTTTTTTTTTGTATGCATAGCTAGCTAGAATTTCCCAATTTTGCGAGGGCGCACTATTAAAACCTTTTCAGGTCATTTGGGACACGTTGGTACTTATTTTGTATATGTATCCGTTGATACAATAATAGAGGGATAATCATAATATTAATATCCGTATTTTACAGCTAGCTATCTCATTATTATATATCTGTAAGAAATTAAAAGCACAAAAATTAAATAAATAAACAAACATGAAAGATATATTAAAAAAACAATTAAATTCAAGGTTACCTTTGTTCATCACTATTAACATTGCTTTAAAACTGTGCACTCTAGACGTTGTTTCATTCGAGAAATTACCTTTTTTTATATGCATGTACTCTGGTTTTTTTTCAATAAATACAAGCAAAGAAAATCTAGATTTGTAAACCCAACTGCACTTTTTATGGATTTTATTTGACTATTTCACTAGTGTTCGCAATTAAAAGGAAATAAACTCTTTGAATCGCGTTATGTCGTTGCGCAATTTGTTGACGCACAGATACGCTACGCTATCGCGACGCTTATCTGCATGCACGACACAACCTAAAGAAGCACTAATCAAACAAGAAACTTGTGGTTCTTCTTCTTCCTTATAAGTGCCTCCCTCATATGTATGAGTATTATCGCACTGCGTACAGACAAGCTGTACTTATTTTTACTCTGGAACCTAGAGTAGATGAGTGTATTTTTGAAGTACAGTCAACAGTACCGGAATGATCCCCTGCTCTTTTCGAATAGCCTGTGACGTTCTTTAACGTGCACACTACATTAATGTGAGAAAATATGCATGTACACGGGACCGACAGCTTAAAGTGCCCTCCGAAGCACTAAGCAAGTAGAGTGAACTGTCTTGCTCAAGGACACAAAGAGCCAGCCGAGCTCAGGCGAATCTGGGATTCGAACCCTTGACCCTTGGATTCACAGTCCAACGCCTTAACCGCTAGGCTCCGTTTTAGCAGATAAAATATGGGTTTTCCAAGTTCATTCGTCCGATATCATTGGATTTGGGTCAAAAAACATTTTTAATTAATACTGCTCATCTCAAATTACTAATTTCGCAAAATCTTTTGAATAAGATATATAAGAAATGATTTAATTTTGTGTGTGTACAAGTCTCATTCTAGATTCGGAGTGTTTTTTTGTTAGGTCCTATTACATCCGCTTTAAAAGTAACGAAAAGTATGTCATTCGTGCTGCGTGCAAAAGGTACACCGCAGTTCATTTCATATACGAAATCTCTTGATATCACACATATAATCCTGGATTTAATGTTGCTCTCGCATAAGGTGGTTGTTTCTGTTGAATATATTAAACTTTGTAAGTGCATCCTACATATCAGCAGCTATATGTAAGCCTCTGTAGGTGGTAATGCCTGAGTGCTGGTATAGGATCCATAATCCCAGTAATCTTGCAACTCACATCTTCCTACACAGGCCAGAATGTTACCTGACAACGGCCCGATACGCTACTAGACACACTACTCATATATATAATCTGCAAGTGAAAGTCTCGCGGACAAAAGAGCAAAACGTTAATTCAGAGAACGATTCAAATGTTTTCCTTCCCAATAACAGCACTTCTAAAATGACATTTAAGGTATAATGAAGTGATATATTTAGGGTTCTCAAATTTACTGTTGCGCATTATAACGTTAGTTTATGTCGCAGACGTGTTTGCAGCACAGTTTTTGGTCACAGATGGTAATTTTAAATTGTTTTCATTTTTTCTTACTGGCTACTTTTTGTGCAAAAAGACGATAAAAGACACACCTTTAAATAAATAATATTTCCAGAGAACAGTCCTACAATATCATCTCAGTTTCTCGAACTTTGAAGAATCAATATGTCCAAGATAGCTTTTCAACTTCAAGAATCCTTTTAAGCAATGACGTCCAGTGTTACTTATATCTGGGAAGTTTCTTTTCGCCTACGTATGACGTTACCATTTTTACTTTTAAACTAACAAAACTATTAGATTTGATGCCTAGCACGCATTGACTCTGATGCATTTGATTTCTTTAAAATGTCTTTTCTTTGTGATCTTTGTCTGCTATGAATAGCAAGGTGAAGAGTTATATCGACACCAATAGTCATTTGAAGCCGTTGAATACAACGAGCCATTAACGGTGTCAAGCTTAGAATTTCAACCAACCACTTTACCTACCTTGAAAGATCATATGTGGGTGGAGCGTGCCATATCGATGTAGTTTGCTACTTTTAAATGGGTTGAGTTCGTTGCTGTTGTTTTATGTTAGCATATTTGAATACGATGTTAGTTTTATAAGTGACGCTGCCGTTCTGTGGAAGAAAATAAACATTTACTTTGTAGGATTATCTTTATTGTTGAAAAGGCAGAAGAAAGCAAAACATCAATCAAAATTTGTAAATCTGTTCTGTTTGCTGAAGTATGAGACAATCTTATATCATACTGTCATGCACGTTTCAGTTTTATAGACATGTATATTATGAAGACCTTTGTTGCAAAAGCCCTTACATCCACTTTTTGACTTTTAAACAACAAGAAAAGTGAATCTGAAGTGACAAGAAATTTAAATCAAGTTGTCTGTGTTTGAATTTTTCACATGTTAAATCGAACGGTATTCGAAGGGCTTAAAGGAGGATTTCATGATCCTTGCTTCCTCCTTTTATGCCATTTTCAGTAGATATCCACGAACAAAGCTTATGCCCAAAATTCCAGTTGATTCCGATTTTGGGTTTGCGAGTTATGCATGATTATGTGTATTACACTGCTCCATAGACAATGTGTTGTAATTTCGTTTTGGTATACCAGAACGAAATTCAAATTTGACGTTATTTTTGCCAGTGGTATAAAAATCTCAACTTTTTTTTGAGAAAAGTGGGGGGATGATGCTGTGGATCATGAAATGCCCTTTTAAAACAAGTGGCAGATGGTGATAGATTAAACATCAAATAACACGTTATACTGCCCTCTATTTTACCCCTGGTTTCTAAATATAATATTGTGAAAATCATTACACGTGTATTGCATGTTGTGGTACATTCTGGTTAAATTGTGAGCGTATATAATAGGTACCCGTTCAATTATTCTGCAGCTAATGTGCAGGTGAGCTTCACAAAGTGACATAAAGCGGTCAAGTTCATCGGGTATCAAAGTTTACTACTCCTGGCAATAAAACTACTCCCCATTCCAGAAAAATACAGCACTGATATTTTTGGATTAAAAATATTATCCTGTTTTGCCAAGCCTAAAGACTTGAACAAAAACGAATTTTTGGAAAACACATTTTCCAATCTTTTTCATAACCAATTAGCAAAAATAACATGTAATATTAAAATTCTGAGCTAATTCTTACCCTATACTCAATATTTTGAATGCTTAGACTTGTGCCAATTTGACAATTTTGTGACTACAATTGAAAGAAAACATGCAAAATTGCGTTTTTGGACCATTTTCCCTCAAATTGCAAAAATATTAAAATTTGACTTTTATTGCCATTTAAAACTAACTAAAGGATTGGTGCTGTATTTTTCTGGAATGGTGAGTAGTGGTGGCATTAATCCCAGACAGTGTCAACATACGACGAGAAAAATCGCCTATTATCTGCAATTTTATGTCTATTAAAACACTCAAATACTGCTTAGGGGCAAGATACTTCCGCCGATGCAACTATTCCAGTCTTTGCGTAATCTAATTATTGTAATGCAATGTGATTGTCAATTGACATCTGTCTGGCGTGATTGTGTTGCTTGGCAAGTCATGAAAAGAAAAGCTGAAACATAGCAATAGCAGCTATCTCTCCCTAGTTGAAGGTAAACGGGGGTGTGCTAAGGTTTTGGGGTTCCTTTTCAGCGATTTCGGTATATCGATGTGTGGGTTTTCAATGAAGACCAATGCGTTTAATTGGGCGTTCTGGCAAAAGTGCCAGAATACGGATCCATTCCTTTCTCTCTGTTAGTTTGCTTTGAATACCTTTTTATAATGATGTTATATGAGTGGTAAAACCATGGAAGTTATTGTTCTCATAATGTTATGGGCAAGTTCTTACGAATTGTAAGTTCAAAATTTCCGGTGAAAATCGCATGTTTGTACGATTTTTAGCCCAAAATTTATTATTCATTTGACTTAATGCGGTTTTTTTTTAAAGTTTACAATTGCGCACTCACATCATGACACCATATCGCCATACTGTGTGGCGTGTTGTTAATTATTGTGGTATAACCGGATAGAGGAGACACATAGCTATATCCTTTGATAGTAATACCCAATTTAAGGGTAAAAAGAACCCCCTAAAATTACAAAGCCTTTGGTTGCATAACTTTTAACGCACATTTCGACGATTTAAAGAAGAAAACAGTTGTTTTTCTTTTTCCTTTTTTTTTAAGTTTTCTTTTTTTAGTTTTCTCATGCCTGAAGATGAAGAGACTTAAAAGAAATGAAAAGATTTTAATTGTAAAAATTTACATGTAGAAGATCCAAACGCTTTTTTTCTGTTCAATGAAATTGCAAAAAGCTAAAACAAAGCAGTATAGACTTTCATTGGCTTAACCCTAACCGCCTAAGGGCTTTTTGGCGACGGGAAGGGAAAGAAGGAATGAATAAAGAGAGAAAAGAAGGAAAGAAGTTGTTTGCTCTGGGTGGGATTCGAACCCGAGACCCTCGCATGCCAAGCACTCGGTTGGCGACACTTTGCCACGGGTCTTGGGCTTCGCTGGCCAGCGAAACCGTGCCTATATATCACTTAGGGCGATTGCGTCATCACACCACGTGGGATGCATGTACGAACAGCGCATATATCAAGTAGTATTTTGTAGCATTCAGGAGCGTTAGGGTTAATTAATGTGCAATTTGATTAATAAAAAGATTCTAAAAACATATTTATTTCTAATTTTTTTATTAATGTCACAAATAAATTTAACAAAACCAAGTCATCATCATGAATTGATAAATTGTTGCATTAATAAATTGGCTTTTAAAAAATCGGTTGCAATAACAAATTAGCTATTGAAAATAGAATATATTGTTTGGGAAAAAAGCAAAATGATTTTGAAAAGAGACAACCGTGCATGGGTATCCAAATGTTAACTCTTTTTACAGGTTTTACATATTTTCAATCGCCGAGATGTGAGTGAAGTTATCTAAACAAATGCTTTAGTGGGGTTAGTTTTTCAACCCTATATCTGGTACCAAAAGATACAGATGTGACTCTTCTATCCAGTGATACCAAAATAAGTACCAACATGCGCCACTGTGTGGCGTTATAGCATCATCATTGAAAAAAAAACATTGTAGGGGAGGGAGTCATTTTGTTTTAATCATTTAGGACACTATTCCATTGGTACTCCTTTCCCCTTAAGCATGTTAAGCAAAAAATACGCCAGTAACAGGTTTATGCTAACCAGGTTTATGCTAATCCTTTCTTTCACCACCAGGTTTATGTTAATCCTTTCTTTCATATTATGGTATGTTATTTTATTCGACCAGACTAAATATCCGCAATATATACCAGCAGCACATTACGAGAAGATGACCGTTCATATCAACATATGCTTCATGTTTATTGCATAACCGGCGGTTCATCTCTTACGAAAGTGCTTAAAATAACATGTACGGTCTCTCTAAAACAAAACAGATAAGGCATAAGCCTACCTTCATCTCACCTTCATTATGTATATCGATCTACGGATTAGCTCCTTAAATATTTGACTTTTTTGTACAATCTTAGAGACGTGCTTACTTGACTTTCAGAGAACGTTATATTTTACATTATTCAAGGTCAGCTTGGGGTATCCTTTTAAGTCTGTTTGAGGTTAAGAAACTTTCAAGTCAGAAATATTTTCCGGCAAAATGTCTGACAAACTTAATATGTTCGAATGTCCCTGCAGGACCTATGTTCTACTTAATAGAAACCATTATGTTGAACAATCTATTGCACCTGGGCTAAAACGCTGTAAGCTTAGAGGGACAGACTAATATTTGATGTTACGAAAGTGACGTATCTGTTCTTTCCTGTGTCTGTTTTGTACGTTCTTTAATAATTATGTTTTTAAATTTCCTAAAACAAAATAATTCAAAATATTAACACACAGAGCTTAGTACAAATCGTTTTAAGGAAATCGTGTTTAACATCATAACATGAAAGTATTTGACTGATAAAGATCTAGGCAGTTATTTCATTAGGCTTACTCGGGGTCCCCAAGTTCACTCGATTAAGTAACAATTCACCGCGGAAATGCAAACTGATGCACTGGGCTATGCCAGTTGAAATCATATACCCCTTATGGAAAATATGACTTTAATCTTCCACACAAGGAATGTGAATTTCAAATTGTATTACTTAAATGGTGACTCTATTTAGAATCTATACCCCTGTCTGAGAGTTTAGGGTCGTGTCCTCTCCACAGAAGTGTATGCATTTCAACTGGAATAGCCCATTACGTGCGCCATTTTTGAATCAACCCCAGGAGTTAACCACATGGACAATGTTGTCTATATTGAATATGCTGTCTTTGAGACCCTCGTGACTGTGGCTATATTACGGAAAATTTGCGTTTAGGGAGTGTTCACAAATACTTTGGTGGGTGGGGGTTGTAAAAGTTGGAACATCCAACACGAAATACGAAAACCGGGGGGGGGGGTCATGAATATAACTAGCTTGAGAGAAAAATTTGTTTTAACATTTTCCCGTGTATTGTACATGTTGTAGGCGAAGTGAAAATTAAATCAGGATTCAGTGTCGCGGAAACGAAGAAAATCTACACCTATATCTACAAAGAACAAAGAAGGCATAAATTGAAGTAACCATAAAACACCATTCAGATTGGCTTTATAGATTGACGGTATTAAAATATAAGAGCGGAGGTAGAACTTATTCAATGACCCTCGTACATACGATGGCGATGACGACGATGATGATGATGATAATGATGATGATGATGATGATGATGATGATGATGATGATGATGATGATGATGATGATGATGATGATGATGATGCTGATGGTGATGATGTTGACTACAACAAGTAATGATAATAATAATGATGATGATGATGAAGATGATGGCTGGCGGTGGTGGCGGCGGTGGTGGAGATAGTGGTGGTGGTAGGGGTGCTGGTGGTTTGCATTATCTGGGATTTTCCATTACAATAGACAGATCGAAACATCAAACTGTATCAAGAAGTTAGCGGCATTCATTAGCAGTACGCTTACATTTTACCGCGTCCATTATGTTTTCATGACTTAATTCGAAATTTTGAATGTTTTTGTGTTTTGAAAATCGAAATCGAATAAATCTAAAATTAAACGTGGAACAAAATCAGTCAGTAAACATCATAATACTGGCAAGCACAAAGAACGCAAGAGGATATAGACGCGTGAAAGGTTCAGTGTAAAGGATATTAAGCAGGAACAAGAAAACAAGAGCGAATAAGGCTATATGATGTGGAAAATAATACACCATGAAACGTAACCTGGAATTGAACCTAGGTCATTTTATGCCGTCTTTTCATCAATTATATGAAGCAGAATTTATGAACATAGTAAATTAATTAAGATTATTGTGCTTCTTTATTTTTTAATTCGAAACGCCGTAGTAACTTACTGAATTACATATGTTACCTGTATTCTATTAGGTGCGCATCCATAAGAAACCTATTCTATGGGATATAGGGCACATTGCACAGTTTTCCAATTCATTTGGTTGAGAGAAAGTAGTCAAATTGTCATTCACACGCAACAGAACTACTAGGGCTTGATCTGCTATATTTACGCCCAACCTGTGTTATGGCAATGGAGATGGGTTAAAATCATTCAAAGGACGAGCTTTAATGATCATATTCATAAGCATTGATAAGTATTTCAAAAATTCTTATGTTATTGACACCAAAAACTTACTACTAAAGTACATACATATACTTTTGATTGACACCAGAAAGCTTTGTGGAAATGAGGCATACCAACATAGTTGGTCCGGGCAAAGGATACATATAGGCCCCACATTCATGGAAAAATAATTGCACAAATACCACCAAGTAATTTTAGTTATAATAAGGTTTAGTGAATTTTGGTCTTAAATCGAACTTTTAAATTAGTATTTGTGCTGAAATGCGCGCGAAGCTCGCGAAAATATTGACTTTCATCGCTTAGACGGGGCGCAGAATCGATGCTGAATTGGTTAATTCGGCGCCCCCTCAAGGTCCTGTTTAAGTAAAGTTGTTAACTGGTGAAATAAAACCGAACTGAAATTTAAACACACATTTAAAAGCAATTTTACGGTAATATTTAAGCACACCGACTATTAAATAGAATTAGTAAGTTAGTAAGCATGGAAAGGGTAATGTGCCTCTCTCTTCAAACGTGTTTTACACACAATGTGATACAAAGCAACATCTCATATAACATAGACCCTGGGCTTGTCCCATTCATTTGAGTAACAACCTAGCGAAATACAACACCAGACGTGACGAAGATAAGACAGGCTGTCATCATTGTGAGTCTAAGCATCCCTGCGTGCAGGTCGAGGAGGAGAATATAGACAAGTCAGGAGTAAATAAATGTATTACAATTTGTTTGAATAGCTCCGAATTGGGTATATTGCGGTTCAGTGTGTTTGAAATCAAATTAGAAATGTTAAATGGGTTAAATGGACACGCACGTGCTGTACATTGGATAGATAAGATAACGAATACATGAGATAAAACAAAAAATACGTCAGCAAGATAACAATGTACAATATTATTTTATTTTGGTGATAAAGCTTAAAATGAATATAAATACAACTAGAGCAACTGTGCCCTTTGCAAGGGCACGAGGTGGATGATTGTTAGTTAGGCGGATGATTGTGACGATCTGATAAAGCAGCAATACTGTGCTGAATAAGATCAATTTTAATAAGACTGTTTAATTAATTGCCATTTTAATACACATTGATCGTGGAAAGCTGCCATTTTGAAAACTTGACCTTTGACCTCTGTATTGCACCCTTCATGACCTTAAATGATTTTAAAAATATTTAAAACATGTTAAGAATGTCATAAGGATCATTGAATTTAAATTTCACCTCAATTGAAGCATTTTGAAAAACTTGACCTTTGACCCCTTTATGACCTTAAATCAATTTTAAAATATTTTTAAAATGTTTAGAATGTCATAATGATCATTGCGTTTAAATTTCAGCTCAATTGAAGCTTTTTAAAAATTTTGACCTTTGACCCCTTTATGACCTTAAATGAATTTTAAAATATTTCTTAAATGTTTAGAATGTCATAAGGATCATATCATATAAATTTCAGCTCAATTGGAACATTTTGAAAAACTTGACTTGTGACCCCTTTATGACCCCTTAATGACCTTAAATGAATATTAAAATATTTTAAGCATGTTTAGAATGTCATAAGGATCATTGCATATAAATTGCAGATCAATTGGAGTATTTTCGGTTAACATGACCTATTTTGACCCCTGTGACCCCATTGGATGACCTCTGACGTTAATCAACCCATAACTTTTGTAGCCAGCTACCCAATACTGCTTGTGACTGAGTTTGGTCGAAATCCAATCAAGGATGTGGAAGTAGTAACAAATTGTGAGAAGAAAGAAGAAAGAAAGAAAGAAAGAAAGAAGAAAAAGATATATTGCATCCTCAGAAGGCTGCGAAGTCCAGCCGTGACCTTGAAGTGACCTCTTATGACCTTGACAAGATTTAGAACACAATTGCCTTTTCGTGAAAAATGTTGGCATTACGTTTGATAACAATCTATCTAATAAAATAATTTGACCTTTGTTGACCTCTGATGACCTTGAAATGACCTCCATTTTGTTTTAAATCATATCAATATTACATATTCTAATTTAGATTTAAATTGGACGAATTTTGGAATTTGACCCATTTTGACCTTTGGTTGACCTCTGGTGACCTTGAAATGACCTCCATCATATTTTGAATTCTACCGTGATTACATATACTAATTTTCATTTGAATTGGCCAAATTTCAAAATTTTACCCCTTTTGACCCCAAAACAGACCCCTCCCCATGTTCAAGCCAAATCTGATTATAACCCTATATACACCCAATGCTATAGTCATTTTGGCATTATTCTGATGATCACAGCACTTAATATGCAGGAAAAGGTGAACTTTAAGGTGATTTTCAGTAATCAACCCTATTTTACCCCTTCATGACCTTGAACTCAAAATCCGTGTTTACCCTTTAGACACCAGCTAATGTCAGTGCATACGTGTCAATCTCATCTCTGTACTATGCAATCTGTAGGAAAAGAAGCATTTTGAAAGTATTTGGTTATGTGCCGAAAATACCCCCTTAATGACCTTTGACCCCAAATCTGTGTTTACCCATAGACCCCAACTATAGCCGATACCGATGACCAAGTCTCATTACTCTACAATGTAATCTGTAGAAGAAGAAGCATTTTTGGTAAAAATCGCATTTTTAGCCAAAATTACTCATGCGTGACGTTTGACCCCAAATGGGTTATGTCAAATGTAAAGGCTTGGGTAGTGGAGCTTTTGCCTAAGTTGGGTTATAATCGGTCAAATAATTAGGGAGCTAGAGCTAATTTTGTCAAATGTTGACAGAAAGAAAGAAGAAGGAGAAACCGCTGAAATGCAAGAGTCCAGCCGTTGCTCGGCTGGACTAAGAAATGGCAAGAAAGAAATAAGTTAGGCTGCCCGCCTAACTTAAGAAACTAAGTAGACTTGATGATGAAAAAGAATTGACCTGTTGAGCGACTTTAATAACTGTAGATATACGTCTAGCCCTTTTCTATTCACAGATTATCCATTGTATTCCTTTTGTTTAAGGTTCGTTGCTTCGACCATTACCTAGAGTAATGGAGGTAGCTAGCTGCCCAGAGACCATTATCAACACAATAGCTCAAGATAACGGTCTCGGGGCAGCGAGCTAAACAAAAGGAACACCATGGACATTCTAAAAACACGGATCACAACATACATGTAGAATCTGAGTTGGTTACTTGTCTCGGAACAAATGCTTTTACAGCTCGATTTAAATGCAAATGTTACATGACAAGAGAAAATTATAGAGGGCCTGAAGTCCGTATTACAGTAATTCATATAACACCATTGGTGCTCAGTTAAATTTATGCAAATTAAATTTTAATTAGAATAACGAAGTAAATATTCATAAATAAAAAGTAACCGTATACTCAGTACATGTATATAAAATTGGTTTTTAGAAGGGAATCTGCCTTTATCCTTGCCCAGCCCAAAAACGCTCAACGGTCCATGCGAATTAGCTACTAAGCAAGAACCCCCGGGATACTACCCGACCAGGGGAGCTTCGCAAACTAACCTGCGGTACTCATTACAAGTCAAGAGGCTGGGGGTGCAAAGCCTTACTGTGACCTATCCGTAATGGGGAGCACCATTGGACACACGTTGCTAGATTTTTCAAATATCTGCTTATACTCACATTTTTCTAAGATATAAATTTCATGGTGTTGAAATAGATCGTAGTCCAAGTGTTGAAAACTCTATGCAATTTGCATTATTCATTAATCATTTGAATAACAATGGTCACAGGGTCATTATACTCCAGCGAATTAACTATGCAAGTGAATAACCTACCAAACCACTTCAAATACTGAGATATCAATTGAGATCAATTCTGTATTGATTTGATTAAATCACTTGCATTTGTCATTAAATAGACTCGCACGCAGGACACATGGGAAGAATATTACACTATCTCGGGGCGGGGTGTTTTTATTTTGGGAAAAACCCACAACTTTTACAAAATAATACTACATCAGTTTTTTCCATTTTGTCTTTTGGAAAATGAATACCATTACAACAAATTCGTTTATTTTGGCTCGCCGTATATGTAAGATAAACGTTTCAAAACCGACCATAAGGGGTCACGCCTTCCGAGCGACTAACATGCGAACCATACCTCAACAAGACACCGATTATCTATGGTAATGGTCTGTTTCTCACCCTTTATCTACTACATATTCATTCAAATACTAATGATTTTTGGAGGTTATTACGTCACGCTTTTGGTATCCCAGTAATAAACTTTAATCAAGTCGTTACACGCCAGAGCCTTGATGGTAAATTTGCCATTATGGGTTTTTAAGCAGGAGTAGTTTTAATGTGAAGACCTGAGCGCAAGAAGACCGTAAGTCCACTTGGCCCCTCAACATGTATACACTAAAGTTACGTATAGTTTCTTTGGATTTTATAATGTTTAATACATGTTCCAGGGTGAAAATATCATGAAAGGCTGTGAAAGATTTGTTTTGACCCCTGAACATGTATAAAACATTACCAAACTATACGAAACTATACGCAACTTTAGTGTATACGTACATGTTGAGGGGCCAATTGGACTTACGGTCTTCTTGCGCCCAGGTTATGTGTCCTGTGCATTGGATAAGAGTTACATTTCTTAAGACACAACATCGGTATCGTCAGGTGAGGATTTAACTACATCAACAAAAGTCTCGTTTTCCAAGTCCTGTTACTGAATACGAACAATTGAAATAACAACGCTTCAACATATTTGTTTTGTTTCATCATGATATAACAATATAATTATTGTATTGTAATTACTGGCAAAATATTTGGAAATGAATCACGTAAAAGGGAATCGGTTAATAATAATCTCCAATAATACCACAGATATGTTTTTTTTCTGCAGAGTTCTCGCCTTGGTTTATTAAATAATGTACAAATTAAGTAAATGTGAAATCAGTATTCAGGCGAAGCAAGTGTGTTTTCCTTATTGGAAATCGATGGAACAGCCGCGAGCGGATATTTGAGAAAAATGAAAGTTAACTGATTGTCTCTAAATGTGTAAGTGGAGACTTCGACCTTGTTGAATCTGTGTTCATCATTGTGTGACGTGGGATGTCAAAAGAAGACACTGCTGGGTATGAACGTAAATGAAGAAATAGCCAAAAAACAGCCAGGGTGATTGTTAGGAATTTGTGATGCTAATAATGTTAATAATGCTGTCTGAAAGTTTTTGACTGAAGTGTCATCTGCAACTTGTATTTTTCTTAAACTTTAAGGGGGTACTACACCCCTGCCCAATTTTGTGCCCATTTTTGCATTTTTCTCAAAAAATTATAGATCATTGGTGACAAGTAAGATATGTATATTATAGGGGCAAGGATTACAACTACTGCACTGTAAAATTTATTTCAGCACAGACAACAGTTGTGGAGTTACAGTCGAAAATGAGGGAAACCAATATTTGATCAATAAATCAATAACTACTTGCCTTGAGTTGCTGAATTTTCAGTGCAGTAGTTGTAGTCCTTGCCCTATAATATACATATCTTACTTGTCACCAATGCGCTATAATTTTTGAGAAAATGCAAAAATAGGCACAACATTGGCCAGGGGTGTAGTACCCCTTAAGATGTACATCTGTAGTCACTACCTGTGTTGAATTTGTTGCTTGTCTGAGAGGATGAAGTCATATTCATTCTTTGTTGTGCCATTTGGACTTTGTCATGTCCACTTCCGAGAGGGTTTCTTCTTAAAGAATGTGTTCATGATTCTAAATCCTTTGTTAACTGCAAGAAGTCTGTCTCATGAGTCGACCGGTCATTTCTTTCGCCAATGCCACATTTGCCAACTAACTGCGCTCCAGCTCTCTGGATTCCTATCTTGGCATTAAAATCCCCCATTATGATTGTATGACTTGTTTTGTTTTGGTTGAGAAGGCCATTGTTTTCTGCATCATCTTTATGGCTTGCGGTTGGCATATATATCTGGATGATTCTCAGTTTCTGTTGGTTTGATAACTTGATGATCTTTGATCACTTTCACACAAAATATTGAGCTTTGAAAGACGATATATCATTTTTTGACTTTTAAGGCACTCCCACTTTGGAATTCCATAACTCAAGTTACCTCTTTTATCTCTATTTTAAGAATATGTTAAAAACTCAAAACTAGCCCTGCCCAGAAGTGCCTCCTTTTAGCATATCACGTCACATATACCAATGTTTTTGTGCAAGCAATACGGAATGTTTTCATATTATAAGATGTCACCGATTAGTTTAATGTTACGGTGGGACTTTTAATACAAGAAATGACTCTTTCTTGGATCATAATCATATGCAAGATAGAAAACTAATTTAATGAACATTTGTAGCCGATGTCATTTGTTAATATACGTATGTACCGCTATTTGCATTGTCTTGGAAGGTTTAATACAAAACCTTGAACTTAGTTTACTTGGAAAAAATAATCGTTTTTGTGTGACCCAATGACGATACTACTGCCTATACATGACGGTTCCAAGCACAATTTAAAGCTATTTCCAATCAGAAAAGAGAAGGACATTATTCATTGTGTGTTTTGCCTGAACACGAAACATTGGACTTGTCAGGAGTTTAGATCACCGAGAAAAACAAAAAAACAACAAAAGGCATTTGATTCTGTACCTCACCAACGACTTTTGGACAAACTAAACTGGTATGGCATCAGAGGAAGCTAGACCGAATCAAAAATGGACTTACATTCTGAACCCAGGCATGGATACAAGTAGTATAAATCTCAAGAGTCTCACAATGGACGGTAGTTGGTCCTCTGCTATTCATCATTAATATCAATTACATTGGTGAAGATACATCATGCACTAAAAAAATATTCTTTAACTGACACTGATGACCTAAACGCTGGTCTTAACATCACTTTCAACTGGTCCGCGCGGAGGTTTAACCCAAAGAACTACACCTATTGTACAAGGAGGGATTAAGAACCAAACTGAAACTGAACCAGCAGATCATCCATAACTGGGAGTGAAACTCTCTTCTGGCTTTATGGAGATACTATGTATGTACAAACTATTACTAAAACTATTGGCGCTCTTCAGAGAAACGTAAATAACAATCTAAAGGAATTGGACGCACATTTCATATACTTTGGGATGTACCTCTTTTGATGAATGATCTGGAATTGCCAACACTTCAGCAGAGAAAACAAGTTCTAGACTCTCCATGATGTACAAGAGCCAGCATCAAGAGGTTAATGTATAAAACAATCTCACAATAAGCAACGGATATTGTCTGGTATAATAACATCATTACACCAAGATAAGATTCATGCAAATACAGATTATGTCCAAGGACTATACCAACAAGGAACAGTCTAGAGTCAATATTCAGTGTTCCAGAAAATTAGAGCTTATATTCAGTGCTCCAGAAAATTGATCGCAACAAATTGCAGTATGTTGGTAACATCTCCAGAAGAAATGCTGACAAATTGGAGAAGATGGTAGTTCAGAGTCAAGTTGAAGGACTTCCCAGAAGAGGCAGACAGAAGCTTCGTTGGACAGATGGATTAAAAGAATCCACTGGATTATCCCTTAAGAATGCTTACCGGTTTGCATTGGACAGGCAGAGTTTGAACAACATCATCAAAATGGTCACAACGGGGCATTCATGACCCATAGGATGACGACGACGACGATGTGCACGAAAGAAAATCGAAAGCTTTGTTTTATGCGAAAAGTTCATGAGAAAAACTCATAAGACATCTATAGCATTGTTTGTTGAACCCACATCCGCCCATGCTTCCTTCATGAATGCATCTTTAAAATACAATATCCGTAAAAGCTTGTAGCATATCCCTGCTTGTTGTAAACTCACATTGGCTGATACTCGGGTTCCCTCCCAATTGAAGTCAATGACCTTCTGAAGATATCAGTTTGATGGAGATGAAAATCTAGATCATCATCTGTGAGAGAAGGAAATCTGCATTGGACAGTAAAAGCTGCCTTAAATAAATAACAAAACCCGCTAGTATGACCCCAAAGAGGAGTTAAATTCCTTCTCATAATATAACTTTATCTGATAGATATGTTTTATCTATAGAATGGTTTCTCATTAAATTTAAAAATAACTTTGATGTCTTAGGAGAATGTTGCAGATTTCCACTCTTTGTAATGAATGCCTTCCGTTGTATCAATTATTGGTGTAAACTATAATGGATATTAAATCACCATTACCCATACAAATGTTACAAAATGTTGCACGCTCTTGATAACCAGTGTTATGTTACTTCGGTTTCTCAAATCAAAAATTTACTTTTTAATTATGGGTTTGGTATTGTCTGGATTGCTTTTGAATATCCTTTTCCAATAGGTTAAGATACACGGCTAGGCAAGAATGGTTCGTTGATGTTCGAACCCTTGATAAATTATATAGATATAGATGATATCAAACTATCCTTCATCCTGAAACATACTTGTTTTCCGTTGAAATTCATCTCATAGAAACTCCTTAGCTGGTTGAAATGTTCGAGTCACTCATTATTTATTGAGACTGGTAGAGTTCAAAATATGGTCAGCAAATGTCGCACTTACGTCCTTTGCGAAACTCGTTTATTCTTTAATAAATACGGAAGACTCGAACATTTTGACAGGTTTAGCTGCATTTATTTATCATGCATTCATTTTGAGAAATAGTGTAGGTAAAACTGAACTTTGCCTAAAAATTGTATTCATCATTATACTGTTTTTCTCATTATATTTTGAAATAATTTGCTTTGTTTGTGTTTTTGTGATGTTTATAATGTATTTAAGATAATTGCACTAGAACTTGATGAAGCCAAGTTTATATTAGTAGTTTGCTGAGGATTTCACAGAATTTTCTAGCTAAGCGACAAGAAATATTATCTGCTTCAATGTGATTGTTAGATGATATCAGATTGTCAGAAATATATGTATTCACATGTTTGTTTTCTTTACTTAATATGCTTTGACGTAAAGGTATCAGACTTGAAATGCGCATGGTTTTGTATTTTGGTATGTCTTAATTAACGCACATTTGTGTACATCCATATCAAAACGATGCACTTGTCGAGTGCTACATGTGTCTCATTTCACGTAATAGCTAGGAATAAATACCAGACTCATCTCCGAAGTGGAGGTCACTTCAAATCATCCCCAAGCTATATGGTTAAGGAATGTTCTCTGTATTCCTAAACCATGTGATTTGTTGAAGTGACCTCCATTTCGGAGATGAGTCTGGTATTTATTCCTAGCTATTATGTGAAATGAGACACATGTAGCAGCCGACAAGTGCATACATTTGACAAGAGCTACAAATGGCAGCTTTACGATTTATATCTTGCACATCTTTCATCCATAATGGATATTCGTTCTGTCATCACCAGGAAACAATTTTAGCAATTACCATCAGGAAGAACTCCGCCACAGGTTTGCAATACACTTAACGCACAACGTACTTATAATTAACCATAATCATGGAGTAATACAAGTCACGTGTTCTAAAAAACGGCTTGGAAATAACCATCCAATTATTTAATATATTATTATGTTCCTTAATATAAATGTATTTTACGGTCTTTAATTATGTTTTAAGTGATCAAGTGGGACCATTAATGTCAACAGAAAAGGATATAACACGTATTTAGTTAATTTACTAACTTTTAATTAAGATCAGTTTTAGACGCCAGGGTCATGATGGTAAAATCGCCATTTGGTTATCCATGGTTTTAAGCAGGAGTTTAGCTTTGGTTTGTCCTGTGCATTGTATGCGGCTAGGCAAGAGTTTAAAAAACATACTAAGACACAAGACAGATATCAGGTGAATTTCCAAGTTCCATATGCACACATCTTGTGCTGAACTGCTAGCAACTTACCCTACAGTAATTTTAATTACTTATTTACAAAATATTTGGAAAGGAATCCCGTCAAAAGGAATCACATGATGATTAGCTACAATAGGACCACAGATATGTTTATTCCCTATAGAGTGTTCGCTTTGGTTATTAATTTGATAATGCATCAATTAAGTTGATGCGAAGTCGGTATTCAGGCAAAACAAGCGTGTTTTCTTTATTGGAAATCGATGGATCAGCAAGCGGGTATCTAGAAAAATGAAAGTTGATTGTTTTTACATGTATCGGTGGAGATTTCGGCTTTCTTGGGTTAAAGATGTGTTGTTCGTCGTATTTGTTTACCGTCCAAGTAATGCGGAATGGTCTCACCTCATAAGATTTTCACAGGTTGAATTTTTTTTGTTACCTTAAGGGATGGGGTATGAGCGTTTGGACAGTATTTATTGTGGGACATTAGAGCACATCAGACATATCGAATTGCTTTCTGAAAACGAAGAATGTCCTTCTGATATCTAATCATTTTGATTTTTTGAAATTCGCAATGTAATACAAATCTTATTTTTGTATTCTTCGTTTGCTTTCAAAAGTGTACATTTGTTTTGAACTCATTTTAGCAGATCCAAAACCAACATAGGTATGGAACAATGTTTCACTGCCATGCGTATTCAAAGCGTAGGTCCGTGGAGTATACTAGGATTTCTTACCTACCTTTTTACAATGTGTATATAATTCTTCTTTTTTTATCAGTGAGGTTACAACGCGAGTTTTTAAGCCAGGCACGCACATTTGGCAAGTCATTAGTATTTATTAGTACGTTTAAGGGGGTTCTACACCCCTGGCCAATTTTGTGCTTATTTTTGCATTTTTCTCAACAATTATAGCGCATTGGTGGTAAGTAAGATATTTATATTATAGGGGCAAGGACGACAACTACTGCACTGAAAATTCAACAACTCAAGGCAAGTAGTTATTGATTTATTGATCAAATATTGGTTTTCCATCATTTTTGACTGTAACTCCACAACTGTTGTCTGTGCTGAAATAAAATTTCCAGTGCAGTAGTTGTAGTCCTTGCCCCTATAATATACATATCTTACTTGTCACCAATCCGCTATAGTTTTTGAGAAAAATCCAAAAATAGGCACACAATTGGGCAGGGGTGTAGAACCCCTTAAAACGGAATAAAAAGGTACCTATTCCAAGCGTCAAGCATATGGCTGTCATTCTTTTAACTTTAAGGGACCACATATAGGTTAAATACGTACTATTGTATATTAGAGTGCTTGTCACATTTTCGCTGATTGGCTGGGTGGAGCGAGTATTTTTCAAAACTTGAATATACATTCACCAATTTGCGCGGTGCACTGGTCATTATCAATATTATAACGTTTCTATACCAAATAGAATTGTTTCCACAAAGTCACTATGTGGCCTCTACAATTCCATGTTGTTCTGTTTCCCGGTTGTTTCATTATCTCAGCATGTTTCATTATCTAATTTTTGTACGACAAAACATATCTAGGCTTTAACCATTTTAAACAACATGAAACTATTATCAATTTAAGGCTTCATCTTTTTTGACATCAAATCAACTTTCTAATCAACACACAGTGTCATCGCCCCGATATCTTCATGGCAGAAAATGCCATGGTAGGTTGAATCCACAGCCACGCATGGCCATTGTGTTCCCACCTTTTTAATAGTTTTTAAACGCAATGGGCTGAAGGACATCCGACTAAGGCTAATGACATTAGCCTGTGACTGACCTCTGTACGGTCAGCGAGCATACATACGCCATTGTCATCTGCTTAGACTGCCTCTACGATAGTCTCCCACACAGCCGTCGATCCTGTATGTTCGTGATAGCCACATACAGTCTGGCCCGAGACTACCTCCACGAGGGTCTACGCTGCGCTATTTAAAATCTGAATTTTGGTCACTTTTTCAGCTCAAGACGCACGCTAGTTTCTCAAGACGCTAGCTAACGACGATAATATCTGTTGAACAGATATGTTCAAGTGCAAGGAACCAGATCTGTGTTCTTTATACGAAATCATTAACGGGAGATATTCATCATTTTCTAACCCGGTATCCAAAGATTTATCGTCTGAATATCAATCGTGCATAGCACATTTACGTGTATCGATCCCGTGTATTCATTTCAGTGTCTCTTGTTGTATAATGTAATTATTAACTGGGCGATGTCGGTGTGCAACATGCCCTCGGACCAGATTTTTAGTCACATTTAACCAAGACTTTTTAGGGTATTACAAGGCAGTACACTCGTCAATGACCCTGAGCACATTGTTTAACTCAATTTATATTCTACTTTATTCTCCCTATTGACGAGCGGTTGGGTATTTAGCTATTGCGATTAATTATTCTTTCCAAGCAATAACAACGAACCAGCGTATTGGTCATGTGCCAATCACGCCAATCAAGTGTCGCTAACCGCTAACCATTGAGGTTTTAAGCCAACACAGAGAATGTATCAGTTGCATGACTCTCAGGGTATTATTTTTAAACCCGATTCAAGACTTACAAACATGGTTTGTAATAGTTGTTAATTATAAATTTGAGAATCTGAAAAGTCATGCTTTAGATAAGAATTAGTTTAAAAGCAATTGAGATGGTAACGAATTGTTGTTATTACATGCGTTGTCCCCAACAAGTCCAAGTACAGTCAGTCTACTCTGAAGTACAAAGTACCGACGTGGACGCACACATTGTGCCGACTTTGAAGGCACACATACCTCAGCAGACACGCAGCACTGCGCACTGTTTACTCGCTGTATACGCGAGCATTGTCACTTTGTACTTCAGAGTAGGACTAGCATAATGAACGTGGAAAATCCTAATAATGACCATTTTTGGGTGGGAATATGATCATTAGTCATATTTAGTTGTCCCATAGAACCATGTATAGATACGTGATAGTCGGAATTCATTCAGTCATTACTGGGTCCATCCGCACCAAACTGGTGTTGTGACTGCCCAATTAGATGGATAAAATTGGCTTTATTCTTTTGTCTAAATGGAATATGGGTGGTTGAATGCAATTAAAACTCTCGCTAAGCCTGCAATATTACATATTTCAGGTGGGATGGCCCATCAATGTCTGCCGTTGAGGTATAGGAATGAGTAAAATTGGATTAGTATTATTTTGTATTTGTATAAAAATACTTGTACATGGCAATATGCACCCGGTGCGTTGATACTATACATATTGTATATACCTCACAATTCTATTCCAACATGTCCAAAGGCATAATTTTGTAAACTAGGTGTAGTAAGAGGCGCACATAATCTTAACTTGTGTCTTTCAGATGATTTGATCGTAACATTGTTCAAAACAATTTCTGACAAGGCCGGCGCTACGCCAAAACAGACTAAGCTTACGGTTGCCGGTGGCGACAAGATTGGAGAAGCAACAAAATGTTGGAAACAACAAAAATGAGCAATTGTCAGCAAATAAAGCTGGGGGCAGCAGATGGGAACCCGCATGAGGCGGCTAAAATTGCAGCCTCATGCACCGACACTTATATAGTTCTGGTGACTTACAAGCAAATAGTAACTCATTTAATTTCGCGTATCGGCCAATTTTTATAAGGTGATAGGTAATCCAATGATTACTTGAAATAATTAAACCACATCTATGCCGTATAAATTAATTTGCTGTGCAGAAATCCGCTCTACACAACCTCTTGGATTTTTGTCACATCCTGACATTACAGGAAAAAATAAACCACTCCAAATCTTTCCCTGGCTTCTAGGGTCCTATCATATGTGTGATATGATGCTGGGTAACCTTTGAATCAAGTCTGTATTATGTTGCCACTTAATGTTGCATTCGTGCTCAGAGCGTCTGGTTAGAGCAACATGTTCACACAAATCCTATTCTTCGAGGGTTTTTTCTAAGTATAAGGACAACAACAGCGATGACAGTCTTCACCACTATCATAACAGTAAAAGACCACTTCTTAGACACGAAGTAAAAGAAATAAAGCGTTATTTTTAAAAAGTGGGTTAACAAAATTGAAAGGATATGGACGGTAAACGACATTGTTAGAGCCAAAAGCTGTTTGTAATATAAATTCAGCCAAATATATTCTTGGTCAAGAGAACGTTCTTATTTTATTTTATTATTATTAACTTCAACAGTTCACTAAAAAGGCTTACACGTAATATACCCCTGGCAAATACAATTTAGAAAAGACTGATCATAATTTAAACTTTGTAAGTACAGTAAACTTAAGGGTATATGCGGTATTGTTGGTCGAAGCAGCCAAAATATTGTCTATATTGTTGAAAAATAATACTTTGATGTTTTGCAAAAGTTCATTCTACAAATCATATACTGTGAAAACTTGCTTGATTTATTGTTGTTAATGAGTTTATGTACGTTTTACAAAAGTGTTGTTGTTTCAGCCCTCTTTACAACATAACTCAAGAACCACTCAAGAACCTACAGAAGTATAACTGTGACATTTGAATTCTTCTACACACTCGCTATGAAATTATCAATGTAATTTTGCCAAAGCTCACTACCATTCGCAAGATGCTGCGAATCACCAAATCGCAACAGTTTAAAATAGTTGCTAATCTTAAAGGTAATATATGTTCCACGGTTGCACCAAATAAGCGCTTGATATTAGATCTATCCCTTTTAGCTCATTTAGCTATCCCTTTTAGCTCAAGTGATTTTAAGTTCAAACCTTTTTTTTTGTATGCATAGCTAGCTAGAATTTCCCAATTTTGCGAGGGCGCACTATTAAACCTTTTCAGGTCATTTGGGACACGTTGGTACTTATTTTGTATATGTATCCGTTGATACAATAATAGAGGGATAATCATAATATTAATATCCGTATTTTACAGCTAGCTATCTCATTATTATATATCTGTAAGAAATTAAAAGCACAAAAATTAAATAAATAAACAAACATGAAAGATATATTAAAAAAACCAATTAAATTCGAGGTTTCCTTTGTTCAGCACTATTAACATTACTTTAAAACTGTGCACTCTAGACGTTGTTTCATTCGAGAAATTACCTTTTTTATATGCATGTACTCTGGTTTTTTTTCAATAAATACAAGCAAAGAAAATCTAGATTTGTAAACCCAACTGCACTTTTTATGGATTTTATTTGACTATTTCACTAGTGTTCGCAATTAAAAGGAAATAAACTCTTTGTTGAATCGCAATGTCGTTGCGCAATTTGTTGACGCACAGATACGCTACGCTATCGCGACGCTTATCTGCATGCACGACACAACCTAAAGAAGCATTAATCAAACAAGAAACTTGTGGTTCTTCTTCTTCCTTATAAGTGCCTCCCTCATATGTATGAGTATTATCGCACTGCGTACAGACAAGCTGTACTTATTTTTACTCTGGAACCTAGAGTAGATGAGTGTATTTTGAAGTACAGTCAACAGTACCGGAATGATCCCCTGCTCTTTTTCGAATAGCCTGTGACGTTCTTTAACGTGCACACTACATTAATGTGAGAAAATATGCATGTACACGGGACCGACAGCTTAAAGTGCCCTCCGATGCACTAAGCAAGTAGAGTGAAGTGTCTTGCTCAAGGACACAAAGAGCCAGCCGAGCTCAGGCGAATCTGGGATTCGAACCCTTGACCTTTGGATTCACAGTCCAACGCCTTAACCACTAGGCTCCGTTTTAGCAGATAAAATATGGGTTTTCCAAGTTCATTCGTCCGATATCATTGGATTTGGGTGAAAAAACATTTTTAATTAATACTGCTCATCTCAAATTACTAATTTCGCAAAATCTTTTGAATAAGATATATAAGAAATGATTTAATTTTGTGTGTGTACAAGTCTCATTCTAGATTCGGAGTGTTTCTTTGTTAGGTCCTATTACATCCGCTTTAAAAGTAACGAAAAGTATGTCATTCGTGCTGCGTGCAAAAGGTACACCGCAGTTCATTTCATATACGAAATCTCTTGATATCACACATATAATCCTGGATTTAATGTTGCTCTCGCATAAGGTGGTTGTTTCTGTTGAATATATTGAACTTTGTAAGTGCATCCTACATATCAGCAGCTATATGTAAGCCTCTGTAGGTGGTTATGCCTGAGTGCTGGTATAGGATCCATAATCCCAGTAATCTTGCAACTCACATCTTCCTACACAGGCCAGAATGTTACCTGACAACGGCCCGATACGCTACTAGACACACTACTCATATATAATCTGCAAGTGAAAGTCTCGCGGACAAAAGAGCAAAACGTTAATTCAGAGAACGATTCAAATGTTTTTCCTTCCCAATAACAGCACTTCTAAAATGACATTTAAGGTATAATGAAGTGATATATTTAGGGGTTCTCAAATTTACTGTTGCGCATTATAACGTTAGTTTATGTCGCAGACGTGTTTGCAGCACAGTTTTTGGTCACAGATGGTAATTTTAAATTGTTTTCATTTTTTCTTACTGGCTACTTTTTGTGTTCAAAAAGACGATAAAAGACACACCTTTAAATAAATAATATTTCCAGAGAACAGTCCTACAATATCATCTCAGTTTCTCGTACTTTGAAGAATCAATATGTCCAAGATAGCTTTTCAACTTCAAGAATCCTTTTAAGCAATGACGTCCAGTGTTACTTATATCTGGGAAGTTTCTTTTCGCCTACGTATGACGTTACCATTTTTACTTTTAAACTAACAAAACTATTAGATTTGATGCCTAGCACGTATTGACTCTGATGCATTTGATTTCTCTAAAATGTCTTTTCTTTGTGATCTTTGTCTGCTATGAATAGCAAGGTGAAGAGTTATATCGACACCAATAGTCATTTGAAGCCGTTGAATACAACGAGCCATTAACGGTGTCAAGCTTAGAATTTCAACCAACCACTTTACCTACCTTGAAAGATCATATGTGGGTGGAGCGTGCCATATCGATGTAGTTTGCTACTTTTAAATGGGTTGAGTTCGTTGCTGTTGTTTTATGTTAGCATATTTGAATACGATGTTAGTTTTATAAGTGACGCTGCCGTTCTGTGGAAGAAAATAAACATTTACTTTGTAGGATTATCTTTATTGTTGAAAAGGCAGAAGAAAGCAAAACATCAATCAAAATTTGTAAATCTGTTCTGTTTGCTGAAGTATGAGACAATCTTATATCATACTGTCATGCACGTTTCAGTTTTATAGACATGTATATCATGAAGAGCTTTGTTGCAAAAGCCCTTACATCCACTTTTTGACTTTTAAACAACAAGAAAAGTGAATCTGAAGTGACAAGAAATTTAAATCAAGTTGTCTGTGTTTGAATTTTTCACATGTTAAATCGAACGGTATTCGAAGGGCTTAAAGGAGGATTTCATGATCCTTGCTTCCTCCTTTTATGCCATTTTCAGTAGATATCCACGAACAAAGCTTATGCCCAAAATTTCAGTTGATTCCGATTTTGGGTTTGCGAGTTATGCATGATTATGTGTATTACACTGCTCCATAGACAATGTGTTGTAATTTCGTTTTGGTATACCAGAACGAAATTCAAATTTGACGTTATTTTTGCCAGTGGTATAAAAATCTCAACTTTTTTTTGGAAAAAAGTGGGGGATGATGCTGTGGATCATGAAATGCCCTTTTAAAACAAGTGGCAGACGGTGATAGATTAAACATCAAATAACACGTTATACTGCCCTCTATTTTACCCCTGGTTTCTAAATATAATATTTTGAAAATCATTACACGTTTATTGCATGTTGTGGTACATTCTGGTTAAATTGTGAGCGTATATAATAGGTACCTGTTCAATTATTCTGCAGCTAATGTGCAGGTGAGCTTCACAAAGTGACATAAAGCGGTCAAGTTCATCGGGTATCAAAGTTTACTACTCCTGGCAATAAAACTACTCCCCATTCCAGAAAAATACAGCACTGATTTTTTTGGAAATAAAAAATATTATCCTGTTTTGCCAAATGAAACATAGCTAAACCCTAATTTTTTAGTAAGTCCTAACTGGCAATGAAAGTAAAATTTTAATATTTGGTCAATTTGTGGAAATAAGGGCCAAAAACATCAAGCCTAAAGACTTGAACAAAGTCTACTTTCAAATGCATTCTCATTTTTGGAAAACACATTTTCCAATCTTTTTCATAACCAATTATTAGCAAAAATAACATGCAATATTAAAATTCTGAGCTAACTCTTACCCTATGACTACAATTGTAAGAAAAAAATTGACTTTTGTTGCCAGTTAGAACTAACTATGCAAACACAAAACGTTTTCAAAACGTTTTAATTGGTTTTAGTTTGGTTTCGTTTTTTATGAAACGTTTAAAAAACGTTTTAAAAACGCTGCCGTGTAACAGTTGAATTCGTGATTGCTGAATCTTTTCACCAAATCGTTTTAATAACGAAATAATAACGAATGCAACGGCTCTTAAAACAATCATATTAGAACGCAATTACAACGCTTATAAAACATTCCAATACAACCAATTATTTTCGTATGTACAAGCATAATTTGTCCTTATTAAATCGGATGTCGTCATTTATCATCATTATCTGCATATCATCATTATCATCAACATCATCAGCATCATCATTCCATCAAAGAACACATTTTCATAACATGTTTTTATATAAAGGTTCGGGGTAATGGTTCATGTTAAAAATAATTTCTGATGATATTTTTGGTCATTTGTAAAATGTACAATTGAAAGTTACTTCCTCAAAACGTATTTTTTAAATGATGTGCAAATATTTCAAAGGAAAAACTTCCCTTTTATTAGGAAAACATACTGCATAATACATGTATTGTACTCCCTGCAAAAATAGAGATATCGATGAACTTTTGAACCTCTGGCTCATTATATTGGCACGATCGTAAATTTGTTGGATTTTGCAATAGATTCAAATAATGCAGCCTCATACCACATGTACCATGTAGCTTTGACCTCTGCCTTGGCTACAAGGTGATTATATGCAGGCAGTTCGCGTACTGGAAATGAGACTGCATACTTGACCCCATGGTATGCAAGCAAGACGGTTATAACCGCGGTCTTCGTACATGTATGTCTTTGCCGAGTCGGGGCAATTTGGATGTTGGTTTTAATACATGAATATATGATTTTTTTTTAAATCAACACACCGCTCCGATGCAGGTAAAATTGACCAAATGACTGTGCAGGCCTACACATCAGCCAAACTTATATCTTTTGGAATATATATCATTGTAGTTTCTGCATTTACAATGTTTAATACACTCTCCTGACTAGAGCTGTTGGGATACTGCCATGACAGTAGTATTTTCCAAAATGTGACATTTTCGGGTACTCAAGTTTGAGTTTTCTTCCATCGGTAATTTGCTATAGGATATTGGACTATGTTTTAACGAAATGCGAGTTTATCATGATCTGGATACACCAACTTCAAGCTTCTATGTAAGTGGTGGATATAATATACGCGGTCGCACTAAATATCAAAACAGGATGTTTGATACTATAGTCAGTTAGAAGAAACTAAACAACGGCTATGAAGCTATAGCTTTCATATTTTGGTTATCCGAATCATTCATGCCGGCAAGAAGAACCGACGCAGCAGTGAGAAGTATATCAAGAGCACGGAGCCGTTGGGATATGCTTATCTCATGATGTGAATCTCGAATTCATCATGTTGAATGCATTTCTTAACGGTTTCATGTCTTATACTACACAAGAGATCGAGAAGTTTTACCGTCGTATGATTTTGTGGAAACGTTATTTAAACGTTTTCTAAACCAAAAGTGACATGGTTTATGAAGGTAAGAAAAACGTTATGAGAACGTTTTTGAAACGTTTCATGCGAACGTTATTTAAACGTAATCAAAACTCCACACTTTTACGTTTTTTAAACGTAATATTGAAACGTTTTCGCAACCAAAGTGAAACGTTTTTTTAACGCTCTAAAAACGTATTTTGGCTAGCTGGATAAGGATTGGTGCTGTATTTTTCTGGAATGGGGAGTAGTGGTGGCATTTATCGCAGACAGAGTTCACATACGACGAGCAAAATCGCCTATTATCTGCAATTTTATGTCTATTAAAACACTCAACTACTCATTAAGGCTAAGATACTTCCGCTGATGCAACTATTCCAGTCTTTGAGTAATCTAATTATTGTAATGCAATGTGATTGTCAATTGACACCTGTCTGGCGTGATTATGTTGCTGGCAAGTCATGGAAAAAATAGGTGAAAAGTAGCAATAACAGCTATCTCTCCCTAGTTGAAGGTAAACGGGGGTGGTTAAGGTTTTTGGGGTTTCTTTTCAACGATTTCGGTATATCGATGGGTGGGTTTACAATGAAGACCAATGTACCTAATTGGGCGTTCTGGCAAAAGTGCCCTTAAAAGCACCCAATTAGGGCAAATTTTTGGGTGTTTTAAATGAAAATTGGTATACTGATCCATCCCATTCTCTTCGTTAGTTTGCTTTGCAAACCTCTTTATAACGATGCTATATCAATGCTAAACCAGCGGAAATGATTGTTCTCACAATGTTATGCGTCAGCTTAAGTAACCTCCCCTAAAATTACAAATTTTGGTTGCATAACTTTTAAAGCAGATTTCAACGTTTTAAAATTCAAAAACATGTGAGAGAAGGAAACAGTTGGTACCCTTATGTTTTCCTATTTTCACAGGAATAATTAATTGGGAAACTTCCTGTCTTTCTTTTTCCTTTTTGTTAATTATTTTTATCTCACTTTTTAGAGTGAAATTTGCAATCTTTTCACAGAGTGTTCCCTCAGCACAATCTCTCTCGATTGAAGTTTATTTATGTTTATTAAATTTAAACACACTTCAATCGAGAGAGATTGTGCTGAGGGAACACTCTGTGAAAAGATTGAAAATTTCACTCTTTGCAGAGTGAAAATTTTACTCGTATGGAGAAAAATATGTGATTTTCACTCTTGGTAGATTGAAATGTCAATCTTTTCGATTGACCCGAAGAGTCACTCCGAGGAGGATTGACTTTTTCACTCTTTGGAATTTAGAGAGTACCCCTTTCCCCCTTAAGCGTGATGTAACCAAAAATACGTCAGTAACACCAGGTTTATGCTAATCCTTTCTTTCATATTATTTTATTCGACCAGACTAAATATCCGCAATATATATCAGCAGCACATTTACGAGAAGATGACCGTTCATATCAATATGCTTCATGTTTGTTGCATAACCCGCGCTTTATCTCTTACGAAAGTGCATAAAATAACATGTACGATCTCTCTAAAACAAAATACACAAGACATAAGCCTACTTTCATTACGTATATCGATCTACGGATTAGCTCCTTAAATATTTGAATTTTTTGTACAATCTTCCCAGCAAACACAAAACGTTTTCGACATCATTCGCAAAAGGTTATAAAATGTTGTCAGAAAACGTTTAAATGTCGGGTTATATAAAGGGTATATTAAGGGTATAAAACGTTTTCATAACATTGAAAAACATTTTTTGATAATCTACTGCCCAGCGAACACAAAATAATTTACAGAAAACGTTTAAATGTCGGATTATTAAAAAGGGTATAAAAACGTTTTAATAACATTCCAAAAACATTCTTGAAAACTTCATACAAAACATTCTAAACAGAATGTTATTTTTGGGTTGAAAAACTATTTTGTGAAATATGTTTGCCAAAAATATTTGCAATAACGTTTTAAATACGTTTTTATGACCTTTATATAACCCGACATTTAAATGTTATTAAAAGGTTTTGAAGAAAACATTTTAAGAACATTTCTGTGTTTGCTGGGGGAAAATGTTTTAACATAATGTTATTTAAGTGTTGACAAAATATTTGGCAAAAAATGTTTGCAAAATAGTTTACAATAACATTTTTGAAAACATTTTAGAAATATTGTTGTAGTGTGTTTTCATACAAAACGTTTTAAAACGTTTTCATGACCTTTATATAACCCGACATTTTAATGTTATTAAAACGTTTTTACCTAAACCAAAAGCCAAAATATAACTTATTTAAAACGTTTTAAAAACGTTTTTGTGTTTGCTGGGTTAGAGACGTGCTTACTTGACTTTCAGAGAACGTAATATTTTACATTATTCAAGGTCAGCTTGGGGTATCCTTTTAAGTCTGTTTGAGGTTAAGAAACTTTCAAGTCAGAAATATTCTCCGGCAAAATGTCTGACAAACTTAATATGTTTCATTCGAATGTCCCTGCAGGACCTATGTTCTACTTAATGGAAACCATTATGTTGAACAATCTATTGCACCTGGGCTAAAATGCTGTAAGCTTAGAGGGACAGACTGATATTTGATGTAAGAAAAGTGACGTATCTGTTCTTTCCTGTGCCTGTTTTGTACGTTCTTTAATTATGTTTTTAAATTTCCTAAAACAAAATAATTCAAAATATTAATACGCAGAGCTTAGTACAAATCGTGTTTAACATCATAACATGAAAGTATTTTACTGATAAAGATCCAGGCATTTATTTCATTAGGCTTACTCGGGGTCCCCAAGTTCACTCGATTAAGTAACAATTCACCGCGGAAATGCAAACTGATGCACTGGGCTATGCCAGTTGAAATTATATACCCCTTATGGAAAATATGACTTTAATCTTCCACACAGGGAATGTGAATTTCAAATTGTATTACTTAAATGCTAACTCTATTTAGAATCTATACCCCTGTCTGAGAGATTATTAAGGTCGTGTCGTCTGCACAGGAGTGTACGCATTTCTATTGGAATATCCCATTACGCGCGCCATTTTTGAAATATATTACGGTAAAGTTGCGTTTAGGGAGTGTTCACAAATACTTTGGTGGGTGGGGGTTGTAAAAGTTGGAACATCCAACATAAACCCGTGTATTGTACATGTTGTAGGCGAAGTGAAAATTAAATCAGGATTCAGTGTCGCGGAAACGAGGAAAATCTACACCTATATCTACAAAGAAATTGAAACATAAATTGAAACTCGAAACTCGAAATATTAGGCTCAAAACTCGAAATATGAGACTCGAATCTCGAAATATAAGACTCGAAACTCGAAAAATTTAACTCGAAACACGAAATATGAGACTCGAAACTCGAAATATAAGACTCAAAACTCGAAAAATGTAACTCGAAACTCGAAATATAAGACTCGAAACTCGAAAAATGTAACTCGAAACTCGAAATATGAGACTCGAAACTCGAAATATAAGACTCGAAACTCGAAATATAAAACTCGAAACTCGAAATATGAGACTCGAAACTCGAGACTCGAAACTCGAGACTCGAAAATCGAGACTCGAAACTCGAAGATAAGCAACACACCCATAAAACACCATTCAGATGGCTTTATAGATTGACGATATTAAAATATAAGAGCGGAAGTAGAACTTATTCAATGACCCTCGTATATACGATGGCGACGATGATGATAATGATGATGATGATGATGATGATGATGATAATGATGATGATGATGATGATGATGATGATGATGATGATGATGATGATGATGATGATGACAACAAGCAATGATAATGATGATAATGATGATGGCTGGCGGTGGTGGCGGCGGTGGTGGTAGGGGTGGTGGTGGTGGTAGGGTATGTTTGCATTATCTGGGATTTTCCATTTACAGATCGAAACATAGATCACTGTCAATGATTTATCAAACTGTATCAAGAAGTTAGCGGCATTCATTAGCAGTACTCTTACATTTTACCGTGTCCATTATGTTTTCATGACTCAATTAGAAATTCTGAACGTTTTTGTGTTTTGAAAATCTGAAATCAAATAATTTTTTAATTCAACGTGGATCAAAGTCAGCCATTAAACATCATAATACTGGCAAGCACAAAGAGCGCAAGAGGATGCAGACGGGTGAAAGGTTCAGTGTAAAGGATATTAAGCAGGAACAAGAAAACAAGAGCGAATAAGGCTCTATGATGTGGAAAATAATACACCATGAAACGTAACCTGGAATTGAAGCTAGGTCATTTTATGCCGTCTTTTCATCAATTATATGAAGCAGAATTTATGAACATAGTAAATTGATTAAGATTGTTGTGCTCCTTTATTTTTTAATTCGAAACGCCGTAGTACCTTACTGAATTACATATGTTACCTGTATTTTATATTAGGTGCGCATCCATAAGAAACTTATTCTATGGGACACATTGCACAGTGTTGGTTAGAGATAGTAAATCAAATGGTCATTCACACTCAGCACAGTATTGCTCACTATGCAGCCTTTCCGTCCATGGTCAGAACTACTACTTATAGCTGCTATAAAGAGGATGGTCTTACGCCCAACCCTGTGTTATGGCAATGGCAATGGGTTGAAATCAATCAAAGGATGATTTATATTCATAAGTATTTCAAAAACTCTTATGTAATTGACTCCACAAACTTTTGATAGAAAGAAAGCTGCGTGGAAATGAGGCATACCAATAAAATTGGTCCGGGCCAAGGATACATAAAGGCCACCCCCCATTCATAAAAAAAATTGCACAAATACCACTAAGTAATTTAGTTATATTAAAGTTCAGTGAATTTCGTTCTGAAATTGAACTTTTAAATAGGTATTTGTGCTGAAATGCGCGCGAAGCGTGCGAAAATTTAGACTTTCATCACTTAGAGGGCGCAGAATCGATGCTGAATTGGTTAATTCGGCGCCCCCTCAAGGTCCTGTTTAAGTAAAGTTGTTAACTGGTGAAATAAAACCGAACTGAAATTTAAACACAAATTGAAAAGCAATTTTACGGTAATATTTGAGTACACCGACTATTAAATAGAATTAGTAAGTTAGTAAGCATGGAAAGGGTAATGTGCCTCTCTCTTCAAACGTGTTTTACACATAATGTGATACAAAGCAACATCTCATATAACATAGACCTTGGGCTTGTCCCATTCATTTGAGTAACAACCTAGCGAAATACAACACCAGGCGTGACGGAGATAAGACAGGCTGTCATCATTGCAGGTCGAGGAGGAGAAAACAGACAAGTCAGGAGTAAATAAATGTATTACAATTTGTTTGAATAGCTCCGAATTGTGCATGTTGCGATTCAGTGTGTTTGAAATCAAATTAAAAATGTCAAATGGGTTAAATGGACACGCACGTGCTGTACATTGGATAGATAAGATAACGAATACATGAGATAAAACTAAAAATCTGTCAGCAAGATAACAATGTACAATATTATTTTATTTTGGTGATAAAGCTTAAAATGAATATAAATATACAATTGATGATGAAAAAGAATTGACCTGGTGAGCGACTTTAATAACTGTAGATATTCATTCACATACTTATGATTTTTGGAGGTTATTACATCACGCTTTTGGTATCCCAGTAATAAACTTTAATCAAGATTCGTTACACGCCAGAGCCTTGATGGTAAATTTGACAGTATGGTTTTTTAAGCAGAAGTAGTTTTAATGTGAAGACCTGAGCGCAAGAAGACCGTAAGTCCACATGGCCCCTCAACATGTATACACTAAAGTTACGTATAGTTTCTTAGGATTTTATCATGTTTAATACATGTTCCAGGGTGAAAACATCATGAAAGGCTGTGAAAGATTTGTTTTGACCCCTGAACATGTATAAAACATTACCAAACTATACGAAACTATACACAACTTTAGTGTATACATGTTGAGGGGCCAATTGGACTTACGGTCTTCTTGCGCACAGGTCTTCGTGTGTCCTGTGCATTGGATAAGAGTTATTAAGACACAACACAGGTATCGTCAGGTGAGGACTTAACTACATCAACATAAGTCTCGTTTTCCCAAGTCCTGTTACTGAATACGTACAATTAAAATAACAACGCTTCAACATATTTGTTTTGTTTCATCATGATATAACAATATAATTATTGTATTGTAATTACTGACAAAATATTTGGAAATGAATCACGTAAAAGGGAATCGCTTGATAATAATCTCCAATAATACCACAGATATGTTTTTTCTGTAGAGTTCTCGCCTTGGTTTATTAAATAATGTACAAATTAAGTAAATGCGAAATCAGTATTCAGGCGATGCAAGTGTGCTTTCCTTATTGGAAATCGATGGAACAGCCGCGAGCGGATATTTGAGAAAAATGAAAGTTAACTGATTGTATCTAAATGTGTAAGTGGAGACTTTGACCTTGTTGAATCTGTGTTCATCATTGTGTGACGTGGGATGTCAAAAGGAGACACTTCTGGGTATGAACGTAAGTGAAGAAATATCCAAAAAACAGCCAGAGGTGATTGTTAGGAATTTGTGATGCTAATAATGTTAATAATGCTGTCTGAAAGTTTTTGACTGAAGAGTCATCTGCAACTTGCATCTTAAACTTTAACATGTAAATCTGTGGTCACTGCCTGTGTTGAATTTGTTGATAACAGATACATCTTCTTGAGGGCACGGTGGCTCAGTGGTTACGGCCTTGGACTCATAATCTGAGAGCTTGCTTGATGTGCATGGGTTCGAGTCCCCGTCCCACCACCGTGTTGCGCCCTTGGGCAAGGCGCTTTGCCTCGCTTGCCTCACTCCACCCAGGTGCAATGGGAAGCCGTTAGGGGTTGTCACAGTCGTTGTACTGATGAACCCTGCGCCAATTGTAGGCTGCAAACGTGGTTCCGATATATTCTAATGACGGCGGAATAAATGTAAAGCGCTTTGAGGCTGTTTACGGCATAAAGCGCTATATAAATATCTACATTTATTTTATCTGTAACAATTTGTTGCTTGTCTGAGAGGAGGAAGTCAATTTCATTCTTGGTTGTGCCATTTGGACTTCGTCATGTCCACTACCGAGAGGGTTTCTTCTTAAAGAATGTGTTCATGATTCTAAATCCTTTGTTGACTGCAAGAAGTTTGTCTCCAGGGTCGACCGGTCATTTCTTTCGCCAATGCCAAATTTGCCAACTACTTGCTCTCCAACTCTCTGGATTTCTACCTTGGCATTAAAATCTCCCATCACGATTGTATGGCTTGCTTTGTCTTGGTTGAGAAAGCCATTGATTTCTTCATATACTTCATCAACTGCATAGTCTTTATGGCTTGTGGTTGGCATATAATATATATATATCTGGATGATTCTCAGTTTCTGTTGGTTTGATAACTTGATGATCTTTGATCACTTTCCCACAAAATATTGAGCTTTGAAAGACGATATATCATTTTTTGACTTTTAAGGCACTCCCACTTTGGAATTCCATAACTCAAGTTACATCTATTTTTAAGAATAATGTTAACAACTCAAAACTAACCCTGCCCAGAGATGCCTCCTTTTAACATACCACGTCACATAAACCAATATATACGTTTTTGTGCAAGCAATATGGAATGTTTTCAAATTATAAGATGTCACAGATTAGTTTAATGTTACGGTGGGACTTTAAATACAAGAAATGACTCTTTCTTGGATCATAATCATATGCAAGATAGAAAACTAATTTGACGAACATTTGCAGACAATGTGACAAGTGATGTCATTTGTTAATATCTGTACCGCCATTTGTAGTATCTCGGCAGGGGTAGTACGAATATTACACACACAATACAAAACCTTGAACTTAGTTTACTTGCAAAAATAACCGTTTTTGTGTGACCCAATTACGATACTACTGCCTGAGCATGAAGGTTCAAACCACAATATAAAGATATTCCCGATAAGAAAAGAGAAGGACATTTTATTCATTGTGCGTTTTGCCTGAACACGACACATTGGACTTGCCAGGAGTTTAGATCACCGAGAAAAAAAACATCTCAAAGGCATTTGATTCTGTACCTCACCAACAACTTTTGGATAAACTAAACTTGTATGGGATCAGAGGAGTTAAACAGAATCAAAAAATGGACTTACATTCTGAATCCAGGCTTGGATAGAAGTAGTATACATTTCAAGAGTCCCCCATTGGACGGTAGTTGGTCCTCTGCTATTCATCATTGATATCAATTACATTGGTGAAGCTACATCTTGCACTAAAAAGATATTCGTTAACTGATATTGATGACCTAAACGCTAGTCTTAACATCACTTTCAACTGGCACAAGCGGAGTATTAACCCAAAGAACTACACCTTTCTTCGTTGTACAAGGAGGGATTAGATCTGGTCCGATCAGAACATCATCCATCCTATGAGTGGAACTCTCTTCTAGTTTTATGTAGACATTATGTATGTATAAACTATTAATAAAACTCTTAGCTTTCTTCAGAGAAACGTATACATCAATGGAAATGAACGCACATTTCTTTAAGTAGGCATACCTTTGAATGTGTCTTTTTTGATGAATGATCTGGAATTGACAACACTTCAGCAGAGAAAACAAGTTCTAGACTCTCCTTGATGTACAAGAGCCACAACCAAGGTTAAGGTAGAAAAAAAGTCTCCAAATAAGCAACAAATAATGCCTGGTATAATAACATCATCACACAAAGATAAGATTCCTGCAATTAATGCAGATTCTGTCCAATAACTATACCAACAAGGAACAGTCTATTGTCAACATGTGATCTTACCAGTCATTCAGGATCTGATCATAGACACCAGAAGTCAAACTGAGCATACATGTGGAACATCTGGGGTAGATGATACAGGATCATACAGCCTTCATCCAAGCAAGTTGTTTTACTTGCAATCCATTTGGCAGGGTTGGTAACAAGTCATTTGTGCAAGTCAAGTCCAAGTCACAAGTCCTTTTGTCCAAGTCACAAGTAAGTCAAGTCATTTTGCAAAAGTTGCAAGTCAAGCCTCAAGTCGCAATAGAGACTTGCTTCGGACTCCAGTCCAAGTCACACTACTCGAGTCTAAATGGTTGGATTGTTTCTGTACAGTATGTGCTATTTATAACACTTGCAGCTGTTGGTTTTTCAAGTTCATTAGTCCGATATCATTGGATTTAAGGTATAATGAAGTGATATATTTAGGGGTTCTCAAATTTACAGTTGCGCATTATAACGTCAGATAATCGCAGATGGTAATTTTATATATTGTTTTCATTTTTTCTTTCATTAATGGCTACTTTTCATGCAAAACAAGACGATAAAAGACACACCTTTAAATAAATAATATTTCCAGAGAACAGTCCTACAATATCATCTCAGTTTCTCGTACTTTGAAGAATCAATATGTCCAAGATAGCTTTTCAACTTCAAAAATCCTTTAAAGCAATGACGTCCAGTGTTACTTATATCTGGGAAGTTTCTTTTCGCCTACGTATGACGTTACCATTTTTACTTTTAAACTAACAAAACTATTAGATTTGATGCCTGGCACGTATTGACTCTGATGCGTTTGATTTCTCTAAAATGCCTTTTCTTTGTGATCTTTGTCTGCTATGAATGGCAAGGTGAAGAGTTATATCGACACCAATAGTCATTTGAAGCCGTTGAATACAACGAGCCATTAACGGTGTCACGCTTAGAATTTCAACCAACCACTTTACCTACCTTGAAAGATCATATGTGGGTGGAGCGTGCCATGTCGATGTAGTTTGCTACTTTTGAATGGGTTGAGTTCGTTGCTGTTGTTTTAAGTTAGCATATTTGAATACGATGTTCGTTTTATAAGTGACACTGCCGTTCTGTGGAAGAAAATAAACATTTACTTTGTATCATTATCTTTATTGTTGAAAAGGCAGAAGAAAGCAAAACATCATTCAAAATTTGTAAATCTGTTCTGTTTGCTGAAGTATGAGACAATCTTATATCATACTGTCATGCACGTTTCAGTATTATAGACATGTATATGATGAAGAGCTTGTTGTAAAAGCCCTTACATCCACTTTTTGACTTTTTGGGGAAAACAGTTTTTTTAATTGAGCAAGTATTACTTGTTCGATTTAATTCAATTTGTGTTCGGATAAAGTGTTGATGAATAGAAACTAAAAGAATAGGTTTGGTACAATTTCAAGCCTTTCCATTTATTTTATTATTTCTTTTATATCGCGCCTTTTGTGGATTTAAGGGCTAAATTTACCCCTTTTCTTTTTGCAATCAAATTTGAGCTCATTTGTTTGCACTACTCTATGTAACTTGACTACTGCTTTCAAAATAACTCATTTACTTTTTTAATTATGAATTTTTAATTAAATCCGGCAAAATGACATTTTTGACCATTTCGGAAGATGCAGCTTTCGTTAATTACAATGATTTTTTTTTCAAGCATAGTGAACCCAAAATAGTTCCTTTTGGTTTTAATAGTTAAAATAATTATTTTCCTAAAATGTTATATTCATTTTAAGTTCAGATTTCCGGAAATTCCCTAAGATTTCGCAAACGGGATATATACGATATCTCCAGAAGGAAAGGTGGTATGAAGGTCAAACAACCACCAAAATGTGTATTTTTACCCACACTATAATGTCATGTCAATAGCTCAATTTCAGCCAGAGGTGGATGTAAGGGCCTTTGCAACAGAGCTCTTCATAATATATCTCATATTCTCTTTTGCGTTATAGGATGTGCCATTTGCAAACACTGTCGATGTCAGGTTAACAAAGTTCTTTGTATCTGATCCAGAATGTTCACTTACTTGTGTACGTTTCAACGTAAGATTCCCTGTATGAACTGCGAATTGTCATACATAGGTGAAACTGGCAGAAAGTTTGGAACGCGGCTTGAAGAGCACAAAAGTGAGGCGGAGATAGTGAGTAAAACCGTAACCACCAGAGCAGGTAGAAAGGAATCGTTAACAACTACACACAAGTCAGCCATTACTGATCATGTCGTCGACAAGAATCACGTCATAGGATGGGGGAAGCTGAGGTCATCGACACAGAGCAAAATAGATACACTCGCTGGATAAAGGAGGCTATAGAAATAAGAAAGAGGAGGGGAACCACCATGAACAGAGATGAAGGACAGTACCAACTCTCTCACATTTTTGATGAGTTCCTGACTCAGGGATCAAGAAAATCCCTTGAAGGAAAACAGACTAGCAACTCCAAGATCAACGCTGGAATTGCTTCTAGCGTCGGTTGCCAATAGCAGTCACTACCCATCAAGTGTTGATAAAGACAACAGGTGTTGTTGAAACGTACACAAGTAAGTGAACATTCTGGATCAGATACAAAGAACTTTGTTAACCAGTTTACTATACCGATTCAATCACCGTCGATGTCAGATAAATGTGACATCATTAACCAATACATGAAAATAAGTTAGTGAGAAAACGTCGAAAAAAGGTGTTTATTACAACGTTTGACTGCGACATAAGAAACATAAACAACAAGAAAGGTGAATCTGAAGTGACAAGAATTTTAAATCAAGTTGTCTGTGTTTGAATTTTTCACATGTTAAGTCGAACGGTATTCGAAGGGCTTAAAGGAGGATTTCGTGATCCTTGCCTCCTCCTTTTATGACATTTTCAGTAGATATATCCACGAAGAAAGATTATGGCCAAAATTTCAGTTGATTCCGATTTTGCGTTTGTGAGTTATGCATGATTATGTGTATTACACTGCTCCTTAGACAATGTGTTGTAATTTCGTTTTGGTATACCAGAACGAAATTCAAATTTGACGTTATTTTTGCCAGTGGTATATATAAAAAAATCTCAACTTTTTTTTGAGAAAAGTGGGGGATGATGGATAAAATTGGCTTTATTCTTTTGTCTAAATGGAATATAGGTGGTTGAATGCAATTAAAAACTCTCGCTAAGCCTGCAATATTACATATTTTAGGTGGGATGGCCCATCAATGTCTGCCATTGAGGTATAGGAATGAGTAAAATTGGATTAGTATTATTTTGTATTTGTATAAAAATACTTGTACATGGCAATATGCACCCGGTGCGTTGATACTATACATATAATTGTATTTACCTCAGAATTCTATTCCAACATGTCCAAAGGCATAATTTTGTAAACTAGGTGTAGTAAGAGGCGCACATAATCTTAACTTGTGTCTTTCAGATGATTTGATCGTAACATTGTTCAAAACCATTATGTTGAACAATCTATTGCACCTGGGCTAAAACGCTGTAAGCTTAGAGGGACAGACTGATATTTGATGTTACGAAAGTGACGTATCTGTTCTTTCCTGTGTCTGTTTTGTACGTTCTTTAATAATTATGTTTTTAAATTTCCTAAAACAAAATAATTCAAAATATTAATACGCAGAGCTTAGTACAAATCGTGTTTAACATCATAACATGAAAGTATTTTACTGATAAAGATCCAGGCAGTTATTTTATTAGGCTTACTCGGGGTCCCCAAGTTCACTCGATTAAGTAACAATTCACCGCGGAAATGCAAACTGATGCACTGGGCTATGCCAGTTGAAATCATATACCCCTTATGGAAAATATGACTTTAATCTTCCACACAAGGAATGTGAATTTCAAATTGTATTACTTAAATGGTGACTCTATTTAGAATCTATACCCCTGTCTGAGAGTTTAGGGTCGTGTCTTCTCCACAGAAGTGTATGAATTTCAACTGGAATAGCCCATTACGTGCGCCATTTTTGAATCAACCCCAGGAGTTAACCACATGGACAATGTTGCCTATATTGAATATGCTGTCTTTGAGACCCTCGTGACTGTGGCTATATTACGGAAAAGTTGCGTTTAGGGAGTGTTCACAAATACTTTGGTGGGTGGGGGTTGTAAAAGTTGGAACATCCAACACGAAATACGAAAACCGGGGGGGGGGGGGGCATGAATATAACTAGCTTGAGAGAAAAATTTGTTTTAACATTTTCCCGTGTATTGTACATGTTGTAGGCGAAGTGAAAATTAAATCAGGATTCAGTGTCGCGGAAACGAAGAAAATCTACACCTATATCTACAAAGAACAAAGAAGACATAAATTGAAGTAACCATAAAACACCATTCAGATTGGCTTTATAGATTGACGGTATTAAAATATAAGAGCGGAGGTAGAACTTATTCAATGACCCTCGTACATACGATGGCTATGACGACGATGATGATGATGATAATGATGATGATGATGATGATGATGATGATGATGATGATGATGCTGATGGTGATGATGTTGACTACAACAAGTAATGATAATAATAATGATGATGATGATGAAGATGATGGCTGGCGGTGGTGGCGGCGGTGGTGGAGATAGTGGTGGTGGTAGGGGTGGTGGTGGTTTGCATTATCTGGGATTTTCCATTACAATAGACAGATCGAAACATCAAACTGTATCAAGAAGTTAGCGGCATTCATTAGCAGTACGCTTACATTTTACCGCGTCCATTATGTTTTCATGACTTAATTAGAAATTTTGAATGTTTTTGTGTTTTGAAAATCGAAATCGAATAAATCTAAAATTAAACGTGGAACAAAATCAGTCAGTAAACATCATAATACTGGCAAGCACAAAGAGCGCAAGAGGATATAGACGCGTGAAAGGTTCAGTGTAAAGGATATTAAGCAGGAACAAGAAAACAAGAGCGAATAAGGCTATATGATGTGGAAAATAATACACCATGAAACGTAACCTGGAATTGAACCTAGGTCATTTTATGCCGTCTTTTCATCAATTATATGAAGCAGAATTTATGAACATAGTAAATTAATTAAGATTATTGTGCTTCTTTATTTTTTTAATTTGCAACGCCGTAGTAACTTACTGAATTACATATGTTACCTGTATTCTATTAGGTGCGCATCCATAAGAAACCTATTCTATGGGATATAGGGCACATTGCACAGTTTTCCAATTCATTTGGTTTAGAGAAAGTAGTCAAATTGTCATTCACACGCAACACAGTGTTGCTCACTATGCAGCCTTTCCGCCCAAGGTCAGAACTACTAGGGCTTGATCTGCTATATTTACGCCCACCCTGTGTTATGGCAATGGAGATGGGTTAAAATCAATCAAAGGACGAGCTTTAATGATCATATTCATAAGCATTGATAAGTATTTCAAAAATTCTTATGTTATTGACACCAAAAACTTACTACTAAAGTACATACATATACTTTTGATTGACACCAGAAAGCTTTGTGGAAATGAGGCATACCAACATAGTTGGTCCGGGCAAAGGATACATATAGGCCCCACATTCATGGAAAAATTGCACAAATACCACCAAGTAATTTTAGTTATAATAAGGTTTAGTGAATTTTGGTCTTAAATCGAACTTTTAAATTAGTATTTGTGCTGAAATGCGCGCGAAGCTCGCGAAAATATTGACTTTCATCGCTTAGACGGGGCGCAGAATCGATGCTGAATTGGTTAATTCGGCGCCCCTCAAGGTCCTGTTTAAGTAAAGTTGTTAACTGGTGAAATAAAACCGAACTGAAATTTAAACACACATTTAAAAGCAATTTTACGGTAATATTTAAGCACACCGACTATTAAATAGAATTAGTAAGTTAGTAAGCATGGAAAGGGTAATGTGCCTCTCTCTTCAAACGTGTTTTACACATAATGTGATACAAAGCAACATCTCATATAACATAGACCTTGGGCTTGTCCCATTCATTTGAGTAACAACCTAGCGAAATACAACACCAGACGTGACGAAGATAAGACTGACTGTCATCATTGTGAGTCTAAGCATCCCTGCGTGCAGGTCGAGGAGGAGAAAACAGACAAGTCAGGAGTAAATAAATGTATTACAATTTGTTTAAATAGCTCCGAATTGTGCATGTTGCGATTCAGTGTGTTTGAAATCAAATTAAAAATGTTAAATGGGTTAAATGGACACGTACGTGCTGTACATTGGATAGATAAGATATAGAATACATGAGATAAAACAAAAAATCTGTCAGCAAGATAACAATGTACAATATTATTTTATTTTGGTGATAAAGCTTAAAATGAATATAAATATACAATTGATGATGAAAAAGAATTGACCTGGTGAGCGACTTTAATAACTGTAGATATTCATTCACATACTAATGATTTTTGGAGGTTATTACATCACGCTTTTGGTATCCCAGTAATAAACTTTAATCAAGATTCGTTACACGCCAGAGCCTTGGTGGTAAATTTGACATTATGGGTTTTAAGCAGAAGTAGTTTTAATGTGAAGACCTGAGCGCAAGAAGACCGTAAGTCCACATGGCCCCTCAACATGTATACACTAAAGTTACGTATAGTTTCTTAGGATTTTGTAATGTTTAATACATTTTCTAGGGTGAAAACATCATGAAAGGCTGTGAAAGATTTGTTTTGGCCCCTGAACATGTATAAAACATTACCAAACTATACGAAACTATACGCAACTTTAGTGTATACATTTTGAGGGGCCAAGTGGACTGACGGTCTTCTTGCGCTCAGGTCTTCATGTGTCCCGTGCATTGGATAAGAGTTACATTTATCAAGACACAACACAGGTATGGTCAGGTGAGGATTTAACTACATCAACACAAGTCTCGTTTTCCAAGTCCTGTTACTGAATACGAACAATTGAAATAACAACGCTTCAACATATCTGTTTTGTTTCATCATGATATAACAACATAATTATTGTACTGTAATTACTGGCAAAATATTTGGAAATGAATCACGTAAAAGGGAATCGCTTGATAATAATCTCCAATAATACCATTGATATGTTTTTTCTGTACAGTTCTCGCCTTGGTTTATTAAATAATGTACAAATTAAGTAGATGCGAAATCAGTATTCAGGCGAAGCAAGTGTGTTTTCCTTATTGGAAATCGATGGAACAGCCGCGAGCGGATATTTGAGAAAAATGAAAGTTAACTGATTGTCTCTAAATGTGTAAGTGGAGACTTTGACCTTGTTGAATCTGTTTTCATCATTGGATGTCAAAAGAAGACACTTCTGGGTATGAACGTAAATAAAGAAATAGCCAGGGCTGATTTTTAGGAATTTGATTTTTTGTGTGCAAATTTGTGATGCTAATAATGTTAATAATGTTGTCTGAAAGTTTTTGACTGAAGTGTCATCTGCAACTTGCATTTTTCTTAAACTTAAAGATGTAAATCTGTGGTCACTACCTGTGTTAAATTTGTTGATAACAGATACATATGTAACAATTTTTGCTTGTCTGAGAGGATGAAGTCAATTTCATTCTTGGTTGTGCCATTTGGACTTCGTCATGTCCACTTCCGAGAGGGTTTCTTCTCAAAGAATGTGTTCATATTTGGCGGTACAAGAATTACTAACCTGAGATACGCCGATGATACCACTCTTATATGTAGCAGCAGAGTAGAGCCGATTGATCTTTTGAAGCGCATCAAAGAGGCCAGCAACAAATATAATGGTTGTAGACAGAGAGCGGAAAAGTGATGAGTTTGTGATAGATGGACAGCATATTGAGGAGGTGAAGCGATTTGAATATCTGGGTTCAATGATTAACAAGAGTGGTGGCTATTGCAAGGACAACTGTGCAGGGCATGTCAATCATATGGAAAAGCAGAGGCTTATCCATTGACCTCAAGGTACGCCTACTTCGTGCAACTGTGTTTTCCATTGCCACTTATGGATGCGAGTCTTGGGCTATGACCAAGAATGATAGGAAAATAGTAGATGCTTTTGAGATGTGGTGTTACAGGAGCCTACGAGTGACATGGAAAGACAGGACAACAAATTCATTCCTGGATCCTCGACAAGATTGGTACAAATCTAACCATCAGAAGCGGCATAATGGAGAGAAAGCTGAAGTACTTTGGCCATATTGTCAGGAAACATGGAGGTGTAGAAAAAAAGGGGCTTTGGAAGGCAAACGTGAAAGAGGACGTCCACCAACATCTTGGAATAATGACGTAAAGCTGGTTTCTAACCAAGGAATGCAAGGTGCAACGCACTTGGCATCAGATGGAGTGAGATGGCGTACTCTTGTGAAGACCACAGCCAGGCGGCGTAGGAAGCGCAACACGTGACGTACGAGGCTGGCGAAGATACAGGGCTGACAGCCCCATTCAAAATACACGGTTAGCAATTGAATACATGAATACAAAAGCCACCCAAGTCCATGGGAAGTGATTTTGAGAGAAAAACCTGTGTATCATTTTAATTCCTTACGTTAGATTTACCTGGTCAATATGGTAAGTTTTACGTGCAAATGAGTGTATTAAACTGTATAAAGTATGACGATTAGCATTTCAGGGACTTTGTAGGGTTCATTTTAAATTTTGGAGTGAGAGAGAGAGAGAGAGAGAGAGAGAGAGAGAGAGAGAGAAAGAGAGAGAGAGAATGTTCGAAATGTATCTTAATAGTAAAAACTAACACTTTGTGGAGAAAATCGGTTTTGTATAGAAATGTAACAATATTAATATAATGATTAGTGCACAAATCAGCGAAAATTTGGACAAATAACCTAATACGTTAGTACGTCTTCAATCATTATAAAAGTAGGTCCTTAAACTTGACAGTATTACAGCCTGACACTCGAAATTCATAGGCAGCTTTTCATCCGGTTTTTTATTGTGACGGATGAAAACTAGTAAAAGGATGGAGTCGCAAGGACGTATGTAAAGTGAAGCGCACTGGAATAAAAAGATAGGTATAAGCTATGGGAGGTCAGTGAATACATCTAGTGAAGACTGTAGTGTTCAGATAATGGTCAGACATCAGTTTGTTCTTACAAACACGTGATGTGATTGTATCCGGTTAGTAATGACCGTCGTACCTTTCAATATTCAGATAATTGTAAAAATAAATTGATAAAGACGCATTGAACGGCAGTAACCTTCAAAACATTGTAATATTAAACAAAATAAAAATAATGATGAGAATATTATGCACATTAATTAATAGGGTTGTTTGAAATCGATTCCATCAAGCTCTGACAAACGATATGTAAAACAATTTGTAATATTACATGATTTATTTATTGATGTATTATTTCTCACTTCTCCTGAAAACATTATATTAAAGTAAATCTAAGATATATGTTACAAGTTGCAGTTTTGCTTTAACAGCCACATGGATGGTTTGGTTAGATTATCCCCATACATTGTATTTTTTTATCCCGATTCAGTCGTATGGGAGGTTGTAGGAACCCTATTGACCGACCCACTCTACTTCACCCCAGACGGGAACCATTGGTTTGAGGAGGTTTGCATGGTTAGGGTTATTATGGTAAGTCTTGGCCTTATACATGTTCATCTATACAGGGAGTTCTGTCAAGTAAAAAAAACTTCCTCATCTGTCATGATGATTTTTTTCAGGAAATAAAGTGCAACAAGAAATAAATTTAACCTCCAAATAGAGTCGAATTAATTAACGTTATCGCTTATCTCTTCTAAAGCTACAGGGTGCCCCCCGAAAAAACCCCGGAACACCCATTGCGACCTCTTTTTCCTATTTTTGAAAAAAATTTACTAAAGAAATGTATCCGTTTTTCACTCTGTCCACGGATGGCAAACACAGTGGTTGGGATGGGTCTTGATTCGGAGTAACCTGCAAGATCACCAGACCTCACACCACTTGATTTCTGCGTTTGGGGTAAAACCCAAAGCGAAATCAATGAGGGAGGACTACCAGCTAGCCTCGAACATCTTCGCAAATGTATTACTGCTGCATTCGCAAGTATCCGGCGCACAAGAATGGTACGCAACGTAATTGATACAATAAAGACCAGGGCTGAAACATATATTCGCCAAGGAGACAATCAGATAGAGCATCACAGTAAGCTCATTTAGAAGAAACAGATACAAATTAAACAAACAGTCCTTTTCATGGCTACATTTTATCGCAAAAAGAATAGTGACAAAACAAAAAAGGCATATAAATAACCAAGAAAAAACATGTAATTACAAGTATAGCAAAACAGTCCCATCCCACACCCACAAATTAACGACACTTTACAAAATCCATAGCCCAAAAGTTAACCGGTAAAGCCCATGCCGTAAATAAAGTTATTTGACAAAGTTATCATTGAGGTGAGGAATGTTTGATATTCATGCATGGTACGTGTACTCCTTTCAATCTTGGTAGTGACCAAGCCTCCGAGGTCAGAGTGAAAAAAGCTAACAATGCAAGGAATTTTTGCATACCAAAATATATTGAATCTATATTTCTAAAATAGGAAAAAGAGGGCGCAATGAGGGTACTGCTTCCGGGGGACACCCTGTATCCGCTGTAAACATTAAGGTCCGTATGCACAAAAGGTTTAGATCGGGTCTAAAGTTAGACCTGGTCTAAGTGTTATTTAGTGTCAGGAGAAAGGACATTTTCCTTTACATTTTCCTTAAGTTATTTTGTATTATTTCTGCATCTCAACATGAGCTCAATCTTGAGTAATTTTTTACTCATGTGTTGAGTTGGGCCCTATATGAGCTCAATGTTGAGTAATTTTTTACTCAACTGTTGAGTTGTGACTTTTTTACTCAATGTTGAGTACAATTTTTTTGCCGTGTATAGTTGCTCAGATCAGTCGCAAAACACTCACCAACATTATTGACCATTAGCGTGCTCGGCAGTTACGCTGATTTAGTGCCAAAAATGAAACACAGTCAGAGTAAGTTTTATATTTCTCTTTGCTGTGTCCTATTCTTAGGATTTCTTAAGTTAATTCAAGTATACTTCTTGGTGTTAACGCTATTAAAATTATAGTCATTACAGAAATATTGTACATTGTTTAATATCGGCAACAGAGTTTTGTTTCTTTTCATGTATTGTATTCTTTATGTATCAAATACTAGGCACGTATTTTTTTTATTTTTTTATTTGTTTCACTAGTATAAACACATAGTAAGATTTACTTAGTACTTGTATATTTTCTCCCCTCGACCTGCATGCAGGAATCCTTGGATTCACAATGATGACAGTCAGTCTTATCTTCGTCACGCCTGGTGTTGTATTTCGCTAGGTTGTTACTCAAATGAATGGGACAAGCCCAGGGTCAGGAGGGTGAAAGTGCATAGGAACAATGCCGGAAACTACGTCACGCTATTGTTCGACTTAAACTACATCATGTTTAACCCCTTCCGTTTCCGTTAATACAGCTTTAGTCTCCTCCACCTTCGCAACACGGTACGTGGAGTGACTGGAATCACAATGACAGCGGAGGAGAATACTAGCTGGTCAGACAATTTAATTCTATCAAGCACATAATACCTGAACAATCACCGTCATTTGATCGATTTACTACAGAATATATTGTATACACAAAATATAATTTTAAAATTGTAAACCTGTTAACTTATATACTTGTGTACTAAAGTATAAGGACACGTGAATAAAATCATGTAGAAGACAAAATGGCCGCTAATCCGCCTATTGTCTAGACTTAAACTACATCTTCCGGTTTGTTACGTAATACTAGGATGCCATGCCCTGCCAGGGTCTACGTTATATGAGATGTTGCTTTGTATCATATTATGAGTAAAACATGTTTGAGGAGAGATACATATTACCCTTTTCCATGCTTTAAAGGGTTGCAGCATTCATGTTAATAATTATGACGGTGTGCTTAGATATCGTAAAACTTGCGTTTTGTGTTTGTGTTTCTTTTTCAGGTTAGGTTTATTCCATCATTAAACAACCTCTACATTATAACAGTGTATAAAACAAAATTATGAGGTAGTGACAACAAACAGAACAGAATTCGAATAATATTGGCCACTCTTTACAAATAAACACATTCAAGACGAATCACATTGAAGATTATTGAACGATATTTCACATTTCTTAAAAAAAACCACAAAAAACAAAACAAAAAGAACAGTACTCATATTGGACGCTTCGACGTCTGTCAGATGCCTTGTTGTGACGACCCTATATTTACCATGTTTAACGCGAACGCAAAAGATGCTGGTTTCTTGTCGCAGGCAATGGTGCAAGAGGTTGTGGGTTCGAACCCTGGCGGTGATTTAGTATGCTCGAGTGCAAAAATTGAGTTAGCTTTAAATTCCCCTGGACAAGGAACTTACTGCTAATTGTCTCTTTGTAACCCATACGAAACTTGGGGAGCTGATCCTGGTTGCGAATGTCATCTGTGGAATGTCTAGTGTGTGCGCTCTTGAAGCTAAGTTAAGTCTAAGCTAAGTCTCTGAGTTGTTGTTAAATGGTATATGGAATGATGGGGGCCGTAATGGTCAGCGACAACCTGTAAAGTGTGCTGAAGCTTGCGGATCAACGTCTGGGCGTTGTGCCTTTGCGTTGCGCACTACAAATCACTGAGTTTTTTTTAATGGTCCAAAATGTGGCTTATTGTCCCACATCTCGAATGGGCATTTTAGCACATCGACCGAAAAAGCTAATATTTTAGTGTACAACAAAAACTTACCATTAAAATGTCTAAATGATTATGATGAATATAATGCAAGTTAAGTACAATTTATGGAATTCAGAAATTTCTTGATATATCTCGCAATGGCCTTGGACGTCAATCAGATACTTGATATAAAAATCTGTACATTAAACGTACGGGTAAAACGAAAAAAAAAATGGTTAGGGGACTAAATCTAAAGACAACAGCGTTTCGGCTTGAAAATGAAGGAGCACTTAGGGATCAAATCAAAACTCGACCGCCGGTTGCCCGCCGGTTCCGGGCGGTTCCGTCCGGTTGGCAGAGGTCATTGGTATATGATTATTCAAGAATGCATGAGTAGCAACCGCCGGTTGGTTTAAGCACATAACCGGAGAGATTAACAAAATTTCGATACATGTTTATTTCGCGATCACAATAGCGCATACTTGAAATTTCACGGTCACAATAGTGCATACTTGAAAGTACTAAACAGTGATCGATTTTTCTTAGTCGTGTGTCTATTGGCTTATCCTCAAAGCAAATTCATTTTTGAAAATGATTTCGTGTTTATGGTTAAAATTGTTTGAATATATCACCATTGTTTAGATCAATTAATTTCAGTTCAGAACAGTGTTTCAATGATTTCTATAGGTTAAGTAATTTTGAAGTTGTGAATTTATAATTTTGTGAATCACATAGGCCTGTATTAGTTCAAATCTGCCTCCAGAAGACATGATGCGTGCATAAATCTCAAAAAATCCCCAGTGATATTGATGGACTCATTTGCTTTGTACTTCAACTGGGGATTTATTTTGTGATTTATGCCAAAAAATGCAACTTCAATGCTAAAATGAACAAAATTGAGGACAATCATGTCCTAAAATCGTGCCAAAGGAAGATGCATATAGGCCTTTTACAACTTTTGGTTAATTTAGTCCCGGTAGGCCTATTTTGATCCAGCTAAAGACTATTATATCAGAAGAGCAGATCTAGCAGTCATGATTTTATGATTATACTCTCATTTTTGAGATTCAAGTTAAAGTTCGAGATTTAAAAAAAAAGGAATTTTCAAGGGGACTTCTCGCAAATCTATCAATTTCTTCGGAATAGGGGTCCCAAATTTACAAAAAGTCGGCGTCAAAAAAAATTGCGATTCCCCCTATGTCGGCAACAACAATTTTATGTAAAATTGTATTGAAATCAGTCTTTTTTAATAAAATAAACACACTATCTGTGGTCATCTTATGACTCCCTACATTTTGGTCATCAAAATTTTATGACCCCCCCATTCTTTCCAAAATATATGACCCCCCCCTTCCGAAGAAAATTATAGCCCAAAATGGCTAATCTTCATTGGTGCTGATGAAGGGCGCAGTGCCGAGGGTGATGGGATTCGCATATATTTTATGCATCATTGGTCTTCTTGCACATCACCTCAACGAACCTGGCCAACATCATTATAGGCCCAATATACCGGCCTAATAATAATATGGCCCATATTACGAACTTATTGTAGTTTTTTATCCCCCCCTCTCTCTCTCTCTCTCTCATGTGATGTGAGAGACACATCTCATACTCTCACCACTTTTCCACCTCTCCCCTATCCTCCCGCTTCCTCTCCCCCTCTCCCTTCCCCTTCTTTCTCCCTTTTTTGTTTCTCTCTTTCCCCTTTTTTCTTTCTTTTCTTTCTTCTTTCTTTCTTTTTTCTTTTTTCTTTCTTTTCTTTCTTTCTTTCTTTCTTTCTTCGATTCTTTTTTTCTTTCTTCTTTCCTTCGATTATAAACACAGTTTATGAAAATGTATTATCCTTGCGTTTTCCCCACGTAAATGAAACTTTAAAATAGGTCTTGTCTAACCTGTCACGATGTAAAATAATTAGAAATAAATAGACCAAGTCTCTGCTTATATTTTATCACAATAAAATGCTAAAAGTAGCTTCATTGATTGAGAAGAACTCCGAGAAGGGAAATCGATTATTCCTATTGTACTAAATTTGAAAAGAAACCACTTGAAATCACTCCACTCACTCACTTGATGATACCAACCGGCCATATGAACCAGGGTGTGACGACTGACCTCATTACTGTGTATATTTTACAACCGGACGGAACCGCCCGGAACCGGCGGGCAACCGGCGGTCGAGTTTTGATTTGATCCCTTACATGATGTGGATTAATTTACCTTTTCCTAACTAGCTCTTACTTCTGCTTCATGTAACTGACGTAAAAGACGGCATAAAATGGCTCAGGCTGGCAACGCTACCCTAAGATCGTTTCTGGTAGCACCAAAGGACAAAGCGAATAAGCTCGACAAGTGCGGGATTGTATATCAGGTTCCTTGCAAGGAATGCACATCCAAGTGACAGAACCCTTAAAACTCGCTAGGATGAACACACCAGACCCTCCTAGCCAGTTGGCGAACATTCGGCCACTTGTTCAAGCGAGGAGTTAAAGAGGCCATCAACATATGGCGAACCAACAGCGACCTTAACAAAGACAGAGTACGCCACCACCTCCCAAGGTCATACAACCAGCTCATCTCGTCACGTTCTAGGCCACGTGACCCAACGCAATTGTAAGTTGAACAGTATCCCCACACCATCTAACCTGAATTGGTTTCTTCTTCCTGCCTAATATCCTTTGTACTGAACCTTTTAATGCGTCTTCAACCTTCCTTCATTTGCGCGTTTTGTATTGCCTATCATTGCCGCCAGTCTTTTTCATCTACAGGGTGATTCAAAATGAAGTAAACTCGTGTTACATGGGTTTACTTCATTTTGAATTACCCTGTAGTATGACCTTCGTCGAACTGAGGCATTTTTGTTTGTAACACGTGTAACAATAATAGGGTATTTACACTCACAATGAATTTTATAAAATGTCCGACTTATATAAGATTTTGGACCAATATATAGACACGTGTTTCCTCTTTTCATTGATACCTATACAAGTGCAAACATTCCCAGACTTCGTCACAAATCACAATCAAGACGTCATAATTGACGAAAACCGCAGTCGAAAATCGTCCATTTTCAAGAATGTTAGTCCAAACTAGCCAACATTTGGACTTCATCTGAAAATCATTTAAAAAAATCCGAATACATTTTAAATATGTTCTTATTATAGAGGTAATATATAGATGAGATGAGATATCGTCATCCAATGATCAATGTTTTGTGGGAAAGTTTACATATAAAAGTGTAAGAAACACGCAAGTTGCAGATGAAATTTCTGTCCAAAACTTTCAGATAACATTTTTTACATTATTAGCATTACAAATATGCAAAAAATTCAAATTCCTAAAAATCACCCCTGGCTGTTTTATTCTCCATTTACGGTCGTGCCCAGAAGTGCCAACTTTTCACTACCACGTCACAAATAACAAAGCCTGGGTACCTCCTCTTAACCGTAACGGGACAGAAAACACATAAAATGTCAATACCACCCCTGCGGCAGTTGAACAAAACGGCAACTTTACATAATAACATTCATCAAGATTTACTAATGTCTGATGCCTTCAAGTGAAGTGAGACAGTAAATAATAAATAAATAAAATATATAATATTACATTACAATAACTGCTTTTTCTTGTTTTGATATCATTTGACGGACCTGGATGTAATCCATTTCAAATAACCATATTAATTAATGTGCATAATATTCTCGCAATTATTTTCATTTCGTCTAATATTACAACCCTTCATCTAATCTTCCTGGAGGTTATTGCCGTTCGATGTGTCTTTGTCAATTTATGTTTAATTCCATGAATATTGAAAGGCAACAACGGTCACTTATAATCGGACACAGTGAAGTACATATGAAGACCTGAGCGCAAGAAGACCGTAAGTCCACTTGGCCCTTCAACATGTATACACCTCAGTTACGTATAGTTTCTTAGGGTTTTATAATGTTTAATACATGTTCCAGGGTGAAAACATCATGAAAGGTTGTGAAAGATTTGTTTTGGCCCTTGAAAATGTATAAAACATTACCAAACTATACGAAACTATACGCAACTTTAATGTATACATGTTGAGGGGCCAAGGGGACTTACGGTCTCTTGTGCTCAGGTCTTCATATTACGTGATTGGCAGGACAAATTAGTTTGCCATTTCTTACAGGTTGTGTATTAAAAAGTATGTCTGTCTGCTTTACAACATTTCTGACATTTTTTACTTTGGTAATGAGGATTTTGATGGATATCAGTCGAACTGGCATATGTCTCGCTGGACGTATCAATTTACGTCCATGAGTGTAATTAGGCTATTCCATTTAAGATCCACACTGCCCTTGTGGGGGATTTTGGAAATATCTTCCACAGTGGGAACATAGATTTCAAATGGAATGACCACATTAGACAGCTCCATTTGAATTTCATACACCCTCTGAGAAAGATTCAACCTCAATCTTCCACTGATGGAACCCAGCAAACTCAAAAACGTTTTAAAAACGTTTTAAATAAGTTATATTTTGGCTTTTGGTTTAGGTAAAAACGTTTTAATAACATTAAAATGTCGGGTTATATAAAGGTCATGATAACGTTTCATAACGTTTTGTATGAAAACACACTACAACAATACTTTTTTAATGTTTTCAAAAAATGTTATTGTAAACTATTTTTGCAAACATTTTTGCCAAATATTGTGTCAATACTTAAATAACATTATGTTAAAATATTTGAACCCAGCAAACACAGAAATGTTCTTAAAATGTTTTTTCAAAACCTTTTAATAACATTTAAATGTCGGGTTATATAAAGGTCATGAAAACGTTTTTAAAACGTTATTGAAAATATTTTGGGCAAACATTTTTCGCAAAATATTTTTTCAACCCCAAAATAACATTGAATGCTTTTGGAATGTTATTAAAACGTTTTTATACCCATTATATAACCCGACATTTAAACGTTTTCTGTAAAACATATTTGTTTGCTGAGCAGTAGATTATCAAAAAATGTTTTTTAAGGTTATGAAAACGTTTTATACTCTTAATATACCCTTTATATAACCCGACATTTAAACGTTTTCTGACCATCTTTTCTAACCTTTTGCGAATGATGTCGAAAACGTTTTGTGTTTGCTGGGAAGGTGAGTTTCAAATGAAGCTGCTAATGTGTTCATTCCATTTGAAATTCATACTCCCCCTGTGGAATATATTTCCAAAACCTTCTACCGGGGACAGTGTGGATTTTAAATGGAATAGCCCATTGTTATGCGTCTTTATGTTGATGCGCCTTATTTATTCAAAATGTCAGGCCATGCAAGTTTATTTTGGTAAGAAAGCTACCCCAAATGTAGATCTTTCCATTGATGATCATAAATTATCTGTTGTTGAGAAGGTTAAACTCCTGGGTGTTATGATCCAAAACAATTTATGTTGGGATGAACAAGTTGATTCCATGTATACGAAGGCCAATCGTAAACTCTTCATGCTCCACAAACTGAAGGAAGCATCTCTCTCACCCGAGGAGTTGTTATTGGTGTACAAGGGGTACATCCGCCCTGTTTTAGAGTATGCCGCCCCACTTTGGTATTCTGGTCTTACTCATAATCAGGTGGCCCAGCTTGAGAAAATTCAGAGACGTGTTTGCAAATACATCCTTGGTAGAAAGTATACTACCTATGCAGATTCCTTAGCTATCCTTGAACTTCATTCGTTGTCTGAGAGGAGACAAAACATCTGCAAGCAATTTGCCCTGAAAGCAAGCACGTCTGTGAGGTTCTCACCCTGGTTTCCACCTAGTAAGTATCAATCCCACATGACTCTCAGAAGACAACCAAAATGTGACTCTTTTAAGAATAGTCCCCTACCATTTCTCACCAACCTCCTAAAAGCAATCTTTTTTTTTCTTGCCAGTCATTTTTTTGATATTGTTCCAAATCCAGTCAAGTGCAATTCTAATGTGTTCTTATTTATTTTCATGTTTTAAATGTTTGAGTGTTTTAATTATAATATATGTATTTTTCATAATGCTATTTTTAATGTAAATGTCATGCAATTCGGCCGTTGGCTGCTCATTTGTTAATAAATATACAATATACAATATACAATATACAATATATACAATATATTTATACGTACATACGTAAATCTACCGGTTGCCCATATAAAGACAATGACCTCATGTACAATCGATGGACAGATTGACGCTTTGACGATATTGGCATTGGAATGAAACAGTGATATTCTTTGTACTACCACGTTTTTGACTTGCCAAATAAATGTGTGCGTGCTTGGCTTAAAAACTCACGGCTGTACCCTCACTGACAAAGAAAGAAGAATTATATACACCATTGACATTGTAAAAAGGTAGGTCGGAAATCGTAGTATACTTCACGGACCCACGCTTTGAATAAACATTTAAGTGAAACATTGTTGCATACGTATGTTGGTTTAGGATCTGTTAAAATGGGTTGCAGAATAAATGTACAAAAGAAAAACCCGAAGAAGAATACAAAAGAAGAAATGGTTTCTATATCAGATCTGGGTCAGTGAGAGTTAATGAAGGCACGTGAGGATGTGTGTTCAGCAAACAGTGCTATTATTATGAGTCGCGTTAATAGCTGAGAACCGATTTTAATACCACATGCGTATTCTTTAACTTATCAAATAAAGCAAGAATTTCCTATTTTCTTTCGTGCATGTTGGGGAGGTTTGAACTTTTAAAATAGATAACAATGACAATGCGGATGACTCACCCGTTGCCTGAAAATAAGCAGCAGCAAAATAGACAACATCGAAACAAAGTAAAATAGGCTATGAAACCCATTCATGTTTAAAACCACTCGATTGCAGTCAACATACTCTTGCCCGTGGAATATACGGAATTATTATTACTTTTAAATGCTCTAGCGTTTACATGGTTGGTATGTCTCAAAATGGTGTAAACATCGTGCAGTTCAGAAACGAACATTAAAACCCATCAAAAATCACACCAGCACCAAATGATTGGCAATCAAACCATACAAAATGGAGAGCATCTGTACAAATAAGAATGTTGAGTTTCATGCTGGCTACAATAAAGGGTGTAACACCCACCGCAAATATTAAACCTATGTAATCAGCTTGGCGTCTGATGGCTGTGATCTGATCCTGAATGAATGATAAATTGAACATATTTACTGTTGTTTGTTCTATGATGGTATAGTTCTTGGACAGAAACTGTACTGAATCTTATCTTGGTGCGATCATGTACACTCTTATCACGCGATATAGAAATCCAATCTTAAACAACCGTTGTTTAAAATCTTATATAAATTGTTGCTTAAATCTTAACCCAATAACTGCTTTAACGCTTTAAACAATTGCACGTTTAAGACTTTAACCCACTAATTGTTTAAAGATTTTAAACGTTTATTGTTTAAAATACGCTCGTCTTAAACAATAATTGCTTAAATATATAATGGGTCAATAGGATTGGGACTTTCTTTCTTTCTTTCTTTTATTTTATACTGAAACATAATTCATGATAGATTTGAAGTCATCAGATCTTGGTCAACTGTGAGATTCGTTAAAAAATACGATTTCATGCATAAAGTATTTTGGTTTGTTTTCGTTTCTTTTTTATCAGTTTAACCCGCTATGTAGCCGGGCTATGTATCCGAGTAAAAAAATAAAATCTAGTAAACCTTTCTCTCTCGCATGCATTATGATACAATGCTAAAGTACAATGCGCAATTCACACACTCGATACAGTATATCCCACATACAATACATATCTCGTCTACATTGTACGTACCATACTGCAGTTACTGTCCATTTTCCTATACACAATACACAGTGCTCTTACCATTGACGCGTGACCTCTACAAATAGCCTACGTTAAAAGTATGGGGATTTGCTTAGTTAACGTCGCTGTGTGAAAAATAATCGGCCAATATTAAAAGCACTCTTCTAAAGTTCTAGAAAATATAGTTTTGTAACATGTCCTAAATTTTTAGCTAATTTAGATGTTTGGAAATATGCGTACTTTGGTGTTTTAGTGTTTGTTATAGGTAATAGTACATTGCCTAGTTAACGTCGCTGTGTGAAAAATAACCGGCCAATATTAAAAATACTCTTCTAAAATTCTAGAAAATATAGTTTTGTAACATGTCCTAAATTTTTAGCTAATTTAGATATTTGGAAATATGCGTACTTTGGTGTTTTAGGATTATGTAAACGACAGATAACACCAAAAAATATGAAGAAATTATTTCCAAACAGTGTTAAGTCTGCAAACCACCATGCTTCTCATTTTCAAGAACGCTGGTTAACAATAAGCACGTATTGTCTCATTTCGTAAACAAAGACCACACAGAATTGTTCTCTAGCGCCCGCTTTATAATCGTTCACCCAACTGAAACTATAATCCCAGCGCATTGCTCCATTGTACGAGTAAAGCAGACACATATGTTGTGTATATTTAACCAGAGAAGATATGATTTATTCAGTTGAGCTGTTTTCAATGAGTGTTATCTTGGTTTAATAGCTTTTAATGGGGTTTAAGTCCTGCAAAGGTGGAGGTGAATTCTACTGTAGACATGACTGCATCATGCAAGGTAGACGAGATATGCCCTATCGCGGCACACACAATGCTGTTACACACTGACTACACGTAGAACAGCACAGTAGTCAGTACAGTACAAGACAGTACCGCTAGAATGTCAATTCCAATAAACCAATAAATATCCATCCTTTATGTCTCAACGATGTCTATGCATAACTTATCAAACGAATCTCGAGTTTGGTGCAAGCTGATTGACTCAAACCTACCTAAAGTTTCAGGAGGAAGTACGCAGCACAGCATACACGTGTGTCCACCATTTTGCCTTTGTCGTTTTAAACAATAATTGGTTAAATTCCGCGGCGTGAGATGTATCGTTAATTACGGTCTTAAAGGGCCATTCAGCATGTTCTGGTATATTTTTAAGTTTCAATGTTTGAAAAAAAAAAAATTGTATAATGACCGACCATATAATAGTAGGCCTACAAACTAGAAAAGTTAAATATGAAGAAAACTATTTTGTTACGTCAAATGATCATGTCTGTTATTATGGCCAGTGCCTTCCAAGGTCCTGCCTGGATCACATTAATACCTTTATTAGGATTGCAAGCATTTGCCGCTATAAAATTTAGACTTTATCTTGTATCTTTAATAGGGCCTACACAATTTCACAACTGAATTGTTGCATACATATGTTGGTTTAAGATCTGTTAAAATGGGTTTCAGAAAAATGTACAAAAGAAAAACCCGAAGAAGAATACAAAAGAAGAAATGGTTTCTATATCAGATCTGGGTCAGTGAGAGTTAATGAAGGCACGTGAGGATGTGTGTTCAGCAAACAGTGCTATTATTATGTGTCGCGTTAGCTGAGAACCGATTTTAATACCACATGCGTATTCGTTAACTTGTCAAATAAAACAAGAATTTCCTATTTTCTTTCGTGCATGTTGGGAAGGTTTGAACTTTACATGGTTGGTATGTCTCAAAATGGTGTAAACATCGTGCAGTTCAGAAACGAACATTAAAACCCATCAAAAATCCCACCAGCTCCAAATGATTGGCAATCAACCCATACAAAATGGAGAGCATCTGTACAAATAAGAATGTTGAGTTTGATGCTGGCTACAATAAAGGGTGTAACACCCACCGCGAATATTAAACCTGTGTAATCAGCTTGGCGTCTATGGCAAGCCAAGGGGGCCAAAAGCGTGGAACAGCTACGCGTAGCTTCTTTCTCGTTACGAGCAGCTGTTTGACCAATCAAAATAGTCAAATTTAATCACGTGGTTGGGTCGTTAGCTGCGCGTAGTATAGTTATAGGTATCCTCTTTCACAATTATTATCTTGTAATTAATTTACGGAATTAGCATAGATAACGAACGGGTATTAAAGGAGGCCAAATCACAGCACGTGTCAAGAGAACATGTTGCTAATGCCTGGCTAAAATGACACAAACCATATTTATTTAGTGTTTCCAAGTTTACACCGTGTTTAATAGCAAGTAACTTTATACTCGGGCTGTATTAGCGGTGCAGGGGATATGAAGGTCAAACAACAACTACTAGTACTACTGATGTAAAGCGCTGTGTAAAGATATTGCAGGGAAAGCGATATCACATGCCACTGTGTAAATATGGAGAGAGTAAAATGGGTCGGAAGGGGGGGTTCCTAAATTTACAAAAAGTCGGCGTCAATAAAATTGCGGCCCTCACTATTTCGGCATCAAAAATGTTATGACCCCCGACTCCCACCACCGATACACCTTACCCCCTTCCGAAGAAAATGATAGCCCCCTAAATATAGAACAATCATCATTCTGTTCAGATATTACTTTAATAGCACCTATACACTTTTTTGCTGATATACTACAGATATTTTCATTTACAAAAATTAACAACGTACTATTTTGTGAGAGAGGATGTTTACATCAGCTCCACGTGTTTAAAACCGCGAATCTGATTGGTTAATAAGCTGCACGTAACGAGAAAGAAGCTACGCGTAGCTAGTCCCACGTTCTGAGCCGCTTAGCTTGCCATAGGCGTCTGATGGCTGTGATCGGATCCTGAATGAATGATAAGTTGAACATATTTACTGTAGTTTGTTCTATGATGGTATAGTTCTTGGACAGACACTGTACTTTTATGAATCTAATCTTCGTGCGATCATGTTTATATACTGGACTTCATACCTTGTTGCAAATGTTGATTTTTATAGTCTCTGGGAATTTCTGGTCTCAATTGAAGACCTGAGCGCAAGAAGACCGTAAGTCCACTTGGCCCCTCAACATTTTATAATGTTTAATACATGTTCCAGGGTGAAAACATCATGAAAGGTTGTGAAAGATTTGTTTTGGCCCCTGAACATGTATAAAACATTACCAAACTATACGAAACTATACGCAACTTTAGTGTATACATGTTGAGGGGCCACGTGGCCTTATGGTCTTCTTGCGCTCAGGCCTTCAATTGTTAAAGGTGAATCTTGAACATCACGGGGAGCCATAGGCTCCCAAACACCCCACCTCAAAAACTCTGGGGAACATATCCCCCGACATCATACCGATAAAATCAGAAGAGAGTACCACTCCAAGGTATGGTTTGTGCTTTCGTCATACTAACTCTGATCCTATCATGCTATACAGCCTGTCTCAAAAAACATTGTGCAAGTGAAAAGCGCCCTCTTTGGCAGTTAGAAAATACTGTTGTGACATGATGCTTACATCAACATTACGGACGCAGTCTTAGCTCTTAAATGCCATGTGTTTTGTTCAATTTCCTTGTTTTAATCTCGAGATATGTTTAGTTAACAATGAAAGGGTAAAATCACAATTGTGCCACCTTTACTAGGGAAGAGGGCTGTACATGCAAGTCAATGATAGCTTCAAGTTTATTAAGAGTGCATCGACTACACCACAATACAAAATTGTTTTTACTGTTTTTACTGTGTTATCATGATGCAGGTATAATAATTCTATTTTGTTACTTTTAAAAACAGATTGAAAGATAAATAAATATTTCACATTCTGCTGTAAAATTAAATACATGATTGTACATGTTAATGATTTTATCATGGTAAATACTGTTCCATTTATCACTCAAAACGTGTTAGAAGACAAATAAATATTGCACACTCTGTTGTAAAATTAAAATCATGTCAACGAAATATTGCACTAAAAATGTCAACGAAATATTGCACTAAAAATTTAAAGTCCATTGATGATTTTTATCAAATCATATATAAGTACAAAATTCTACGTTCAAAATTCGTGTAAAAACCGCCAAATCCTTTTCTTGGAATCTAAAAAATTGGGCTACTTTAGAGTCATTTACCGCGGCCTGACGTGCCAATTCGCCGCGCTTTTGGGGCTGAAATGTTTTGGCAACACTGATTTTATGCACTAATAATCATCACATATCTCATATCTTTTACTGTGGGAGATACCTTTTTGTGATTTAATTGCACGACACTGGTCAATATTATAGAGCTTTTTATCCAAATCCAAGAGTTGAATCGACTCTGTCATTGATAGAAATGTGATTTCGAGATGTGTACAGTTGCCTATTAGATCACCAAATGCTGCTGTAAACCACGGTCATGGCTAGCTGAGTGTAAGGAGAGGTAAGTCCGGGGTTTTGTTATTTATATTGGGTTGCCTTTGTCACCACCCTAGACCTTCCCGAAGCAATAGCTCAAATTAACAAAATATATTAGTCATAGATCAGTGTACGTATTCCGTATAAATGTAGAGTTCAGTAGTCGGAAAAAAGAGGCAAAGAAGGGAAAAGGAAAAGGTACATGTATCAGATCTGGGTCACTGAGAGTAAATGAAAAGACACGGAGAAACATGAGAAGATCATGAGATATGTGTTCAGCGAACAATGCTTTAACTATAGGTGTATTTTGAGTTGCGATAGCTGAGGACAGGTTTGAGTGTTTCTAGTGTATATATTTCAAATAAAACAACGTTTGAATGTATGGGATTCTGTAAATTCCTTTATCATGTTTATGAGTTCTAGTATTATATAGATGGTTCGTGACCTACAATAAAAAAAAAAGCAGATACAAATTGTGACAAAACGCAGCAAACACACTTAAAATTCCAGTTTAAGGTAAACTTGCATGATAAAAGAAGAGAGCTACAAGGAAATGATGAATTAGGTACAATATTTTAACCTACACAGGTGAGGTGACTTAAATCCATATACGTAACCTAAGTTGTATTGCGGGCAAAGTATTCGTAAGATATAACCACAACAAGAATATATTACGCCCCAGTCAACTTACGCCCCAGTCATGATTAATAGACGACTGAACTATTTGTTTTAATATTTTCCAGTGGTAGAGCGCTCGCCCGACAAGCGAGAGGTCTGGGGTTCAAGTCCCCGCACAGGCAGGTATGTCCGGAGTTTTCACTCTGGTATATCTGCCTTTGCATGTTATGTTTCCATTTGTAAATTCATGTTTAAATGTGCTAGTGTGCGATGCGTAATTCTTCTTTCCCCTGTATATTGATATATTAAGAATAACGATTCAGCATCATTAATTTGATCTCGTGCGCTAGTTTGTAGTGTTTGAATGTTTCCATGTTCCAGTGTATGATGCGTAAGCCTCTTCTTCTGTTAATATTTTACTCATTTTGCAGTTGCAAAGCTTTGCTCGACAGTTCAGTACCAAGTTCCGAATTAAAGGGGTTGCTTCTTCGAAATGTATATCACTTTGCTTCAAGACAGTACGTCACTATACGCCTTTTATACTGCAAACAAAAACTGTACGTGCGTTAATAAAACCAACATAATATAGAATGCATAATAGTGCACACCAGTAAAAGGAATCTCCTATACCCTTTTTGGAAAAGTCATAGTGTTTCAAACGAGGAAAAGTGCGATATGACTGAATAGAATACATTAGGAAAGGCTTAAAAACAAACAATTACGCCCTGATTCATAATTCCCATTTAGGTCTGGGTAATATATTGTCCATGAAAAATGAGCAGGATCCGTCTTTTTATGAAGATTTGGCTAAGCTTTCAAAATGTGTTACATTTCAGAAACACCAAGCTATTTGTGAGACGGCGTAAGCTGTATGGGCTATAGAGTGATCTATTCGGCATTTTTCTGGAAAAAATACTGCACTCCGTATATAATTTCTACAATGGATGTCTTCATCTGACCTTCAACTTGCAGAAAGGGTCAGTTTTGAACAACTGAGTCGCTCTATAGTCAAGAAATAGACGTTTCCCGGACCCTGTTTGTACAGAAAGTCAATGGGGACTAATAGTGGTGTGCACCCATGATATATCGCTATTTGATATGATCACTTATCTCAAACAGAAAACAGCCCGCGCAAAAATAAGTAATTGAAATTCCAACACACAATATGTTGTTTTCAAGTCGTTAAATTCAGTTTAATACAAGTCATACACACTGAACACGAAACTGCAAAGAAAAACATTACGTTACAGACCTTATGCCTTCCTCGAAGCAGTAAAGTAAAATAAATATTTTGTAATTTTCTCAAAAATTGCTCATTTTTGCAGGAATTTGTTATGTTAGGTGGGTTAATTGCGTCATTACCATGCTAAATTACGGACTATAACATTATAGTATAGGGAGTTACGAATTGAATTTATCTATTTAGTCTAATCCAAGGCGCTGTAACATAATGAAAAAATATGAGACAATGCAGTGTGAAAAAGGTAATTTAATAGTATACTTGAGTGCTGTTTATCAGAGACAGTATGTGCAACTCAGTGGTTTAGAGCGCTCGCCCAACTATAGTGGAAGACAGAGATAAAAAGACTAGTTTGTGTCTGACGTCATCTGTCAATCAAACTCAAACCATATCAAAAGTTAGGTATTTATAGTAGGAAACTTTCTTTCGCGAAGGCACCATGTCAACAATGCCTAGAAAAGTTGCTTTTTGCCTTGTAAAAGTACGTAATTTTGCGCCATTTTCTGCTATTCCTTTTCTCCGATCGGCACCAGATAAATCGACCTTCCTTTTACGCACTATTAACCAATCAAGGATCGTAGAGAATTTGATTGACAGTAACGTCAGACGCAAACTAGTCTTTTTATTTCTGTCTTCAATTATAGCGTGTTCAAGTCACCACATAGGCAGGTATGTCTGGAGTATTGTTTTATCCTGGTTTATATCCCTATGCATGTTATGTTTTCATTTTTAATTGCGATGGTGTGCGTTACGTGATTCTTCTTTCCCTTGGCTTCCTGATGCTACTTATCTTCCAGATTTTCACAGAAGAATGTGAATATGATTTTCTTCAACTTTGCTCTGATTATGGTTGATATTATAAGAAGTCTGGTCATCATTTAGTTTAAACCATACACCCTCCAGCAATTAAGACTAACTTAAACAAACAAGTAGACAATCTTGTTTTCCTGAAAAGATGTAGAAATGTTTTTTTTTTTTTTAGAATGACAGAAATGTCTTGTTTTAAAAAATAAAAAATAGTCAATATAATAGGCAGGCAACATTGGAAGTCAATGACATAGCCCGAAGCAGATACCTCAGGAAAATTACATATAAATGAGTATATCTAATGGGGAAGTGGAAACATCGACCTTATTCAAAATGTGTGCCTACCTTATTTATCTATCCCTACCAAACGGTGAGTCTATGTTCTACGTCAGTTTAAGGGCTGGGGTATGAACGTTTGGACAGTATTTATTGTGGGACATTAGAGCACATCAGACTATCAGACATCAAACATATCGAATTGCATTCTGAATACGAAGAATGTCCTTCTGATATCAAATAATTTTGATTTTTTGAAAATCGCAATGTAATACACATTTTATGGCAAATGATTAACAATTGGGATATTTTTGATAGTTAACAGTACTCGAAGTAAACTTTATAAATCTGATGATTTATACTTAAAGTGTATGTAGGTGGGATGAAAAGCCGACGATCAATTGAATTTTTTCCCAACCCCCCCAAAAAAAAAAAACCCACCAAAGTAGGTCTTTTTGGGGAAAATCCATATTCTTCGTATTCAGAATGCAATTCGATATGTCTGATGTGCTCTCATGTCCCACAAAAAATACTGTCGAAACGCTCAAAACGCTCATTCCAGATCCCTTAAGTTTACGTCTGTCACGGCTTGTGTTACAGTGAGGCTATCAGTATCTATCCATACACCCTACTGAATACATGAACTTAATCACAGGTGGTGTAGGGGTGTTGTCCATTTTGCAAGCCCGCAGCTGCATGAAGAGGAACACGAGTTTGACAGCAATGTTATAGCCATTGTAATATTGACATTTTTTGGGTAACACAAAACGTTTTCGACATCATTTGCAAACGGTTAACAAGGTTACCAGAAAATATTTAAATGTCGGATTATATAAAGGGTATATAAAGGGTATAAAACGATTTCATAACATTCAAAAACATTTACATCAACAGGTCCGTCATGTTCTCAGTGCTGCGGCATTATGGAATACCAAAGGTTGTGGTCAATGCCAACCAGGTGCTCTACAAGGACTCCAATAGTGCCGTTATGGTAGATGGAAGTATCTCAGAGCCTTTCCAAGTAACAACTGGAGTGCTTCAGGGTGATGTGTTGGCACCATTCCTGTTCACTATCCTGGTAGACTACATCCAGAAGAAATCAACTTCTGGAATTGATGCTGAAATTGTTACCTACCCACGTCGGTCAAGCAGGTATCCTGCTAGGATGCTGAATGACCTGGATTTTGCTGATGATATTGCCCTGATGGAATCTTCTATAGACCGGGCCGAGTCACAGCTTACTAGGACTGCAACAGCAGCAGCAGATCTAGGCCTTGTCATCAGCGCACCTAAGACAGAATATATGACTGTAAACTGTAACGCCCAGCCATCACTTGAAGTCTATGGTAGTACCATCAACCATGTCACAGACTTCAAGTACTTGGGTTCAAAGATGGGCTCTAGTGTTGGAGACCTAACAAGAAGAAAAGCACTAGCCTGCATGGGCCGCTTTCTGGAAACTGGAACACCTTTGGAGAAGCCCATCCCTGCCAATCGAAACAAAAATCAAGCTGTTTGAGACAACTTGTGTCACTGTCCTTCTGTACGGGTGCGAGTCATGGGTAATCACCAAGGACATGGAAAACAAGATCAATGCCTTTGCAACATCTTGCTACAGAGTCATGTTAAACATCAAGCGTGTGGATCGGATCCCGAATGAAACCATCTACACTCTGACCAACACCACTCCACTGGTTGCCAGAGTCATCGACTCAAATTTCTCGGGCATATACTGCGTCTTGAAGATGACGAGCCTGTGAAACAGGGGCGTAGCCAGCCCTCTCTGCCAGGGTGGGCAAGTCTCCACAAATTTCCCCCGAAGTTTATTAACAAATGAAGCGAAGCGAGCGTAGCGAGCGGTCCAACGGCGTGGGGTCCAGGGGCCCGCCTAAGGGCCCCTGGTGGGTCCATGGGGCGAAGCCCCGGAAGCTCATGGGGTTTGGTCATTTTTATTCCACGAGAAGAAGCCTCCTTGCATACATTTGTAACGTTTTTATGTGAACATTTTACCATGTAAAGTTTTGATTTTAGAATTTAAAACAAAAATGCATTTACAATGTAAGAACAACACAATAAAAACAATACTGATATTCTTGAGTTGATTTTTTTTAACATTATTTAAATTATTTCCCCTTCTCCCATTCGTTCTCTTCTCTTCTTCTTTACATTCTTCAATATCTTCCCCTTTCTCATTCCTTCCCCTTCCTTTAAATTACTTCCCCCTAAATTACTTCCCCTTCTTTTCCTTAAGTTTCTCTTCTCTTTTCTTCTTCATTGTATTCCAATTTCTTCCCCTTTCTCTCATTCCTTCCCCATTCCATTACACTCACTTAAATTACTTCCCCTCAAATCACTTCCAGTTCCCTTCTTTAAATTTCCTGTCCTTCTTCATATTCTTCAATTTGTTCCCTTTCTTACACTCCTTCCCCTGTGCATGAATTGCTTCCCTCAATTAACATTCCAGATGTTTTCTTTACCTCTTTTCCCCTCTTTCGTTCCCCTTTCCTATTCCTTCCCTCCATCCCTCTTAGGCTTCCTTTTAGTTTTCTTCATTTCCCTCTTTTTTACTTATTCGTGTTTCCTCTCTGTTGCTTTTCCTTCCCTCTTGACCCTATGCTTCCCCCATTCCCTCTTCCTTTTCTCTCCTTTTCTTTCCCTTCTTCCTTTTTCCTTCCTTTTTTCCCCCTTTCCTTTCCCTTTTTTTCCCTTCTCCCTCCAAAATTTCCCCCCAGAATTTTCCAGGGTGGGCGAGTCGCCCACCCTGCCCACCCCTAGCTACGCCACTGCTGTGAAAGAATATGCCCTTTATATTCCACCACATGGGAAGAAGAAATCGGGACGGCCGCTTACTGTACTTACACACGGCCGTTCGCCGCCTATGCGTGATGTCCACTTTTATCTAGAGCGCCCTCAGTTTTGACTTAAGGAGTCTTATTTGGTTTAAGTGGTGTTGGGCGATACAAAGAGTTATAATTTAAAACTACCGATACCAATTAGCACACAAAAATATAGCGGTACTGTTGACTCAAAATTCCCATACCGCCCAACCCTACATAGTTACCGAATGTAATCGGTCGCCGATAATGGCGACGAAATGTCCTTTCGAAGTTGAAAATAGCCCATTTTGATCACTAGAATAGACCCACAAAAACACTCCCAATTATATTTTATTAATTTTTTCAAGTAAACCAGAAGCTTTAGATAAAAATGCTATCCAAGAGTTACCGTTCACACTCCTTAGATGCTTGATAATAGACAACTTATGTCCGTACACCATCACTAAATTCACTGCACAAAATGCGAATCATACCGTACGGTATAGCGTATTTTAGTCAGAATATTGGAACATAAAAACAGTTAATAATCATCCTCGCTTTAATTACAAGTAAAACAGATGCTAATGATAATAATTTGTGCGAGCATAACAGTGTCACAGTCCATATACCGGGTGTCCCAAAAAAAGGTTACATGTAGATTTTTGAAGTTAATGTTAACAAATATAAATATCCTTTTCATAACATAATCTATGTACCCTCTACTAGTACTCCTGTGAATGTCAAGTTCACACCCTACGTATTCCAGTCATTCCTGACTAAGCTGTTTAGGTGACATAATGCAACATGGGGTTCATATACCACCGTCACAGCCACCGTGCATTTGGCGGGGCACTTGAGTATAAAGCCCAGCCATAGCATGGCAGATGCAGAACTTTATTCTGATAAACAAAGAATAAAACTTGTCCAGTTTTATTTCAAGAGTTCAGTCAGAAATGTAAAAACAAATAGCAGCGATTTCAAGTGAACAAAATCCAAGCATGGCCTAAATGCAAAATCACCTTTCACCAAAAACGTGTTATTCGTTAAAGACCATCTTCCTTTATTTGTTACCACCTTGGACTGATTTATTTTCAGTGCAGTGTACAATATTTATTTTTTTCAATATGTTTCTTTTGTGCAATAAGTTCAACCATGAAAAATAAGAGAAACATAAAAAGTAATAAAGAAAAAATCTGAAAACAAAGTTGTGCTTGTTTGTGTTCAACTTTCGTTATGCGATATTTTGATGGTTAGCCACTCTCGACACCCCTGTCATCTTGCGCTCGTAAGTTAAGTTGCTTTTAAGATAAGGATTTGAAACTTAGTAAACAGTTACAAGAAGGATGAATAAATAATATCTGAAAAAATTACATTGTTTTGTTGTACCGTCACAAAATGCGGTTCATTTTCTACATGTAACCTTTTTATGGGACACCTTGTACTTTGCAGAAATGATATGACATGTACTGATAATACACGCACTATACTGTACTACAGTACATGTTCATGTAAACTCTACATAAACCCAAAAGTATAACATGTAGTGTGTGTGCGCCGACTGAAATCATTGTGAGTTGCGATTTTGTTGTCAAACCCTTACGAAGCATTAATTTGGTTCGTGTGAGATACGTAACGATACGCTATGACTTTTCGCTTGTTTTTACCAATCTCGATAAATTCTCCATTTTTATATTTTGTCCTTCCGTAGTTCTTTACGATGCCGAAATAGTGTATCGGTATGTTCTGATATCATCGTCGCACTCTTCCGAAGAACCAATTTGGTCCGATTTACAAATGTAACGCTACGCGATGAGTTTTAGCTTGTTTTAACCAGCTATGTAACTAAATGCTCTACGGGTCAAAATTTCCGATAAAATTCTACATTACATATAATTTTATGTACCGGGTTCCGTAGTAATTTACGGGTTCCGTAGCAATTTACGGGTTCCGTAGCAATTTACGGGTTCCGTAGCAATTTACGGGTTCCGTAGCAATTTACGGGTTCCGTAGCAATTTACGGGTTCCGTAGCAATTTACGGGTTCCGTAGCAATTTACGGGTTCCGTAGCAATTTACGGGTTCCGTAGAAACTTACGGGTTCCGTAGCAATTTACGGGTTCCGTAGCAATTTACGGGTTCCGTAGCAATTTACGGGTTCCGTAGCAATTTACGGGTTCCGTAGCAATTTAATGGTTCCGTAGTAATTTACTGGTTCCGTAGTAATTTACGGGTTCCGTAGTAATTTACGGGTTCCGTAGTAATTTACGGGTTTCGTAGTAATTTACGGGTTCCGTAGTAATTTACCGGGTTCCGTAGTAATGCTAAAATAACATTCCGGTATATTCCGATTTCAACATCAAGTTCTTACGAAAGACCAATATTGGTTTTGTCATATGCGTAAGTTACGTAACAATACGCAAAGAGTTTTCGCTTGTTTTTACCAGCCACGTTACAACATTTTCTGCGGGGCCTAAAATCTCGATTAATTCTAGATTTCCATGTTGCCCGTAGTTCTTTGCGATGCTGAAATAGTGTATCGGTATGTTCCGATATCATCGTTCGAAGGACCAATTTGGTCCGTGTTACAAATGTAACGCTACGCGATGAGTTTTAGATTGTTTCAACCAGCTACGTAACTAAATGCTCTACGGGCCAAAATTCCCGATAAAATTCTACATTGTCTAATGTCTTGTTCTGTACTGGGTTCCGTAGTACTTTACGATGCTGAAATAACATACCGGTATGTTCCGATTTCATCATTAAGCTCCTACGAAAGACCAATTATGTACGCAACAATACGCGATAAGTTTTAGTCTATTTTAACCAGCTACGTAACTTATTTTTTACGGAGCCTAAAATCTGGAGTAAATTGTACATTTTGCTGTGTCGTACTTCTTTACGATGTTAAATAGGCTAAAATAGCGTACCGGTATGTTCAGATTCACCGTCACAGTTTATGTTTTGGTGAAAAAAAGACCGAATTTTTCCACCCGTCTACATTCGGGCCACTGACCGGGTCTTCAAGAATCGGACTTTCACTTTGGAATAGATTCAATTAAACTTACATTAATTGCTTTAGCTTAGAGACAAAATCATTGTTAAATTGAAGGTATTGGACACTTTAACTTTGCCCACCAGATGTCACGACATCCGGTGGGCAACTAGGTGCACCACTAGTTGCCCACCGGTTGCGGCAACATCTAGTGGGCAACTGGATGCAGCTGCACCAGGTGGACATGAGGATGTGGTGACATCTGGTGGCCTACCTGATGTGGACAACAGGTATGCTGACAGATGTTCACACGTAGTTAGAATTCAGATGTAGACATCTGCTAGCATTATGATTGCATACATGCGATTGCACTGCAGATGTAGACATACCGTGCACATCTAGGCCTACATGCAGTCATCAAAAATATTTTTGGCATGATATATATTTTTTAAGTTTTTTGGCCGATTTAATTTCCAGATGGCTCCTGTGGTGGTTCCCATTTTCTTTTCTTTTCTAACTCTGTGTTGTTTGGATAGTACGTATATGCGTTGGTGGATCTTTTGTTTTCATGGGTTTTGTTATTTTGAATGTTACAAATTATTTTTTAAACAAAAATCTACTTTTTGATGGTTTCCACTTTCCATTCGTGGTTCGCGGTTTTATTGGCTCCAAGTTGTTTAGCTATTACTAATGCATTGCTTGATCTTTGTTTTCATGGATTTTTGTTATTTTGGATGTTGCAAATTTTTTTTTTATCAATAATTATAGGGGGCCTACTTTTTGACGGTTTCCACGTTTCAGTAGCGGTTCCCAGTGTTATTGGCTCCGTGTTGTTTAGCTGGTACTATAATGCGTTGCTTCAAGATCATTTTTCATGAATTTTGTTATTTTTGATGTTGCAAATTATTTTTGGAACAAAAAAATCTTCTTTTTGATGGTTTCCACGTTCCAGTGGTGGTTCCCGGTGTTATTGGCTCCATGTTGTTTAACTGGTAGGCCTATACTAATGCATAATTGCTAGATCTTTGTTTTAATGGATTTTGTTATTCTCGATGTTGCAAATTATTTTTTTGAACAAATATCTATCTATATAAATAAAAGGAAGGTGTAAAAAATTTTGGCTCCCTCTCCCAATAAAAGCATGCTATTATGCAACTCCACACATTTTTTTCCATTTGTAGCTTAATATGACTTAAAATATAGGGTACTTTATTTGTTATGAATTAAGGAGTAAGCAATTAATTAATTAAGTTTAATGCAAAGGTCAGGGAACTTTATGAGTGTTAAAAGTTCATTGACATAGAGTAACAAATATCCCAGACAGTTATACATGTATGTACATGTAGTGGGGTTGATAAGTGTCAAACATAGGGGTATTCCCTGTTCTGCTTTAGTATATGGAATGTCAAACTAGAGTTGCTTAAAAAGGGACATTGGTCAGGTTATACAAGGAATATTATAAATCAGTTCTATTGCACAACCTTACAACATTTTCACTGATTATAGCAGGAAAGAAGTTTAAGTGAACAGGCCTATGCTATTATTAAAACTTACGAAGATGTTTCAGTGTCAAATGCATTGTTCAGTGTATCTTGGTATTATAAATGTTTATGAACATGATGAATATGTGTACAGTTAAATGGTAAGCCAAAGCTTCCTGGAAGTATTATGCATTGAACAACTACAGAACCAGTGATGTTGGTAACAGAGCGTCATGTGGGTTATAGTAAGCTTAAGTTTGTTCCTCCCAGATTGCCCAACAAGTTGAAACAGTAGAGGAATTTTTGTGTTTCAGGGATGTGAGTCAGAGTAGTTGCCTGTACTGAATAATTTAAAATGAGGGCAATCATTTTAACCCTAACACAGTGATGTAGACAGAATCACAGTGTTTCACTGGGGGGGGTATAAATTTGTTTCAGAGGTGGCCTGGGCAAGGGGGGGGGGGTAGGCAGAGAAATATTTTTTATACATTACATTCATACACAATCCTTTAGCCCCTACAGTTTTGTAGACAGGATCGTAGTGTTCAGAGGGGCCCCACAGCAGGGGGGATTATGGATATATAAATTTGTTTCAGAGGTGGCCCAGGGAGGGGGGGGGCAAGGAAATATTTTTATTATTACATTATATAACCCCGTATTATTTTACATTTCAAATGTCGCACCTTCTAAATATAAGGGGCTGTGCAATAATTATGAGCCCCCCCCAAATCGCTTGCCCCCCCCTCGGCTCGCCAAAAATCGCTTGCCCCCCCTCTCGACCCGCCAAAAATCTTTGCCCCCCCCACCCCTTGCACATGCCAAATTTTTGGGATCCCAATTTGCAAACCTTTTAATGGTCTATATAGCCTACCGGTAAATGTTGTGAGCGCAGCGAGCAGGAAAATTTGCATATTTCTGTACGGTTTTCCTAACCCCTTTTAGATCGTTTTATTTAAAAGGCGCCCAAGAATGTGTGCCAAAATCGCTTGAATTTGCCCCCCCCCCATTCGGCTTGCCAAAAATTGCTTGCCCCCCCCTTCAGCTCGCCAAAGATTTTTTGCCCCCCCCCCCCAACGGTGACATGCACATGATGTGCGGTCGCGCCTTCCAACATGGGGGTCTGGGGGAATTGAGGGAAATTCCTTACAAATAAGTTCTTTTTGGGGGAAATTCTTAATTCTAAAAATTTCCAGGTAATAAAATTATTATAGGATAAATAATCAATCTACACCAAGACACAATCATTACCATCACCGTTTACCATAAATCACTCCAGTTTACTCAACTAGCGGGGACCCGCGCGAAGCGCGGGTCTCCCGCTAGTTAATAATATAGGGTGGTTCCCAGTGTTGTTGGCTCCATGTTTTTCAGCGGGTACTATTTAATTAGGCTAATGAAAGTCAATGCCCAGTTTCCCGTTACATAATTTTTCATGACTGTGTAGGTGAACATTTCATTATTCATTATTCATTATTTTATACCATTTCATTATTGCATCTGTTACAGGTGTAAACCAATAACTACCCATGTATACATGTTATAAATCACAGTTTGTAGTTTACAGATGTAGTTTACAACCACATGAAGGTGATTAATCAAAAGTTTCACAATATTTTTTACGGGATGAGATCAGTGCAGATCAAAAAGTGCGGAACAGAGAATTGAGTTGGTATTCATTATTAATTCATTATTAACCATATACCATGCTCCTACTGCAAAGATAATCCCTGAAAATCAACAGAAAGAGATTTATGGTAGGCCTATATTTAAAACCACAATTATTTATTTTTATGTTAAAGTTTGTTACAAATCAACATTTTATTCAAAATAATGAAATATTTTACCAGCAAATTGTTTTGAGCGGAGTAGGGTAACGGGAAACTGGGAATCGACTTTCATTAGCCAAATGCATTGATTGATCTTTGTTTTCATGGATCGTTATTTTGGAAATTTTAATAATTTTTGATGTTTTCCGCTCTCCAAGTCTCCAGCATGTCCAGGGTGGTTCCCAGTGTTATAAAAGCTATATGTTGTTTAGCTAGTACTAAGGGGCTATCATTTTCTTCTGAAGGGGGTCTCAAATATACAGAGTGGTCATAAATTTTTGAAAAGTAAAATAGGGGCGCCATACAATTTTTGATGACGAAAATGTAGGGAGTCACAAGATGACCACAGATAGTTTAGGGGCTGTGCAATAATGTTGAGTAAAATTTCCAAACGGCTTGCCAAAAATCGCTTGCCCCCCCCCTCTCGGCCCGCCAAAAATCGCCCCCCCTCTCTTGGCATGCCAAATAATTTTGCCCCCCCCCCCCTTGAACATGCCAAATCCCAAATCCCCATCCCAAATTGCAAACTTTAAATGATCTAGATGTACGAGGGGCGGTCAAAAAGTTCGTAGAACTCGGTATGCTACTTTGTCGCACGGTATTGAGTTTGGTCTTATTTGAAAGCTTGTTCCTTCAAAACATTACTGCATAGATATTAGATTTTTGCATCACTGTATGTGGACAGGACACTCTTCAGAGGAAGCCAACCTCCATGAATTCACAGGTACTACCAGAAGTGAATACAGGGTCATTATGGAAATTTCTTCGAACGGCGGCGGTGAAAACTCAAATGAAATTTAACAATGTACAGTTGCTGTAAATGGTAATGAATTCCTTGATATTCAACAGCAACGAAATGGTTCTTAGAGTTCCAGAATGGAATGAGCGTCCTTGAAGATCATCCAAGGTCCAAAAGACTTGCTGACGTTACCACTAACGATATACGTGCTGGTACAGTGGTAGGCCCCTATTGTTAATGAATAAAGAGCAAAAAAAGAAAGATGAGATAGCCACAAAATATGACAACTCTGTTGAATGTGTTTTCAACATTAATCCATTAACATTGGGTATTCATCCAGGGTGTCTTCTAGATGGGGTCTCAGAATCTTCATGTACAAATTTGATACCAATTGACAATATAATATCAGGTTTGCTGGTGATCAATGCTGGTGAGCCTTCACTGAAGAGTGCTCAAGGAGCTATCGGAAGACTTCCATTTTTTTGACATAGAAGGCTTCCAGAAAAATTGCGACGGGTGCATTAAGGTTTGCAGTGATCATGCTCAAGAGTGAGATAGAAAGAATTTGGTTAGTACTCTTTCAAGTACCTTGTTCTACGAACTTATTGACCGCTCTCGTATGTTGCGAGCGCAGCCTCTCCTCTCCTCTGCGATTTGCCGAGAACGGAACGATTTTGCTTACAGATTTGACAAGGGAGGTCTCCGCCCCCCCCCCCCAATTTCCCCTCTTATCTCCCCTCTAGCTGCGGCCATGAGGCCTATTGTTAAAAAAAATGATATATAGTTTTAGTAAATAAATTATTTCTAATCCTCGAAAAGCTACAGAGTGCATCTTATTGTAATGCATAGATAAATGATGTTATGAACAGATATGCCTAATCCTACTGTTGCCACAAAATGAAAATGCTGCTATGTGTGTATCATGTTGAAAATAGGTCAAGAAATGTCACACTTTTAACTAACATTCCACGACAATAACAATGTAGGCTACACTTTACAGTGTGGTCCAAAAACAACTTTACCCAATTTGTTTTTTTCTGTGTTACCTAGGTAACAAAACATCTTCTTAGATGGTGCAATCCTATCCTTATTTGAATTGTTTGATCAAAACGAACAATTTGCTTAATCAGGAAGCTCCCTTGGGCCAGTGGTTAAGGCACAGGTCCCGTAAACCTAAGGTCGTGGGTTCGATCCCGGCCGGTATCACCTTTTCTACCTTTCAGAAACTCAAGTTTAATATTTGACATGTCAATTAATTGTCATCTTAAAAAATTAATAGGATTCTTGTCAAAAATGACACAACTTATCAAATAGGCCTATGACCAAAAAAGAAATCAAATTAGAATAATTCTTGCCAGAGGGGGACATAACAGAATCTTGTCAAAGTAAAATGGATGATCTTGTCAAGTAATAAGGTCAACATCTTATTAATTTGAATACTTGTTGAAATAAAACGGACATTATAATAAGATTGTTTTTTGTTGTTGTTGGCATCGGTCAGTCTTCGCAGACTATGGAGTAGCGTTGTCTGAGGTGGTTGAAGAGCGTCGTCTTGTGTGGCTGGATAGATTTTATTGCAGACCTGACATATGAAGACTGGTGCATCTGGTAGGGTTGGTTTGAATGTGCATCACTGACTGGCTTTGCGCCTTGCTCGTTTGTCATCATCAGCAGCAGCATTCTGGATGAGGTCTTCTCCCCTTTTCAGGCCATCAGAGAGATGTTGCTTCCAAGTTTTTCCGATCCCGACACTACCAATAGATTCCCAGTTACCCCAGTTCATGTCAAGTGCTTATCCTTGAAGCGGAGTAGCGATCGACCGTTTCTTCTGTGTCCTGATGACAGTTCCGTAGAGGAGATCCTTGGGAATGCGACCATCTTCCATTCGACTCACATGTCCTAGCCATCGAAGGCGACGTTGACATAGTAGCAATGATGGGGTACCCGCATTGATGGGATACCCGCCTTGGGCATGACTTCATTGTTTGTGACCTTGTGTTTCCAGGAGATTTCAAGAATGCGGCGTACATGTAGACATCTCAAGTGAAATACTTGCAGCTTCCGTTCTTCTAGGTCGTCCATGATTCACTACCATAGAGGAGCGTGCTGATTACACATGCCTTGTAGACCTCCATTGTATTGTATTGGTGAGCTGTTCTCCCATACTTTCTTAGATAACCTGGAGAGAGTAGAGACCTCCTTGCTGATCCTTTTGTTGAGCTCATCATCCAGAGATAGATCATTGTCTGTAGCAGTAGAGCCTATAGGTAGGTGAATTGATGAACTACCTCAAGTTGCTGATCACTGATGATGTGGATTGATGGTGGAGCTATTATCCCATGGCGATATTGGTCCGATGGTGGCCCGATGTATGTTCAATAATGGCCCAATATAATTTGCTCATGGGCCCAAGATTGGGCTTGGACCAAATATTGGGCCTATATTGGACCAACTTAGGCTGCCACTGTGATGCCAATATAAATAAATAAAATAAAAAATCAGTTACTGTAGCTCAACTTCAGAGTGGGCAGCTATCGCAGCATCACCAGCAAATAGCTTGTCTCTAATCAGTACTTCCCTTATTTTGGTCTTGGCCTTCAGGCGTGCAATGTTAACGAGTTTACCGTCAGATCGTGAGTGACGATACACTCCCTCTGTGGATGACTTGAAGGTGTGCACGTGCTTGAGTAGTTGGAAAGAAAATGCCAAACAGTGTTGGTGCGAGTACGCAGCCTTGCTTTACTCCACTTTTGACACCAAATTCTTCAGACATTGAGCCATCAAACTGGACTGTATGTATCATCATCCCATCATGGAAAGAACGAGTTATGCTGAGTAGTTTGGGTGGACAGCCAATCTGAAGAAGCATCTTGAATATACCATCCCTGCTAACAAGAACAAACGCCTTGGTCAATGCCAGGTAAAGGGGTTGTTGCTGCTCTCTGCATTTTTCTTGCAGTTGCCGTAGCGAGACGATCATGTCAATTGTTGATCTCTTGGAGCGGAACCCGCACTGTGATTGTTGGTTCACAGCAAAATCACGAATGACCTATTCCAATTGAGGAAATATGATGGAAAGAGCTACCAAATGTCCATTTAGGAGTGGTAAAATCCAAATTTTACACAAAATTTGAGCTGTTTTTTGTTTTGTTTTGGGTTTTTTTTTGTCACATACATGCGCATATTTGTGGGGCTTTGGGGCGTGAGCAGGACGGCAAAAAAGAAGGAGCGTTGGAAGAAGGAGCGGTAAAAAAGAATCATTAAACAAAAACGGGTGTAGAAATTATGAAAAATGTTTTAAAAATTTGAACAATACATACAATTTTGGGCTTTTAGCTAGTGCCTATAACCCGTCCCCCTTTTTTTTTTTTTCTTCACTTTTTCAAACCACCGATAAAATGGGTCAACCTTTTCGGGATGTTGATGAAGCGGGCGTCAAAGTTTATCTTTTCCGCAGCCCCCGGGTAGGATCGGCCGCGGAACGCCACTGAAATAGGCCTAGGTCTAAATTTCAGAAAATGCAAACGTATGGATGCCATTAATTTCAGCTGCCCACCCAGTAAATTATTTTCCCTAATCACCCACCCAATAAATTATCCTTATTTACCTCCCTACTTGCCCCCTCCCCCCACCCTCAACCTGCCAAAATCGTACTAACATAGCCTGTTAGTGGTTCAGCCGAAAGCCGTGTAGGCCTACTTTTTAAAAAATATAGCTACATGTATTTGAATGAGGCTTCAATTTCGTCAATCACTACTGGTCGATTACGATGACATTTCGGTTCTAAGAACTTGGAAACTTTTCTGATGAGCGTTTTGATCTTGTTCCTCTTGTAGACTTATTTTTTACCAAATCTGTGGATTTTAAACACGTTACTATGGCACAGCGTCATCATCCCTATATCTTCATGTCAAAAATTGCCGTGATAGTACGGCGAATCCTCTCGTTTTTCAATTGCTACGCATGGCGATTTTGTTCGAGATAGGCCGAGCGACTCAGGCTAAGCATCATACGACTTATCATATGAGATACCACCAAGTTTCTATTCTACATATTATTACGATTTGCGTACATGCTCTATAGTACCACATGTAGTCATGATGCAGTCATGTCTACAGTAGAATTCATCTCGACCTTTGCAGGACTTAAACCCCATTAAAAGCTATTAAACCAAGATAACACTCATTGAAACAGTTCAACTGATTAAATCGGATCTTCTCTGGTTGTGCACATGTGTGTTTTATATGTGCGGTATCGCTATGATGTGCTATAATACAGCTTCAGTTGGGTAACTGATTATAAAGGAAACGCAAGGAAACAATGGTATGTGGACCTTTGTTCACGAAATGAGACAATGGCCTGCTTTTTGTTAACCAGCATTCTTGAAAATGAGCAACGTAATGATTGTTGACTTAACACGGTTTGGAAATAATTTCTTCATATTTTTGGTGTTATCTGTCGTTTACATATCCTTCCTAAAACACAAAAGTGCGACTATTTCCAAACACCTAAATTAGCTAAAAATTTAGGACATGTTACAAAACTATATTTTCTAGAATTTCATAGAATAGTTTAAATGTAGCTTGTACCGTTTTTTTTTTTTTTTTTTCAGAACGGAGCGGTCCGTTACCAATATAGCTCAATATTTTCGGTCAAATCTCCATTCAATTAACACCGGGAGTTGGCTAGCTATGAGCTAGCTATGCTTTGCTCTCATATTCTACGAAAGTGCGACTATTTCTGAACATCTAACCTAGCTGTAATTTTAGGTCATGTTAGAAAAATATATTTGCTAGAAGTTTGGAGAATAGTTTAAATATTGGCCGGTTATTTTTCACACAGTGATGTTAACTAGGCAAATGCAATATACTTCTAACATACACTATTTGTAAAGGTCGCGCGTCAATGGTGAGAGCACTGTGTATTGTGTATAGGAAAACGGACAGTAACTGCAGTATGTGTTGCTATTACAAGGAAATTCGATTTGTTTTCAGGTAAAACCCAGGTTTTGTTTTTAATACACTAACTTGAAATTAAATACACTAATTAGCGGCCATTGTTGGCTCTGGAAATATTTTTACTACATTTTATGCGTAACAATTTTTAAATCGCAGGTTGAAATTGTGATATATTTCATTTTGAGAATTACAATTATATAAAGGAACATTTAGCCCATTCACCTAAGATCCAGGTGTTGTATAGAATATATTCAATCACAAGTCTATGTCACAATGCATATGTAAACTTTCTTTATCCATGTCAACAATAGAATATTGATCACCAATGGAGTATGGAGCTGTATGAAAAAATATTTATAATATAGGGTGTTGACATTGTGCATGGCATCAGAAGGTAGCGAAAATATATGTTTCACTTTTTTAAAAACTATTATGTATAGCTTTTATCAACCTTGCACCTGCAAAGTTTCAGGTTCGAATTCCTAAAAATAATGGTGTTAGACTCATTTTTTACCAAATCTGTGGATTTTAAACACGTTACCATGGCAACAGAAGATAACGAAAATATATGTTTCACTTTATTTTACTATATATGGTTAGCTTTTTTCAACCTTGACATATTTGCAAAGTTTCAGGTTCGAGTTTCTTAAAATAACGAAGTTATGACTCATTTTTACCAAATCTGTGGATTTTAAACACGTTACCATGGCAACAGGAAATCATGAAAACACATGTTTCACTTTATTCTACTGTTTATGGTTAGATTTTACCAACCTTGACATATTTGCAAAGTTTCAGGTTCGAATTTCTAAAAATAACGGAGTTAGACTAATTTTTTACCAACTCTGTGGATTTTCAACACGTTACCATGGCAACAGGAAATCACGAAAACACGTGTTTCACTTTATTCTACTGTTTATGGTTAGATTTTATTAACCTTGACATATTTGCAAAGTTTCAGGTTCGAATTTCTAAAAATAACGGAGTTAGACTAATTTTTTACCAACTCTGTGGATTTTCAACACGTTACCATGGCAACAGGAAATCACGAAAACACGTGTTTCACTTTATTCTACTGTTTATGGTTAGATTTTATTAACCTTGACATATTTGCAAAGTTTCAGGTTCGAGGTTCTAAAAATAACGGTGTTAGACTCATTTTTACCAAATCTGTGGATTTTAAACACGTTACCATGGCAACAGAAGATAGCGAAAATATATGTTTCACTTTATTTTACTATATATGGTTAGCTTTTATCAACCTTGACACACCTGCAAAGTTTCAGGTTCGAGTTTCTTAAAATAACGACGTTAGACTCATTTTTTACCAAATATGTGGATTTTAAACATGTTACCATGGCAACAGAAGATAGCGAAAATATGTGTTCACTATATTTTACTATATATGGTTAGCTTTTATCAACCTTGACACACCTGCAAAGTTTCAGGTTCGAGGTTCTAAAAATAACGGAGTTAGACTCATTTTTTACCAAATCTGTGGATTTTAAACATGTTACCATGACAACAGAAGATAGTGAAAATATAAGATTCACTTTATGTTACTTTATATGGTAAGTTTTTATCAACCTTGATATATCTGCAAAGTTTCAGATCCAAGATTAAACAAATAACGGAGTTAGACTTATTTAAAACCTTTTTCCCATTGATTTTCATCAAAATCACAAAAATCATGGTTTTTTGACGTTTTAGCTAAGATTTTGGTCACGTGACTTGTAAATGAGAATTGGTATGCCCAAATATGGCATCATTGTTGTGTTAGCTTTCCAAATAACCACATCAAGCAGGCCACCTAATGTATGCAAACAGCAGACAACATGATGCACACTTTTGGTGGTCCGCTTGATTTCCAATACTAGCAGTCCACCACATATTGACATCTAGTGTCACACCAGATGTCAACATCTGGTTGTCAACTGGATGTGCCTAAACCGGAGTGACACCGGATGTCACATCCAGTGGACCACCAGTGGGCATCCAGTGGGCATCTGGATGCGCGAAACGCCTGTGAACGGTGTAGGCGTCTGACACGCCACAAACGTATATACGAGACTAATAGTTTACCCCCTCAGTTTTCGTTGTTTTGGATAAAAGTGGACGTTAAAAACGGCCGTGTACAGTATGTACACCACCTCCTGGGAGATACTGAAGGGATGCTGCAGCCAAAGAAAATTGTTTCGCTTGCCCAAGATCGCAACAGTTGGAGAAAGCTTGTAGTCGCCTGATTTGGCAAAAAATGTCAGCAGAAAATATTTTTCAATAACAGTTTGAAAACATTTAAAAACTATTTTTGTAGTGTGTTTCATACAAGACCTTTATATAACCGGACATTTAATGCTATTAAAACGTTTTTACTAAAAAAACAAAACCCAAAATATAATCTGTTTAAAACGTTTTAAAAACGTTTTGTATTTGCTGGGTACTAACTGTTAACCCATAGCATATCAATCTTTCTTATTTTCTTTTTCTCCTGTCTCGAAATGTTTAAAAGAGTAGATATTACAATGCAGAGATATAAGCAATTTTGTTTAAGGGAAGACACTCATCAAAAACACCCATTTATAGTCATATTTCATTGTCACTCCAGGTAAAAGAGCAGACTTTTTTCTTTCACATACTTTTTATTCCACAAAAATCGCACTTACGGTTCCCAAGAAATTGCAACTTGAAGTAAAGCATCTTGCACGATCAAATGTATTATTTATGTATTTTATTATTTTTTCAAGCTGTGATATTTATTATGTATTTTATTGTTTTTCAAGTGGCGATATATAATATTTTTACAGTAAAAAATCTGTATCTCAAAAAGCAAATACGCTTTCATCATGTTATCTTCACAACAAATTGTAATAAATCAAGTGCCTGCTTTTTTACATGTTACATATAACAAATTTTCATCTAATTTGCATAAAAAAATTTAAAAGGTGTTTCTAGATTTAAACGCATTTTCCCAAAAATGATGATTTTTAACCTTCAAAATAGTCTGTGGACCCTATTTTTTAATGTATTTCTATGAAATTTGGACAGAATGTACCTCAGGTCATTTGTCAAAAAAAGTTGGAGTCAGATTTCCTGATTTTGTTTTGCTGTTTTTTGACCAAAATAAAGGTTTTAAAAAAAATATGACTCCAACATTTTTTTAATATGACTTTTCTCTTTCATCTAAAATAAAAACCAAGTTCCTAGCTTGTTTCCCTGGGTCCATAGGCCATTTTGAAATTTGACACCTTCAAATCCAAGATGGCGGCCAATTGAATATGCAAATTAGGTGAAAATCATTTTTTCCCCTTTTAATGATCCAAAGGTCCTACAGACCAAATTTGGTAATTATAGCACCTTTATTAAAGAAAAAAGTTATTTTGATGAGGGTCTTCCTTTACTTACAAACTATCAAACATCAATACGGTCTATATAGTTTTCCAGAAGATATGTATTGTCTTTCCTGTATGATTTATTACGAAATAGAATACTAATAATAGTGTAATGAAACAACTTTTTCGCCCTAGGATCCTCTTATACAGGAAACAGAATTGTTGAAGGTTGTACATATTAAGGAAATAATGTCGCGATCTTTTGATAAAAAAGTAATATTTTATATATTTGTAATAATCTCTGACTCTAATGTTGTGATGTTTCCCATATCCTTACTATCTGTTTTCATAAAATCCCCTATAGCTCTGACACGGCAGGTGTACCGCCATCCGCTAATCGTGTTGATTCAGGATATTGATATTTAAACATCAAAACTTCGCCTGAAGAGAAGCTTGAAATGATGAATTATAAAGGATACCCCATAAAAAAGACACTGTTTCTTAAGATGTTTGCGTAGATAAGAAAGTTTTTACCGTCGTGTGATACATTCAATTGTGAAGCGTGTTGTTAAATACGAACGTTGATACACTATCTAACCTAGTTACTTGAAAGTAATAAATAGAGTAATTTCCTGAAATAATGTCAAAGGTGTTACCTAGTATTGCCGCAAGGTTACGACAATTATTGTCAGGTGTATAATGCACAGAGCAAGCTGTTGTCATTATTGATTCAACAATAAACGATCACGAGCAAACTAGAATTGGGAAAATCTAAATTTGCCTTATCAGCAACATGTAGCGCTATCCTCATAATGCAGCAATTTATTATTTTAAAAACCTACATTCCTCGTCTTACTGAGCTAGTTTTTGTTACACACATTACGAAACATGAAGTCGTTTTTCCGATGTGTGATACTTTAATGCATACAGTACACTATAAACGTCAGGTCTTCTAAATATACAGTGAAGGAGTAAAACGCCATAGAAAATAATAAATAGCGCCACGACCAGTTTGCTCCAGGAGCGTTAAATGTACTAGTACGAGGGTATTATATGGGTATTGACGAAATCTCAAAATAAGTAAACTCATATACTATTATACTCGTTTGCTGTAACCAGATAAATTATCAAATCACTGATATGTTCTAATAAATATGACGTTCTTCGACAATATTTGTCTGAGTATGTAGATGTTTTTGCCCCAAGCTTCTGTGTCTTGTTGTTGAATCACTCCCCTGCAGTCTGTACAAGAAATAAAAGATACGATTTCGCGTTTTCTTTTAACAAAAGAGTTATGTCTAAGCTAGCATTAGCACTTTAATTGACTTTTCCTATTACATTTTGGAGTAAACTTATTCGGTACTAATTAATATTATATTCATGTTTAGAGGAGTTCGCTGACAACATTTTTAATCGGGCAGTTACATGAAGGTTGAATTAAATACTTTTATAAAAGGGTAACGGGGTCGATGTTTTCAATATCTCCTTTAATTGTGCTTCACAAACCTCAGAGGTGAAACGGGGTGATACTTAAAACCAGAATAATCTAACCAGCCTTGTTAGATTTCCCAAGGTTTACCACTTTGCTCTTCTAAGTTGACTTTGTTGGCTGGCTTGTTTAAATTAAGTCGTAACAACGTTACTTCTCTTAATGATTGAAGAGACCCTCGAATGGCCCTGTGAAACATTCTCCTTTTTATACCTAGTTTATAAATAGTAATGGTAATTCGAATAATACATTTGGAGTTGTCTTAAACAGTTAATTGCCCGTGTGGAATAGCAGAATGTCAGTTCGCGTGGCGCAGTTTACAGATCTCTGTGATTTCACATACCTTTTCAATTATTTCAATTTTGGCAGCAAGTACAATATCTTAATACTAATAACGGCGTGTCCGTCCGTCCGTCCGTCCGTCCGTCCGTCCGTCCGTCCGTCGCGCCATCGCGTTCGCGTCCGCGCGGTTCGCGTTCACGCGGTGCACTATCGCGTGCTCGCGGTGCGCTATCGCGGAGTATAAACGGGCGTGTGCGCGGAGTACAGTGCGCGCATCGGAAAAGCATTACAGTGTGACTAACAGTTGTGGTAAGGCCTATAACCGTTTTTGCGTTCACGTTTCTCGCGATTGATTTCATTACTTTAGTAACGGTCTATATCCACGTCCAGATACTAATTTCGGTTTCTCAAAATGTGGTAACAGGGCAGGGCTTGGAAGAGGCGAATGATGGGTTTCCAGATTATGGGTAGGCCTACCGAACTACCGAAGTAAGCATCACACCTATAAAACAAACAGAGTTGATTAAGTTGTGTCAAGTTGGGTCGTGATCATTGAGAGACGCATTTCATAGTAGTTTAAGAAGTCAGGGCAGGTATATGGGTAACGGGTTTGGGTAATTAGAAATAGGCCTATCAGGAGAAGCGCCCGACCCGAGAACCGTGAAATCTAGTTCCTTATAATTCTGCTGTATTGGTGGTTGAAAAAATGCGCAGATAGAATTGTTTCACGTTTCTCTTTTCTACCCATTAGCATTCGATTTGACATTATTTTGTAAGAAGTCTAGAATACCATACGTCATGCGATCTACTTTATAAAAATTAGGTAGCTTTACTCTGAAGACCTTGGGAGCAGACATGTTTGTAAATATCAAACTAAGATAGAAGCCTTAAATATTAAGCGGTATTAAAATGGGGGTAGTGATGGCGATGACGGGGTATGTAGAACCTACATTGTAGGTATAGAGATTTTTGGTAATTTTTACACGGTTGACACACTTCAGAACGGTTTTTTTAAACAAAATTCTATGTCGGCCCCCCAGTATCGTCGCAAATAAACAGTACGAATAGCAATTGACACGCGGATTGTTACCATAGTCCAAAAACACGCACGTGAAAACCATAAATTAGTTTCGGACTAGTGAATTTTATTTTAGTTTCGGACTAGCAAACCCTATTGTATTTAGTCTGGCGACACTATGGACTACTGAGTACTGACCCTTATTTAGCTTACTTCCGGGTTAATGAATGTAGACCTTTTAATCTTATTCCATCAACATAAAGGTCTGGTTTTCTTTGAAACACAATAAATTTTAAGAACAATGTAATTTTTAGCTTAACACAACAGTGAACATCGTTTGTAGCAAAATGCACACTATGACATCGATGATAGTATTTTGATTAATTTTCATTATGGTAATTGGCTGCTAATTTTCTGTGTGCACTTTGACTATTAAAAAGACGCATTTAAAAGATCTGAAACAAGAAATCAGGTATTGTGAAACTATGTCATGCTTCTTAGCATGTATTTGCGTTAAAATCGTGCACGTCATTAGACTCTTATTCTGTTAATCAGCTTAGATGTAGGAATGAGATAAACACCTATGAGTAGGCATGTCCACTAAAAATTGAAGTACTTTTAAATTGATTCAGACCTAACTTATTGGCTGGGAATTGATGAAAGAAACATTTTGGCGTTTAAATAATCTTAATCGGACGTTTCATTCCAGAGATATGGCCTTTTGAGTGTTACGGTTTTATATAGGGCTAGTGGAAACTGTATGGACAGTGGGCATCCCTACATGAGCGTTGCATGAAGTCCTTTACACACGATGAAGATATTGCGGGGGATATCGGTTATAATAGAACTAACTGACGAAAGATGCATAACCTAACAATTTAAAATCAAACTCTTCTTATTGCGTTATTAGGAGTGAGCACAAGCAATAGCTAGCAAATATTATCATACAAACGTTGTAAATTTACGTCTTTTTTCACACACCTTGTAATTGACTTGGCACATCACGTGTGTTAGTAGTTTCTTCGTTTCTATCACCTTTGTACATCGGAATTTTTACCGAACTACGTTAATTATTTTTTATTAAAATATTTCAATATTTTGATTTGGTACTGCCACACCTGACAAAATACCGCACAAGAACATTATACCGTAAAATTCCGTCTACAAGCATATATATGCCTCTAAACGAGGTTTTTTTGACACAAGAGACAAGAGGCAGACACTCTCAACAAAAACGTTATTTGGAGTTTGAACAACTATATTACTGATAAAGGCGGCTGTACAAACATGTATATTTGTAAGACCAATCTATTGCAATGTTTTTGAGAAGGGTATTGGCCTTTCATATCTTTCGTTAAAAAAAACCCTCGTTTAGAGGCATATATGCTTCTAGACGGAATTCTACGGTATATGATGTTGTTATTCCAAACATAGCCTACCACGAAATAAACGGTATGATCACATATTGCCATTTCATTTTGCAACATCATTCCGTCACGATTTTGAACTCTTATTAAAACATTGAATGCATTTCAAGGACTGCATGGTCAGTGGCTCTTCATATTAAAACTTGTTAGAACTAGGTCGCTCAAAGTGTTGCCTCGACAGTGCGTGTACAACATTAATGTTATTTTATCACGCATCTCGTTACCCAGGTGCATCAATGATAACAGTGCGTTGAACTCGTCTGCTCGAGAGGGTTGATTGTTATCGTGACTATGTTGCCCCACATAATTCAACTATCATGCAAGAGTGACAAGGTTATCAGCAACATATGTCATGTCGCACACAATACACATTCGTGTCATATTATATTAAAGGCCCATTCAGTGATTTGCTCATCCGGACGATCGTAAAAATCATCAAAATTCAGATTTTGTTACCTTTGTAATTGGCATAGATGTGCTAACATAGCCTGCTAGTGGTTCGGTCGAAAGCCGTGTATTTTAGACAAAATAAATCATTTGCATGATTCTGGACTTTTGATACTGACAGTACAAAAAGTCCGACTCGAGATCGAAAGAAGCTCACTCTCCACGTACCAACACGCGTTGCGTATTGTTTCTACTACTTATTACATCAGTAGCTACTATTTTAAACAAAATACACAATTTTAACTGTTTTTCATATTTGAATTGACCGTTAGTTTGCCTCGGTGACCTTAAATTGCTTATTTTGTTTTCTACTACAAAAATTAAGCGTCTGTTTTAAATCAATTTAGACTCTACTTCCCCGTGTTAGAAACACTGGACTAGGAAGTTTTTCCAGTCGATTGGTGGCGCACTGTACGAAAATCTCGATTTTCTCGAGTCGATCTGAGTTGAAGTAGAAAACCTTTCTAAAACTTCTGTTTTTGACTAATTTGTCGATGTATTCAGGGGAAAAGTGGTTTAATGAAATTCTGTAGACTTATTCTTTATTTCTAAGCAACTCTGACAAATTTCCATTTTTTTAATGTTCCTGTGAAATCACTGAAAGGGCCTTTAATAGCTGACGGCAAGCTGACAATTCTATCAACAGTAAATTTTGATTATTTTCAGTCCGCTGGAAACAATGAATTGGGTAAAACCGTTGCGATTTGGTAGTTCACAGCATCTTGCGAATGGTAGTGAGCTTTGGCAAATATTGCATTGATCATTTCATAGCGAGTTTGTAGAAGAATTCAAATATAACAGATACACTTTTGTAGGGCCTGTGGTTCTTGAGTAATATTGTAAAGAGGGCCTAAATAACAACACTTTTGTAAAACGTACATAACATGATTAACAACAATAAATCAAGCAAGTTTTCAAGGTATATGATTTGTAGAATGAACTTTTGCAAACATTAAAGTATTATTTTTCAATAATATATTGATTTAGATTATGAAAATCGATTTTTAGCTGCTTCGACCAACAATACCTCGTCTACTCTTAAAGCAACGCTACTTAACGAATAACTTGAAAGAAAAAAATATTTATGACGCTACTTTTGCGATGAATTTTATAACAATACCGGGGACCTGATTATAATTATCTTTGGGCTTTGTCTCTTAGGCCCATAGCACTTGCACTACTGACGTTTGATATTAAGACATTATCAGTTCATAAAATCATACACAGAAAAGAACCTTCCAGCTCAATTTTATCAGAAAACAGCATCCATCAAAATCAGGCACGCGTCCGTAATTTAATTCACTGCTTCAGTTCGACAAGCCGTCCACGTCGCTAGTCCAGATAAGACTAGCGTAGTATTGGACACATCTGTTTGACTTCGCAAGAAAACCTAAATTGAAGGCATCTCGACATCAGTCAGCGTTGCCGATGCCGTGTGAAGTAACAATACAAAGGCGTGGCGAATCAACAATCGAGGTCCCAGTTCACGCCAAATGTCCTCGGGTTTAAAAACATGTCATTGATAAACCATCCAATACCTATTGATGTATGTTGCTCCATCAATTCGTAAAGAAAACATACTTTCACGCAATATCCAAAACCGGGATCTAAAGTTTCAAAATATGATCTTATTAATATGCACTGAACTAGCCCAACTTGGCCTCCCCCACCACTCCTATGCCCACTGCGACAAAAGTAACTTAACACCCTTGGCAACGTGCAATGATTTTTCCGCCAAAATAACTCTTGCAAAGTTTAATCTTAACAACAGCCCAGTCGTGTTCTACGTGCTTGTTCAATAGTTCAATTCAAAACTTGGCAGGCTATTGTATCAACATCACTTCGCGCGTGTACAATAGCAATCACTGTTATAATAATAGGCTATAATGATAAAAGATATTATAACCTAATTACTACACTAATTTTTGTTTTAACTTTTTAAACTCAAACTTATGATTCATTGCTTTCAGATTTTAAAAACAGATGCTGTATAGAACAGCTCGTTAAATGTTTCACACTGTTAGTTAAGTTCTCAACGGAGGGAGTATGTACAGCATATGTAATGGTATAGAAAGTCGATGCCAACTTATCGTCGTCGTTATATTTAACGCCGGGTAATGTTATAGTTTAAATTACATTTATGAACGCTCAACGTATAGCCTGATATAACAGCCGGTCGATATAAGTATTGGATACACTGCCTTTGTTTGAAATTTACCTACATATATATTAGAATGAAGTTAGTTTTGGTGCTTCTTTTAATCGCATCGCTGGTGCTACCCAGTAAGCAACAAGACAATCAAAGTGAGTAAGCCTACGTTAGTAACTGTTTTAATAACTAATTGAAGTGGTTGCATCCATTGAGAGCACACAAGAATTAGACGAGATCTAACAGTAAGGCAGAGACAAAGAGACAGATATAGACAGACAAAGAAAAACAAAACAAAACAGAGACTGGTGTAGTTTAATAATTGTAGCAATGTATTCTAGAAGCTATGACCGTACTTTGGCTGAAATTTATTTTACAGTTCGACAGTGTTTTGAAATCCAAGCTGCACATCAAAATATAACAAAACCACCTTTTTGGGTACCCCAGTATATGGCGCAGGATCATATCAGACTTTGCATAATTATATTTGCACACGGAAAGATATTTCTCAAACTTAATGTAATCGCTACCCTTCCTGTGGACTTATCAAAATATTTTCCCCTCCCCCTTACATATGCCTATATTACAAGGAATCCCCATCATAAATTATTAAGTTTTACAGAATAATATCTAAACTATGGGCCAAAACTATGTGTAAATAATTGGTTGCCCGTTTTCGACCTGCCAAAAAATTACAATCACGTTATTAACTATGAAATTATTATAATATGATCTACTGGACTTACGTTTTTGTGAGTGGCAATATTTCACATCCTAGTAGTAGTAGTAGTAGTAAAAATAGTAGTAGTGAAAATGTCAACAGATGGAGAAGATCTTATTGAGAGCGGTATGTTATTCCAGAGGCGTGAGCCGAAGACACTGAAGGAGCCATCACCGATACATTTCTGAGATCTTGGGATGGTAAGGCGGCTCTCATCCAAAATGCCTCTACATCTTATGTAATGTGTGACAAAAGTGGGCAATTATAACAAATGTATGAGCTTTAACAACTTAACTAATAAAAAACAATTATCCCAGCAAACACAAAACGTTTTCGACATCATTCGCAAAAGGTTATAAAAGGTTGTCAGAAAACGTTTAAATGTCGGGTTATATAAAGGGTATATTAAGGGTATAAAACGTTTTAATAACTTTAAAAAACATTTTTTGATAATCTGCTTCTCAGCAAACAAAACATGTTTTACAGAAACGTTTAAATATCGAGTTATATAAAGGGTATAAAAACGTTTTAATAACATTCCAAAAACATTTTTGAAAACTTGATACAAAACATTCTAAACAGAATGTTATTTTGGTGTTGAAAAAATATTTTGCGAAAAATGTTTCCCAAAATATTTGCAATAACATTATAAAAACGTTTTCATGACCTTTATATAACCCGACATTTAAATGTTATTAAAACGTTTTGAAAAAATATTTTAAGAACATTTCTGTGTTTGCTGGGAAGTGATGTCCTCCGGAAGTGATGTCATGTGAAAGGTTAATGTTATAATTAAGACTTGGAAATTCCCCAGATTGCAGCATAGTGTGAAGGTAGTAAATGACCCATAATAGAATGGTTTTTTTTCCAGTGCTTGGTATATAAGAAAATGTAAACATGATTCTTCACAGTTTATAGTGTTGATCTGGGCTAGCTAGCTAATATGCTTCAAAGTTCCTTCAAAGAAAGGAAATTGCAAACCAGAATTATTTTATGTAGTCAATGTACTACTACATGCCAGTGTTGTCGGAGAAGATCTAGAATACGTCAAAGAACGTACTTCTTCCAAGAAAGGAATATATATTCTTCTGTCGACTTGCTGAAGTCTGGTTTTTGATACAACACATCTATCATAAGTAGGGACAACTGCATCGCAGTCCTGCTTCCTGAAGATATTGTGTGAAAGGTGGAAATAGCACCAGTTTTGGAGAAAGCAGCGCAAGGAGTTAAGTTTGGAGAAAGCAGCGCAAGGAGTTAAAGTTGGAGAAAGCAGCGCAAGGAGATAAATGTTTGGAGAGAGCAGCACCATTTTTGTGTGAGGATATTATACGCAAGGATATGCAAGTGTACAAGGTTAAATACCACTAATTATGTATTACACGTGTTTCAATGGGAAAATGCCTAATTTCGGGTGGAATTTTCTCATATTCAGAACTCTCACAGTTCAATGTCACCAATATCAGGTGAAACTATATGATTTAGATGCCAAATGATCAAAAATTCAACATAGGTTGACCTGAGACTTTTCTTGTTTTAACGCACTGAACCGTAAACATCTTAAAAATGACAGTGCGCCCTCGAAGCTGAAAGTTACAATATGATAGGGCGACTATTTACTAAAAACCGAAGCCGTGCGTATGAATTTTGGTACTATTACATCAAAAATGTCATATAATGAGAGACAATGTACCATTTTGAAGCATCAAACTCTAAAAAGTACTTTTTTGCTATATAACTTGATCAATTTCAGCGATTTTAATGCAGTCTTTTCGAATGCCATGAAAACAAATAGTTCCTCGTCGTATTTCAATGTATCGCCCAGGCCTATTAGTGGTCTTTAACCACAAAGGACTTCGCTGATTTTCGCAGGACAAGTGATTAACATTAGCCGTCCAGAACATTGCAAGAACTCTATGATCACCTACAAGAAGACTGCTGGTTAAGTACTGAGTAGTTAAAATATTATTGTGATTGTGTGATTATTTTTGTATATGCATTTGTTGTCATATATTGTACCAATCATATCTTTACTTTCAATTAAAGACTTAGATTTGGTTAGCTTAATAAAACAGTGTATTTGTGTTGTGAATTCGTGTGGATTTGGGTAAGAGGTGATTTTGGCCTTGAGTCAGTACGACTCGTAACAATGATAATTAATCTTGTTCATGATTTCTACTCAATGAACCACCTTTTATCCGTCTGAAACTCCCTTCGAAAATATAAAAAGACACCAGAGATAAAAATTCATGAACACTTCATTTGTTCTATATATATTACTCGCGCCCAATTTAAATAAAACGGTTAAATACGTTTCCTGTCTTTATTCGTAGATGGCGACTATTCCACTGTCTCACCAGCTACAGATAATAGAAATCTCGAGTTCGGCAAGTACTTCTTCCAAGGGCTTCCAGGAAGAGATGGTCGTGATGGACAAAGTAAGATTTTAGGAATTCATATTGGGAATTTGTAGATCACATGCGATTGTCTGCATGAAACCGAGACTTATCATTATGCTATAGATTTCGTTTTCAACAATTCTTCTTGACAGTTGTAGTTCACGATGGAAATCTTTCCCTGTCCCTGAAATGACCATTTACCAGTTTGACATACAGCTAAGCAAAGGCAATGTATGGCACAAGCGGGGAATTGGTTAAATCAGAATAATGACCTTAACAAGTCCAGCTTTCCAGAAAGTGACCTTCATCTCCATCAAGTAGTTGTCAAATGTTGACAGTTGGTAACAGGTGTCATGTTGGAAGCATCTTTTGCGTAGGCTAAACGAGTTATTACCCTTAAAGCGTTTCTACACTATGTATATAGGAATCTGTAGCGTATGTGTGATCGATTTGATAAACCTGGTGATGCAGCTTTACACATTAATTACTGCATTGATTACTACTGGTGTAGTGCGAAACATATACATCCCGCGCGGGGCACTTGAATTTGGAGTGGCGGGGATGTGCGGACATTAGTTCGAAACTAGAGGTATTTTGGTGAGAGATTTTACATGGAAAGAGTCACGGGTCATTAGGGACCGTTCACAAACACTTGTTAGGGAGGGCCTGATGCAAAAAATTTCATCGGGGCCCCCTTTACAGATCACAAAAATTTCAGGGCCCCTTTATGGATCAACCCCATAGAAAAGCATATAAACTCAATTTTCCCAAGAAAATTTGTGATCATTTTTCAGCCCCCCCTTAGGAGGGTCAAAAATTTTCAGGGCCCTCCTTTTTGCATCAGGCCCCCTAACAAGTGTTTGTGAACAGTCCCTTTGTAAGAAGGGCTCAGAAGACCAAAAGAAGGGGAAATTACATGAGATATGTAACAAGTTGCAGTCATAACAGTGTCAAAATATAAAAAATCGACACATTGATGATAATTTTGTTTTCAAAAAGTCATTAAAATCAACCTTTTGAAGTGGAGGTCTTTTGCTGGCGGTAAAATACAAATACTGTCACCCATTTGTAGGTTACCCAGTTGATTATGAAATTCATTGGCGCGATTCGCTCATTTCTTGTGCAGAGAAATGATATTTTAATATCACGTGGGTATCTTAATGGTTGATAACTTTCGGGTACCGTATCGTTCGGTATTGCTGTCATTGACATTATTTGACCCGATCGATGGATGCTGAATTTTTTTAAACCATGCAAAAGGTCGGTGACCTTTGATTTGTTTAGACCATGTCTTCAACATTACACATCCCAAATTAATACAAATATTGACCTTTTTGTTCCTTGTATATGGATGAACATTTTGAGATACATACAATTTGATTTTGAGCAATTTAAAATTCTTACACCATTACCTCCTGTGAACCCAGGGGACCCGTTTGGACACATTTATATTTTAATTGGCGTTTACATGTTTGCCAGACCCATACAAGCTCAAATCAATATAAGATATTAAGTGAACACAATTTCCTATTAATTTTTCTGAAAGCCGAAAACGAGCATGCATATTATTAAAGGATACCCCTTATGCAAATTGTAATAAATTGCAAATATTTGTTTAATTTGGTTTTGTAAACATTGTGAAAGAATCTCATTCACCCAAACTATAATAATTTTGCACACCAATTTTGAAATGGTTTTCATTAATTTTGTCAGTCTTAAAATTCCTATTCTTTTGTGTGTACTGTGCGGTAGTGGTTTACTCATCAGATTGCTCATTGTCTGGTTATAGCACTACCCATGGTCATAAGGCAAATTAATCAATCCGTATTTCGTATTGACAAATTCCGTGTTTTTAATTTGCAAAATCAAAATCTTGATCTTCAACAGATGGCCTCACTGGCCCTCCAGGACCCCCCGGTACAAATCAACTTACAACTGGCCCACCAGGCCCTCCTGGACCGTCCGGTATTGATTCAAGTATAAAAGGCTCAGCTGGTCCCAGAGGTTCCCCGGGAAAGATGGGGCCACCTGGACCGATCGGAATCTCCGCTGTGGATGGATTACCCGGATCTGCTGGTCTCCCAGGTCCTGCGGGACCCCCAGGATCACCTGGAATAAATGCCGGAACTACAGGTTCTGTGTACATTCGATGGGGAAGAACTACCTGTCCTTTAACGTCGGAGCTGGGTTATGTAGGTAAGTGTAGATTAGATTAATTCAGACGATACGCACAGCATCACACAACACTGCTCCACACAAAATGAGAACCCGTTGCACTGATGGAGATCTTAGTTAATTGGTAGAAAATTAACATGATACAAATCATTAACATTTACTTAGCTTAAGTATATATGTGATCCTCAACTACCCAACGACTTGGCAGCGCAGGGTCAAGAAAGTTTTGTATGCGACTGACAAAGAGTTTTGTGGAGCAGTAATGTATCGTTGGATACTCTGGATTTGAATTAAAATAAGTTATAAGTTATAAGTGACCATTTATATTTTTGGAATTTCAGTTACCATTATTTAATTGTTCAATGGAGAAATCGAATAAGGGAAAATATTGCAAATCTCAAAAACAAACAAACAAACAAACAAAATGTAACAACATACAAGCGAACAAACAAGCAAAGAAATAAACATAATTAGTTCATATCGGATTACCGATATGTGTGATACTGATAAACCCCTATTTTACTGGAAATCTTGCACTCCCTGTAATCTTGATTGGGGAACCTCTAGAATTCAAAAACAGTTTTAGTGCATGTTTGGTTATGAATATTAATTAACACCTTGCTTAACCTTGCTAAGTACAAACTGAACTTTTGCTGTCAATTTTAGATGAAAATAAATGGCAATGCAAAGACGACACGTGGATAGGAATTGGGTGGTCTTTTAACATAGGGTTTACCTTGATACAATGAATTTATATAGTGTAGTACACCTTCATTGTGAAGATAGATCATAATACAGCTACAACTACATGCTAATTATTTCAGTAAATAAGGCAAACACGACATCAGGACAAAAACAATCCAATCACGATTACTACGAGCATTTACAGTTAATTATGATTTATACTCCATTGCACTCACAGGTATTGCTGGTGGGAAGTGGTATGACCATACAGGCGGTGGTTATAATTATCTGTGTCTTCCAAGTACTCCTGAATATGACAATTACCAGGCAGGCGTACATAACGCAAGGGGATATGTCTACTCTGCTGAATACCAAATCAGTGAGTTCCCACCATTTGCAGGCAAACACAACCACGACGTTCCCTGTGCCGTTTGCATTGCTACTAATCGGGGCATCTTAATGATGATCCCGGCAAAAATGACATGCCCATCAGGGTGGAATAGAGAATACCATGGATACCTTATGTCTGATCGCTACGGTCGCGATAGTCCCACTGAGTTCGTTTGTGTTGACCGAAATCCAGAAGTAAGATCGGATAGTAGTGTTGCTGACCAGGATGGGGTTTTGTTTTATCCAGTTGAAGGGCGATGTGATAATGGTAATTTGCCATGTGGTCCTTATATCAACGGAGCAGAGCTCACATGTGTCGTCTGCACAAAATAATAACATTTGTTTAAGAAATGTGTAATATCTGAACACGTGGTTTAATTAATATTTTGCTAATTAATTGCTCATTGTAAAATGCATGCTTTTACCGTTGTTAACTTGTTAACACAAAGTTTGACGTATTTCGTTCATTCTGATACTCCAAGCAGTTGCTTCCATTTTTATATTTTATAAAATGGTAACCGGATCACCCTTCGTTCGAGTCTTATAACTTATTGGTGCCTGTCATTCAGGAGAATCGGAAGAAACATATATATTGTTATTGATATTAATTAAGTTACAGGATCGTTTATGTTATCAAATGGATGTGCTTTATGAATAAAGAGTATGTGCACTTAGTAGATCTACACTCAAAAAATAGTTTATATCACAATATTTATATAATAAAATCTAGCTTGTCTTTGATATAATCACGACGAATCCTGGTCTGGTCTGGACACATATCATGTTAAGCTAGGGTTCGGAAAGCGACGTTTTTATGTATTTTTCGTGGGACCTGAGAGCATATCAGACATATCGAATTGCATTTTTAAAACACTGCTACAATACACCGTCGTGGCGTTATCAAGGTTCTGAATTACCACACTGCTACATGGTTTTACAACATCGTGGTGTAAGCAAGGTTATATATTACAGCACTGCTGCAACGTTTTACAACGTCGTGGTGTTTGCAAGGTTGCGGATTACAACACTGCTACAACGTTTTACAACGTCGTGGTGTAAGCTAGGTTGTGTATTACAACACTGCTACAACGTTTTAAAACGTCGTGGTGTTAACAAGGTTGTGTATTACAACAGCGTTACAACGTTTTACAACGTCGTGGTGTTTAAGGTTGTATACGGTATTACAACACCGCTACAGCGTTTTACAACGTCGTGGTGTTAGCAAAGTTATGTATTATAACACTGCTACAACGTTTTACAACGTCGTAGTGTTAACAAGGTTGTGTATTACAACACTGCTACAACGTTTTACAACGACGTGGTGTTAGCAAGGTTGTGTATTGCAACACTACTACAACGTTTTACACCTCAAGACTAAAAATGTAAATATTGAATGGTACCTAAAGATCTAAAGAGATATTTACTTTGTTTGGACTTTCATCAGTCGTCTTAGGGTATTTAAATAAAGGCACTTAATTTAATGCCCACGTAACCAGATGGGCGCTGACATTACAACGTCTAGACAGGATGTCTGGAAAAGAGACCTTTGGTATAGCGGGTGGTCTTCCTGTGTATTTCAATTGGAAACGCGGGATGCATGTCCATATTTTCTAGCAAATTTGTCATCTTTTGCAACTTTGTAGTATTATTGTAAGAGTTTCCGTCAATAACTTTTTTCCGTCGGTCAAAACTGTCAAAATTTATTTCTTGAAAACATGCTAAATAACAGAATCCCCAAATGTATAATTAAGTTGTCTTTTAAATTTTCAGCAATTTTGATGATATCTGTCTGAAAAATTCTCTTAACATTGTAGCACATCTGCAGATCACTTGGTGGTCTTGGTATGGCGGCGCCCATGGGTCACGTGGGCATTAAATTTAGTGCATTTTATTTAATACCCTATGGTAACTGTTCATATACTTTTTCTTTTGTTTTGTTTTAAATAGGAATTCGTTAAATGGTTAACTATTTGATGCATTTGTGTGCGACAAGTAGGTCAATTTATTTGTAAAATTTGAAATAAAATTACAAAAATTAACAAACTACAGAATCCGTGTTTTAGTCGTGTCATGTCATGTGTGCGTATTGGATTATTTTATCAAGAGTTAGGAATCGAATAATTTAGTTTATTATTAGCGGTTTTTATTTGTCATTATATGTGACGCGATCAAGCAAGATGAGTCGGAATTCGGAAATAGTGATTTTGAGATATTTCCTTTTGTTTCCTCTTGTTTTGGAAACTCTTGCTCATATCTTTGGAACGGGGTGTTCAATTTCAATGGTGTTTTCTTCAAAATCTAGATTTGTAAGTGCTAACCAAAATGGCAATATTTACTGGGATTAGGTCCACATTTTATTCTAAAAAGTTTTGTGGAAGTCCTGCATCACCCCCATACTAAAGCCTGTTTATAGGCTTGGACACTTCGGCCCTTCACTGATAAAAATCAAAACCACCTTGTTATGGAATTTCCGTGTTTTTGACCTCTTTTATTTTACAAACTGGCGATGTTCAATCTCAGGATACTAAAGTAGACTTTCCATGCTTCGGCACTCCTTGGTTTACAACACCTGTCGATGTAAAATCTCACGATACTAAAGTAGACTTTCCTTGCTTCGGTGCTCCATGATTTTTCATGAGTTTCCATGCTTCGTCCTCTTTTTTTTTTTTTTTTTTACAAAACCTGATAAATGTTCAATCTCGTATTACTAAAGTAAGCTTTCCTTGCTTTTGTCCCCTTTGGTTTACAAAACCTGACGATGTAAAATCTCAGGATACTAACGTAGACTTTCCTTGCTTCGGTCCTTCTCAACAACAATACCTGGCATTGTACAATCTCCGGATACTAAAGTATACTTTACTTTACATCCTTCTCTCCTCCATGGTTTATTGCAAAAGTTAACGTTACTTGTGTGACTTGCCAAATAAATATATGCGTGCTTGGCTTAAACCTCACTGGTAAAGAAAGAAGAAGAATACATCATTGACATTGTAAAAAGGTTGGTCTGAAATCATAAACGGAACCACGCTTTGAATAAACATCGCTGTGGAACATTACTGCATTTAAATAACTAAAATAAGTATGTTGGTTTAGCTGTTAAAGGGGCATTTCGTGATCCACAGCCTCATCCCCCCACTTTTCTCAAAAAAAGTTGAGATTTTTATATCACTGGAAACCTCTGGCTACATAATGTTTATGTACAAAATATTTCTTGCATATTAATTCGTTTTGCAAAGATATCGTGAAATTTGAATTTCGTTCTGGTGCACCAGAACGAAATTACAACGCATTGTCTATGGAGCAGTGTAATACACATAATCATGCATAACTCGCAAACGCAAAATCGGAATCAACTGAAATTTTGGGAATAGGCTTCTTTCGTGGATATGTACTGAAAAATGTCATAAAAAGAGGATGCTTGGATCACGAAATACTCCTTTAAAATGGGTTTTAGAATAAATGTACACTTCTGAAAAAAAGAAGAATAAAAAAGAAGAAATGCTATCTGTTTCAGATCTGGGTCAGTGAGAGTTAATACATGTGAGAATGTGTATTTAACAAACAACACTCTAACTAATGTGTATAATGAGTCGCGTTAGCTGATGACCAGTTTATATACCACATAATTAACTTTTTTTAACGATTTTATTTGGTGCATGTATGGGGACCCTTTAACTTTATATGACAATGTAGATGACTCATTTGTGGCCTGAAAAAAGCAACAGCAAAATAGACAACCTTGCTTACAAAAGGAACCATTTAAAGAAGGCTATGAAACAGAAAATCAAAGTACTAAAGCTTTGCTCGACAGTTCAACACAAATTTCCGAATTGAAAGTATTGACGTTTCTTCGAAGCGTATCTTAATTTGTTCCAAGAAAGTACGTTAAAGCATCTGTTAACAACGTCCTCTCTGAATTAGGGTTACGATATCTATGACAATAATAACTTTGGTGAAATGTCATAAAAATACGCCTTTTATATAGCAAAGAAATGAACGTGCGTTTTTAAAAAAAAAGTAATAATATAGAATGCATAACATATCGCTATCAGTTGATATGACAAGGTCAAGGTAATAGAAACATTTGGGTGGTAAGGGATAGCACTTATCTCAACAGAAAACAGCCCACAGAAAATAGGTAATTGAAATGCCAAAGCACAATTTTTTATGTTTTCAGGTCGAAGATGATATGTCACTGTCATATTTTATTTTTGCAGAAGAATTAAAATAGTGAATAAATTATGCCACTTTCCCAGAAGCTTATATTAATTTAATGCATCTCAGGGTATGCATTGGTGAATTCTACAACTACAGAATTGTATAAACTGGGGCTGTGTTGAATCATTTTAAGGGGCATTGAACGAGGTGGAACCATGTTCCACGTGGAGAGGGTTCAATTCAGTCATGAAGTCATGTACGCATTGAACACAAAACTGCTACGAAAAATGTTCTATCCCAAACACAGAAATATTTTTGCAAAATATTTTGTGAACACGTTAATAACAGTTAAGTGGTGTTAAAGTTCAAAGTTCAAAGTTCAAATTTATTTTATCAATCAATATCATACATAGCATAGCATATATAATAATAACATTGAGTACAATAGATATAGTTTAATAAATATAATAGCAATTAATAATAAGAGTAAATTGCAATAATATTAACAAAAAGATATATTGATAATAATTTGTGATGGTTAATATAACTTGAATACATAATCTATGTAATATATAATATTACTGTTCATGACGTTAATATACAATATATAATAATATGTTTATATATGTGGATATAGGCAATTTACAAATCAGATAATTTATCTTAGTTAATATAATAATTAATGTGGCTAAAATAATATTGACTGACGAGGACCCTGCTAAACGCATAGCGTGGAGCTGCAGGGACCTCAATAATTAATCAAATATAATTTATCATGTGTATAAACTGGTGACGGTATAGGGGACAAAACAAAACAATACAATACAAGTTATCCGACTAGATTATAGAAAGCAAAGAAGGGAAGAAGAAGAAAGAAGAAAGAATAAGGATAATTGAGCGTAACTGTAATAGGGTCAGAATAGGGACAGCTGAATGATTATGAGCACACATTACGGGGTAGTAGCATGGCTATAACAACCGGCGATGAGGGTTTTTTAAAACAATATTTAAATGAGGCTAAAGAACGGGAATTTTTTATGTTTGAAGTAAGACTGTTCCAAACCAACGGACCTTGTGAACAGGATGTATTGCTTGCCAGAACAGTATTGGACGGTTCAATAAATGGGTCGTGAGCGTGTCTAGTGTCATAATGGTGGGACAGTGTTTGAACTTGAAAATTGTTTTCAATGAGGTCAGTAGGTAAAAGGTCATGGTGAAATTGAAACATAAATGAAGAAAGTTGGATTTTATAAATATCATGAATTTTAAGGGTTTTCAAGGATGCGAAGAGTGGGTCTGTGTGGGCTAGCCAAATAGAATTAGTACATGTGCGAATTACCCTTTTCTGCAATCGAAAGAGTGGTTCAATATTGGAATTATTGGGATCAGCCCAAATCATTGCACCATATGACAAATATGGCAATACAAGGGAATTGTACAGAGTTAGAAGAGACTCTTGAGGCAAGAAGGGTCTGACCTTTCTAATAACTCCATTGTATTTAGAAATAATTTTAGAAACATGTTTAGTGTGAGAGGTCCATGACAAATTATGATCAATGAGTATTCCAAGGAATTTGGTGGTCTGAACTTTTGGATGGGTGTATTATTAATTTTAATATCAATTTCAATATCAGGTTTGTTATTATGTTTATTTTTGAAAATAATATAATTAGTTTTTTAATGTTTAATGATAATTTATTTAGTTTAAACCAATTTGAAATATGATTAAGTTCATTATTAACTATTATTTCTAGTGTCTTAGGGTTTTGATGTGAGAAGAGGATATTCGTGTCATCGGCAAACAAAATAAAATGGGGTTCTTTAGAACAAAGTGGGAGATCATTAATATATAAAAGAAATAATAACGGTCCTAGAATCGATCCTTGAGGAACTCCGCAATTGATATCTGCAGGAGTAGAGAGGGCATTATTAAAGGAAACCTGTTGTTGTCTTCCAGATAGGTAGCTCTTAACCCAATCATTAGCAAGACCTCTGATACCATATTTATTGAGTTTGTCAAGAAGGATGTCATGGTTTATGGTGTCAAAGGCCTTGCTAAGATCTAGGAATATGCCAATTGTGTGAAGTTTGTTGTCCAGGTTGTCCGTTATTTTACAATAAAGTTCGTTAATAGCCATGTATGTGGATCTCTTAGGCCTAAAGCCAAACTGATGGGGAGTTAGAATGTTATGATGCTCAATGAAGTTAAAGATCCGTGCATAGACAATTTTTTCAAGGAGTTTGGAGATAGATGGAAGGATTGATATAGGCCTGTAGTTGGTGACATCATGTTTATTATCTGCTTTAAAAATGGGTGTTACATTAGCATGTTTTAGTGCAGTAGGGACAATTCCTGAGGCAATAGATAAATTGAAGATATGGGAGAGGACACCACAAATGGATGGAATTATTTGTTTTAGAAGATTATTACTTATGTCATCAGTTCCACTACTGTTGCTATTTTTTAAATCAGATGTTAATTTAACAAGTTCTTCTGGAGATGTAGGATGCATAAAAAGTGAATTGGGGTTTGAATAAGACGACAGGGGAGGTTTAAAGTCAGTAGGTGGATCAGATATCTTACTAGCAAGGTTGATGCCAATATTGGCAAACAAATTATTAAAGTGTTCAGCAATAGTTTGATTATCAGTTATTCGTTGACCTTCATTATTGTTAAAGAAATCAGGGAATTTAGTTTTTTTATTACGACCAAGTAAATTATTTAAAGTTGTCCACATTTCTTTAGTATTATGTTTATTGTTTTCAATTTTTGAGGTGATGTGTAATTTTTTACTAAGACGAAGTAGAAGGTTTAGATGGTTACGATAGTTTTTATATTTTAGTTTATTATCATTTGATGGGTTTAGAATGTAAGCTTTATATAACTTATCTTTTGTTTGGAGCGATTTAATTAGTCCTTTAGTTACCCAAGGTTTTTTGGGTGAGTTACGTTTAGATATTATATTAGTTTTAATTGGACAATGTATGTTCAGAAGTGTAGATAATTTAGAATTAAATCTGTTGTAGGCCTCGTCTGGATCTAGTATGTTGGTTAACTGATACCAATCAACAAGGGACAATGCGTTGTTTAGACCTTTGATATTGTTAGGTTTCATATGCCGTGTTTTCTTTATTACAGGTGTGCGTGGTACTGCGTTAGGCCTACATGTTTTTTGTTGGGTGAGGAAAATAGGAAATGGTCTGAAAGGTCGGTGACAATAATACCGGAGTTGATTTGGGATAAAATGTCATTGGTGAAAATGTTGTCAATCAAGGTCGCGCTGGTATGTCCATGGATGTTGGTTTTAATGCGGGTTGGTCGATCAAATGATGGGATAAAATCATGGGAATAAAGTATGTTAAGAAAGTCACTAACTTTGGGATCGGTATCATGTACGAGCAAATCTAAGTTGAAGTCACCCATCAGGTAACAGGGTTTTTTTCATTGGAAATGGTGTTCAGGGTATTGCTCAGTTGATCTAAAAAATCACTGTGAATAACGTACTCGGGTTTGTAAAGGATACCGATGATGGTTTTTGTAGAATTTTGGGACACCTCAATGAAGAGAGAATCGCAATCTGCACAGTCAAGGGAAAGGTCGGGTCTAGGGCAATAATTTATATCATTGTTGATAAAAAAAAGAGACACCACCTCCACGACGGTTTGGACGAACACAGTTCTCCCTTGAGTAATTATCAATGTCAATCAATGCAGCCTCATCTTCAGAATTAAACCAGGTTTCAGAAAAACCATATATGTTAAAGTGATGGTCCAAGGAGGCCAAATAGTTAACAATGTCGTTGGAATGTTTGTTGAGACTGCATGCGTTATGGTGAAACAAGGACAGGGTACATGTATTGATAGGGTGATCGTTAGTATTTATATTTTCATTGGTGTAGTACTGGCAAGGAATATCTTTGGGGCTGGTAACATCGGTGCTATCAAGAAACTTATCAAACGGGTGCAGAGAGCTGTCAAAGGCAAAGGGTTGGAAAATAGAGTTAGATAAGGAGTCGGACATAACAAGTATACAAAACAAATAGACTTAATATATTACTTAACAAAAAAGAAGCAAATTAATTTGCAAAAATATCTGAATTAAAACAAAAAAATATAATTTGGATCAAGCGAGTTAAAATGTGTGTAGTGGTGGCGATGAATTGGTTTGGAGGTATAGTCGAGATTTTCTGTGTTTTTTACAAGGTTGACATAATTTGATATTAATTTCTGACGATTTAGATTATAATTAGCGACCCTTATGACTACTAGCCCTTATTTTGTTTCCTAGCTAGCGGATGTAGACGGTATAATCTTACGTTCACACATGTTATTAAAATGAAGTTCCTGGTGTCGTTTGAAACACAGTGACTTTTAAGAACAATGTAATTGTTAGTGTTTACATAGCTAAAAACATTGTTAGCAAAAGGCACACCCAAGCGTCGATGATAGTACATATATTTTGATCAACTTAATTTTGCTTCTTTGCTTTTAATTTTCTGTTTGCACTCTGAAAAAGAAGCAGTAAAATATATATGAATAAAAGAATCCGGCACTGTAAAACTATGCTTCTTGGCATGCATTTTTCGTAAAAAAATAACGTTATTAGACCCTTATTCTGTTAATCAGCTTAAATGTAGGAATGAGATAAATATGTATTGAGGTTGCAGAAGTCCTTTACGCACAATGGAGATATTATAGCGTGCATGTCAAGTCATTTTCATCTTATGGTTGATGACGATTTTCAGAGAAAATAATTTTTCTCCCACACCCGCACAGACCTTCCTCGCATGCACTGTTAGTTCTATCATATTGGATATTCTTTAACACGTTTAAGAAAAACAACAACACACACACACGCGCGCACCCCATTTAAATGTTTCCTATTTTCCCTACAAGTGTCAAACTACAAACGGGTTTTGCTACTATTTGTGATGAAAATGGTCTGTCGTATACATTTGCTCTTAGTTTTTCCAAGTTTCATACGTGGAACTTTCTCTAAATGAATACTCATGGATTTTTATTTCAAGGGTTACGCACCCTTCTCGTTCTCCTTATGAGCCATTGGTTTACACCTTGACGTCCTGCCATCCCCCTCTCTCCCACCTATTTAATTAAATCTGAGATATTGATTATAGAATAACTCATGGAAGATGCATAATTATAACATAATACTTCAATATCAAACTCTTCTTATTGCGTTATCAGGATTGAGCACAAGCAATAGCAAGCAAATTATGCAAACGTTGTAAATTCACGTCTTTATAAACACAGCTTGAAATTAACATGGCACATCGCACGTATTAGTAGTTTCTTAATTTTTTATCACCTTCATACATCGGAATCTTTACAGAATTGCGTTAATCATATTTTATAAAAACATTTCAAATAAATTCGATTTTCACTTAATTTTTTGATTTGGGGACTGTCGACTGCCACATCTGAAAAAATACCGCACAAGAACATTGATGTTGTTATTGCAAACATAGCCAACCACGTAATTAATGGTATGATCAGTATCACATTTTGCCATTTCTTTTTTCAAGATCATTCCGTCACGAGTTTTAAAACGTTGAATGCCTTTCAAGACCTGCAGGTCAGTGGGTCTTCAACTCTTCATATTAAAACTTGTTAGAACTAGGTCGCTCAAAGTGTTGCCTCGACAGTGCGTGTACAGCATTAATGTTACTTATTTTTATCACGCATCTCGTTACCCAGGTGCATTTTGAGATCAATGATAACAGTGCGTTGTACTCGTCTGCACGAGAGGGTTGATTATTATCTCGACTTTGTTGCTTCACATAATTCAACTATCATGCAAGAGTGACAATGTTACCAGCACAATCATTCATATATCGCACACAATACACATTCGTATCATATTAATATATAACAGCAAGCTAAAAATTCTATCAACAGTAAATTGTGATTATTTTCAATCCTTTGGCAACAATGAACTGGTTTTTTTTAATTTGATTTGTTCGGGTTTTGACAACCCTGGATAACCCAAGAAAGCCTCTATTGAAGCTTATTTCCATTGGGGTCCATTTGAACACCGGGACGGGTTAGGAACAGTCAGGGTTAACACCCTACTCTTTTCGAAACTGGCTGCGAGATACATGTACAGGTATGGCTCTCTGTACACGGGACCGACGGCTCAACGTCCCCTCCGAAGGACGGAGTACTTTCATGATTCGTTTACCCAATTCTAAATGAACCATGGGGAGAGCGGAAGTCTGAATTTAATCTGCAGAAGTTGCCAATTAATTTCAGACTGTTTTTTTCCAAGTCAATATCCCAGCAAATCGCCACCGCCGGGAATCGAACCCGGGACCTCATGCACTAAAGGCAAGTACCCTAACCATTGCGCCACGCTCTCCCTCAACTGGGTAACATTAAAGCAACACTACTTTTCGAATAACTTGAACGACAAAATTCTTCATGACGCTACTTTTGCGATGGATTTTCTAACAAATAGGGGGACCTGATTATCATTATCTCTGGGCTTATCTCTTAGCCCTAGAACACTTGCACTACTGACGTTTGATATTAAAACATCAGTTCATAAAATCATACACAAAAAACCTTCCAGCTCGATTTTATCACAAAATATCATCCATCAAAAGCAGGTTTTTTTGTGCTGCCAATGCCGTATAAGCAGTGAAAATAGAAAGGCGTGGCGAATCAACAATCGACCTCCCAGTCCGCGCCAAATCTCCTCGGGTTTAAAAACATGTTACTTTTAGCCAACTGAGGAACACTTCATTGATAAACCATCCAATACCTATTGATGTATGTTGCTCCATCAACTCGTAAAGAAAACATACTTTATAATACATACTTTACATGTAATACCCCAAACCGGGATCTAAAACTAAAAAGTCGTATACGATGCCGTAAAACGATCTTGTTATACACTGAACTAACACAATTTGGCCGGGGGTGGCGAGAGGAGCGGCAAGTATTTTATGGCACCCCATTAGGAAATTATACCTCCCACAACTCATATGTCCACTGTGACAAAAGTAACTCAACACACTTGGCAACGTGCAGTGACTTTTCCACCAAAAATAGCTCCTGTAAAGTTTAATCTCAACAACAACCCAGTCGTGTTCTACGTGCTGGTTCAACGGTTCAATTCAAAACTTGGCAGTAGACGATACAGGCTATTGTATCAACATCACTTCGCGCGTTTACAATAGCAATCACTGTTATAATATAGGCTATAATGATAAAGATATTATAACCTAATTATCACAATAATGTTTGTTTTAACTTTTTAAACTTAAACTTATGATTCATTGCTTTCAGTTAATTTTAAAACAGACGCTGTGGAGAGCAGCATGTCAAAGTTTTCACACTGTTACCTAATTTCTCAACGGAGGGAGTATGTACAGCACATGTAATGACCGGCAAACCGATGCCAACTTAACATCGTCGTTTATTTAACCCTGGTGTAATGTTATAGTTGAAATTATATTATTTTGTGAACGCTCAACGCATAGCCTGATATAGCAGCCGGTCGATATAGGTATTGGATACACTTCCTTCGTTAGTTTGAAATATACCTACATACATATTAAAATGAAGTTGGTGTTGGTGCTTCTTTTCATTGTATCGCTGGTGCTACCCAGTAAGCAACAAGATAATCAAAGTGAGTAACCCTACATTAAAGTTTGCTCGGCTTTAAGGCGGAAAAAATAAGACCCACAACACTGTGTATTGATATAGAATGGGCGCAGTGCTTACGCTACTTTTGTGTTGCGTAATGCGTGACCAGCGCACGCTTATGTAAATTTACGCGAGCGTAAATTGGGACTTTATTGACGCGCGCAGTAACAAAAGCCAAATAATTTCCGCCTTATATATTAATGCCGAACAAACATTAGTAACGGTTTTACTAACCTATTGAAGTGGTTACATTACATTGAGAGATAGAGATCGAGAGAGCATACGAGAGAGAGACGAGATCTAAAAATAGTAGTTGAAGATAGAAATCATTGAAGACCCAGTATAACCGTGAAGTTGCATACTACTGGTATTTGTGTGTGTGTGTGTAGATTCCGAATCTGCCGGGTACCAAGAAGGCACCCTTGAGCAAATTTAGTTATTGAGGTCAAAGGTCATATGGGGAATTAAAGTTGAAAATGCTTTGATCAAGTAATAAAATAAACACAAGTTGTTTGTCTGGTCCTAAGGAATAAAACAGTCAATGGTCATGTATCCCCGGTCAAACAATGTCATAGGTCAAATTTTCAAAAGGATCAAACCCGTTGCACTGATGGAGATCTTAGTTATTTGGTAGAAAAATAACACGATACAAATCATTTACATTTACTCAGCATGCTAACATATTTGTGTACCCCCCGAAAAAAAAAGCCCGCTGACTTGGCAACACAGGGTCAAGAAGGGTTTTATATGACTGATAAAACTCACATTTTGACACTGTTGGATACTTTGGATTTGAAACATATGTATGAAGTATAAACAGTATAAAGGTCTACAAAGGTCATTTCCATAAAATATGAGCTATTTATAGTTGAATATAAGTGACCATTTTTATGCAAATACATTAGAATTTCAATTAACATTATTTAATTGTTCAATTGAGAAATCGATTGAGGAAAAATATTGCAAATCTCAAAAACACACAATCAAACAAAACGTAGCAGCGAACAAACAAATAAACATAATCAGCTCGATTGCCGATATGTTTATACCGATGATGCCCAATTTTGCTGGAAAGTAATGGTAGTTTTTAAAACTCCCAGAGATCTTGATTAGGGAAAATGCGGGCAATTTTAGATGAAAATGAAATGTGGCGATGCAATGAGGACACGGAGATAGGATTTGGATGCCCAGTCTTTCAATTTGGGTGCACGGTGTACCTTGATACAACGATTTGGTATAGTGTAATACATGTAAGCTACAGGCATGGTAATTCTTTCAGTATTAAGGCAAACACGACATCAGACCAAAAACAATTCAATCACAACTAATTACAGTTAATTATGATTTTTAATCTTTTGCACTCACAGGTATTGCTGGAGGGAAGTGGTACAGCCATAAAGGCAGTGGTTCTAATTATCTGTGTCTTCCACAGACCCCCGAATATGGCGACTACCAGGCAGGTACACATACCAATAGGGGATATGTGTACTCTGCTGAATACGAAATATATGACTTCCCACCATTTGCAGCAGGGGCGTAGCCAGCCCTCTCTGCCAGGGTGGGCAAGTCTCCACAAATTTCCCCCGAAGTTTATTAACAAATGAAGCGAAGCGAGCGTAGCGAGCGGTCCACCGGCGTGGGGTCCAGGGGCCCGCCTAAGGGCCCCTGGTGGGGTCCATGGGGCGAAGCCCCCGGAAGCTCATGGGGTTTGGTCATTTTTATTCCACGAGAAGAAGCCTCCTTGCATACATTTGTAACGTTTTTATGTGAACATTTTACCATGTAAAGTTTTGATTTTAGAATTTAAAACAAAAATGCATTTACAATGTAAGAACAACACAATAAAAACAATACTGATATTCTTGAGTTGATTTTTTTTAACATTATTTAAATTATTTCCCCCTTCTCCCATTCGTTCTCTTCTCTTCTTCTTTACATTCTTCAATATCTTCCCCTTTCTCATTCCTTCCCCTTCCTTTAAATTACTTCCCCTAAATTACTTCCCTTCTTTTCCTTAAGTTTCTCTTCTCTTTTCTTCTTCATTGTATTCCAATTTCTTCCCCTTTCTCTCATTCCTTCCCCATTCCATTACACTCACTTAAATTACTTCCCCTCAAATCACTTCCAGTTCCCTTCTTTAAATTTCCTGTCCTTCTTCATATTCTTCAATTTGTTCCCCTTTCTTACACTCCTTCCCCCTGTGCATGAATTGCTTCCCCTCAATTAACATTCCAGATGTTTTCTTTACCTCTTTTCCCCTCTTTCGTTCCCCTTTCCCTATTCCTTCCCTCCATCCCTCTTAGGCTTCCTTTTAGTTTTCTTCATTTCCCTCTTTTTTACTTATTCGTGTTTCCTCTCTGTTGCTTTTCCTTCCCTCTTGACCCTATGCTTCCCCCATTCCCTCTTCCTTTTCTCTCCTTTTCTTTCCCTTCTTCCTTTTTCCTTCCTTTTTTCCCCCTTTCCTTTCCCTTTTTTTCCCTTCTCCCTCCAAAATTTCCCCCCAGAATTTTCCAGGGTGGGCGAGTCGCCCACCCTGCCCACCCCTAGCTACGCCACTGATTTGCAGGTAAACACGACCACGATGTTCCCTGTGCCGTCTGTATTGCTACTAATCGGGGCATCTTAATGGTGATCCCGGCAAAAATGACCTGCCCATCGGGTGGAATAGAGAATACCATGGATATCTCATGTCTGAGAGATACAGCCACAGCAGCACTGAGTTCGTTTGCGTTGACCGAAATCCAGAAGTACGATCGGATAGTAGTGCTTTTAACCACGATGGTTTTTTTTTTCCAGTTGAAGGGCGATGTGATAGTAGTAATTTGCCATGTGGTCCTTATATCAGCGGAGCAGAGCTCACATGTGTTGTCTGCACCAAATAATAATAATTTTACAACGTCGTGGGGTTAGCAAGATTGTGTATTACAACACTACTACAACGTTTGCAACGTCCTGGTGTTAGCAAGGTTGTTTATTACAACACTGTTACAACGTTTTACAACGCCGTGGTTGTGTATTACAGCACTGCTACAACGTTTTATAACGTCGTAGTGTTAGCAAGGTTGTGTATTACAACACTGCTACAACGTTTGCAACGTCGTGGTGTTAGCAAGGTTGTTTATTACAACACTGTTACAACGTGTTCAACGCCGTGGCTGTGTAATACAACACTAATACAACGTTTTACAACGTCGTGGTGTTAGCAAGGTTGTGTATTGCCGTGCAGTAGTTTAATTAAAGAGTCTGATCTACCACTTACTCAAATACAATGAAAATCGACTCTTTTCGTTAAGTTTTTAGTAACCTGGTGTATTCCATTCAATTATCCATATCAAAACGATGCAATTGTCGTCTGCTACAATTTCCCAATAGTTAAAGGAATAAAACCAGACTCGTCTCTAGTGGAGGTCACTTCAAATTCAAAGTCACATGGTTTAGGAATTCAGAAAACATTCCTAAACCATGTGACTTGGGGATGGTTTGAAGTGGTCTCCACTTCAGATGAGTTTGGTATTTATTCTTAGCTGTTTATGTAAAAAGAGACACACGTCGCAGCCGCCAATTGCATCATTTTTATGTTAATGTACACTCATTGTTTTGTTATCTATTGTAATTCCATTTACTGATAATGCTGATAAAAATAATAACAGACAATGACTCAAACAGCTGTCAAGCATTCTGTGGCTACTTATTGTTTTGGAAGTAATCATGGTATATGGATTACAACACCTGTGTCACCAGTTGTGCGCTATATATTTTTTGTATATGCCAAGAAATTTTCAATGAGTGTATATTTACAACACATTTACAAATAATAATAATCCCTAGATTTGTTTTGGTCAATGCACTAGCACAAGGTTTTGAAGGTTTTGTGTGAACGTTTTTAACCGCTAATGTTGTTTCGAGTGATCTCTGCAATTCTTTGACCAAATTAGGGAATCGGCAACAAGTAATACATGATTTGTGTAAGTATCATCCAAATGTTTTGTAATTCTGAATAGTAGATACGTGGGTGTTGATCAGGTCTTATGTAAGCTGCAACAGACATTCAATGGAATTGCAAATTATACAAAAAAAAGAAAACTAAACGAAAACTAGATCAAACACTTGAATTAAGTTATTGTAAAGTACCATTCAATACTTATGTCAGGGCACAAAAAAATCGGCCTAAAAAATCGCGCTCCCCCGTTTCCGCTCAACATTTTAAGATTTCCCCTCGTTTTACCCCTTTTTCAATGTATAAAATACTTATCCACTCATGATTAAAGTAAGAAATTGGATTTCTCATCAAGACGCAAAAAATTAATCTGACCCACCCCTTAAAACTAGCAATCCACTCTGGCGTAAATATATATTAAACGGTATAAAGATCTAAAAAGATATTTACTTTGGTTGGGCTTTCATATACATTTTATTTTGTTTTGTTTCAAACAGGAATCCGTTAAATGGTTAACTATTTGATGCATTTGTGTGCGGCAAGTAGATCAATTAATTTGTAAAATACGTTCGTTTGAGTTCCTTTTGAAATAAAATTATAAAAAATAACAACAGCATCCGTGTTTTAGTTGTGTCATGTTATGTGTGCGTATTTGATTATATTTTTAACAAGTTAGGAATTGAATAATTTAGTTAATATTTATGGTTTTCATTTGTCAATGGCATTATGATCATAATATCTATGATTATTCACAATAGAATGCCTCGATGTTTCCAGGCCGTACGCAGTGGGAGAAAATTTGCAAGAGGTCCACTTATTGATCATAAGGCGTTCAGAATATCGAAAAGAGCAATGTTTACTGGCATTAGGTTCACATTTTATTTTAAAAAGTTCCCTTTTATGGAAGTCCTGCATCACTCACATAATAAAGCCTGTGTAAAGGCTTAGACACTTCGACCCTTAATTGATAAAAATCAAAACCACCTTGTTATGGAACTTCCGTGTTTTGTGCCTCCTTTATTTTACAAACTGGCGATGTAAAATCTCAGGATACTGAACTAGACTTTGCATGCTTCGGTCCTTCCTGGTTTACAAAACCTGGCGATGTAAAATCTCATGATACTAAAGTAGACTTTCCATGCTTCGGTGCTACATGATTTACAGTACCTGATAATGTACAATCTCATAATTCTAAAGTGGACTTTCCTCGCTTCGGTCCTCCCTAGTTTTCAAAACCTGTCGATGTACAATCTCACGATTCTAAAGTAGACTTTCCTTGCTTCGGTCCTCCTCCGTCTGCAATACCTGGCAATGTACCATCTCCGGATACGTAAGTATACTTTGCATCCTCCTCTGTCATATACAAAGACCTGTTGTTAATTATGTAGCCTTTTTGAGGCCTGGGCGTATTAAAGATGCATAACAAAAGTAGTTTTATCATTACGATATATATTTAAGCAACCTTGTACATGTGTTAAGGGTGGTCTTAACCCTGTAATTATGGAAACTTAATTCCAGGGTTAAGACCACCTTAAGGTACAAAGATCAGGGAGTTGTTATATATAAGACTGCAACAATCAATGGCAATGTGGCGCATAATATTGAAGATGCCATTCTTTTACAGTTGCTTGACATTAGTATTAAACTTTAATAGGTGTAGAAATTATTTTGGCCAGAGCGCACTCACGAGCCCAAGCAAACTTAACACACACCTCGACACAGCACAGGTATCAGGTGAAACTTGATTATGTCAACATATTCTCATTTGTCAAGTACTGTTCTATATACATAAATCGTAAGTTCGATTAAACCATACACCCTCCAGCAATTAAGACTAATTTAAGCAAGTAGACACTCTGAATTTTGCATTAGTTTCCATTTGTTAGAAATATCTCTGACATTTGTTGCCATATATTTTGTCGACATGGTTGCATCCCAATCATGTTATCCTGTACATATGTAGACATGTATATTTGTAGAAAGATAGAAAATAGGAATGTCTTGTTTAAAATATCGTCAATGTATAGGCAGGCAAAACAGGAGTGTTTCCCTTATTGGAATTATTGGAATCTAAATTAGTTATTTGAAAGTAATAAATAAAGCATTTTCCTGAAATAACGTCAAAGGTGTTACCCAGTATTGCCGTAAGGTTACGACAAAAGTCAGGTGTATAATGCACAGAGCAAGTTGTTACAATTATTGATTCAACAATAAACGATCATGAGTAAACTAGAAATGGGAACATCTAAATTTACCTTATCGGCAACATGTAGCGCTATAACCTCATAATGCAGCAATTTATTATTTAAAAACCTACATTCCTCGTCTTACTGAGCTTATTTTTGTTACACACATTACGAAACACGAAGTCGTTTTTGTGATGTGTAAAATTTTAATGCATACAGTTGCACTATAAACGTCAGGTGTTCTAAATATACGGAATAAACGCGATAGAAAATAATAAATAGCGCCCCGACCAGTTTGCTCCAGGAGCGCTAAATATACGAGTACGAGGGTATTGTATGGGTATTGATGAAATCCTAAAATAAGCAGAATCATATACTAGTATACTCGTTTGCGGTAACCAGATAATTGTCAAAACACTGATGTTCTTTTAATAATGATGTTCTTCGAACATGTTTGTCTGCTGAGTATGTAGATGTTTTTGGTCACCAGCTTCTGTGTCTTGTCGTTGAATCGCTCCCCTTTCAGACTGTACAAGAAATAAAAGATACGATTTCGCGTTTTGTTTTAGCACACTAGCATTACATTTCTAATTAATTAAAGAGTAATGCCTCGGCTACATTTTTAATCGGGCAGTTACATGAAGGGTGATATAAATACTTTTATAAACGGGTAATGGGGTCGATGTTTTCAATATCTCCTTTAATTGTGATTCACAAACATCTGAGGTGAAACGAGGTGATACGTAAAACCAGAATAATCTAACCAGCCCTGTTAGATTTCCCCAGGTTTACCACTTTGCTCTTCTAAGTTGACTTTGTTGGCTGGCTTGTTTAAATTAAGTCGTAACAACTTCTCTTAATGATAGAAGAGACCCTCGAATGGCCCTGTGAAACATTCTCCTTGTTTACACCTAGTTTATAAATAGTAATTCGAATAATACATTTAGAGTTGTCTTGAACAGTTAATTGCCCGTGTGGAATAGCAGAATATCAGTTCGCGGGGCGCAGTTTACAGATCTCTGTGATTTCATATACCTTTTCAATTATTTAAATTTTGGCAGCAAGTAAAATATTCCTTATAATTATGCTGTATTGATGGTTGAAAAAATGCGCAGATAGAATTGTTTCACGTTTCCCTTTTCTACCCATTAATTAGCATTCGATTTGACATTATTTTGTAAGAAGTCAAGAATATCATACGTCATGCGATCTACTTTATAATAATTAGGTAGCTTTACTCTGAAGACCTTGGGAGCAGATATGTTTGTAAATATCAAACTAAGATAGAAGCCTTAAAAATTAAGCGGTGTTAAAATGTGGGTAGTGATGGCGATAATTCTATGTCGGTCTCTCAGTATCGTCGCATCAGTACGAATAGCAATTTACACGCGGATTGTTACCATAATTAGTCCCATCTTCTGATGAATTTGATATTTTATTAAAACTCAGGAAACGGACACGACCACCCTCTATGAAGCTCAGTATTTATTTCTTTGTGGGTTTCCTGCACACCAATTATTTGGTTTTAAATTAAATTTAAATAGCCTATATCTTGTCGAGATACATTAGGGCTAATACTGATACAAGATTAAAGGTAAAAGTAATCTTTTTTAATGCAGGTGCCAGTCCTATGTCTGCTAGTCCAAAAACACGCACGTGAAAACCATATATTAGTTTCGGACTAGCGAACCTTATTTTAGTTTCGGACTAGCAAACCCTATTGTATTCGGTCTGGCGACACTAAGGACTATTGAGTAACCCTTATTTAGCTTCCGGGTTAACGAATGTAGACCTTTTAATCTTATTCCATCAACATGAAGTTCCTGGTTTTCTTTGAAACACAATAATTTTTAAGAACAATGTAATTTTTAGTTTAACACAACAGTGAACATCGTTTATAGCAAAATGCACACTATGCCATCGATGATAGTATTTTGATTAAAAGATTCTGAACCAAAAAATCAGGTATTGTGAAACTATGTCATGCTTCTTAGCATGTATTTGCGTTAAAATTGTGCACGTCATTAGACTCTTATTCTGTTAATCAGCTTAGATGTAGGAATGAGATAAACACATATTAACGTTGCATGAAGTCCTTTACACACGATGAAGATATTGTGGGGATATCGTTATAATAGAACTAACTGACGAAAGATGCATAACCTAACTATTTAAAATCAAACTCTTCTTATTGCGTTATTAGGAGTGAGCTCAAGCAATAGCTAGCAAATATTATCATACAAACGTTGTAAATTTACGTCTTGTTTCACACACCTTGTAATTGACTCGGCACATCACGTGTGTTAGTATAATTAAAGACAGAGATAAAAACAATTTATCGCGTCTGACGTCATCTGTCAATCAAATTCGAGCTCGGTTTGTTTACAAGTGTCGTGATGATGACTTGCTGAACGCGGATTTATAACCGGGCGCCTTATTGTTAATTTTGCACCTTTCGACATGCAAACCATCTCAAAAGTTAGGTATTTATAGTAGGAAACTTTCTTTGGTGAAGGCACCATGTCCACAATGCCTAGAAAGGCTGCTTTTTGCCTTGTAAAAGTGCGTAATTTTTCGCTGCTATTCCTTTTCTCCGATCAGCACCAGATAGACCGGTCTTCCTTTTACGCGCTGATTAACCTGTGTAAATCAATCTATTATCGTATTTTACAGTGACATCAGACGCGATAAATTGTTTTTATCTCTGTATTTAATTATAGTTTCTTCGTTTCTATCACCTTTGTACATCGGAATTTTTACCGAACTACGTTAATTATTTTTTATGAAAATATTTCAATATTTTGATTTAGTACTGCCACACCTGACAAAATACCGCACAAGAACATTATATATGATGTTGTATTTCAAACATAGCCTACCACGAAATAAACGGTATGATCACATTTTGCCATTTCATTTTGCAACATCATTCCGTCACGATTTTGAACTCTTATTAAAACATTGAATGCCTTTCAAGGACTGCATGGTCAGTGGCTCTTCATATTAAAACTTGTTAGAACTAGGTCGCTCAAAGTGTTGCCTCAACAGTGCGTGTACAGCATTAATGTTGCTTATTTTACCACACATCTCGTTACCCAGGTGCATTTTGATATCAATGATAACAGTGCGTTGAACTCGTCTGCTCGAGAGGGTTGATTGTTATCGTGACTATGTTGCCCCATTAATTCAACTGTCATGCAAGAGTGACAAGGTTACCAGCAACATATGTCATGTCGCACACAATACACATTCGTGTCATATTATATTAATAGCTGACGGCAAGCTGACAATTCTATCAACAGTAAATTTTGATTATTTTCAGTCCGCTGGAAACAATGAACTGGGTAAAACCGTTGCGATTTGGTAGTTCACAGCATCTTGCGAATGGTAGTGAACTTTGGCAAATATTGCATTGATCATTTCATAGCGAGTTTGTAGAAGAATTAAAATATCACAGATACACTTTTGTAGGGCCTGTGGTTCTTGAGTAATATTGTAAAGAGGGCTTAAATAACAACACTTTTGTAAAACGTACATAACATGATTAACAACAATAAATCAAGCAAGTTTTCAAAGTATATGTTTTGCAAAACATCAAAGTATTACTTTTCAATAATATATTTATTTAGATAATGAAAATCGAATTTGTGGCTGCTTCGACTAACAATACCTCGTCTACCCTTAAAGCAACACTACTTTATAAACAACTTGAACGACACAATTATTTATGACGCTACTTTTGCGATGAAATTTATATATAACAATACCGGGGACCTGATTATCATTATCTCTGGGCTTTGTCTCTTAGGCCCATAGCACTTGCACTACTGACGTTTGATAATAATAAGACAATATCACTTCATAAAATCATACACACAAAAGAACCTTCGAGCTCAATTGTTTCACAAATCAAAATCAAAATCAGGGTTTTTTTTGTGGTGGACCTGGCACAAGTCCGTATATTAAATTCACTGCTTCAGTTCGACAAGCCGTCCACGTCGCTAGTCCAGATAAGACTAGCGTAGTATTGAGCACATCTGTTTGACTTCGCAAGAAAACCTAAATTGAAGGCATCTCGACATCAGTCAGCGTTGCCGATGCCGTATGAAGTAACAATACAAAGGCGTGGCGAAGCAACAATCGACCTCCCAGTTCGCGCCAAATGTCCTCGGGTTTATGTCATTGATAAACCATCCAATACCTATTGATGTATGTTGCTCCATCAATTCATAAAGAAAACATACTTACATGCAATATCCAAAACCGGGATCTAAAGTTTCAAAATACGATCTTATTATTATACACTGAATTAGCACAACTTGGCCTCCCCCACCACTCATGTGCCCACTGCGACAAAAATAACTTAACACCCTTGGCAACGTGCAGTGATTGTCAGCCAAAAATAACTCCTGCAAAGTTTAATCTCAACAACAACCCAGTCGTGTTCTACGCCCGGGTTCTACGTGCTTGTTCAATAGTTCAATTCAAAACTTGGCAGTAGACGATACAGGCTATTGTATCAACATCACTTCGCGCGTTTACAATAGCAATCACTGTTATAATATAGGCTATAATGATAAAAGTTATTATAACCTAATTATCACAATAATGTTTGTTTTAACTTTTTAAACTCAAACGTATGATTCATTGCTTTCAGTTAATTTTAAAACAGACGCTGTGGAGAGCAACATGTCAAAGGTTTCACACTGTTACTTAATTTCTCAACGGAGGGAGTATGTACAGAACATGTAATGATATAGCAAACCGATGCCAACTTAACGTCGTCGTTATATTCAACGCCGGGGTAATGTTATAGTTGTAATTACATTTTTTTGTGAACGCTCAACGCATAGCCTGATATAGCAGCCGGTCGATATAAGTATTGGATACACTTCTTTCGTTTATAGTTTGAAATAATACCTACATATTAAAATGAAGTTGGTTTTGGTGCTTCTTTTTATGGTATCGCTGGTGCTACCCAGTAAGCAACAAGATAATCAAAGTGAGTAAGCTTACATTAAAGTTTCCTCGGCTTATATAAGGCGGAAAAAATAAGACTCATAACACTGTGTATTGATATAATTTAGAATGGCGTGCACGCTGTTGGGCGCAGTGCTTATGCAGAGCTCTGGTGCTTACGCTAGTTGTGTGGTGCGTAATGCGTGACCAGCGCACGCTTATGTGAATTTACGCGAGTGTGAGTTGGGACTTGACGCGCGCAGTAACAAAAGCCGAATAATTTCCGCCTTATATATTAAAGCCGAACAAACTTTAGTAACGGTTTTAATAATTTATTGAAGTGGTTGCATCCATTGAGAGATATAGATCAAGAGAGCACACGAGAAAGAGACGAGATCTAAAAATAGTAATCTAAGATAGACATCATTGAAGACCCAGTATAACCGTGAAGTTGTGTACTACTGGTATTTGTGTGTGGGGGTGTGTGGGGTGTGTGTGTAGCTTCTGAATCGTGACGGGTACCAAGAAAGCACCATTGAGCAAATTTAGATATTGAGATCTGTCAAAGATTATATGGGGGATTAAAGTTGAATGCTTTGATCAAGTTATAAAATAAAACAAGTTGTGTGTCTGGTTCTAAGGAATAAAACAGTCAATGGTCATGTAAACTGAGCTCAAAAAGAAACTTAAAAAGGTCATATCTTGAAATCCTGTCCATCAAATTGAACCAAAATTACACACAGGTTTACTTCAATACTCTACTCTTAACACATGTCAGTAACCAAGCAGTTATCCAACTGACACAACAGCAAAATGCACTGACATGGAACAGCTTCCTGGACCACATTCACAGCCCAGCCCTATTTCATGAAAAAAGTGTATGAAAAGCAGGAAGCAGCACCGTTGTATCATCTGTGCAAGGATCTTGTGTGCATTCTCACAGATTTTTTGTGCTGGGTGCCAAATGTTGGGCTGTGAAAGTGGAGAAACTTCCAGGAAGCTGTCCCATGACAGTGCATTTTACTATTGTGTCAGTTGGACAACTGCTTGGTTACTGACATGTGTTTTGAGTAGAGTATTAAAGTAATCCTGTGTGTAATTTTGGTTCATTTTGATTGACACTATTTTAAGATATGACCTTGTGATTCACAAGTTGTGAAAAATTATAAGTTTCTTTTTGAGCTCAGTTTATCTCCAGGATGCCCAATAAATGAGGTATACGCGGGACGCTCAATATGCTCTCGCAACTATTGTTCTCGCAACTTTGATTACCGTTACCTATGATAAATACAAGTTTGTACTTTTGTCTTTCAAAACATACAACATATATCATTAGAGTACTTTGAATTAAGTAGTCTCATTTGCATAAAGTCATTGCTATATGTACACCTACAATTGTCGATATTGGCGGGGAATTTGAATTGCAGTTGTACAGGTGTACATACCAACCCAGCAAACACAAAAGGGTTTCGACATCATTCACAAAAGGTTGCCAGAAAACGTTTAAATGTAGGGTTATACAAAGGACATATAATGGGTATAAAACATTTTATAACATTCAAAAACATTTGTTGATAACGCACTGTAGCGGATGAGCTGATGGGAAAGGTAGAGAGTTAACGAATCCTTTGTGATGCTGCTGGCAAGAAACATCTTTCAAGACTCAACAGGCATCAGAGACAGCAATACCGTATGCATTATGCGGAGGCGCAATATTTAATGTTAGCTTTGGACACTTTTCAGTAATTAAATATCCATGGCTAACACTAAATAGGGCGCCTCCGTGTAATGTTTCTCGCCAGCATCAGCACAAAAAGATTCGCTAACTTTCTACCTTTCCACATCATTCACAAGACACAGATGTGCTACTTTGGCTATACGTAGAACACCACTATTTGGAAACCATTCCGCGCTAGTCATGAATAGAAGCAAAGACGGCGCAAAGTCTCCCTGCAGCCTATATATTTGCTCTCACAGGCTGTGATACGTCAGGACATATCCAAGGAAAGGGAAAGAAGGGATAGTGAACATTCTCAACTTGATTTGTCACTTTCATGAAAGCAAGCCCACAACTCTGATGGCACTAGCTTGTATTGGCAAAGGAAATGAATCATCCGATGAAGTTCTATGTGGATGTGAAGAGTTTCTTTGCTCTCTTTTCTGTCCAAGTGGAGTCCACATTGGGAATGCAAAGATTTTTTTGTTTAACCCTAGAGCCATATTTTGTAACACGAACTACGAAAAAGGGTTTTGTTGCGACCCCCCTTAATTTTCAATTATAAATGTTATACCGTTATGTTTGCTACACGTTTATAGCTATGGGTCTCCTCTATCCAGTGATACCAAGTACAAACATTCCCCACATAATGTCGTTATGCTGTCATATGGTGAGGGCGCCCATACAGTGGAAAATTCTGGCTATGTACAAAAGTATAAGCAAAATTGATTTTTGGGTAAAGAGCTACAAAAATGCTAAATATAAAAGGAAATAACTATGTTCACCTAACTAACAGTAAAGAGTCAGAAGCTCTTGAAATAATTTTACAATAGCAAAGTTAAAATCATTGGTGCCTCACTACCACCCCCTCTATGGTCATCTTTGATGGCCGGTCCTACCCCCGGGTAAGGTGCTGGGATGAAAATTTTATCACCAAAATGAGCGCAAAGGATATCGCTATGATTAGCTTAGGTCGTTTGGGAGTAAAACTGTTTTATGACGGGTAACATAATCTTAGGGGGTTGGTACCCCTCCCCTTCGTAGTTCTAGGGTTAAGCAACTCAAAGATGAACATGGAGTTGACAAACTGCCACCGACTCAGGGACCATGGCTTGCACATATATATCCAGCCATGAACATGTCAGGCTTATAATATCTGGCGCTAGGATATGGTCTTGGAACTCTGACCTTGGGGTGATGAAACCTACATGTAGACAGTAAACTACTGACGGTTCTTTCTCAGGTTACTCCATCTCCGGGCAAGATTGACCAATATCTAGAAGATCATTGAAGCAATAACAATTAGGAAAAATTAATCAGTAACTTGAACGTTGACACCCCTGATTCAGTACATTACATGGCATTTAAAAAATACGCTTTTCCCAGGAGGGCAAAGCTCGTACAAAAACATGATAAAACAATTCAAAGAACAAGATAATAATAGAAAGCAAACAATTAAATAAAGAGATGAGTTTTAACATAATTGTTACAAATTGGAACCAAGACGGACGTTCTAACGGCAACAGGTAGATCGTTCCAAGCATGTGAAGCAGATACAGTGAAAGTTTTGTCGCGATATTAGACTCTAGAAAAAGTGTTCCAATCATAAACATGATAAATATACCAAAGCATATGGTTAGTCATCAAAAGCATCTTCCCATGCCCATTGGTTCAAAAGTTATGGCATTTTACGTAAAAAGCTTGAAATATGGCCGCCATCTTGGATTTTTGCTAATTTGGAGTATTTCTAGTGTTCTTATTTTGTTTCCAATGAATCGTTGACCCTTTAATATGAGTTTAGATAAAATATAATAGATATTGTATGACATTTGAATGAATAGTAATGGTTAATTGGTAATTTATTTTTAAAAATTGGCGGCCATTTTGAAATTCAAAATGGAGACTCTAAATGTTAATGAAAAAACTGGCACCCATTTTTTTCTTAATCAGTGATGTTTCTAGATGTGTTTAAACATGGATGCAAATAATCTACCCGAAAAAATGACATATTTGAAAAATATCTCGTAAGCCTATGGACTATCAATGACCCACCTTGTATCTCTGTCTGACACTCTCTTAGAAAATTTAGAAAGACACTAGAGAGAAAGAATACGGTAGCGAACATTTCATTTTAATACTGGGAGGGCGAGTTAGCGCAGCGGTAGTTCCCTCGCTTTGCACCACTGAGGTCCCGGGTTCAAGCCCCGGCGCGGCCCAAGGACTCATGTGCACTTGGTTTATCCCGATTCCATGCTCGCTCTCGCAGGTTTTCTCCGGGATCTCCGGTTTCCTCCTGTATCGCAAAAAATCGGTGATTAGTTGTTTGGTTATCAAAACTTCCTTCACCCAATGGAATTTGGGGAGCTGCACAGATAATTGGTGGATGTTACAATCTAAATGCGGATAGGTGTGCGCCGTTCGGCAGCAACTGGCCTAGTTGATGCGATCTGATTGTGATGATTCACCATTGCAGCGAAATTACAGCGCTTTGAGTCCTCTAAGATCTGGAGAAAGGCGCTTTATAAATCCAAAATTTATTATTATTATTTATTATTATTTACTGTTTACCCAGCTCAACTTAAATAAAAGAGTTTTCCTTCCTTTATTCGTAGATGGCGACTCTTCTACTGTCTCATCAGCTACAGATAATAGAAATCTTGATTTCTTCAAGTACTTCTTCCAAGGGCTTCCGGGACGAGATGGTCATGACGGACATCCAGGACGAGATGGCCGTGATGGACAAAGTAAGATTATATTTAACATTCATATTGAGAATTCTTTAGATTGTCTGCATGAAACGTAGATTGGTCATTATGCTACAGATCCCGTTTTCAACAATTATTCATGATAGTTGTAGTTCATGAGGGAAATTTTTCCCTTTATCTGAAATGACCAATTTTGGTAATGATATATGGCTTGTGCTAATTTTCACATCATCAAACAGAATTTACCAATACGAATGAATCAATTCGAAGTTAACACTGTTGAAGGTCCTGTAAAAAGGAACTCTGGGAATACGTTCTTGTAGTTTAAAACATTTTGAATGGAAGAACGGTTTCTTTTCCACGGATGCAACATTTTGTGAACTTTTTACAAGTTTGTGTATTTTGTTGCAAAAGTTCCATCGACAGCTATTTGCTGCCGTCGGCAATAGTTTTCAAAGTTAATTTTACAAACATTGTGAAAGAATATCATTCACCCGAACTATGATAATTTCACACACACATTTTGAAGTGATTTTCACGCATTTTGTTCTTAAAATTCCTATTCTTTTGTGTATACTGTGTAGTAGTGGATCACTCATCATTGCTCAGTTGTCTGGTTATAACACTGTCCATGGTCATTAAGCGAATTCGTATTGTTAAATTCCGTGCTATTAATTTGCAAAATCTCAATCTTGATCTTCAACAGATGGTCTTCCTGGCCCTCCAGGACTACCCGGTACAAATCAACTTACAGCTGGCCCTCCGGGCCCCACGGGACCTCCTGGACCGCCTGGTATTGATTCAAGTATAAAAGGCTCAGCTGGTCCCAGAGGTGCCCCGGGAAAGATGGGGCCACCTGGACCCATCGGACTCTCCGCTGTGGATGGAATACCAGGGCTGCCAGGTCCTGTAGGGCCCCGAGGTTCACTTGGAATAAATGCCGGAACAACAGGTTCTGTGTACATTCGATGGGGAAGAACTACCTGTCCTTCAACGTCAGAACTGGGTTATGCAGGTAAGTGTAGATTAATTCAGACGATACGCACAGCATCACACAACACTGCTCTCAACCCTTAACACAGCATCTATGTCGGAAAGATTCCAAGTCCACACAAAATGAGAACCCGTTGCACTGATGGAGATCTTAGTTATTTGGTAGAAAAGTAACATGATACAAATCATTAATATTTATTTAGCTTAAGTATATATGTGACCCACAACTACCCACCGACTTGGCAACACAGGGTCAAGAGGGTTTCATATGTGACTGATAAAACTTACATTTTACAAAGCGTTTTGTGGAGCAGTAATGTATCATTGGATACTTTGGATTTGAAACATTATGGTACAAAGGTGTATAAAGGTCATCTCCAGAAAATATGAGCTATTTCTAGTTGAATATATAAATGACCATTTTTATTTTTGGAATTTCAATTACCATTATTTAATTGTTCAATGGAGAAATCGAATAAGAGAAAATATTACAAATCTCAAAAACAAGCAAACAAACAAACAAACAAACAAACAAAACGTAACAACAAACAAGCGAACAAACAAGAAATAAATATAATCAGCTCATTTCGGATTACCGATATGTTTAATGCTGATGAACCCATTTTTTGCTGGGAAAACTCGCACTCCCAGTAATCTTGATTAGGAAAACTCTAGAATTCAAAAACAATTTCAATGCATGTTTGATTAGGAAATTAATTACACCATGTCCTACTCATTTTGCTGACAATTTTAGATGAAAATAAAATATGGTGATGCAAAGAGGACATGTTGATAGGAATTGTGTGTCTGGTCTTTCAATTTGGGATTAACCTTGCTACAATGATTTAGTATAGTGTAGTTCAACTTCATTGTGAAGCTATATCATAATAAAGCTACAGACATGTTAATTACTTCAGTAAGGCAAACATGGCATCAGGACAAAAACAATTCAATCACGACTGGTACGAGTCATTACAGTTAATTATGATTTATACTCCATTACACTCACAGGTATTGCTGGAGGGAAGCGGTACAACCAAGCAGGCAGTGGTTCTAATTATCTGTGTCTTCCCGATACTCCTGAATATGACAATTACCATGCAGGTACACATACCAATAGGGGATATGTCTACTCTGCTGGATACCAAATATATGACTTCCCACCATTTGCAGGCAAACACGACCACGACGTTCCCTGTGCCGTTTGCATTGCTACTAATCGGGGCATCTTGATGATGATCCCTGCAAAAATGACTTGCCCATCGGGGTGGAATAGAGAATACCATGGATACCTGATGTCTGAGAGATACTCCCACAGTAGCACTGAGTTCGTTTGTGTTGACCGAAATCCAGAAGTAAGATCGGATAGTAGTGCTTCTAACCAGGATGGGGTTTTGTTTTATCCAGTTGAAGGGCGATGTGATGGTGGTAATTTGCCATGTGCTCCTTATATCAACGGAGCAGAGCTCACATGTGCCGTCTGCACGAAATGATAACAATTTTTAAAGAAATGTCTAATATCCGAACACTTGCTTTAATTTGCTATTTAATTGCTTATTGTAAAATTGTATTAACTTGTTAACACAAAGTTTGACGTATTATGTTCATTATGATATTCCGAGTATTTTGCTTCCATTTTTTATATTTCATAAAATGGTTCCCGGAATACACTTCGTTTGAGTCTTATCACCGTTTGGTACCTATCATTCAGGAGAATCGTAAAATACGTACACATTGTTATTGGTATAGTTACAGGATCTATGTTATCAAATGGATGTGTTTTATGGATTAAGAGTGTGCGCCCTTAGTAAAAAGTAGATTGAACAATTTGATGGTGTTCAACGATGTTTATTGACATAAAAATGTATACTGACGTTACGTACAAAAGTACTTTATCAAAGTACGAAACGTCAGTATATATTTTTATGTCAATAAACATCGTTGAACACCACCAAATTGTTCAATATACTTTTTACTTATACCATGCGATGTCACGTGGGAATCCTAACTTTTATCTGCGCCCTTAGTAGCTCTATTCTCAATAAATAGTTAATATCAAATATCTAGCTTGTCTAATAGCTTTGATATAATCACGACGAATCCTGGTCCATTAATTTAGCACAATGGCCACATATCATTTTTGAAGGTCCGTTTAAGTAGTAAAAACACTGCTACAACGTTTTACAACGTTGTGGTTTTAGCAAGGTTGTGTATTACAACACTTTACAACGTCGTGGTGTTAGTAAGGTTGTATACTACAACATTGCTTCAACATTTTACAACGTCGTGGTGTTAGCAAGGTTATGTATTACAAGACTGCTACAACGTTCTACAACGTCGTGGTGTTGGCAAGGTTGTGTATTACAACACTGCTACAACGTTCTACAACGACGTGATATTAGCAAGGTTATGTATTACAACACTGCTACAACGTTTTACGACGTCGTGGTGTTCGCAAGATTGTATATTACAACACTGCTATAATGTTTCACAACGTCGTCGTATAGCAATGTTATGTATTACAAGACTGCTAACACGTTTTACAACGTCGTGGTGTTAGCAAGGTTGTGTATCACAAAACTGCTACAACGTTTTGCAACGTCGTGGTATTAGCAAGGTTGTGTATTACCGTACAATAGTTTGATTAACGTCTTTGATTTACCATTTTCTACCCAAATATAAAGAAGATGTATTTCTGTAGTAATCTGATGTATTTCATTCTACATCCATATCAAAACCATGCACTAACCGTAGTTAGATACATACCAGACTCATCTCCAATATAGGTCACTCCAAATCATCTAAAATGAGCGTTTATTGTGTTTCGACAGTATTTTTTGAGGGACATGAGAGCACCTCAGACCTATCGAATTGCATTCTAAATACGAAACATGTCTTTCTGATATCAAATAATTTTCATTTTTTGAAAATCACAATATAATACAAATTTTATGACAAATTATAAAAATTGACATTTTGAAATTTTTGATATATAACAGTCCTCGAAGTAAATTATATAAATCTAATGATATATTCTTAAAGTGTATGTAGCAGGAGGAAATGCCGACGGTCAATTGACAATTTTGACCTTTCATATTGAAGATATGGATTTTTTTCCCAAAAAGACCTAATTTTGCAATTCGATATGTCTGATGTGCTCTAATGGCCCAAAATAAATACTGTCCAAACGTTCAAAAAGACCTAATTTTGTTTGGTGTTTTATGAAAAAAAATCCATATCTTCAATACGAAAGGTCAAAATTTTAAATTGATCGTCGGCTTTTCATCCCACCTACATACACATTAAGTATAGATCATCAGATTTATAAAGTTCACTTCAAGTACTGTTAAATATCAAAAATATCAATTTTTAATGATTTGCCATAAAATGTGTATTAAATTGCGAATTTCAAAAATAAAAATTATTTGATATCAGAATGACTTTCTTCGTATTCAGAATGCAATTCGATATGTCTGATGTGCTCTAATGTCCCAAAATAAATACTGTCCAAACGTTCATACCCCAGCCCTTAAGGAATACAGAAAACATTTGATTTGAAGTGTCCTGCACTTGAGATGAGTTTGGTATTTTATTCTTAGCTGTTTATGTAAAAAGAGGCACATGTAGCAGCGACAAGTGCATCATTTTAATATGGATATACACTGGACTATTGTAATTCCATTTACTGATCATGCTGATAAAAATGTTAGCTGACCATGACTCAAACAGCTGTCAATCATTCTGTTGTTACTTATTGTTTTGGAAGTACTCCTATCATGGTTCATGTATATGGATTAAATCTTGTGTGGCACCATTTGTGCGCTATATTTTTCTTTATATATGCCAAGAAATTTTCAACGATTTACAACACATTTACAAACAATAATTATCTCTAGATTTGTTTTGTTCAACACATAGCACAAGATTTTGAAGGTTTTGTGTGAAAGGCGAATGAAACTACGGGCTATTGTTTCGAATGATCTCTGCAAATCTTTGACAAATTAGGCAAGCGCCAACAAGAAAGACATGATTTGTGTAAGTACATGTTTTGTAATTCTAAACAGTAGACACGTATGTGTTGATCAGGTCTAATGTAAGCTGCAACACATATTAAAATTAAATTTGTTTAAAGAAAACCAAAAACTAAGCAATAACTAGATCAAACACCTGAATTAAGTTATTGTAAAATACCATTCAATATTTACGTCAGGGATAGTTTACACACACAAAAAATCGGTACCAAAAATTGCGCTCCCCGTTTCCGCTCAACATGTTCGGATTTACCCTTGTTTTACCCCTTTTTCCATTAAAACTTATTCACTCATGATTCAAGTAACAAATTAGACTTCCCCTCAAGACTAAAAAAAAAAGACAACCCCCTTAAAACTAGCACTTCATTCATCTGGCGTAAATATTAAATGGTACCTAAAGATCTAAAAAGATAATTATTTACTTTGGTTGGGGTTTCTTATATTGTTTTTCTTTTGTTTTGTTTTAAACAGGAAAATGGTTAACTATTTGATGCATTTGTGTGCGGCATAGATCAATTTATTTGTAAAATACGCTTCTTTTTAAAATAAAATTATTGGAATAAACAACAGCATCCGTTTTTTGTTGTGTCATATGCGTATTTGATTATTTTATTAACATGTTAAGAATTAAATAATTTAGTAAACTATTTGTGGTTTTCATTATCAATGGCATCATGATCATATTAAATGTATGATCATTCAAAATAGTACGCTGTGGGAGAAAATCCGCTTTTTGATCATAAGGGTTCAGAATTTTGAAAAGGGCATTATTTTTTTAGTAGAATTAGGTCCACATTTTATTTGAAGAAATTGCATTTTACGGAAATATTGCTTCACCCCCATCATAATAAACCTGTGTAAAGGCGTATACACTTCGGCCCTTCATTATTGGAATAAAGCAATATACAATCTCAGGACACTAAAGTAGACTTTCCATGTTTCGGTACTCATTGGTTTACAAAACCTGGCTATGTAAAATCTCACGATACTACAGTAGGCTTTCCATGCTTCTGTCCTCAATGATTTACAATACCTGACGACGCACAATCTCGAGATACTAAACTAGAGTTTCCATGCTTCGGTCCTCCCTTTTTTACAAAACCTGATAATGTACAATATCACAATACTAAAGTAAACTTTCCTTGCTTTTGTCCCCTTTGGTTCACAAAACCTGACGATGTAATATCTCAGGATACTAACGTAGACTTTCCTTGCTTCGGTCCTCCTCGGTCAACAACAATACCTGGCAATGTACAATCTCCGGATACTAAAGTATACTTTCCATCCTTCTCTCCTCCATGGTTTATTTCAAAAGTTAACGTTACATATGTGACTTGCCAAATGAATCTATGCGTGCTTGGCAAAGGATGCACTTCTGATAAGAAGACGAATACATCATTGACATTGTAAAAAGGTTGGTCTGAAATCATAGTATATTCCATGGACCCACCCTTTGAAAAAACATACTTATGTTGGTTTAGGATCTGTTAAAATGGGTTTCAGAGATAAATGTAAACTTCTGAAAAAAACCAGGAGAAGAATAAAAAAGAAGAAATGGTATCTATTTCAGATCTGGGCCAGTCGAGTTATTACATTTGAGAATGTGTATTTAACAAACAACGCTATAACTTATGTGTCTTCTGAGTCGCGTTAGCTGATAACCGGTTTTGATACCACATAATTAACTAGTCAATTAAGACAAGAAATATTTTATTTCGTGCCTGTATGGGGAGCCAGTAACTTTTTTAATTTGCTAAGAATGACAATGTGGGTGACTCATTCTTGGGCTGAAAAAAGCAGCAGCAAAATAGAAAACTTTGCTTACAAAAGGAACAAAGTAAAGAAGGCTTTGAAACAGAAAATTAAAGTTTGCTCGACAGTTCAGCACAAATTTCCAAATTGAAAGGATTGGCGTTTTCGGAAGCGTTAATTACTTTGTTCCAAGAAAGTACGTTAAAACAATAAACCACTGGAAACTAGAAACGACCATTTTATAACTTGTGTGCTAGAAGCGTTTAATTTAAGATCCACCTGTTCAGATACAAATGAGAAGGGCTTATTCTATCGAAACTACACTTATAGGTAACAACCGAATAAAAAGGACTGTGCTAGAAAGAGCTAAATGTTCTTCTTTCACTGTACATGCATGGAGAAAGTAATATATCCTTGGATTAAACTAAAAACTGCAAGTTTCATGTCTAGAAATGAAATTGGCTTATAAAACTTTAAAGCAATGAAACACCTAGCATAAACAATGATAAGTAGTATGGAGAGCCAAAGTCCCATTACGTTTTCGGTATATATCGCTCTCAGCCAGTCATAGCAGTGCTTGCACACGTCAAAGAGCAAATAAGTATTAAATAGATCAAACCAAAAATATTATGAATATGGCACCATAGTATCCCAAACCTCTGAAGAAAGTTTGACCATAATTGCCATGCTAACCGGTCCAACAGCGTATTTTGTTGAAATTTATTATACTAGTGCTACACTTTCACTCTCGTAATATGACCATCGTATTATAAAACATCCAAACTGATGGGAATTGAAGAGGTGGGGTGGGAAGATTTGTGTTATAGTAAAAAAAAACCAAAAAAAAAACTGATCACCGCTAATTTTGACATTAATTTCTTCTTATAACTCGAGAACGGTATGTTGCGGAGGATTGCGACGTCTTCCCTGGATTAGGGTTACGATATCTATGACAATAATATAAACTGGGACTGTGTTGAATCATTTTAAGTGCCATTGAACGGGGCGGAACGATGTTCCACGTGGAGAGGGTTCAATTCAGTCATGAAGTCATGTACGCATTGAACACAAAACTGCTACGAAAAATGTTCTATCCCAAACACAGAAATATTTGTGCAAAGTATTTTGTGAACACGTAAATAACATTAAAAGTTAAGCGGTGTTAAAATGTGTGTAGTGATGGTGATAAATTGGTTTGGAGGTATAGTCGAGATTTTCGGTGTTTTTTACAAGGTTGACATAATTTGATATTAATTTCAGACGAGCTAACCTTGTATTAGTTTCAGACTAGCAAACCATATTTTAGACTAAGTCCAGCGACCCCTATGACTACTAGCCCTTATTTTGCTTCCTAGCTAGCGGATGTAGACGGTATAATTTTATGTCAACACATGCTATTAAAATGAAGTTCCCGGTGTCGTTTGAAACACAGTGACTTTTAAGAACAATGTAATTTTTAGTTTTTACATGGCTAAAAACATTGTTAGCAAAAGGCACACCCAAGCGTCGATGATAGTACATGTATTTTTATCAACATAATTTTGCTTCTTTGCTGCTAATTTTCTGTTTGCACTCTAAATACTAAAAAGAAGCGGTGAAAAAATATGAATAAAAGAATCCGGCATTGTAAAACTATGTCATGCTTCTTGAAATGCATTTTCCGTAAAAAAATTGTGCACATCATTAGACTCTTATTCTGTTAATCAGCTTAGATGTAGGAATGAGATAAACACTTATCATACCACTAAGGTAAACATCAAAGAACACCGTTAACCTGATATATTTTCGTATCTAGTCAGTGAGTGCGTATTTTACGCTTTATATCTAGTCAGTGAGAGCGTATTTCGCAAGGCCGATACGCGTGTACGGCGAGCTACGCGTATAAAGGCGAATCACGTAAACCGGTCGCGTAAAATGCACGCAACCTGTAATACGCGGAACAGTCATCTATTTTTTGTAATATTTTTCCTATTTAGCAGGAATTAAAATTTAAAAAAACGTAATTATTTCAATATTTAGAATGACTTAGTGGTATGATAAATTCGTTATTAGGTTCAGCGTCGGTATGGTACGGGAAATTATCGTGCGCTCAGTGTCATACTGGGTTCAGCCTTCGGCTTCACCCAGTATGACCCTTCGCGCACGATAATTTTCCGTACCATACCTCCGCTTCACCTAATAACTAATAGTATTAACGTTACATGAAATCCTTTAAACAGGATGGAGACGTATTAACGTTGCATGGAGTCCTAAACACGAAGGAGATATTGCGTGAGATATTGGTTATAGAATAACTGATCGAAGATGCATATAACCTAACACTTTAATATCAAACTCTTCTTATTACGTTATTAGAATTGAGCACAAGTAATAGATAGCAAATTATGCAAACGTTGCAAATTCACTTCTTCATACACACCTTGTAATTGACTTGGCACATGGCGTGTGTTAGCAGTTTCTTAATTTCAATTACCTTCATACATCGGAATTTTTACCGAACTATTAAGTTAATTATTTTGTATGAAAACATTTCAAATAAAGTCGATTTTTAACCTAATATTTTGATTTGGTACTGAAACACCTGACAAAATACGGCACAAGAACATTGTATCTGATGTTGCTATTCCAAACATAGCCTACCACGAAATAAACGGTATGTTTAGTATCACATTTTTTATTTTTTCAACATCATTCCGTCAGGATTTTGAAATATAACTAAAATGTTGAATGCCTTTCAAGGACTGCGTGGTCAGTGGGTCTTCAACTCGTCATATTAAAACTTGTTAGAACAAGGTCGCTCAAAGTGTTGCCTCAACAGCGCGTGAAGAGCATTAATGTTGTTACTTTATCACGCATCTCGTTACCCAGGTGCATTTTGAGATCAATGATAACAGTACATTGTACTCGTCTGCTCGAGAGGATTGATGGTTATTGCGACTATGTTGCCCTACATAATTCAACTATCATGCAAGAGTGACAAGGTTACCAGCAAAATCATTCATATGTCGCACACAATACACATTCGTATCATATTAATAGATAACAGCAAGCTAAAAATTCTATCAACAGTAAATTTTGATTATTTTCAATCATTTGGCAACAATGAACTGGGTAAGATTAAAGCAACACTACTTTTCGAATAACTTGAACGACAAAATTCTTCGTGACGCTACTTTTGCGATGGATTTTCTAACAATAGGGGGACCTGATTATCATTATCTCTGGGCTTTGTCGCTTAGGCCCATAGCACCTGCACCACTGACGTTTGATATTAAGACATTATCAGTTCATTAAATCATACACAAAAAAACCCTTCCAGCTCGGTTTTATTACAAAATATCATCCATCAAACGCAGGTTTTTTTTTTGTGCTGCCAATTCCGTATAAGCAGTGGAAATACAAAGGCGTGGCGAAACAACAATCGACCTCCCAGTCCGCGCCAAATGTCCTCGTGTTTAAAAACATGTTACTTTTAGCCAACGGAGAAACACTTCATTGATAAACCATCCAATACCTATTGATGTATGTTGCTCCATCAACTCGTAAAGAAAACATACTTTAGAATACATACTTTATATGCAATACCCAAAACCGGGATGTAAGACTAAAAAGTCATATACGATGCCGTAAACGATCTTATGTTATACACTGAACTAGCAAAATTTGGCCGGGGTGGCGAGAGGAGCGGCAAATATATTATGGCATCCTATTTGGAAACTTTACCTCACCAACTCCTATTCCCACTGCGGCAAAAGTAATTCAACACACTTGCCAACTTGCAGTGACATTTCCGCCAAAAATGTATCCTGCAAAGTTTAATCTCAACAACAACCCAATCGTGTTCTACGTGCTGGTTCAATAGTTCAATTCAAAACTTGGCAGTAGACGATACAGGCTGTTGTACTAATATCACTTCGCGCGTGATCATCACTGTTATAATATAGGCTATAAAATATTATAAAAAGACGTTATTACATACTTATTATATATACCTTTTTTTAAAACTTAAACTTATAATTCATTGCTTTCAGTTAATTTTAAAAACAGATGATGTGTAGAACATCACGTTAAAGGTTTCACACTGTTACTTAATTTCTCAACGGAGGGAGTATGTACAACATATGTAATGGTTTATAAAACTGATGCCAATTTAACGTCGTATAGTTACTTAACGCCAGGGTAATGTTATAGTTTAAATTACATTGATGAACGTTCAACGTATAGCCTGATATAGCAGCCGGTCGATATAAGTATATTGGATACACTTTCTTCGTTAGTTTGAAATATACCTACATATTAAAATGAAGTTGGTTTTGGTGCTTCTTTTCATCGCATCGCTAGTGCTACCCAGTAAGCAACAAGATAATCAAAGTGAGTAAGCCTACATTAAAGTTTGCTCGGCTTTAAGGCGGAAAAATAAGACCCACAACACTGTGTATTGATATAGAATGGGGTGCACGCTGTTGGGCGCAGTGCTTACGCTACTTTTGTGTTGCGTAATGCGTGACCAGCGCACGCTTATGTGAATTTACGCGAGCGTGAATTGGGACTTTATTGACTCGCGCAGTAACAAAAGCCGAATAATTTCCGCCTTATATATTAAAGCCAAACAAACTTTAGTAACGGTTTTAATAATTTATTGAAGTGCTTGCATCCATTGAGAGATAGAGATCGAGAGAGCATACGAGAAAGAGACGAGATCTAAAAAATAGTAATCGAAGATAGAGATCATTGAAGACCCAGTAGAACCGTGAAGTTGTATACTATTTGGTATTTGTGTGTGTGTAGATTCTGAATCTGCCGGGTACCAAGAAAGCACTATTGAGCAAATTTAGTTATTGAGGTCAAAGGTCATATGGGGGATTAAAGTTGAAAATACTTTGATCAAGTTATAAAATATAACAAGTTGTTTGTCGGGTCCTAAAGAATAAAGCAATCAATAGCACGTATCTCCAGGATGCCCAATAAATGAGGTATACGAGGGACGGTCAATATGCTCCCGCAACTGTATTATTTATATCCGCTCAAGTATGACTTGATGACTGATACATACAAGTTTGTACTTTTGTCAAGACACAACATATATCATGAGAGTACTTTGAATTACGTAATCTCATTTGCATTATGGCATTGCTATATGTACACTGGCAATTGTCAACATTGGCGGGAAATTTGAATTGCAGGTAATGAATGTGTAATAATTGAAGCAGATGTAAGTACCAAAGCAGTTTGCTAGCCCTATTTTTGGTATGAGGTAATATGAGTAAATTCACTTGATAACTGTGAAAGAAGAAATGTATCCATTAACAGATTAGGAAAGTGACCATCTTTTAAACTCATCAAAAATATGCTTTAATGGCAAACAAAATGGGGTGAAAATCGTCCGTGAGAGAAGAGCACACAAGGTAGAAACAAGAATCAAAATTATATCCAAAATGAAACAAAAACAAATATGATTATTGGTATGATATGGGAGATCATAGTCAGGACAATAGAATTTGTTACAATAAAAATATTAATTATGCGCATGCGTTGATGGTATGCATGATTTAAAAAGTACCAAAAAAGTATTAAAAAAGGACAATTTAGGCAAAAAACTCTAGGCTCTATAAATATGACTAAATATAACGATGCGGAACAGTAACCTTGTGAGTAAGTTGCTATACTAAGTCTCATACTAAAATTTAACGAACCTTTTGAAGTTCAAATTTCTTATTTAATTCATAGCCTCTCTCTGGTGTACTAACTACATTGATTACATACACATGAAACACAGGGTTCGGTTTGGAAGAAATGTTTGCGATTTCACTACCCCTCCCCCCCTTTTTATTTAATAATCAGTAGTTACCTCACCGAACCAGGTACGATTTGTTAAATTGTGTAGTTGATTAATTTTGCAATCTCTTATTATGTAAAGAACAATGGGTGATAAAGCATACTCAAAATTGGATATATTCAACATAATTCCTTATCACTAATAAAAAAAGGTATAGGTTTAAACAGAGTATAACAACAACACTGTGTTATCGGTTTTCAAAATTGCAAAATCCGCGCCAGATTCCATACTTTTATTCTCGAGATATTTGGAATTATGAAACAATACTTCAATTTGGCTTGTAATTTTCCCCATTATTGTTCACCATAAATCAGGCAGTTTAGATTGTCTAGTTGAAATGAATTGGACAAACAAAGGTAAAATAGGTACTAAAATCACAAAAGTGAAGCATATGAAAACGTATTATTTTCAACCTTACTGTAGTTTGGTCATGGAAATACTTTTACCTATGGCTCAATTAGGTTTCAGTTGCTAGTTGCTAGTTAAAAAATATAAAATATTGCTCAGCATTGAAACTAGACGCATTTTAACCAATCCGTTTTTGATAGGTGTGGAGCACTGAAAATCACCAACTTCATGAAGTCATAAAAGAAATCAGGGACCACTTATTCATATTTTACATAAATTATCAACACTATTTCTCTAATGTGTTAGCAACATATATCCAAAATTTTAACGAAATCCGTTGATAGTATGCTTTCCAAAGTGAATTTTAAAAAAGGTATGTTGCTTGAATGTAGTAAAAATTTCAAACACTAGTAACAAATGTTTAAAAACGATTACTAAACTAATCCGTGGACTTATACCTTTAAGATGCACTGTCAATTTTCGTCCTACGATATTTATTTTCAGAAAAAAAATTGAAGAATAACAAAATAAAAATTTAAGGAAATCGTTCAAGATGGCAAAAAGTAATTTAATGATAATTAATCTTTTTCATGTTTTCTACTCAACGAACCAGCTTTTATCTGTCTGACACTCACTTTGAAAATATAGAAAGACACTAAAGAGAAAGAATTCGGTTTGAATATTTCATTTTAACACTGTTTACCCATTCTGTTCTATATACTCGCACCTAACTTAAACAATAGGGTTAAGTACGTGTCCTTTCTTTATTCCTAGATGGCGACTCTTCTACAGTCTCACCAGCTACAGATAATAGAAATATCGATTTCGGCAAGTACTTCTTCCAAGGGCTTCCAGGAAGAGATGGTCGTGATGGACAAAGTAAGATTATAGTAATAGGAATTCATATTGGTAATTTGTATATAGATCGCATGCGATTGTCTGCAAAAACCGATACTGATCATTATGCTACAGATTTCGTAAATGACCATTTACCAGTTTGACATACAGCTAAGTAAGGGCAATATATGGCATTGATGGGGAATTGGTTATATCAGAATGATGACCTTAACCCTAGCACTACGAAGGAGGAGTGTACATCAGAATGATGACCTTAACGAGTCCTGCTTTCCAGAAAGTGACCTCAGTCTGTACCAATTGGTTGTCAAATGTTGTCAGTTGGTAACAGGTGTCATGTTGATCATGCAGGAAGCATGCTTTGTGCAGGCTGAATGAGTTATTACCCCTAAAGAGTTTCTACAATATGTATATATAGCGTGTGTGTGATCTATTTGCTAAATCCATCCCGGGGCACTTGATTTGAAGTGACGGGGATGTGCGGACACAAGTTCGAAACTACAGATCTTTTTTGGTGAGAAATTTGACACGGAACGAAAAACGCGGTCATTTGGTAAGAAGGGTTAAGAGGAGCAAAAAAGGCAGACACTTCATATGATTGGGAAATAATGTTGTTGAATTTTTGGAAATAATTTAAAAAAACGGGTGTCAATGTGCCACACAACTCCTTCGCGCATTTTTAGTGTGAGGGTCCTGGGCTTTCCAGTCGATTATGAAATTCATTGGCGCGATTAAACTGTGGTATCATCTTCAATTAGCATTTCCGACTTGTGGCTCCGTTCACTTTTTGGGCAAAAGAACTGATACTTCTATATCACGGAGGCATCTTAATGGTCTATAACTTTCAAATGCCCCATATCGTTCGTTATTGCTGTCATTGACATTATATTTTTGACCTGATCGCTGGTTTTTGAAAAATTGGACCACATGCAAAAAGTCGTTGACCTAAATTGTTTCACCATATCTCCAACAATGAAAATCCAAAATTATTAAAATATTGACCGTTTTGTTTCTTGTATCTGGAGGAACTCGGGATACTTATAAATTAATTCGAAACAATTTCCAATTATTATACCATTACCCCATATGATCACAGGGGGACCCCATTGGGCACATTTATATTCTAATTGGCGTTTACTAATAATTCAACAGACCCATACAAACTACAATCAATCAAACACTCTTTTCCATTCATTTTGAGCGCAGGTCTGAGATTGACTTCTTGTTCCTTATGTTTTGGTGTCTAAAATGACATTGCCAGGCAGTATACATCTCTGATATAATACTGCTCTACAATCCACCCCATAGCCAGTCTAAGAAGCATGAACTTAATTTATCTCATGATAAGGATAATAAAACAATACTTTTCATTCCTAAAAGTAGTTTGAATTTATCAATACGAATAAAGCAATTTGAGGTTAACACTTATAGAAAGGAAAACTACCCTTTAGTATGCATGAGTGATCACCACACATTTGAATGGAAGAATGCTTAGCTTCTTTAGTACTGATCGAAATATTTTGTGTGATTATTACAACAGTCGACAGATTTTTATTGACGTCGATAAATATTTTCTAGTTTCTAGTTTTGCAAACATTGTGAAAGAATCTTATTTACCCGAACTATAATAATTCCATACACCAATTTTAAAGTGATTTTCATGAATTTTGTTCAAAAAAATTCTTATTAATCAATCCATATTTCATATTGACAAAATTTTCAAAATTTCAATCTTGATCTTCAACAGATGGTCTTCCTGGCCCTCCAGGACTTCCCGGTACAAATCAACTTACATCTGGCCCTCCAGGCCCTCCTGTACCGCCTGGTATTGATTCAAGTATAAAAGGCTCGGCTGGTCCCAGAGGTGCCCCGGGAAAGATGGGGCCACCTGGACCCATCGGACTCTCCGCTGTGGATGGATTACCAGGGCTCCCAGGTCCTGTAGGGCCCCGAGGTTCACCTGGAATAAATGCCGGTACTACAGGTTCTTTGTACATTCGATGGGGAAGAACTACCTGTCCTTCAACATCAGAGCTGGGTTATGCAGGTAAGTGTAGATTAGATTAATTCAGACGATACACACAGCATCACACAACATTCAACCCTTAACACAGCACTATGTCGGAAAGATTCCAAGTCAACACAAAATGAGAACCCGTTGCACTGATGGAGATCTTATTATATTTGGTAGAAAATTAACATGATAAAAATCATTTACATTTAATCATCATGCTAAGGTATTATGTGACCCCCAACTACCCACCAACTTGACAACACAGGGTCTAGAGGGTTTCGTATGTGACTGATAAAACTTAAAGAGTTTTGTGGAGCAGTGATGTGTCGTTGGATACTCTGGATTGAAACAGATTATGGTATAAAGGTGTATAAAGGTCATCTCCAGAAAATATGAGCTGTCTCATGACCATTGTGACCATTTTTATTTTTGGAATTTCAATTACCATTATTTAATTGTTCAATTGAAAAATCGAATTAGCAAAAAGATTGCAAATCTAAAAAACAAAAAACAAACAAAAACAAATCAAAAAATGTACAAACAAGCGAACAAACAAGCAAAGAAATAAACATAATCAGCCCATTTCGGATTACCGATATGTTTAATGCTGGTGAACCCCTATTTTGCTGGGAAAACTCGCACTCCCAGTAATCTTGATTATGGAAACTCTAGAATTCAAAAACAGTTTCGATGCATTTTTGGTTAGTAATATTAATCACATATTAATCCTAAGTACAAACTGAACTTTTGCTGTCAATTTTAGATGAAAATAAATGGCAATGCAAAGAGGACACGTGGATAGGAATTGGGTCTTTTGTCTTTCAATATTGGGTTTACCTTGATACAATGATTTGGCATAGTGTAGTACACCTTCATTGTGAAGATAGATCATAATAAAGCTACAGACAAGTAAGGCAAACACGACATCGGGGCAAAAACAATTCAATCACGATTAGTACGAGCCATACAGTTAATTATGATTTTTACTCCATTACACTCACAGGTATTGCAGGTGGGAAGCGGTATGACCATACAGGCAGTGGTTCTAATTATCTGTGTCTTCCTGACACTCCTGAATATGACAATTACCAGGCAGGTGTGCATTCATCAAGGGGATATGTCTACTCTGCTGAATACCAAATCAGTGACTTCCCACCATTTGCAGGCAAACACGACCACGACGTTCCATGTGCCGTCTGCATTGCTACCAATCGGGGCATCTTAATGATGATCCCGGCAAAAATGACGTGCCCATCGGGGTGGAATAGAGAATACCATGGATACCTTATGTCTGATCGCTACGATCGCAATAGTCCCACTGAGTTCGTTTGTGTTGACCGATCTCCAGAAGTAAGATCGGATAGTAGTGCTTCTAACCAGAATGGGGCTTTGTTTTATCCAGTTGAAGGGCGATGTGATGATGGCACTTATCCGGGAAATTTGCCATGTGGTCCTTATATCAACGGAGCAGAGCTGACATGTGTCGTCTGCACGAAATAATAATTTTTTTTAAAGAAATGTCTTATATCTGAACACGTGGTTTAATTTGCTATTTAATTGCTTATTGTAAAATTCATGCTTGCAGCTTTGTTAACTTCTTAACACAAAGTTTGACGTATTTCGTTCATTCTGATATTCCAAGCAGTTGCTTCCATTTTTATATTTTATAAAATGGTAACCGGATCACCCTTCGTTCGAGTCTTATAATTTATTGGTGCCTGTCATTCAGGAGAATCGGAAGAAACATATAGGCCTATATTATTATGGATATTAATTAAGTTACAGGATCGTTTATGTTATCAAATGAAGAGTATGTGCACTTAGTAGATCTACACCTAAAAATAGTTTATATCACAATATTTATAAAATAAAATCTAGCTTGTCTTTGATATAATCACGACGAATCCTGGTCTGGTCTGGACACATAATAATTTTTGAAGGTTCGTTAAGCTAGGGCTCGGAAAGCGACGTTTTTATGTATTTTTCGTGGGACCTGAGAGCATATCAGACATATCGAATTGCATTTTTGGGCGAGGTGCGGCGTAGCCGCACCCGCCCTATATTTGTCTGACTATTGACCTACTTTTTCACATGCAGCGTTGCAGAAAATATTCGTGCTCGTTATATACCCAAAAACCCACAGAGGTGACAGCGAGTTTTGTAATTATTACTTGATTTTGATATTTAAGTAAATACGATAAAGTCATTATAGGCAGTGATGTGTTGGTTTTAAAAGAAATAACAAAAATAATTATTCAAGTAATAGAAATACTGTTTGGAAATTGCAGCAAGATTTGCAGATGTCTTTATTTGAACAGTACCAGTTCTCCAGTTTTGCTAGTTTTCCTAATCTTTGGGCTAAATTAATAGCCCAAAGAAAGGTCATAACTTTATACTGACAGCTTCGCTATGTGTACTTTATAGCTTGTATGCGCATTGTGTTCAGTGTGTACACAGGCTATTTACTTTTCAAATCTTGTGACAAATTGTGCTTGCTGATGCTTGAATAATGTATTATAAGTCTAGACAAATTATTAGAATGCATGTGCAGCCTAGCGATAGCGCTGTCCTGCATGTATTTAGCACCAGTAGAAATGGCCCAGGTTGAATAAAATAAATCAATCTATGAATGAATATTTTATTCCCTGGATTATATTTGTTGGGACAAAATAATGATATAGTTTGACGCTTTGAAACACAGTTATGTTAATCATGATAAAGTTAAAAAGTTAAAAAATAATATCGAAATATTTTAAATCAAACTTTTCCCCTCATAAGTTGTATCAAAACAATATATTGAGGAAATAGATATGACCGATTTTGAAACTTTGATATGGAAAGATAGCCAGCCGTGTTGTCTCACCAGAGAAGATGAGCAGAAGTCTTCCTCTCTGATGATAAAAAAAACTCTGGGTATGATTACGAAAATGTTTTACAAAAATGTTATAACAATGTTTTATATAAAATGCTTATATAAAACATTTTCTGTTATGATGTGAAGGATTAATATAAAAACAGGGAACATCTGTTCCAACTGACCAGCAGGGATCCGTGTGGTATAATGAAAGACAGAGATAAAAATACTAGTTCGCGTCTGAAATTCTGACTAAACTAGACTAGACGTACTGCGCAAATCGGCAACCAGTCTTTGCTCTGACGTCAGATGCAAATTAGTTTTTTATCTCTATTATAGGAGCGTTTTATTCAAGATAAACCTGTTCAGATAAGAAGGGCTTATTCTATCGAAACTACAAAACCGAATAAAATGGTCTGTGTTAGAAAGAGCTTAAGTTTTTTCTTTTACTTTGCATGCATGGAGAAAGTAATATTTTCTTGAATTAATCAAAAAGTAGCAAGTTTCCTGTCTAGAAAAGAGATTAGTTAATGGAACTTTAAAGCAATGAAACACCTAGCATAAACAATGATAAGCAGTAGGGGGAGCCAAAATGCCATAACGTTTGTGGTAAATCCGCTCTCTGTCAGTCAGAGCAGCTGGCACAGTTCAGCACAAATATCCGAATTGAAAGGATTGACGTTTCTTCGAAGCGTATATTACTTTATTCCAAGAAAGTACGTTAAAGCATCTGGAAATAACAAACGACTGGAAACTAGAAACGACAGGTTTATAACTTTCTACAGATCCGTGTGCGTTTTATTCGAGTAAAAACCGAATTAAAAGGACTGTGTTAGAAAGAGCCCGTATTTCTTCTTTTACTTTACATGCACGGAGAAAGTAATATTTTCTTGAATTAATCCAAAAGTAGTGAGTTTCCTGTCTAGAAAAGACATTGGTTAATGTAACTTTAAAGAAATGCAGTATTGAGAGCCAAGATGTCATTACGTTTGTGGTAAATTCCGCTCTCAGTCAGTCAGAGCAGTCGAGTTGAATTCTATTATACTAGTGCTACACTTTAAAACTCTCGTCATGACCATCGTAGTGTAGGACATCTAATCAAACTAATGGGAATTGAAGAGGTGGGAAGATTTGGGTTATTGTAGATAAACCGGATCACCCCAATTTTTACATCAAGAGCGGCATGTTGCAGATAATTGCGATGCCCTCTCTGAATTAGGGTTATGATATCTATGATATCTATGACAATAATAACTTTAATAGCTTTTTTGCTGAAATGCCATAAAGATACGCCTTTTATACGGCAAAAAAAAAACCATACAACTAAAACATAATATAGAATGCATAACATATCGCTATTGATATGACAAGGTGATAGAAACATTTGGGTGGCAAGGGAGAGCACTTCGTCGGCAGAGTGCTACACTATCGTAAGCTTTTATTAATTTAATGCATATCTCAGGGTATGCATTAGTGAATTCTACAACTACAAAATTGTATAAACTGTGACTGTGTTTGAATCATTTTAAATGACATTGAACGGGGTGGAACAATGTTCCACATGGAGATGATTCAATTCAGTTTAGTACAATGAAGTCATACACATTGAACACAAAACTGCTACGAAAAATATTCTATCCCAGTAAACACAGAAATATTTTTGCAAAATATTTTGTGAACACGTAAATAACATTAAAAGTTAAGCGGTGTTAAAATGTGTGTAGTGATGGTGATGAATTGGTTTGGAGGTATAGTCGAGATTTTCGGTGTTTTTTACAAGGATGACATACTTTGATATTAATATCTGACGAGCAAACCTTATTAGTTTCGGACTAGCAAACCATATTTTAGATTATGTCTAGTGACCCTTATGACTACTGGTCCTTATTTTGCTTCCTGTAGACGGTATAATCTTTTGTCAACACATGTTATCAAAATGAAGTTCCTGGTGTCGTTTCAAACACAGTGACTTTTAAGAACAATGTAATTTTTAGTTTTTACATAGCTATAAACATTGTTAGCAAAAGGCACACCCAGGCGTCGATGATAGTACATGTATTTGTATCAACATAATTGAACTTCTTTGCTGCTAATTTTCTGTTTGCACTCTAACTACTAAAAAGAAGCGGTGAAAAGATATGAATAAAAAAGTCCGGCATTGTAAAACTATGTCATGCTTCTTGGAATGCATTTTCCGTAAAAAATTGTTCACGTCATTAGACTCTTATTCTGTTAATCAGCTTAGATGTAGGAATGAGATAAACACAGCATCTTGCGAATGGTAGTGAGCTTTGGCAAAAAATGCATTGATCATTTCATAGCGAGTATGTAGAAGAATTCAAATATCACAGATATACTTTTGTAGGTCCTGTGGTTCTTGAGTTATGTTGTAAAGAGGGCTAAAACAACAACACTTTTGTAAAACGTACATAACATTATTAACAACAATAAATCAAGCAAGTTTTCAAAGTATATGTATTGCAAAACATCAAAGTATTAGTTTTCAATAATATTTTTATTTAGATAATGAAAATCGAAATTTTGGCTGCTTCGACCAACAATACCTCTTCTACCCTTAAAGCAACCCTACTTTATAAACAACTTGAACGACAAAATTATTTATGACGCTACTTTTGCGATGAAATTTATATATAACAATACCGGGGACCTGATTATCATTATCTCTGGGCTTTGTCTCTTAGGCCCTTAGGACTTGCAGTATTGACGTTGGATAATTAAAACAATATCAGTTCATAAAATCATACACAAAAAGAACCTTCCAGCTCATTTTATCACAAAATCAAAATCAGGGTTTTTTTGTGGCACAGGTCCGTATATTAAATTCACTGCTTCAGTTCGACAAGCCGTCCAAGTCGCTAGTCCAGATAAGACTAGCGTAGTATTGGGCACATCTGTTTGACTTCGCAAGAAAACCTAAATTTAAGGGATCTCGACATCAGTCAGCGTTGCCGATGCCGTATGAAGTAACAATACAAAGGCGTGGCAAATCAACAATCGACCTCCCAGTCCGCGCCAAATGTCCACGGGTTTAAAAACATGTTACCTTTAGCCAACGGAGGAACACTTCATTGATAAACCATCCAATACCTATTATTGTATGTTGCTCCATCAACTTGTAAAGAAAACATACTCTCATGCAATATCCAAAATCGGGATCTAAAGTTTAAAAATACGATCTTATTATTATACACTGAACTGGTACAACTTGGCCTCCCCCACCACTCATATGCCCGCTGCGACAAAAGTAACTTAACACCCTTGGCAACGTGCAGTGATTTTTCCACCAAAAATAAATCCTGCAAAGTGTAATCTCAACAACAACCCAGTCGTGTTCTACGTGCTTGTTCAATAGTTCAATTCAAAACTTGGCAGTAGACGATACAGGCTATTGTATCAACATCACTTCGCGCGTGTACAATAGCAATCACTGTTATAATATAGGCTATAATGATAAAATATATTATAACCTAATTATTACAATAATGTTTGTTTTAACTTTTTAAACTCAAACTTATGATTAATTGCTTTCAGTTAATTTTAAAACAGACGCTGTGCAGAGCAGCATGTCAAAGGTTTCACACTGTTACTTAATTTCTCAACGGCGGGAGTATGTACAGAACATGTAATAACATAGCAAACCGATGCCAACTTAACGTCGTCGTTATATTTAACGCCGGGGTAATGTTATAGTTGTAATTACATTATTTTGTTAATGCTCAACGCATAGCCTGATATAGCAGCCGGTCGATATAAGCATTGGATACACTTCCTTCGTTAGTTTGAAATATATCTATATATTATTAAAATGAAGTTGGTTTTGGTGTTTCTTTTCATCGTATCGCTGGTGCTACCCAGTAAGCAACAAGATAATCAAAGTGAGTAAGCCTACATTAAAGTTTGCTCGGCTTATATAAGGCGGAAAAAATAAGGCTCATAACACTGTGTATTGATATAGAATGGCGTGCACACTGTTGGCGCAGTGCTAACGCTAGTTGTGTGTAATGCGTGACCAGCGCACGCATATGTAAATTTACGCGAGCGTGAGTTGGGACTTTATTGACGCGCGCAGAAACAAAAGTCGAGTAATTGCCGCCTTATATATTAAATCCGGACAAACTTTAGTAACGGTTTTAATAACTTATTGAAGTGGTTGCATCCATTGAGAGATAGAGATCGAGAGAGCACACGAGAAGGAGACGAGATCTAAAAATAGTAGTCGAAGATAGAAATCATTGAAGACCCAGTATAACCGTGAAGTTGCATACTACTGGTACGAGTATTTGTGTGTGTGTGTGTGTGTGTGTAGATTCTGAATCTGCCGGGTACCAAGAAGGCACCCTTCAGCAAATTTAGTTATTGAGGTTACATGTCATATGGGGGATTAAAGTTGAAAATGCTTTGATCAAGTTATAAAATATAACAAGTTGTTTGTCTGGTACTAAGGAATAAAAAAGTCAATGGTCATGTCTCTCCAGGATGCCCGTTAATGAGGTATACGAGGGACGCTCAATATGCTCTTGCAACTATATTGTTCTCACAACTTTGATTACTGTTACCTGATAAATACAAGTTTGTACTTTTGTCTTTCAAAACACACAACATATTTCATTAGAGTACTTTGAATTTAGTAGTCTCATTTGCATAAAGTCATTGCTATATGTACACCTACAATTGTCGATATTGGCGGGGAATTTGAATTGCAGTTGTACAGGTGTACATATCAACCCAGCAAACACAAAAGGGTTTCGACATCATTCACAAAAGGTTAGAAAAGGTTGCCAGAAAACGTTTAAATGTAGGGTTATACAAAGGACATATAATGGGTATAAAACATTTTCATAACATTCAAAAACGTTTGTTGATAACCTACTGTAGCGGATGAGCTGATGGGAAAGGTAGAGAGTTAACGAATCCTTTGTGATGCTGCTGGCAAGAAACATCTTTCAAGACTCAACAGGCATCAGAGACAACAATACCGTATACATTATGCGGAGGCGCAATATTTAATGTTAGCTTTGGACACTTTTCACCCGGAGTCGGTGGAAAATGAAAATAATTAAATATCCAAGGCTAACACTAAATAGGGCGCCTCCGTCTAATGTTTCTCGCCAGCATCAGCACAAAAGGATTCGTTAACTTTCTACCTTTCCACATCATTCACAAGACACAGATGTGCTACTTTGGCTATACGTAGAACACCACTACTTGGAAACCATTCCGCGCTAGTCATGAATAGAAGCAAAGACGACACAAAGTCTCCCTGCAGCCTATATATTTATATAACAAGCTTGGCCCGAGAAATCAACAGTTTTGATCAACTGACATGCTCTCACAGGCTGTGATACGTCAGGACATATCCAAGGAAAGGGAAAGAAGGGATAGTGAAAATTCTCAACTTGATTTGTCACTTTCATGAAAGCAAGCCCCGCAACGCTGATGGCACTAGCTTGTATTTGCAAAGGAGATGAATCATCCGATGAAATTCTATGTGGATGTGAAGAGTTTCTTTGCTCTCTTTTCTGTCCAAGTGGAGTCCACATTGGGCATGCAAAGATTTTTTTGTTTAACCCTAGAACTACTGAGCCATATTTTGTAACACGAACTACGAAAAAGGGTTTTGTTGCGACCCCCCTTAATTTTCAATTATAAATGTTATACCGTTATATTTGCTACGAATTTATAGATATGGATCTCCTCTATCCAATGATACCAAGTACAAACATTCCCCACATAATGTCGTTATGATGTCATATTGTGAGGGCGCCCATGCAGTGGAAAATTCTGGCTATGTACAAAAGTATGTTCACCTAACTAACAGTACAGAGTCAGAAGCGCTTGAAAAAATTTCACAATAGCAAAGTGAAAATCATTGGTGCCTCACTACCACCCCCTCTATGGTCATCTTTGATGGCCGGTCCTACCCCCGGGTAAGGTGCTGGGATGAACATTTTATCACCAAAATGAGCGCAAGGATATCACTATGATTAGCTTAGGTCGTTTGGGAGTAAACCTGTTTTATGACGGGTAAAAAAAATCTTCGTAGTTCAAGGGTTAAGCAACTCAAAGATGAACATGGAGTTGACAAACTGCCACCGACTCAGGGACCATGGCTTGCACATATATATCCCGCCGTGCCCATGTCAGGCTTATAATATCTGGCGCTAGGATATGATATTGAACCCAACTTGTCTTGGACCTCTGACCTTGGGGTGATGAAACCTTCATGTAGACAGTAAACTACCGACGGTTCTTCCTCAGGTTACTCCATCTCCGGGCAAGATCTAGAAGATCATTGAAGCAATAACAATTAGGAAAAATTAATCAGTAACTTGAACGTTGACACCCCTGATTCATATCATTACATTACATGGCATTTAAAAAATACGCTTTTCCCAGGAGGGCAAAGCTCGTACAAAAACATGATAAAAACAATTCAAAGAACAAGATAATAATAGAAAGCAAACAATTAAATAAAGATATGAGTTTTAACATAATTGTTACAAATTTGAACCGAGGCGGACGTTCTAACGGCAACAGGTAGATCGTTCCAAGCATGTGAAGCAGATACAATGAAAGTTTTGTCGCGATAATAGACTCTAGAAAAAGTGTTCCAATCATAAACATGATAAATACGTTGTTATTTTTAGAAACCTCATATGCCAAAGCATATGGTTAGTCATCAAAAGCATCTTCCCATGCCCATTGGTTCAAAAGTTGTGGAATTTTACGTAAAAAGCCTGAAATATGGCGGTCATCTTGGATTTTTGCTAATTTGGAGTATTTCTAGTGTTCTTATTTTGTTTCCAATGAATCGTTGACCCTTTAAGACGAGTTTAGAAAAAAATATAATAGATATTGTATGACATTTGAATGAATAGTAATAGTTAATTGGTAATTTATTTTTAAAAATTGGCGGCCATTTTGAAATTCAAAATGGAGACTCTAAATGTTAATGAAAGAACTGGCACCCATTTTTTCTTAATCAGTGATGTTTCTAGATGTGTTTAAACATGGATGCAAAGAATCTACCCGAAAAAATGACATATTTGAAAAATATCTCGTAAGCCTATAGACTATCAATGACCCACCTTGTATCTCTGTGTGACACTCTCTTAGAAAATTTAGAAAGACACTAGAGAGAAAGAATACGGTAGTGAACATTTCATTTTAATACTGGGAGGGCGAGTTAGCGCAGCGGTAGTTCCCTCGCTTTGCACCACTGAGGTCCCGGGTTCAAGCCCCGGCGCGGCCCAAGGACTCATGTGCACTTGGTTTATCCCGATTCCATGCTCGCTCTCGCAGGTTTTCTCCGGGATCTCCGGTTTCCTCCTGTATCGCAAAAATCGGTGATTAGTTGTTTGGTTATCAAAACTTCCTTCACCCAATGGAATTTGGGGAGCTGCACAGATAATTGGTGGATGTTACAATCTAAATGCGGATAGGTGTGCGCCGTTCGGCAGCAACTGGCCTAGTTGATGCGATCTGATTGTGATGATTCACCATTGCAGCGAAATTACAGCGCTTTGAGTCCTCTAAGATCTGGAGAAAGGCGCTTTATAAATCCAAAATTTATTATTATTATTTATTATTATTTACTGTTTACCCAGCTCAACTTAAATAAAAGAGTTTTCCTTCCTTTATTCGTAGATGGCGACTCTTCTACTGTCTCATCAGCTACATATAATAGAAATCTTGATTTCTTCAAGTACTTCTTCCAAGGGCTTCCGGGACGAGATGGTCATGACGGACATCCAGGACGAGATGGCCGTGATGGACAAAGTAAGATTATATTTAACATTCATATTGAGAATTATTTAGATTGTCTGCATGAAACGGAGATTGGTCATTATGATACAGATCCCGTTTTCAACAATTAGTCATGATAGTTGTAGTTAACGAGGGAAATCTTTCCCTGTACCTGAAAGGACCAATTCTGGCTTGTGCTAATTTTCACGCCGTCAAACAGAATTTACTAATACGAATGAATCAATTTGAAGTTAACACTGTTGAAGATCCTGTAGAAAGGAAATCTGGGAATACGTCCTTGTAGTTTAAAACATTTTGAATGGAAGAACGGTTTCTTTTCCACGGATGCAACATTTTGTGAACTTTTTACAAGTTTGTGTATTTTGTTGCAAAAGTTCCATCGACAGATATTTGCTGCCGTCGGCAATAGTTTTTAAAGTTTATTTTACAAACATTGTGAAAGAATCTTATTCACCCGAACTAGGATAATTTCACACACAAATTTTGAAGTGATTTTCACGCATTCCTATTATTTTGAGTGTATTTTGTGGTAGTTGATATCATTGCTTCAGTTGTCTGGTTATGGCACTGTCTATGGTCATTAAGCGAATTAATTAATTCGTATTGATAAATTCCGTGCTATTAATTTGCAAAATCTTAATCTTGATCTTCAACAGATAGTCTTCCTGGCCCTCCAGGACTTCCCGGTACAAATCAACTTACATCTGGCCCTCCAGGCCCTCCTGGAACGCCTGGTATTGATTCAAGTATAAAAGGCTCAGCTGGTCCCAGGGGTGCCCCGGAAAAGATGGGGCCACCTGGACCCATCGGACTCTCTGCTGTGGATGGATTACCCGGGCTCCCAGGTCCTGCAGGGCCCAGTGGTTCACCTGGACTAAATGCCGGAACTACAGGTTCTCTGTACATTCGATGGGGAAGAACTACCTGTCCTTCAACGTCAGAGCTGGGCTATGCAGGTAAGTGTAGACTAGATTAATTCAGACGATCGGCACATCATCACGTATCACTGCTCTCAACCCTTAACACAGCATCTATGTCGGAAAGTTTCCAAGTTCACACAAAATGAGAACCCGTTGCACTGATGGAGATCTTATTATATTTGGTAGAAAATTAACATGATACAAATCATTAACATTACTCAGCATTCTAAAGTATGTGATCCTATCTACCTACCGACTTGGCAACACAGGGTCAAGAAGGGATTTATTTGACTGATAAAACTCACACTGGACAAAGTGTTTTGTGAAGCAGTGATGTGTCGTTGGATACTCTGGATTGAAACATATCATGATACAAAGGTGTACAAAGGTCATCTCCAGAAAATATGATCTATTTCTTGTTGAATTTATAAGTAACAATTTTTATGCAAACAAGCGAACAAACAATTAAACATAATCAGCTCATTTCAGATTACCTCTGTTTAATACTACTGATCTCCTATTTTGCTGGAAATTAATGGTAGTTTTTAAATATCGCACTCCCAGTAAGGCAAACTCTAGAATTTAAAAAAAAAACAGTCATAGCTACATACGAAATCTGTCAGTAAGGCAAAAACCGAAACGACATCAGGGCAACAACAATTCAAGGATGACTAGTTCATGCCTTAAAAATAATTCTGATATTTACTCCATTGCATTCACAGGTATTGCTGGAGGAAAGCATTACAGCCATAAAGGCAGTGGTTCTAACTATCTGTGTCTTCCAGACACTCCAGAATATGACAATTACCAGGCAGGTGTAAACACATATAGAGGATATGTCTTCTCTGCTGAATACCAAATATATGACTACCCACCATTTGCAGGCAAACACGACCACGACGTTCCCTGTGCCGTTTGCATTGCTACTAATCGGGGCATCTTGATGATGATCCCTGCAAAAATGACCTGCCCATCGGGGTGGAATAGAGAATACCATGGATACCTGATGTCTGAGAGATACTCCCACAGTAGCACTGAGTTCGTTTGCGTTGACCGAAATCCGGAAGTAAGATCGGATAGTAGTGCCTCTGATCAGAATGGGGTTTTGTTTTATCCAGTTGAAGGGCGATGTGATAGTAGTAATTTGCCATGTGGTCCTTATATCAACGGAGCAGAGCTCACATGTGTCGTCTGCACGAAATAATAACATTTTTTAAAGAAATGTCTTATATCTGAACACGTGGTTTAATTTGCTATTTCATTGCTTATTGTAAAATTCATGCTTGCAGCTTTGTTAACTTGTTAACACAAAGTTTGACGTATTACGTTCATTCCAGGCATTTTGCTTCCATTTTTATATTTCATAAAATTGTTGTCGGATCACACTTCGTTCGGCGCCAATAACTTATTGGTACCTGTCATTCAGGAGAATCGAAAAAAAAATGTTACGGACTTACGCTATCGTTTATGTTATCAAATGGATGTGCTTTATGGATAAGAAGTATGTGCCCTTAGTAGGATCTACAGTCAATAAAATAATAGTTTATATCAAAATCTTAAAAAAATCTAGCTTTTCTAACAGCTTTAATATAATCACGACGAATCCTGGTCTAGTAAAAAGTCTCCTTTTTATTCAAGCTACAACGTTATACAGTGTCGAGATATTAGGAAGGTTGTGTATTACAACACTGCTACATCGTTTTACAGCGTCGTAGTGTTAGCAAGATAATGTATTACAACACTGCTACAACGTTTTACAACGTCACGGTGTTAGCAAGGCTGTGTATTACAACACTGTTACAACGTTGTGTTTTACAGTACAATAGTTTGATTAAAGTCTCTGATCTACCATTTGTTTCTATGGTTTTATAATCTATTGTAATCCTATTTACTGATCATACTGATATGAATGCTAGCAGTCCATGATTCAAACAGCTGTCAAGCAGTACATATTGGTTAGTAGCAGGCCGGGGTAGCAGGCCTATCATGATATATGGATTAGAAATTTCCTAGTTAAAGGAATAAATACCAGACCCATCTCTAGTGGAGGTCACTTCAAATCATCTTCAAGTCACATGGTTCAGGAATGCAGAAAACATTCCTAACCCATGTGGCTTGGGGATAATTTGAAGTGTCCTCCACTTCAGATGAGTTATTTATTTAATCGTTAGATGTTTATGTAAAAAGATACACATGTAGCAGCCGACAGGTGCGTCATTTTGATATGGCTGTACACTGGACAATGCCAAAATATTTTCAATGAGTGTATATGTACAACACGTTTACAAACACTAATAATACCTAGATTTGTTTTGTTCTATGCGCTAGCATAAAGTTTTGAAGGTTTAATGTGAACGTTTTTAACCGCGAGTAAAACTCCGGGATATTGTTTCGAGTGATCTCTAGGAATCTTTTAAGCAAATTAGGCAATCGGCAACAAGAAGGACATAATTTGGGCAGGTGTCATCATAGACCGTGAAGAGATGGACGGTCGTCTGGATCGTAATTCTATAGAAATTTCACAAAAAGTTTCCTATGATGTAATTATGGTTCCTGTAGGATAGCTTGATGATATACCTTTCACAACTATTATTTTAGCAGAGAGGCATACATTATTATTATTATTTCGTTTGTTCAAGCTACAACGTTATACAGTGTCGTGGTATTTGGAAGGTTGTGCATTACAACACTGCCATAACGTTTTACAACGTCGTGGTGTTAGCAAGGTTGCGTATTACAACACTGCTACATCGTTTTACAGCGTCGTAGTGTTTGTAGGATTGTATATAACAACACTGCTACAACGTTCTACAACGTCGTGGTGTTAGCAAGGTTGTGTATTACATCACTGCTACAACATTTACAACGTCGTGGTGTTAGCAAGGTTGTGTATTACAACACTGCTACAACGTTCTGCAACGTCGTGGTTTTAGCAAGGTTGTGTATTACAACACTACTACAACGTTTTACAACGTCGTGGTGTCAGCAGGGTTGCGCATTACAACACTGCTACAACGTTTTACAACGTCGTGGTGTCAGCAGGGTTGCGCATTACATCACTGCTACAACGTTTTACAACGTCGTGGTGTCAGCAGGGTTGCGCATTACAACACTGCTACATCATTTTACAGCGTCACGGTGTTAGCAAGGTTGCACATTACAAAACTACTACAACGTTTTACAACGTCGTGGTGTTAGCAAGGTTGTGTATTACAACACTGCTACAACGTTCTACAACGTATTGATATAGAATGAGGTACACGCGGTTGGGTGCAGGGCTTTAACGCTAGTTGTGCTGTGCGTAATGCATGGCCAGCGCAGGCTTATGTAAATTTACGTGAGCGTGAATTGGGACTTTATTGACGCGCGCAGTAACAAAAGCCGATTAATTTCCGCCTTATATATTAAAGCCGAACAAACTTTAGTAACGGTTTTAATAACTTATTGAAGTGGTTGCATCCATTGAGAGATGGCGATCGAGAGAGCACACGAGAAAGAGACGAGATCTAAAAATAGTAATCGAAGATAGAGATCATTGAAGACCCAGTATAACCGTGAAGTTGTGTACTACTGGTATTTGTGTGTGTGTGTGTAGATTCTGAATCTGCCGGGTACCAAGAAAGCAAATTTAGTTATTGAGGTTAAAGGTCATATGGGGGATTAAAGTTGAAAATGCTTTGATAAAGTTATAAAATAAAACAAGTTGTGTGTCTGGTACTAAGGAATAAAAAAGTCAATGGTCATGTATCTCCAGGATGCCCGATAAATGAGGTATACGAGGGACGGTCAATATGTTCTCGCAACTATTTTTTTATATCTCCGCTCAAGTATGACTTTGATTACTGTTACTTATGATAAATACAAGTTTGTACTTTTGTATTTCAAAACACACAACATAATATATCATTAGAGTACTTTGAATTACGTCATCTCATTTGCATAAAGTCATTGCTATATATACACCCACAATTGTCAATATTGGCGGGAAATTTGAATTGTAGTTGAGGAACGTGTAATAAAAAGAAGCACGTGTACGTACCAACACAGCAAACACAAAACGTTTTCGACATCATTCACAAAAGGATTGCCAAAAAAACGTTTAAATGTCGGGTTATACAAAGGACATAATTATAATGGGTATAAAATGTTTTCATAACATTCAAAAACATTTGTTGATAACCTACTGGAAATATTCTGACATAATGTTATTTAAGTTTTGACAAATGTTTGCAAAAAACATTTTACAATAACATTTTGAAAATATTTTTTAAATGTTGTACAGGGTGTATCAAAATGATTGGTACCCATCAATGTTAATGTTTTTTGAAAAGCCTGTATCTTCCTAATACAATATTGGATACGCTTGAAATGTCCAGAATGTATAGTTTATGACTTGTTTTACAATTAATCTACAAATTATCTGGATCTTGTGTTGAATTTTGATGTGTCAGGCCCATCCATTATTGATGAAAACTGGTGGGTACCAATCATTTTGATACAGCTTGTAGTGTGTTTGCATATAAAACATTTTAATCGTTTTCCTATAACCCTGAGTAATCTGAGTATAGGAGTAAGGGGTTTGAAATATAGTCGAGTTCAACACCCATGTCTACCAATATTTGTTACCTTCATATGTTTGTATAGACCCTCCAGATCAATGCTAGGAGTAGTGGACTAAAATTATACGGTACGTTCTACGCTAGAGGTCACGAAAGGTCACAGAGGGGTAAAAAAAATAAAAAATGCTCCGATTTTGTTGAGATATATATCAGGAAGCACGGTGGCCGAGCGGAACGGGCTACGACTCATAATCGGAAGGTTGCGGGTTCGAGCCCCGGCGACGCCATCGTGTTGTGCCCTTGAGTAAGGCACTTTATCTCGATTACTCCTCTCCCCCCAGGTGTGAAATGGGGAGCTGTTATGAATACTGTCCATTGAGCGCCGCCCAAAGGTATGAGCATGCCTTGGGCATTGTATGGCAGCTGACATATTCTAACGACGGCGGAATAAATGTAAAGCGCTTTGGTACATGTTCACATGTGAAAGGCGCTGTATAAATACCAACATTTATTTTTATTTTTATCGAATTACTCGTCTGATAACAAGGATTAAGACAATGTATAGAAATGTTCTATCTACGACCAATCTTACCAAAACCCACTTTTTAGGCTAAAGGACACGTTTTTGGTTGTACATGGACGAAAATTTCAACTTCGATTTCAAGTTGGGCGAGCGAAAATGGTAGCAAATTGTTTGTGTAGCTGAGTAGTACCAGAGAAATAATAGTTTTGCCTATATAATGTGTTCACTTACTGAAATAGAGTGCAAACAAGGTCAAAGGACATTGGGTGGCCATAGGCCACTGTTGATCTCTGACTTCCATTCTATTGCACATAACAAGTAAAGTAAACAATTTAGAAGGTAAGTTCTATACCGTTTCTTGATTCAAGATAAGCAATTGGCCACCATTTTTACAAAATCGGAGTAAGTTGACATTTGACCCCCGTACAACCAAAAACATGTCATTTTGGCTAAAAATGAGGTTTTTGTAAGAGAAGTCAATAACAATAGATCGTAGATAGCACAAATAATACATTTTGTTACCCCTGTGTGACCTCTCGTGACCTCTAGCAAAAACATACCCTACAATTATTTGAGTCCACTACCCCCACCCCCTAGCAGTTATCCAGGGGGTCTATACTAACACCTCATGAACAAATTGGTAGACATGGGTGTTGTTCTCAATCCTTAATTAAGGCCCGTATGAGATTTAGCTCCTAGACTATGATATTGTGAATGAACAAATGTATCCATAAACAGATGAACAGATGAGGAAAGGGGCCGTGTTTGAAAACGATTACTAATAAGGATCCTTGTACTTTTACCTTTGTGATGCACTGTCAATTTTCCTCCTACGATATTTATTTTCAGCAAAAAATATTTTTGAATGTGGCTATCTGCATCAAATATTTTGTCAAAATATTGCGTAACCTTAAAAATATTTAAAAATATTTATTACTGATAATTATTTCAATATTCTGATTGAAGAATAACAAAATTAGAATTTGTGGAAATCGTTCAAGATGGCAAAAATTAATTTAATGATAATTAATATTACTCTCGCCAACTTAAATAATAGGATAAAGAACGTGTCCTTTCTTTATTTCTAGATGGCGACTCTTCTACTGTCTCACCAGCTACAGATAATAGAAATCTCGATTTCGGCAAGTACTTCTTCCAAGGGCTTCCAGGAAGAGATGGTCGTGATGGACAAAGTAAGATTATAGTAATATGAATTCATATTGGGAATTTGTAGATCGCATGCGATTGTCTGCATAAAACTGAGACTGATCATTAATTATGCTACAAATTTCGTTTTTAACAATTCTTTTGGACAGTTGTAGTTCACGATGGAAAAATTTCCCTGTCCCTGAAATGACTATTTACCTGTTTGACATACAGCTAAGTAAGGGCAACATATGACACTAGTGGGGAATTGGTTACATCAGAATAATGACCTTATTAACCCTAGAACTACGAAGAATTTGTACATCAGAATGATGACCTTAATGAATCCAGCTTTCCAAAAAGTGACCTCAGTCTGTCCAAATTGGTTGTCAAATGTTGTCAGTTGGTAACAGGTGTCATGTTGGTCATGTTTGGAGCATCTTTTGTGTTGGCTGAATGAGTTATTAACACTAAAGAGTTTCTATAATATGTATGTGTGATCTATTGGATAAATCCATCCCGGGCACATGATTTGGAGTGACGGAATGTGTGGACACCATTCGAAACTCAGATATTTTGGTGAGAAATTTGACACGGAACGAAAAAAGCGGTCATATGGTAAGAAGGGCTCAGAGGACCAAAAAATGCGGACACTTCATATGATTGGGAATATTAAGTTTGGGTCATAACAAATCGACAATTATTGTTGATGATTGTGTTTTTAAAAAGTCATCAAAATCAACCTTTTGAAAACATTTTAAGTTTTTAATTGGTAAAATATCAATCTTGATCTTCAACAGATGGCCTCCCTGGCCCTCCAGGTCCCCCGGTACAAATCAACTTACAACTGACCCTCCAGGCCCCACGGAACCTCCTGGACCGCCTGGTATTGATTCAAGTATAAAAGGCTCAGCTGGTCCCAGAGGTGCCCCGGGAAAGATGGGGCCACCTGGACCCATCGGAATCTCCGCTGTGGATGGATTACCAGGGCTCCCAGGTCCTGTAGGTCCCCGAGGTTCACCTGCAATAAATGCCGGAACTACAGGTTCTGTGTACATTCGATGGGGAAGAACTACCTGTCCTTCAACGTCAGAGCTGGGTTATGAAGGTAAGTGTAGAATAGATCAATTCAGACGATACGCACAGCATCACACAACACTGCAAACACAGCATCAAATTTTTTTATGTGGGAAAGATTCCACGTGTACACAAAATGAGAACCCGTTCTTATATAGTTATCTGGCAGAAAATTAACATGATAGAAATCATTATCATTTACTGAGCATGCTAAAGTATATAATTATGTGACCCCCAACTACCCACATACTTGGCAACACAGTGTCAAGAAGGGTTTTATATGACTGATAAAACTCACATTTTACAAATAGTTTTACGGAGCAGTAATGTATCGTTGGATACTCTGGATTTGTACAAAGGTGTATAAAGGTCATCTCCAGAAAATATGAGCTATTTCTAGCTGAATATAATATAAGTAACAATTTTTATGCAAACACATTTGAATTTCAATTACCATTATTTAATTGTTCAATGGAGAAATCGAATGAGGGAAAAATTGCAAATCTCAAAAACAATCAAACAAACAAACAAAATGTAAAAACAAACAAGCGAACAAACAAACAAACAAACAAATAAACATAATCAGCTCATTAGGATTACCGATATGTTTAATGCTGATGAACCCCTATTTTGGTCGAAAACTCGCACTCCCAGTAATCTTGAGGGAAACTCTAGAATTCAAAAACAGTTTCAATGCATATGTTTGTTAGGAATATTAATTACACCATGTCTTAATTTTAAGTACACACTGAACTTTTGCTGAAAATTTTATATGAAAATAAAATCTGGCCATGCAAAGAGGACACGTGGATAGGAACTGGGTCTCTGGTCTTTCAATATAGGGTGTACCTTGATACAATGATTTGGCATAGTGTAGTACATCTTCGTTGTGAAGATATATTATAATAAAGCTACAGACATGTTAATTCTTTCAGTAAGGCAAACACGAAATCGGGGCAAAAACAATTCAATAACGACTAGTACGAGCCATTTCAATTAATTATGATTTTTACTACATTGCACACTCAGGTATTGCTGGAGGAAAGCATTACAGCCACACAGGAAGTGGTTCTAATTATCTGTGTCTTCCCGACACTCCTGAATATGACAATTACCAGGCAGGTGTGCAGTCAAAAAGGGGATATGTGTACTCTGCTGAATACCAAATATATGACTTCCCACCATTTGCAGGCAAATACGATCACGACGTTCCCTGTGCCGTCTGTATTGCTACTAATCGGGGCATCTTGATGATGATCCCGGCAAAAAAGACCTGCCCATCGGGTTGGAATAGAGAATACCATGGATACCTGATGTCTGAGAGATACACCCACAGTAGCACTGAGTTCGTTTGTGTTGACCGAAATCCAGAAGTAAGATCGGATAGTAGTGCTTCTTACCAAGATGGGGCTCTGTTTTATCCAGTTGAAGGTAGATGTGACGATAGTAATTTGCCATGTGGTCCTTATATCAACGGAGCAGAGCTGACATGTGTCGTCTGTACAAAATAATAACATCTTTTAAAAGAAATGTCTAATATCTGAACACGTGGTTTAATTAATATTTTGCTATTGCATTACTCATTGTAAAATGCATGCTTGCAGCGTTGTTAACTTGTTAACACAAAGTTTGACGTATTTCGTTCATTCTGATATTCCAAGCAGTTATTTCCATTTTTATATTTTATAAAATGGTAACCGGATCACACTTCGTTCGAGTCTTATACCTTATTGGTGCCTGTCATTCAGGAGAATCGGAAGAAACATATAGGCCTATATTGTTATGGATATTAATTAAGTTACAGGATCGTTTATGTTATCAAATGAAGAGTATGTACACTTAGAGATCTACACCTAAAAATAGTTTATATCACAATATTTATAAGATAAAATCTATATAGCTTGTCTTTGATATAATCACGACGAATCCTGGTCTGGTCTGGACACATATCATTTTTGAAGGTTCGTTAAGCTAGGGCTCGGAAAGCGACATAATGTATTTTGTTGTGGGACCTGAGAGCATATATCGCATATCGAATTGCATTTTTAAAACACTGCTACAACGTTTTACACCGTCGTGGTGTTATCAAGGTTCTGAATTACCACACTGCTACATGGTTTTACAACGTTGTGGTGTAAGCAAGGTTATGTATTACAACACTGCTGCAACGTTTTACAACGTCGTAGTGTTTGCAAGGTTGTGGATTACAACACTGCTACAACGTTTTACAACGTCGTGGTGTAAGCTAGGTTGTGTATTACAACACTGCTACAACGTTTTACCACGTCGTTTTGTTAACAAGGTTGTGTATTACAACATCGTTACAACGTTTTACAGCGTCGTGGTGTTTAAGAATGTATAAGGTATTACAACACCGCTACAACGTTTTACAACGACGTGGTGTTAGCTAACTTATGTATTATAACACTGCTACAACATTTTACAACGTCGTAGTGTTAACAAGGTTGTGTATTATAACACTGCTACAACGTGTTACAACGTCGTGGTGTTAGCAAGGTTGTGTATTATATACAACACTGCTACAACGTTTTACAAGGTCGTTGTTTTAGCAAGGTTGTGTATTACAACACTGCTACAACGTTTTACAACTCAAGACTAAAAATGTAAATATTGAATGGTACCTAAAGATCTAAAGAGATATTTACTTTGGTTGGGCTTTCATCAGTCGTCTTAGGGCATTTAAATAAAGGCACTTAATTTAATGCCCACGTGACCAGATGGGCGCTGACATTACAGCGTCTAGACAGGATGTCTGGAAAAGTGACCTTTGGCACAGCGGGTGGTCTTCCTGTGTATTTTAATTGGAAACGCGGGATGCATGTCCATATTTTCTAGCAAATTTGTCATTTTTTGCAACTTTGTAGTATTATTGTAAGAGTTTCCGTCAATAACTTTTTTCCGTTGGTCAAAACTGTCAAAATTTATTTCTTGAAAACATACTAAAAACATAATCCCCGAATGTATAATTAAGTTGCCTTTTAAATTTTCAGCAATTTTGATGATATCTGTCTGAAAAATTCCTATCTCTTAACATTGTAGCACACCTACTGATCACTTGGTGGTCTTGGTATGGCGGCGCCCATGGGTCACGTGGGCATTTTAGTGCCTTTTATTTAATACCCTATGGTATTTTGTTTTAAATAGGAATTCGTTAAATGGTTAGCTATTTGATGCATTTGTGTGCGACAAGTAGGTCAATTTATTTTTAAAATTTGAAATAAAATTATAAAAATTAACAACAGAATCCGTGTTTTAGTCGTGTCATGTCATGTGTGCGTATTGGATTATTTTATTAACAAATTTAGTTCATTATTAGCAGTTTTTATTTGTCATTATATGATTATTCAAAATAGAATGCCTCGATGTTTCCAGGCCCGTACGCAGTTGGAGAAAATCTGCAAAAGGTCCACGGTTTTTTTTATCATAAAACATTTTATTCTAAAAAGTTCCATTTTGTGGAAGTCCTGCATCAGCCCCATAATATTAAAGCCTGTTTATAGGCTTAGACACTTCGGCCCTTCATTGATAAAAATCAAAACCACCTTGTTATGGAACTTCCGTGTTTTGGGCCTCCTTTATTTTACAAACTTGCTAAAATGTAAAATCTCAGGATACTAAAGTAGACTCCTTGGTTCACCAAACCTGGCGGTGATATTAAAATAGAGTTTCCATGCTTCGTCCTGTTTTTATTTTTTACAAAACCTGATAAATTTTTAATCTCGTAATACTAAAGAAGACTTTCCTTGCTTCGGTTCTCCCTTGTTTTCGAAGCGTGGCGATGTAACATCTTACGATACTAAAGTAGACTTTCCTTGCTTCGGTTCTCCTCGGTCTACAATACATGGCAACGTAAAATCTCCGGATAGTAAAGTATACTTTACATCCTTCTCTCCTCCATGGTTTATTTCAGAAGTTAACGTTACTCGTGTGACTTGCCAAATGAATCTACGCTGTAACATCACTGATAAGAAGACGAATACATCATTGACATTGTAAAAATGTTTTGTCTGAAAAATTAGTATATTCCATGGACCCACCCTTTGAAAAAACAGTACTTGGTTTAGGATCTGTTAAAATGGGTTTCAGAGATAAATGTAAACTTCTGAAAAAAACCAGGAGAAGAATAAAAAAGAAGAAATGGTATCTGTTTCAGATCTGGGTCAGTGAGAGTTAATACATGTGAGAATAAACAAACAACGCTATAACTTATGTGTCTTCTGAGTCGCGTTAGCTGATGACCGGTTTAGATACCACATAATTAACTAGTCAATTAAAACAAGAAATATTTTATTTCGTGCCTGTATGGGGAGCCATCAACTTTTTTTCATTTGTTAAGAATAACAATGTGGATGACTCATTCTTGGGCTGAAAAAAGCAGCAGCAAAATAGAAAACTTTGCTTACAAAAGGAACAAAGTAAAGAAGGCTGTGAAACAGAAAATCAAAGTATTAAAGCTTTGCTCGACAGTTCAGCACAAATTTCCGAATTGAAAGGATTGACGTTTCTTCGAAGCGTGTATTACTTTGTTCCAAGAAAGTACGTTAAAGCATCTGGTAACAACAAACGACTGGAAACTAGAAACGACCATTTTATAACTTTCTGCAGATCCGTGTGGTATAATGAAAGACAGAGATACAAAATACCAGTTCGCGTCTGAAATTCTGACTAAACTAGACTAGACGTACTGCGCAGATCGACAACCAATCACGGCGCGTCTTTGCTCTGACGTCAGATGCAAATTAGTTTTTTTTATATCTCTATTATAGAAGCGTTTTATTCAAGATAAACCTGTTCAGATAAGAAGGGCTTATTCTATCGAAACTACATTTATAAGTAAAAACCGAATAAAAAAGGACTGTGTTAGAAAGAGCTTAAGTTTCTTCTTTTACTTTGCATGCATGGAGAAAGTAATATTTTCTTGAATTAATCCAAAAGTAGCAAGTTTCCTGTCTAGAAAAGAGATTGGTTAATAGAACTTTAAAGCAATGAAACACCTAGTATAAACAATGATAAGCAGGATGCAGAGCCAAGATGTCGTTACGATTGTGGTAAATCCGATCTCTGTCAGTCAGAGCAGCTGGCACAGTTCAGCACAAATATCCGAATTGAAAGGAATGACGTTTCTTCGAAGCGTATCTTAATTTGTTCCAAGAAAGTACGTTAAAGCATCTGGAAATAACAAACGACTGGAAACTAGAAACGACCGGTTATAACTTTCCACAGATCCGTGTGCGTTTTATTCGAGATAAACCTGTTTATGAGAAGGACTTATTCTATCGAAACTACACTTATAAGTAAAAACCGAATTAAAAGGACTGTGTTAGAAAGAGCTCATGTTTCTTCTTTCACTTTACATGCACGGAGAAAGTAATATTTTCTTGAATTAATCCAAAAGTAGCGAGTTTCCTGTCTATAAAAGACATTGGTTAAGGTAACTTTAAAGAAATGCAGTATTGAGAGCCAAGGTGTCATTACGTTTGTGGTAAATTCCGCTGTCAGTCAGTCAGATCAATCGAATTGAATCCTATTATACTAGTGCTACACTTTAAAACTCTCGTAATATGGCCATCGTATTGTAGGACATCTTATCAAACTAATGGGAATTGAAGAGGTGGGAAGATTTGGTTTATTGTTAAAAACCCGATCACCGCCAATTTTGCTTCTTTGAGTTATAAGCAGAAATGTTGCAGAGGATTACGATGTCCTCTCTGAATTAGGGTTATGATATCTATGACAATAATAACTTGGCTTTTTTGCTGAAATGCCATAAAGATACGCCTTTTATACGGCAAAAACCCCAACTAAAACATAATATAGAATGCATAACATATCGCTATTGATATGACAAGGTGATAGAAACATGTGGGTGGCAAAGGAGAACACTTATCTCAGCAGAAAACAGCCCACAGAAAATTAGTAATTGAGATGCCAAAACACAATTTTTTATGTTTTCAGGTCGAAGATGATATGTCACTTTCATATTTTATTTTTGAAGAAGAATTAAAATAGCGAATAAATTATTATATAAATTATGTCACTTTCCCAGAAGCAGATATTAACTTAATGCATATCGCAGGGTATACATTAGTGAATTCTACAACTACAGAATTGTATAAACTAGGACTGTGTTGTGGCATTGAACGGGTGGAACATTGTTCCACATGGAGATGATTCAATTCAGTTTAGTACAATGAAGTCATACACATTGAACACAAAACTGCTACGAAAAATATGCTATTCCAGTAAACACAGAATTATTTTTGCAAATATTTAGTGAACACGTAAATAACATTAAAAGTTAAGCGGTGTTAAAATGTGTGTTGTGATGGTGATGAATTAGTTTGGAGGTATACTCGATATTTTCGGTGTTTTTTACAAGGTTGACATACTTTGATATTAACTTCTGGCGAGCAAACCTTATATTAGTTTTGGATTAGCAAACCATATTTTAGATTATGTCTAGTGACCCTTATGACTACTGGTCCTTATTTTGCTTCCTGTAGACGGTATAATCTTTTGTCAACACATGTTATCAAAATGAAGTTCCTGGTGTCGTTTGAAACACAGTGACTTTTAAGAACAATGTAATGTTTAGGTTTTACATAGCTATACACATTGTTAGCTAAAGGCACACCCAAGCGTCGATGATAGTACATGTATTTTTATCAACATAATTTTGCTTCTTTGCTGCTAATGTTCTGTTTGCACTTTGACTACTAAAAAGAAGGGGTAAAAAGATATGAATAAAAGAACCCGGCATTGTAAAACTATGTCATGCTTCTTGGAATGCATTTTCCGTTATTATTCACGTTATTAGAATCTTATTCTGTTAATCAGCTTAGATGTAGGAATGAGATAAACACGTATTAACGTTGCATGAAGTCCTTCACACACGATGGAGATATTCCGGGGGATATTGGTTATAGAATAACTGATCGAAGATGCATATAACCTAACACTTTAATACCAAACTCTTCTTATTGCGCTATCAGGATTGAGCACAAGCAATAGCTAGCAAATTATGCAAACGTTGTAAATTCACGTCATTATGTACACACCTTGAAATTGACTTGGCACATCGCGCGTATTAGTTGTTTCTTAATTTCTATCACCTTCATACATCGGAATCTTTACAGAATTGCGTTAATAATATTTTATACAAACATTTCAAATCAATTCGATGTTCACCTAATTTTTTGATTTGGGGACTGCCACATCTGAAAAAATACCGCACAAGAACATTGATGTTGTTATTGCAAACATAGCCAACCACGTAATTAATGGTATGATCGGTATCACATTTTTTTACGATCATCCTGTCACGATTTTGAACACAAGGACTGCATGGTCAGTGGGTCTTCATATTAAAACTTGTTAGAACTAGGTCGCTCAAAGTGTTGCCTCAACAGTGCGTGTGCAGCATTAATGTTGCTTATTTTATCACGCATCTCGTTACCCAGGTGCATTTTGAGATTAATGATAACAGTGCGTTGTACTCGTCTGCTCGAGAGTGTTGATGGTTATCGCGACTATGTTGCCCCACATATTTCAACTGTCATGCAAGAGTGACAATGTTACCAGCAAAATCAGTCATATGGCGCACACAATACACATTCGTGTCTTATTAATAGATGACAGCAAGCTGAAAATTCTATCAACAGTAAATTGTGAGTATTTCCAATCATTTGGAAACAACGAACTGGGTAACATTAAAGCAACATTAAAATTCTTCATGACGCTACTTTTGCGATGGATTTTCTAACAATAGGGGGGACCTGATTATCTTATTTCCTAGCCCTATAGCACTTGCACTACTGACGTTTGATATTAAAACATTATCAGTTCATAAAATTATAAAAAAAAAAACCCTTCTAGCTCGATTTTATCACAAAATTTCATCCATCAAAAGCAGGTTTTTTTGTGCTGCCAATGCCGTACAAGCAGTGAAAGTACAAAGGCGTGGCGAATCAACAATCGACCTCCTAGTCCGCGCCAAATGTCCTCGGGTTTAAAAACATGTTACTTTTAGCCAACGGAGGAACACGCCATTGATAAACCATCTAATACCTATTGATGTATGTTGCTCCACCAACTCGTAAAGAAAACATACTTTACAATACATACTTTACATGCAATACCCAAAACCGAGATCTAAAACTAAAAAGTCATATACGATGCCGTAATTGATCTTATGTCATACACTGAAGTAGCAAAATTTGGCCGAGGTGGCGAGAGGAGCGGCAATTATTTTATGGCACCCAATTTGGAAATTATACCTCCCCACTGCGACCCGTAACTCAAGACACTGGGCAACGTGCAGTGACATTTCTACCAAAAATAGCTCCTGCAAAGTTTAATCTCAACAACAACCCTGTCGTGTTCTACGTGCTGGTTCAACGGTTCAATCCAAAACTTGGCAGTGAATGGTACAGGCTATTGTAGCAACGTCACTTCGCGTGTGTACAATATAAAGTGTAAAATAGAAATAATCATTGTTATGATATCGGCTATATGATAAAAGATGTTTGTTTTTAACTTTTTAAACTCAAATTGACGATTTATTGCTTCCATTTAACTTTAAGAACAGATGTTGTATAGAGCAACACACGTTTCACACTGTTACTTAATTTCTCAACGGAGGGAGTATGTACAGAACATGTAATGGTATAGAAAGTCGATGCCAACTTAACGTCGTCGTTATTATATTTAACGCTGGTGTAATGTTGTAGATTAAATTACATTTATGAACGCTCAACGTACAGCCTGATATAGTGGCCGGTCGATAAAGTATCGGATACACTTTCTCCGTTAGTTTGAAATATACCTACATACATATTAAAATGAAGTTGGTTCTGGTGCTTCTTTTCATCGATTCGCTGGTGCTACCCAGTAAGCAACAAGATAATCAAAGTGAGTAAGCCTATATTAAAGTTTCCTCGGCTTATATAAGGAGGAACAAATAAGACTCATAACACTGTGTATTGATATAGAATGGCGTGCGCTGTTGGGCGCAGTGCTCACGCTAATTGTACGGGCTGTGATACGTCAGGACATATCCAAAAAAAGGGGAAAGAAGGGATAGTGAAAATGCTCAACTTGATTTGTCACTTTCATGAAAGCAAGCCCCGCAACTCTGATGGCACTAGCTTGTAGTGGCAAAGGAGATGAATCATCCGATGAAGTTCTATGTGGAGGTGAAGAGTTTCTTTGCTCTCTTTTCTGTCCAAGTGGAGTCCACATTGGGTATGCAAAGATTTTTTTGTTTAACTCTAGAACTACTGAGCCATATTTTGTAACACGACCTACGAAAAAGGGTGTTGTTGCGACCCCCTTAATTTTCAATTATAAATGTTATAGCGTTATATTTGCTACGAATGTATAGCTATGGGTCTCCTCTATCCATTGATACCAAGTTCAAACATTCCCCACACAATGTCGTTATGATGTCATATTGTGAGAGCGCCCATGCATTAGACAATTCTGGCTATGTACAAAAGTATAAGCAAAATTGTTTTTTGGGTAAAGATCTACAAAAATCCTAAATATAAAAGGAAATGACTATGTTCACCTAACTAACAGTAAAGAGTCAGAAGCTCTTGAAATAATTTCACAATAGCAAAGTGGAAATCATTGGGGCCTCACCACCACCCCCTCTATGGTCATCTTTGATGGCCGGTCTTACCCCGGGTAAGGTGCTGGGATAAAAATGTTATCACCAAAATGAGCACAAAGGATATCGCTATGATTAGCTCAGGTCGTTGGGGGAGTAAACGTGTTTTTATGACGGGTAAAAAAATCTTGACAAACTGGCACCGACTCAGGGCTTGCACATATATATCCCGCCGTGCCCATGTCAGCCTTATAATATCTGGCGCTAGGATATGGTATTGAAACCAACTTGTCTTGGCCCTCTGACCTTGGGGTGATGAAACCTACATGTAGACAGTAAACTACTTACGGTTCTTTCTCAGGTTACTCCATCTCCGGGCAAGATTTCCCAGGATCTAGAAGATCATTGAAGCAATAACAATTAGGAAAATGAATCAGTAACTTGAACGTTGACACCTCTGATTCATATCATTACATTGCATGGGATTTAAAAAATACGCTTTTCCCAGGAGGGCAAAGCTCGTACAAAAACATGATAAAAACAATTCAAAGAACAAGATAATAATAGACAGCAAACAATTAAACAAATGGATGAATTTTAATTGACATAATTGTTAGAAATTGGAACAGGTAGATAGTTCCAAGCATGTGAATCAGATAGTTTTGTCGCAATAATAGACTCTAGAAAAAGTGTTCCAAGCATAAACATGGTAAATACGTTGTTATTTTTGGAAACCTCATATGCCAAAGCATATGGTTAGTCATCAAAAGCATCTTCAAATGCCCATTGGTTCAAAAGTTCTTTTTACGTAAAAAGCCTGAAATATGGCGGCCATCTTGGATTTTTGCTAATTTGGAGTATTTCTAGTGTTCTTATTTTGTTTCCAATGAATCGTTGACCCATTAATATGAGATTAGATAAAATATAATAGATATTATATGACATTTGAATGAATAGTAATGGTTAATTGGTAATTTATTATTTTTAAATTGGCGAGTATTTTGAAATTCAAAATGGAGACTCTAAATGTTAATGAAAAACTGGCACCCATTTTTTCTTAATCAGTGATGTTTCTAGATGTGTTTAAACATGAATGCAAAGAATCTACCCGAAAAATGACATATTTGAAATATATCTCGTAAGCCTATAGACTATCAATGACCCACCTTGTATCTCTGTCTGACACTCTCTTAGAAAATTTAGAAAGACACTAGAGAGAAAGAATACGGTAGTGAACATTTCATTTTAATACTGGGAGGGCGAGTTAGCGCAGCGGTAGTTCCCTCGCTTTGCACCACTGAGGTCCCGGGTTCAAGCCCCGGCGCGGCCCAAGGACTCATGTGCACTTGGTTTATCCCGATTCCATGCTCGCTCTCGCAGGTTTTCTCCGGGATCTCCGGTTTCCTCCTGTATCGCCAAAATCGGTGATTAGTTGTTTGGTTATCAAAAACTTCCTTCACCCAATGGAATATTTGGGGAGCTGCACAGATAATTGGTGGATGTTACAATCTAAATGCGGATAGGTGTGCGCCGTTCGGCAGCAACTGGCCTAGTTGATGCGATCTGATTGTGATGATTCACCATTGCAGCGAAATTACAGCGCTTTGAGTCCTCTAAGATCTGGAGAAAGGCGCTTTATAAATCCAAAATTTATTATTATTATTTATTATTATTTACTGTTTACCCAGCTCAACTTAAATAAAAGAGTTTTCCTTCCTTTATTCGTAGATGGCGACTCTTCTACTGTCTCATCAGCTACAGATAATAGAAATCTTGATTTCGTCAAGTACTTCTTCCAAGGGCTTCCAGGACGAGATGGTCATGACGGACATCCAGGACGAGACGGCCGTGATGGACAAAGTAAGATTATATTTAACATTCATATTGAGAATTCTTTAGATTGTCTGCATGAAACGGAGATTGGTCATTATGATACAGATCCCGTTTTCAACAATTATTCATGATAGTTGTAGTTAACGAGGGAAATCTTTCCCTGTACCTGAAATGACCAATTTTGGTTATAATATATGGCCTGTGCTAATTTTTACCCCATCAAACAGAATTTACTAATACGAATGAATCAATTCGAAGTTAACACTGTTGAAGATCCTGTAGTTTAAAACATTTTGAATGGAAGAACGGTCTCTCTCCCACGGATGCAACATTTTGAGAACTTTTTACAAGTTTGTGTATTTTGTTGCAAAAGTTTCATCGACAGATATTTGCTGCCGTCGGCAATAGTTTTAAAGTTAATTTTACAAACATTGTTAAAGAAACTCATTCACCCGAACTATGATATTTCACACACAAATTTTGAAGTGATTTTCACCCATTTTGTTTATAAAATTCCTATTCTTTTGTGTGTATTTTGTGGTAGTGGAAATCATTGCTCAGTTGTCTGGTTATCGCGCTGTCCATGATCATTAAGCGAATTAATTAATTCGTATTGATAAATTTCGTGCTATTAATTTGCAAAATCACAATCTTGATCTTCAACAGATGGTCTTCCTGGCCCTCCAGGACTCCCCGGTACAAATCAACTTACATCTGGCCCTCCAGGCCCTCCTGGACCGCCTAGTATTGATTCAAGTATAAAAGGCTCAGCTGGTCCCATAGGTGCCCCGGGAAAGATGGGGCCACCTGGACCCATCGGACTCTCTGCTGTGGATGGATTACCAGGGCTCCCAGGTCCTGTAGGGCCCCGAGGTTCACCTGGAATAAATGCCGGAACTACGGGTTCTGTGTACATTCGATGGGGAAGAACTACCTGTCCTTCAACGTCGGAGCTGGGTTATGCAGGTAAGTGAAGATTAGATTAATTCAGACAATACGCACATCATCACACAACACTGCTCTCAACCCTAAACACAGCGTCTATGTCGGAAAGATTCCAAGTCCACACAAAATGCGAACCCGTTGCACTGATGGAGATCTTAGTTATTTGATAGAAAATTAACATGATACAAATCATTTACATTTACTCACCATGTTTAGGTCTATATGTGACCCCCAAGTACCCATAACTCACAATTTTGACAAAGTGTTTTGTGAAGCAGTGATGTGTCGTTGGATACTCTGGATTGAAACAGATTATGGTATTAAGGTGTATAAAGGTCATCTCCAGAAAATATGAGCTATTTCTAGTTGAATATATAAGTGACCACTTTTATGCAAACACATTGGAATTGCAATTACCAATATTCAATTGTTCGATGGATCGAGAAATCGAATGAGGGAAAATATTGCAAATCTCAAAAACAAACAAACAAATTGTAACAACAAACAACGAACAAACAAGCAAGCAAATAAGCATAATCAGTTCGTTTCGGATTACCGAATGTTTAATGCTGATGAACTCCTATTTTGCTGGAAAACTCGCACTCCCAGTAATCTTGATTAGGAAAACTCTAGAATTCAAAAACAGTTTCAATGCATGTTTGGGTAGGAATATTAATTACACCATGTCTCAATCCTAAACTGAATTTTCGCTGACAATTTTAGATAAAAATAAAATCTGTCGATGCAAAGAGGACACATGGATAGGAATTGGGTATCTGGTCTTTCAATATTGGGTTTACCTTGATACAATGATTTGGCAGTGTAGTACACCTTCATTGTGAAGACCATAATACAGCTATAGACATGCTAATTATTTCAGTAAATAAGGCAAACACGACATCAGGACAAAAACAATCCAACCACAATTACTACGAGCCATTGCAGTTAATTATGATTTTTACTCCATTGTACTCACAGGTATTGCTGGAGGGAAGCATTACAGGCAGTCAGGCAGTGGTTCTAATTATCTCTGTCTACCGGATACTCCTGAATATGACCATTATCAGGCAGGTGCACATACCAATAGGGGATCTGTCTACTCTGCTGAATACCAAATATTTGACTTCCCACCATTTGCAGGCAAACACGACCACGACGTTCCCTGTGCCGTTTGCATTGCTACCAATCGGGGCATCTTGATGATGATCCCTGCAAAAATGACGTGCCCATCGGGGTGGAATAGAGAATACCATGGATACCTGATGTCTGAGAGATACTCCCACAGTAGCACTGAGTTCGTTTGCGTTGACCGAAATCCAGAAGTAAGATCGGATAGTAGTGTCTCTAACCAGGATGGAGTTTTGCTTTATCCAGTTGAAGGGCGATGTGATGGCAGTAATTTGCCATGTGCTCCTTATATCAACGGAGCAGAGCTGACATGTGTCGTCTGCACGAAATGATAACATTTTAGAAATGTCTTATATCAGAACACGTGGTTTAATTTGCTATTTCATTGCTTATTGTAAAATTCATGCTTGCCGCTTTGTTAACTTGTTAACACAAAGTTTGTCGTATTACGTTCATTCCAGGCATTTTGCTTCCATTTTTATATTTCATAAAATTGCTTCCGTATCACACTCCGTTCGACTCCAATAACTTATTGGTACCTAGCATTTAGGAGAATCGAAAAAACGTATATTCTTATTGGTATTAATTAAGTTACAGGATCGTTTATGTTATCAAATGAATATGCTTTATGGATAAATAGTATGTGCCCTTAATAGATCTACACTGAATAAATAGTTTACATAAAAACCTTACTAAAAAAATCTGGCTTGTCTCTGATATAATCCTGACGAATCCTGGTCTGGTCTGGCCACATATAATTTTTGAAGGTTCGTTAAGGGCTCGGATAACGACGTTTTTACGGTGTTTTTTTTGTGAGACCAGATATATCAACTTGCATTTTTAAAACGAGGAATGTCCTTCTGATATCAAATAATTTGGCATTTTTGAAAGTTGCGATATGATTAAAATTTGACATTTATTTTTATTTTTAACAGTCCTCGAAGTAAACTTTATGAATCTAATGATATGTACTTTAGGTGTATGTAGCTGGGATGAAAAGTCGACGACCAATGGAAAATTTAAAAACTTTCATATTGAAGATATAGGTTTTTTCTCCCAAACCTGATAAAAATTTAGGTCTTTTTGGAAAAAAGGCTATATCTTCAATGAGTGTCACCGGTGTTGTCCTATATTTCTTCTTTTATACATGCCAATAAATTTCAATGTATGTATATTTACAACACATGTACAAACAATTATAATCCCTAGATTTGTTCTGTTCAATACAATAGTGCAAGGTTTTAAAGGTGTATGTGGAAGTGTTTAACCGCGAATGACACTCCGGGCTATTGTTGCGAGTGATCTTTGACAAAATTAGGCAATCGGCAACAAGAAAGACATGATTTGTGAAAGTGCCATCCAAAGGTTTTGTTATTCTGAATAGTATACACGTATGTGTTGATTAGGTCTTTTGTAAGCTGCAACACACATTCAATAGAATTGCAAAAAAAACCGCGTTTTACCCGCGTCCGGATTTATCCTTGTTTTTACCTTTTTTCCATTGAAAACTTAACATTTTCCCTAATGGTACAGGTAAACAAATCAGATTTCCCCTCAAGACTCCCCTCTGGCGTAAAAAATAAACGGTACCTAAAGATCTAATAAGTTATTTACTTTGGTTGAAATTTTTCATTATACTTCTTTCTTTGCTTTTGTTTAAAACAAGAAGCCGTTAAATGGTAAAGTATTTGATGTATTCGTGTGCGGCAAGTAGATCAATTTATTTGTAAAATACGTTTGAGTTCCTTTTAAAACAAAATTATAAAAATTACCAACAGAGTCCGTATTTTAGTTGTGTCATGTCATGTGTACCGATTTGATTATTTTATTAACAAGTAACAAGGAATTGAATAATTTAGTTAATTACTAGCGGTTATCATTTACCAATGGCATCATGATTATTCAAATTTATTTGATGTTTCCAGGCCCGTACGCACCCTAGACTGGCCCCCAGTCTCGGTTCGGTTCCATCTCTGGATAATGTAACAATAAATAATTACATAATGCCCTATGAAAAAATATGAAAAGTCCTGTAACCCCCCCCTTATTTTCTTCAATGCCAAAACCCATTCCTCTTCATCCACAAATCGACGCCACTAATTACACCCACCACAGTCAACCATGCAGCAATATAGAAATATACTCGTATTATAAGTGAACGCGAAAGTCCATTGAGCGCTGATTCCGAGACTGGTCCAATCTGTTAGAGATCTCCCTTCCAAATATTCGTTCAACGAAGCACGTTGTTTCCGATGTCACTTACGAAAGCCCCGCCCCAGTTTCAATTCAAATATGGTAGCACAACGCTATGCCGCGGGATGTGACGCAAGATCGGATGGGACACTTGTCAACAACTGAGAGGTATTGAGCTCAAGTGGCACGCGTCTGATAGACCCATGGTACGCGCAATAATAAAAGGCAACCACTCGACTCGGACTTAGGCCTATTGTCCATATTGCGTATATTATCGCGTGCGGTTTGCAAATGTTTGCACATTATTTAGCTAGGGAAGCCTTTTCAAATATCCCCGCACTGCCAAGCTGCGTTGATTGGTCGGATACAATAACGTTGTTTCAGTCGCTTACACAAACGTTAATGTAGTGAAAACATGGATGTGGTATATAGAAAGATTGCGTGACTCCAAATCCGTAAAAGTGAACTCCCAGCATTTTGTGGGAACTTGAAGGCAAATTGCTTACAGACTGGGAGGGTCCATGTATGGGGTTGATTTTTAATGCTATGTAATCTACATTACCAGTCGTTCTCCATGGACCCGAGGGAGGGTCTATACGCACCCGCGTACACAGTGGGAGGTAATCGGCAACAAGTTCCACTTAACGATCATAAGGCCTTTAGAATGTCGAAAAGGGCAATATTTATTAGCATTTAGGTCCACACACCTCGATACAGCACAGGTATGAGGTGAAACTTGATTATCTCAACCCCGGGATCGCACACTGAAAACTTTAATTGGTTAGCTTGACTAACGTAAAGTTAGTCCAGATGGTGCCCATCTTGACTAACGTAAGGCTAGTCAAGCCTGCTTGACTAACGTGCTTGACCAACTTGACGTTAGTCGAGCCGGCTCGACTAACTTGCTTGATTAGCTTGGACGTTAGTCAAGCCTGCTTGACTAACGTTAGGTTAGTCGCTCGACTAGTTTATGACTAACTTTTGAGTTAGTCCAGATGGTGTCCATCTTGACTAACCTAACGTTAGTCAAGCAGTTCTAAGCTAGTCAGGCAGCTGCTTGACTAGCTTGCTTGACTAGCGTGCTACAAACCACGTTACTGGTAAAAAAATGAAAAAAAAGAGACAAATGTGGATGTTTATCTTGTCTGGTGGGATTTATTCTCATAGTTCTGCGTTTTGAAACGGATATATTACTTGAAGAAAATCCTCTTACCTGGTAATCATGATGACAACTTAAAGCTTGACTAGCTTTAAGTTAGTCAAGCAACTGCCTGACTAGTTTAAGTTTTCATCACATTTTTAATTTGCCAAGTACTGTTCTATATACATAACTCGTTCGTTCGATTAAACCATACATCCTCCAGCAATTAAGACTAACTTAAACAAGCAGACACTCTTGTTATCCTGTAAAGATGTAGAAATTCTTCCAGAATTACAGAAATGTCTTATTTTTGAAAATAAAAAATAGTCAATATAGGCAAAACAAACATGTTATTGGAAGTCAATGACACAGTCCGAAGCAGATACCTCAGGAAAGTTACATATAATGAGTATATCTAATGGGTATGTGGAAACATCGACTTTATTCAAAATGTATGTTCTGCATCAGTTTAAGCGTTTTTACGTCTGCCATGTATTGTGTTACAGTGAGGTTATCAGTATCTTGGACCTTGAAATCCATACACCCCTAATGAAGACATGACCTTAATCACAGGTGATGTAAGGGGTGTATGTCCACTTTGTAAGCCCGCAGCTGCGTGAAGGTGAAGACAAGTTTTGTAGCAATGTTTCCCGAGGATGTTATAGCTATTGTAGTATTGACATTTTTGGGTAAACATTGATCCTACATACATGTTAACCCATAGCATATCAATCTTTCTTATTTTCTTTTTTGTCCTGCCTCGAAAAGTTGAAAAGAGTAGAAATTATAATGCAGAGATAGAAGCAATTTTGTTTTTAAGGGAATGATACTTACACATTATCAAACATCAATACGGCCTAGATTTCCAGAATATTGACATTGTCTTTCCTGTATGATGATCGAATTTGTTACGAAATAATAGAATACTATATGTAATGAAACAATTCGCTGGCCCTAAGAGCCTCTTACACAGGAAACACGGTGACAGAATTGTCGAAGGTTGCATAGAAGTCAACATTTAAATAATGTCGCGTTCTTTTGATAAAAATGTAATATTTTATATATCTGTAATATTAATCTCTGACTCTTAATGTCTCGCTGTGTCCTATATCTTTATTACCTGTTTTCATAAAATCCCCATAAGTTCTAACACGGCAGGTGTACCGCCATTAGCTAATCGTGTTGATTCATGATATTGATATTATCCAAAGTATTAAACATCAAAACTTCGCCTGAAGAGAAGCTTGAAATGATGAATTATAAAGGATACCCCATGAAAAAAGACACTGTTCCCCTTAAGATGTGTGCGTAGATACTTCCGTTCCGTTAATATCAAGAATTTTTTTACCGTCGTGTAATACATTCAATTGTGAAGCGTGTTGTTAAATACGAACGTTGGTATACTATTTAAATTAGTTATTTGAAAATAATAAATAAAGCAATTTCCTGAAATTAAGTCAAAGGTGTTACCTAGAATTACCGCTAGGTTACGACAAAAGTCAGGTGTATAATGCACAGAGCAAGCTGTCGTCATTATTGATTCAACAATAAACGATCATGAGCAAACTAGACATGGGATATTCTAAATTTGCATTATTGGCAACATGTAGCGCAAAACCTGATAATGCAGCAATTTATTATTTATAAATACTAGTACCTACATTCCTCGTCTTACTGAGCTAATTTGTGTTACACACATTACGAAGCATGAATTCGTTTTTGTGATGTGTACTATACTGCGCCAGAAAAGTATCCTTACACTTGGAAAAATAATCACAATTTCAAAACTGAACCATATTGGGGTAAATTTGTTTTTTTTAATAGATGCGCCATTTAATCAGGAACATTATGACACCCCATTGAATCCAATGTGACTTCAAGAAGCAAAGTTACAAGCATTTGATTAGACGAAGGTCCATTTTTAAAAGTGACAAACTGGGCTATTCAAAACTCCACGGACTAGACATCTGGTTTGAGAGTTGTGAATGGCTAATTTGTGCATGCCTCTAATTTAAAACAAAAGTAACAAAAGAAAACTTAAAGAAAAGAGCCGACAAATAAAATGAAAGTTATGAAAAGTACAGAGAAGTAAAAACTTAAATAAAAACTGCTTTTAACAACGCTTCATTTAAGAAACTGTATTATCTCTTTATTGCGCTTGTTGGAATCTTTTTGGGCCTTGTATAGGACAGTTTGTCACTTTTAAAACTGGACCTTTGTCTATTCAATTGCTTTAGACTAGGAGCCCAGACAATTTATTCAGCTCAGAAGAGACAAAAGGTTTGATGGTCTGATTATGTTAGTATAGGCCCAAGATTAAATATTCCATATTGCTGCCGGGTCACAGCCTGTACGTTCGGCCTGGGGGTCACAAAATAGGGGGCCAAAAAATGCATTTATTCAGCTCAAGAGAGACATGGACAAAACTTGTTGGATATCACTCCCAGGAGGATACTTTTCATGCCTATAGCAATGACAGCAATTCTGGCCTGTACGGGGGCCCAGACAGTAGCCCCAAAGGGGCCCGCCCATATGGTGTTATTCAGCTGAAGAGAGACAAGGATGCATCCGGTGGCCTCGGAACTCTTCCCCATTGGGGTGCACGACGCTACCACGGACAGCAACTTTTTTCCTGTACGGGGGCCCAGACAGTAGCCTCAAAGGGCCCAATGTCCCATAACTGATTTATTCAGCTGAAGAGAGACATGGATGAATCTTTTTGCATTGGAATTATTACCCATTGGGGTTTACAAAAATATCAATGACAGCAACTTTTTCCTGTACGGGGGCCCAGACAGTAGCCTCAAAGGGCCCGATGCTCCATAACAGGTTATTCAGCTGAAGGAAGACAAGCGTAAATCTTTTGCATTGAACTATTACACATTGTGTTGCACAAAAATACCAATGACAGCAACTTTTTCCTGTACAGGGGCCCAGACAGTAGCTCAAAGGGCCCGATGCCCCATAACAGGTTATTCAGCTGAAGGAAGGCATGGATGAATCTATATGCATTGGTACTATTACACATTGTGGTGCACAAAAATACCAATGACACCAACCTTTTCCTGTACGGGGGCCCAGGCAGTAGCCTCAAAGGGCACAATGTCCCATAACTGATTTATTCAGCTGAAGAGAGACATGGATGAATCTTTTTGCATTGGAATTATTACCCATTGGGGTTTACAAAAATATCAATGACAGCAACTTTTTCCTGTACGGGGGCCCAGACAGTAGCCTCAAAGGGCCCGATGCTCCATAACAGGTTATTCAGCTGAAGGAAGACAAGCGTAAATCTTTTTGCATTGGAACTATTACACATTGGGTTGCACAAAAATACCAATGACAGCAACTTTTTCCTGTACAGGGGCCCAGACAGTAGCCTCAAAGGGTCCGATGCCCCATAACAGGTTATTCAGCTGAAGGAAGGCATGGATGAATCTATATTCATTGGTTCTATTACACATTGTGGTGCACAAAAATACCAATGGCGGAAACTTTTTTCTGTACGGGGCCCAGACAGTAGACTCAAAGGGCCCAATGTCCCATAACTGATTTATTCAGCTGAAGAGAGGCATGCATAAATATTTTTGCATTGGAACTATTACACATTGGAGTGCACAAAAATACCAATGACAGCAATTGTTTCCTGTACAGGGGCCCAGACAGTAGCCTCAAAGACCCCGATGCCCCATAACAGGTTATTCAGCTGAAGGAAGACATGCATAAATATTGGTGCATTGGAACTATTACACATTGGGGTGCACAAAAATACCAATGACAGCAACTTTTTCATGTATGGGGCCCAGACAGTAGCCTCAAAGGGCCCAATGTCCCATAACCGATGTTTCAAATGTTCCAAAGGGCCTAATGTCCCTTAACTGATTTATCCAATTTTGTCATCTTGCAAGAGAAAATTACACCAAGAGTGCTCATCTTAAGAAGGGTGAAATTAGACTCCGAAGATGGCCACGCTGGTGATCTACCAATGACCTCCCATTCAGCTGAAGAGACACATGGATGAATCTTTTTGAATTGGAACTATTACCCATTGTGTATACAAAAATACCAATGACACCAACTTTTTCCTGTACGGGGGCCCAGACAGTAGCCTCAATGGGCCAGATATCCCATAACTGGTTATTCAGCTGAAGAGACATATGGATGGATCTTGTTGAATTGGAACTATTGCACATTGGGATCTACAATATTAAGGATATCAACTTTTTCCTGTACGGGGGACCAGACAGTAGCCTCAATGGGCCAGATACTGGTTATTCAGCCAAATAAACACATGGATGGATCTTTTTGAATTGGAACTATTGCATATTGGGGTCTACAAAATAATACTAATCAATGGCAACAACTTTTTCCTGTATAGGGGGCCACGACAGTAGCCTCAAAAGGCCCGATGTCCCATAACTGATTTATTCAGCTAGCATAAGATAGTATCACCAGTATCAACAATAGATAACTACTTCATCAATACCAATGTCAGCAGTAGACAGCTATACTTCATCAAAACCAATATCAGGAGTAGGTAATTACTTCATGAATACTGATATCACCAGTAGTAAAAATAGCTACTTCATCAATACCAATATCAGCAGGAGAAAGGTACTTCATCGATATCAATATCAGCAATAGATAGCTTCTTCGTAGCCAATTTTAAAGCCTCATTCAGCACAATGCGACTTTATTCCCTCATGTTAAACCAATTTTGTTTGGAAAAAGAGAGCATTTAAAAATTAACACTTTCTTCCTTCATGGCGTCCCCACTGCATTTTAACATGCTCATTACATTTGGCTGATTGACCAGTTATGGGACATCGAGCCCTTTGAGGGTACTTTCTGGGCCCTCGTATAGGAAAAAAGTTGCTGTCATTGGTATTTTTGTAAACCCCAATATGCAAGAGTTCCAATTCAAAAGATATGTGTGTCTTTTTTTCTCAAAAACATTTTTACTGGTTTTAAATACTAAAGTGAACAATAGCCCATGAGGAGTGACACATTTCAAGAACTTATATAGGCACTCGATTATATAGGCACTACATAAAAGAAAACCACATGTGCCAATCAGTGGTTCACAGTAGCTTAGGAACAACAAGAGTGACGGGTAAAGCATCAGACATGTGAAATAAGATGCTCATGCACGCTGCTCTCCGACTACCCCATCTGGTAGGCTATTCCAAACTGAAGTGTGGATGAAGGTCCTGCCAGTAAGTATGGTTCTAGAAACTGGTACTGTGAGAGCATGGCAAGGCATGGACAGGCTTGAGCGGGTAGCCCTTCTGACTACAAATGACTTTAGTGGCTGTGCCTTCAGATCTGGTGGGAACAAGCTGGTGTGCATTTTATAGAGGACTGTTGCTGCAGTCACTTGACGTTTTTGATGGAGAGATGTGATGTTCAGCTCTGTACTTGCTTCTTCTTCGCTCACTCTTATGATTCGAAGGTCCTTCCTCTGGATAGAGTCTTGTAATCCTAGAGTGGATGTGCTGGCCCTCATCTTAGACAGTGAGGTGTATTCCATCACACTGCAAACTTTAGCCTTGCCTCTGACATCAAGTTTATTTGCAACTCTCCTCAGAGCGCCCAACTGTCCTGCTCTGTATGAGACGTTAGAAATATGCTTTGTCCAGGTCACCTTGCTGTCGACTGTGAGTCCCGGGATCTCCAGCTCCTCCTTTTCAGCCAGTTTGGTGGTACCAAACAGAATATATATCTTGGTTAGATTTCTCTTTCTTGATATTGCCATTGCCTTACGTTTCGATGTCTCGAAGGTCACCATCCGTCTGTCATGCTTATCTGCCCAGATCCTCATTTTTTCCAAGTTTCCGTTCAGGCTAGCAGGGTTGTCTCTAGATGTAATCTCACAAAACAAGGTGGAATCATCTGCGTAGAGGTAGAATTGGGTTTTCACACTCATCACCCGGGTCATCAATGAAGACAGAGAACAATGGTGGGTTCAATATTGACCCCTAATGGAGGATGGCCAGATACAGACAACTTTGATGGAATGATATGTCAGGTAGCTACTAATCCAGATGAGCAGCTTGCCGGATACTCCTTGCCATGAGTGCAAAGTCATGACAGACATTATCGAATGCTTCTTTGATATCCAGGGCAGTCAGACGCAGGTCGTCCACGTCCAGGGAGTTGGACCACTCTTGGGTCAGAATGGTAAAGATATCAGTTATATTGTGGTATGGCCTAAATCCAAACTGTCTATCTGATATCAGTTGGTTTCCAAGGAGGTACTTCTGAAGTTCTGTACAACAGCCTCCATGATCTTGCTGATGGTGCAGAGCAGAGAGATGGGCGGTACATAGATGAATTAGACTTCGCATCTCTGTAAATAGGGATGAAAATGCAGTCTTCCATTGGCTTTGAAAAACTTCCTTGGAGAAGCAAAACTCAAACAGACTGAGTGGTCTTGCCAGTTCTGCGCTGTATTCCTTCAGGACGCTTGCAATGATTTCATCAGGACCAGTAGCTTTATCTGGTTGTAGATTCCTAAGAAGCTTCCAAAAATCTTTGACCTTGAAGGCTATCTTTTCCTTTGAGCATGTTGCTGAATGCTGAAATTCACTTCAGGAGCAGATTTTTCTGTGCGGGGAAGCTAACATTTAGCGGCAAAGGTCTGGCAAAATGTTTCAGCTCTGACTTTTGATGTAGTGTAGACTTGACGCCCATTCTGCAGCACTGGTATATAAACTCTGATGGACTTACCAGACAGGGTGCTAACATTTATAGGATATCGGGCCCTTTGAGGCTACTGTCTGGGCTCCCGTACAGGAAAAAGTTGATGGCATTTGTATTTTTGCAAACCCCAATGGGTAATAGTTCCAATTCAAAAAGATCCACCCACCTGTCTCTTCAGCTGAATAACAAGTTATGGGATATTGGGCCCATTGAGGCTACTGCCTGGGCCCCGTACAGGAAAAAGTTGCAGTCCTTTGTATTTTTGTAAACCACAATGGGTAATAGTTCCAATTCAAAAGATTCATCCACGTGTCTCTTCAGCTGAATAACCAGTTATGGGGCATCGGGCTCTTTGAAGCTACTGTCTGGGCCCCTGTACAGGAAAAAGTTGCTATCATTGGTATTTTGTGCACCCCAATGTGTAATAGTTCCAATGCAAAAAGATTTACGCATGTCTTCCTTCAGCTGAATAACCTGTTATGGGGCATCGGGCCCTTTGAGGCTACTGTCTGGGCCCCCGTACAGGAAAAAGTTGCTGTCATTGGTATTTTTGTAAACCCCAATGGGTAATAGTTCCAATGCAAAAAGATTCATCCATGTCCCTCTTCAGCTGAATAAATCAGTTATGGGACATTGGGCCCTTTGAGGCTACTGTCTGGGCCCCCGTACAGGAAAAAGTTGCTGTCATTGGTATTTTTGTGCACCCCAATGTGTAACAGTTCCAATGCAAAAAGATTCATCCTTGTCTCTCTTCAGCTGAATAACACCATATGGGCGGGCCCCTTTGGGGCTACTGTCTGGCCCACGTACAGGCCAAAATTGCTGTCATTGCTATAGGCATGAAAAGTATCCTCCTGGGAGTGATATCCAACAAGTTTTGTCCATGTCTCTCTTGAGCTGAATAAATGCATTTTTTGGCCCCCTATTTTGTGACCCCCAGGCTGAACGTACAGGCTGTGACCCGGCAGCAATATGGAATATTGAATCTTGGGCCTATACTAACATAATCAGACCATCAAACCTTTTGTCTCTTCTGAGCTGAATAAATTGTCTGGGCTCCTAGTCTACTTGTAACTTTACTTCATGAGGTCACATTGGATTCAATGTGGTGTCAAAATGTGTAGGATTAGATAGCGCATCTATTGAAAAAATTTCCCCCAATATGGTTCAGTTTTGAAATTATGATTATTTTTCCAAGTGTAAGGATACTTTTCTGGCGCAGTAATGCATACAGTAACACTATAAACGTCAGGTATTACGTGAAGGAATAAACGCCATAGAAAATAATAAATAGCGCCACGACCAGTTTGCTCCAGGAGCGCTAAATATACGAGTACGAGGGTATTGTATGGGCATTGATGAAATCTCGAAATAAGCAGAATCATATACTAGTATACTCGTTTGAAGTAACAAGGTAATTACCAAAACACTGATATGTTTTATAATTATTAATATTCTTCGATGTATGTAGATATTTTTGGCCGCCAGCTTCTGTGTCTTGTCGTTGAATCGATCTCCTGCAGACAATGGCAGACTTTTTGTTTCAAAGTATTATAAATAAAAAGCATAATATCATTGCACTTCTAATTAATTGAAGAGTAATGTATAGGCTACGATTATCACTTTAGTTGGATTTTCTTATTACATTTTGGAGTACAATTATTTAGTACTAATTAATAGTAAATTTATATTCGAGTTTGCAGGAGTTCGCTGACAACATTTTTAATTGGGCAGTCACATCAAGAGTGAGTTAAATACTTTATAAACGGGCAATGGGGTCGATGTTTTTAATCTCTCCTTTAATTGTGATTCACAAACCTCTGATGTAAAGCGAGGTGATACTTAAAACCAGAATAATCTAACCAGCCCTGTTAGATTTCCCCAGGATTACCACTTTGCTCTTCTAAGTTGACTTTGTTGGCTGGCTTGTTTAAATTAAGTCGTAACAACTTCTCTTAATGATAGCAGACACCCTCGAATGGCCCTGTGAAACATTCTCCTTGTTTATACCTAGTTTATAAATCTTTGTGATTTCACATACCTTTTCAATTATTTCAATTTTGGCAGCAAGTAAAATATTCCTTATAATTCTGCTGTATTGATGGTTGAAAAAATGCGCAGATAGAATTGTTTTACGTTTCCCTTTTCTACCCATTAGCATTCGATGTGACATTATTTTGTAAGAAGTCAAGAATATCATACGTCATGCGATCTACTTTATAAAAATTAGGTAGCTTTATTCTGAAGACCTTGGGAGCAGACATGTTTGTAAATATAAAAGATAGAAGCCTTCAAAATTAGGCGGTGTTAAAATGTGGGTAGTGATGGCGATGAGGGGGTATGTAGAAAATACATTGTAGGTATGTTCGAGATTTTTGGTAATTTTTACATCGTTGACACACTTCAGAACGGTTTTTTTAAACAAAATTCTGTGTCGGCCCCCAGTATCGTCGCAAATAAACAGTACGAATAGCAATTTACACGCGGATTGTTACCATAATTAGTCCCATCTTCTGATGAATTTGATATTTTATTAAAACTCAAGAAACGGACACGACCACCCTCTACGAAGCTCAGTATATATTTCTTTGTGGGTTTCCTGCACACCAATTATTTGGTTTTAAATTAAATTTAAATAGCCTATATCTTGTCGAGATACATTAGGGCTAATACTCAGGGCCGGATTTAGCCAAAAAATACCATGTTTTGGGCCAAAATAGGGAACAAAAATTACAAAATTTTGCGCGCTTCCCGCACACTGGCCTATTTTTGTAGCAAAATTCAGCTTCAATTTGGGCTAAAATAGTCTAAAATTGAAATTTTTCGGGCGCTTCACGCGCAAATGTCCTAGTAAAATCTAAAAACTTGGCCACTTGAGTGCACATGCCTTCCTCACGGTGCGTTAGGGGCCTCCAAATTTTGCCCTGGCCCAGGGCCCCCAACAAGGTAAATCCGGCCCTGCTAATACTGATACCAGATTAAAGGTGAAAGTATTCTTTTTTAATGCAGGTGCCAGTCCTATGTCTGCTAGTCCAAAAACACACACGTGAAACCCATATATTAGTTTCGGACTAGCGAATTTTATTTTAGTTTCGGACTAGCAAACCCTATTGTATATATTCGGTCTGGCGACACTAAGGACTACTAGGTACTGACCCGTATTTAGCTTACTTCCGGGTTAACGAATGTAGACCTATTAATCTTATTCCATCAACATGAAGGTCTGGTTTTCTTTGAAACACAATAATTTTTAAGAACAATGTAATTTTTAGTTTAAAACAGCAGTGAACATCTTTAGCAAAATCCACACTATGGCATCCATGATAGTCTTTTGATTAATTTTCAATATGCTTATCGGCTGCTAATTTTCTGTGTGCACTTTGACTATTAAAAAGACGCAGTTAAAAGATCTTTTCCAAAAATTTGTGCACGTCATTAGATTCTTATTCTGTTAATCAGCTTAGATGTAGGAATGAGATAAACACGTATTAACGTTGCATGAAGTCCTTTACACACGATGAAGATATTGCGGGAGATATCGGTTATAATAGATGCATAACCTACCACTATAATATCGAACTCGTCTTATTGCGCTGTTAGAAGTGAGCACAAGCAATAGCTAGCAAATCATTATGCAAACGTTGTAAATTCACGTCTTCATACCCACAGCTTGAAATTGACTTGGCACATCCCGCGTGTTAGTAGTTTCTTAATTTTTATCACCTTCATACATCAGAATCTTTACAGAATTGCGTTTATAAAAACATTTCAAATAAAGTCGATTTTCATCTAATTTTTTGATTTGGGGGCTGCCACACCTGAAAAAATACCGCACAAGAATATTGATGTTGTTATTGCAAACATAGCCAACCACGATCATTCCGTCACGATTTTGATCTCTTATTAAAACAGTGAATGCCTTTCAAAGACTGCATGGTCAGTGGCTCTTCTTGTAAGAACAAGGTCGCTCAAGGTGATAGCCTCAAAAGTACGGCATTAATGTTGTTACCCAGGTGCATTTTGAGATCAATGATAACAGTGCATTGTACTCGTCTGCTCGGGGCCACTCGTATTGGCGAGAGGGTATGATGGTTATCGCGACTATGTTGCCATACATATTCAACATATTATGCAAGAGTGTTGGTGACACGGTTACCAGCAAAAATCAGTCATATGTCGCACACAAGACACATTCGTGTCATATTAATAGATGACAGCAAGCTGAAGATTCTATGAATAGAATGATCCTCATGTATGTACATGGAAAACACTGTGACAATACGTAGTGTATTGTCACGGTGAAAACCGTGCTTGGAAGAGTATGCTGTATGCTAGCATACGTATGGTCAGGGTGTATACCGTTGTCAAAATACCATGTACTTTAGTACAGTAATAACACCCTCTGTCGGTCATAATTACGTATTTTCAACGTAGTGAAGAAATATTTGAGGTAACATGCGACCCCATAGAATATAAAAATCAGATTATTGCTATGTTAAAAATCAAAATCATCGGAGGTATGGGGCTGGCTGGGGGTGGCTATGGGCGTTATCTCAAAAGACAATATTGCTAAGACAATATTGTTCAAGGTTGCGCCGCAGGCTTATAAAAAAACAATGATGCTCCAAAAACAGTAGATCTATTTCAATCGGGAAATGGTATGATAATTTTAGTGATGTATTTCAAAGTAATACTACAAATGGTGAAAATGACTTTGATGATTTGTTGCATAATCTGATGGCAAATAGTGACCCTGGTACTAATACATTTAACATGTTTACAGGTAACACCGATGGTCTCAACAAAGAAATCAATGAAGATGAGGTGGTGAGTGCTATTCACAGATTAAAGAATAACAAATCCACTGGGGTTGATGGTATCCCTGGTGAATTTTTTAAACACTCCATTGATCAAGTTAATGAGTTTCTTACATGTATAACTCGTATATTCAATGCTATTTTTGATACAGGGTATTTTCCAAATGCTTGGACGCAAGGTATAATTGTGCCATTACATAAGAAAGGTGATACATTAAATACAAATAATTATAGAGGTATTACGCTTTTAAATGTTTTCAATAAGGTATTTACCAGCGTCCTAAATACTCGTCTTACTGAATGGTGTGATGAATATGAGTATATTCCTGAAATTCAAGCGGGTTTCCGCAAAGATTACAATACTGTTGATAATATTTTTGTTCTTCATGGTATTATTCAAAAAACCCTTATTCAAAAGGGTGGAAAATGTTATTGTCTTTTTGTTGACTTTTCACGTGCTTTTGACTCGGTGCCAAGAGAAAATATACTTTGTAAACTTTCTGAAATTGGTGTATGTGGAAAAATGTTTGATATAATAAAGTGTATATGCAAAAAAGTTTTTTTCATGTGTTAGGGCAAATGAACATTTGTCTGAGTATTTTGAATGTCCAATTGGGCTGCGACAAGGTAGTATGGAGAGTCCACTTCTCTTCTCATTATGTATTTCAGATCTATATAACTTGTTAATGAAATATGGTGGAAAAGGGATAAGGCTTTTGCCAGATCATACGGAAGTAAAGATTTTAATGTATGCTGATGATGTTGTATTAATTGCTGATTCCCCAAATGAACTTCAGCGTCACATCACTGCTTTGAATAAATTTTGTAAACAGTGGAAAATGAATGTTAAAATCGATAAGACAAAGGTAATGGTATTTCGAAAAGGAGGTAGACTTAGACATGATGAAAGATGGTTTTTAAATGGTAAGGTTATTGAATGTGTAAAGTCGTACAAATATGTTGGTGTTAATGTATCCACTGGAAATAAATGGGGAAAAGCAACAACATGTTTAGCTGAACAAGGCCAAAAGGCATTGTCTGCTCTAATCGGTGTGTCATATAAAGCTGGTTTTCTCTCTTATGTACCATTCTTTAAGATTTTTGAGGCATGTGTTTTACCTATATTATTATATGCATCTGAAATATGGGGTATTCAATCATACAAGTCGATTGAAAATATACAAGTGAAAACATGTAAAAAATTTCTTGGTGTTTCTATTCATACTGCAAATGTTGCTGCTGTGGGTGAGTGTGGTCGGTACCCGATCCACGTAAATACTGTTTTAAGGTGTGTCAAATATTGGACAAAATTGTTACAAATGTCATCTAACCGTTTTCCGAAGAAATGTTACAAAATGCTGTATGATTTAGATCAAGAACATAATGTCACCCTTGTTAAAAACATGATCTTTCGCCTTGGATTTGGTTATGTATGGATAACACAAGATGTGGGCTGTGTGGAAATTTTTATGTGTACAATTTCAAGACGATTGTGTGATATTGCGTCCCAAGAATGGTTTGCTGATGTGTGTAATACTCCTAAGTTAAGAACATATAGAAATTTTAAAACATTGTTGACACCAGAAAAATATTTGCTTGAAATTTGTGATTATCGTTATCGTAAGTCTCTTTCTAGACTTATATGTTCAAATCACATGTTGAAGGTCGAAATGAGTAGAAGGGAAAATATTGATTATTACGATCGTATTTGCTCACTTTGTAACACCGCAAGTATTGAAAATGAGTATCATTTTATTATGTCATGTCCGTTTTTTGTAGATATGATATCTGAACTGTTACCATCATGGTCTATAAATGCACCAAATGAAGCCAAATTTATTTCACTAATGAGCACCGAAAATGCTCATGATTTACAATGTTTATCTAAATATGTTTTTTATGCAATGAAAATTAGAGATTCGATTTAATTAAATGTTATTGATGTTTTGTTTGTATTATGTACTAAATATATTGTATTGTGGGCCTGTGGCCTTGAATTGCATGATAATAAATGAACTGATCTGAACTGAACTGAAAAACAGTAGAAAACAAGCTTAAACTATAAAGTAGCCCCCGGTAGAGGACAGGGCCTGAAGAATGAGGGACATTATGGGGTAAAGAGTAAGAAAAATGTAAAAGTAGGCATATGAAATGGGTGACGAGCTGTCCGTAAATATAACAGAATTTTCGTTATCAGTTCGTCATCCTTAAGGTTACTCTTGCTTTTTTGCCCTGCGGGGCCCTTATATTGGGTCCCACTTGCAGTGTTTAGTCGTCGTATGTGAGTCTCCGGCTTCGGGCCTGCCGGCCCTGCGGCCTTGATGTTTTTGGTTGATACTGGGCCCCAGCATCAACAAAAAACAATGAGTAACCTAAAGGCTGTCTCTAATTTAAAAAAATAACCTTAATGTTAAAACCTTGAGTAACCTTAATGTAACGACCTTGAAATGTAACTTCTAAAATTACTAGTTTTTATATTCTATAGTGTTATATTACCTAAAATATTTCTTCACTACGTTGAAAATACGTTTTAAAGTGAATTATGACCAACAGAGGCCGCTATTACTGTACTAAAGTACGTGGTATTTTGACAACGGGATACACCGTGACCATACGTATGCTAGCATACATCATACTCTTCCAAGCACGGTCTTCACCGTGACAATACACTACGTATTGTCACAGTGTTTTCCATGTACAATATGTGTGTATTGGGTCGCTGGAAACAATGAACCAGGTAACATGAAAATAATTCAAATGCTTGAACGACAAAATTCTTCATGACGCTACTTTTGTGATTGATTGCATAACAATGGGGGGGGGGCTGATTATCATTATCTCCGGGCTTTTAAGCCATATATATCACTTGTACTACTGACGTCTGATATTAAGATATGAATAATCACAAGGTATTATCAGTTGGTAAAATCATACACACAAGAAAAGTACCTTCCAACTCAATTTTGTAGTGCACGTGTCTGCATATAAAAATTTACTGCTTATTTCAACTCGATCCAGATAAGACTAGCGTAGTATCGGACTGTTACAATGTTATCCTTTATATGTGGACTACTACTTTTTTTCCCGGATAACTCGGATGAGCGCACTTAAAATGATTACAAAATAATATGATGTTTGGATGCACTCTCTTTAAGCTTTAAGGTTATTAATTATTTTAAACTGTTGTGATTTGGTAGTTCACAGCATCTTATGAATGGTAGTGAGCTTTGGCAAAAACTGCATTGCTCAATTCACAGCGAGCGTGTAAAAGAATTAAAATATCACAGATACACTTCTATAGGTGCTGCGTTTCTTGAGTTACGTTGTAAAGAGGGCTGAAACAACAACACTTTTGTAAAACGTACATAACTCATTAACAACAATAAATTAAGCAAGTTTGCAAAGTATATGATTTGTAGAATGAACTTTTGCAAAACATCAAGGCGGTAATTTTCAATAATATAGTGATATAGATAATGAAAATCGATTTTTAGGTTGATTCGACCAACAATACCTCGTCTACCCTTAAGTGTCCAGAACCACGCAAAACAGCACTTTATACTACTTGCTTGTGCAATGAGGAAAACGTTGATGACACTTGCATGTTGTAGCATGTGCATGTTGTCAACGACGAGGAAGATAACATGGAAACATACCGGTAGGTTCAAGACCAGATTTTTTTTGGCACGCACGAGATAATAGGAGATGTTTTTGTCATGACCCCAGGCGACAATAAGGGCATACAGTCTACAGATGATGACTCGAAGAAGTGCGCTACTTATGTCAACAGCTTTAGTGCAGTGTAGGACATGAGAATGAGAATCAAGGCTGGCTGGTGTTGTTTTGGCAGGTACAAATACATCCTTTGTGACAAAAAGCTACCAATGACATTGAGGAGGCGCTGAAACCTGGTCGACTACTAAAGATCTGGAACAAAAACTCACCACGTCACAGCGAGCCATGGAGAGACGTATGTTAAACTTTACGTGACAAAATCAGAAACAGTGACATAAGAAGTAAAACTGGAGTCAAAGACATCATGGAAAGGATTGGGGAAGCAAAATGGAGATGGGCGGGACATGTGGCAAGAAAAAACGACAACAGATGAACAAAAAGAGTCACCGAGTGGCAACCAAGAACAGGAAAGCGTAGAAGAGGAAGGCAAAGACGAAGATGGAGAGACGACTTTACAGCATATACATAAAAGAGGCATCACTTGGGCAAGGGATGCGCAAGACAGACAGAAATTGAAGATTCTTGAAGAGGGCTTCATACTACAGAGGATGAAACAGCCTAGGTGAGGTGAGGTGAGGTGAGGTGAGGACATGAGAAGTGATTTGCTGGTAGTTGTACCTATGGAAAAATTCGTCATTTCCTCGGAACTCGGATCAAAGTTACCTTTGCCATTGCATATCCTACATAAGCGATGGAATTCTAACTTTGTGTTCTTATAATATTATGTAATAAACTTAACGGACGAGGGTATATTGCTACTTCGTTCATTAGTTTTTCTTAATGTCATAGCAGAAACAACCAAATACACAAAAACGCAAATCTTTGACGATTGGTATCATTAACTGGGCTTGAATAATCTGAGCCCTCCCAGTTTAACTATAAAGTTCAGCCGAGCGAATACTACACCCAGTGACCAATCACAGAGAGAGTCCAGTAATCATGGTAATTGCTTGCCGAAGGCAAACGTCCAGTCGCCCGTCCCAGTTACTTAGAGAGTCCCAGTTATCTAGAAACCCACTCTCAACCGGAATCAGAAGTGTCATGGCATAAATGGTCTCAGTTGTTTTTCTTTTTTATTGGGTAGAAAAATATAGGGCAGGTGTGTATGTTGGACACTCGATGTTCTGGTGTTGCACGGGCAATGATCCAAAACTTTGGAATGGCGATGGACAATTTTGGGCCAATAACATTGAAGAAATACAAAAATTGTCAAAAAATCTAGTTGTGTAATCCCTGTCACACATTGTCAGTGAGTACCCCGGGTTTTGGAGCAAGGGGCGCAAAAAAGATAACGACTTCAGGTAACTTCAGTTTCTACATAGAAAATAATCTGCGGAACTTGGTCTATCGACCTACACTGAAATTAAGAATATAATGGAGCTCAAAAGACATCAAACTGTGCTAAAATACCTCCATTCTTAAATAAAAGTTTCGTAAAACAATTCAATTCACGCGTTTTGAGTCGTTTCGTGTAATAGAAATTTCCAAAAAAAATAATAAAGTCGATAATATGTAGAAGATAAAGGGGGGGGGGGGTGAGCACTGAAAACGAAAATTAGTAATTTTCCGAAAATAGTTAGTCAAGTGGGTCGAAATAATTAGTCTTCTATTAAAAACGGCACAGGACTAATTTCATGATATTGTCGACTAATAAGGTTTGGTCATTACGAATGCAGGACAAATGATAATTCTTGACTAATTCGTTCAGTGTTGATTGACTAATGGCGCTTCGTCAATACGAACAGGTTTGACTGATATCACGCACTCGACTAATTGCAAGACTAATTAATTGTCGAAATACTTAACTTCGTCCAGACAAAACGGGTTTCCAACTCAACACAGCGGGGCCAGCGGGAAAGTTCTGTGCCAGGCAAAATTGGGAGGTAAGCTTTCGTGATTTTTTTCTCCAGAATTACACGTAAAAAATCGTTTTAACAAGTACACATGGAACATAAATTAAAGGTGTACATTTTATTATATATTACACTCGCGGTCGTGGCTTTAACTCAGATTTTAGTCCCATTGTTGGAGGTAATTCGAGTCGTCGTGGCTCATGCTGCATATTGTCATGATAATGGGGCTTAAGCTTATGTAAATTATCAGCAGACGACTCGTTCCACGACGGTCGTCTCTTTGACATTGTGAATGTAAGTTTTTTTGCAAGTCATCTGCCATTGTCTGTGTTGCCAGGGAATGTAGTTAAAATCTTAAAATTAAATCTGTGGCCATTTTTATAGAAAATAGAAAGCATTGGCATTGCATGATTATGTACATGTTCATGTCAATCATGACATGAATACTACTGTTTTTGGATTTTAATTCCTGAACGCGTACTCGAGAGTCTTGAGTTGACCTGCACACCACGACCTTGAATATGTACGTTCGCGTCAGAGACCATTGCGTATACGCTGCAGGCACTCATTCACGAATTAAGACTAATTATAATGCCTTTGACTAGTTGATAATTAGTCAAGAGACTAATACAAGACTAATCGATTTTAGTGTATGACTAATTACGGACTAATTAATTTTGTGCTAGACTAATCATTTTCTGGATTATTCAAATAAGACATAAGCTGAAGGACTAATTAATATTAGTCAATTCAAGAACTAATGACTAGTTATTTCTTAGTCAAATAAGACATAGCAAATGACTATTTTTTTAGTCAATTGACCAACTTTCGTTTTCAGTGAGAAACAGACCAATATCAGAAATAATGGACGTGTTGTTCATGACTGGTGAGATGTTAGTTGGTTTGAGGTTGAGACCCCGATAGGGGTCGAAACCTCAAACCAACTAACATTGAGCCAGTCATGAACAACACGCCCATTATTTCTGGTAATGGTTTGTTTTGAATCGTTTATCTTACATAAACGGCGAGCAAAATTAAATTGTTTGCATCAAAATATGTATATATATAAAATTGTTTAAAAATAAGTTTAATGCCAAACTTTAGTTTCTTGAATTAAAAACACTAACACCTCAGACGCCAGCATTATCAAATCAATAATAGTTATTGATCTCAATTTACATCTGTATTTCAAGTGGTTTGGTAGGTTATCAATCCGCTGGAGGGTATTCACCCCGCGACCATTGTTATTCAAATGATTAATGAATAATGCAAGAGTTGTCAACGTTTGGTCTACGATCTGTTTCAACACCATGAAATTTATATCTTAGAAAAATGTGAGTAACCAGATATTTGAAACACCTAGCAGAGAGTTGATATTCTTGAGAGGGCACTCTATTCACGTGGTTTCTTTTCCAACGCTAAAAGATCACGAATTTTGGTGGTTTGCAAATGAAAAGTGTCCGCACTATCGATTGATTACGTAACTGTTATGAATAATGTATTAGGTTTTCAATGCAATCGCCTCGACCCATCAATACATATTATCTGTATTTATCAAAGTACTTGGAATAGCAATCTGGTGAGTTCACTGAACTACGCCCTAATACTGATGGAGTTTTAATGGCGTTTAATGGCGCTAATCCTCTCCATACACAGATGAACAAATACAATAGGAGAAGGTCAACACATATGACCTCCTATATGACATGTTATATGAGATATACAACAACCTGAATATCATAAAGATCAGTGTTCGTTTGTGCATATGAAGTGCATATTTACAATACTAAATATTAGTCGTTATATATTATGCCAAATATTGGTATTATGACAACACGGTATATGCATTGTATATAAAACAACTAATAGATCCTGCTATCATGGCGTCAGGTCATTGGTTCATCATATCCCGTATGTTTCTTAAAATTCATTCATATTTGAGACAAATTTCTGTGCCCATTTTATAGGCGTACAGGTGGATCCGGTTTTTTGGTCATTTTCATTTCTTTTTGATGAAAGAATTAAGGTTTTCCACTGCACGGAGGCCACTATGTGATACTAATTTAATGCTATTTGTAAATGAATGCGGATTCCCGGTTGTTGTTTTTCCACAGTGTGACAACTGTCCACCCATCCAGACAACATCATAACATTATAAAACGTCTGTATTTGTACGATGAGTAAATATTAAACTGAACTTTGCCTTGGAACATTGTGTAAGACGGTGTAAGATTTTGTGGGCGCCCTCAACATTATTATCCTCTTTGTATCCGTAAATGACATGGCATAGACTGTGTGAATTCTATGAAGACTACTTATACATAGGGTCAGGCCCGTACGCAGGGGGGGGGCGGGGGGTGCGGTCGCACCCCCCCCCCCAAATATGCAAATGTATACAAAAAGTCCCAAAATATGACAATTTGCGAGCGTAGCGAGCAAACAAAATCAGGTTTTTACGCTTTTTGGCCAAAAAGGTCCAAATTTTTGGAAAAGTCCACTTTTACAAAATCGCCCCCCCTTGGAAAAAAGGTCCACTTTTTCAAAATCAGCACCCCCCAAAAAAATCCTGCGTACGGGCCTGCATAGGGTCATATCCATGGACACAAGTAACGATAATTGACAACACGATACGCGACTGTATTTAGGGGCTAACCACTAATAATTAATAATGCCGGGTAGGGCCTACTCCTGGGCGACTCATGTGGGCAAGGACGCTTAGGACGGTGACCAAATGAGTCCCAAATTTCACCGGGGGTGGGGGGAGCATGTGTCCGCATGTGATCAGATCGATGTCATGTTGACGGCAAAATCCGGGACTTTGGTTGACCTGTGCTAGACTCCAGCACATGTTAATGACGCAAAGACAGTTGTGGTTACACCATGGTCGCAGACATGCAAAAAAAGCTCAAAAACAGATAGTAATGAAACCAATTTTTATTTTCCTTGCTCTAGCGAATTCACAGAGAAGGTGTTTCTAGTACAATACAGCGTCGGACTCTAGCTGAGAGCGTAGCTTAAGTCCAAACGGACTCCAAGAAGGGCTCTCCATACACAAACACAAAGGAAGGTAGTCTCCTCCGTGACCAGCTTGATTTCGATGGAGCGAAAACAAATTGGCTGCAGAGGAGACGGGTAATTTTGCCATGCAAATGAGGTGAGTGTCATCCCCCTGCACCTAGTAACGTAGTGTCATGTAATAATTCAGTATCGAAGTTACGTAATGTTACTATGTCAACGGGATCACGCGCTAGAGTAATGAACCGCGATCGAAATGATCACCACATAAAGTATATGCAGAGAGTTGATATTCTTGAGAGGGCACTCTATTCACGTGGTTTCTTTTCCAACGCTAAAAGATCACGAATTTTGGTGGTTTGCAAATGAAAAGTGTCCGCACTATCGATTGATTACGTAACTGTTATGAATAATGTATTAGGTTTTCAATGCAATCGCCTCGACCCATCAATACATATTATCTGTATTTATCAAAGTACTTGGAATAGCAATCTGGTGAGTTCACTGAACTACGCCCTAATACTGATGGAGTTTTAATGGCGTTTAATGGCGCTAATCCTCTCCATACACAGATGAACAAATACAATAGGAGAAGGTCAACACATATGACCTCCTATATGACATGTTATATGAGATGTACAACAATCTGAATATCATAAAGATCAGTGTTCGTTTGTGCATATGAACTGCATATTTACAATACTAAATATTAGTCGTTATATATTATGCCAAATATTGGTATTATGACAACACGGTATATGCATTGTATATAAAACAACTAATAGATCCTGCTATCATGGCGTCAGGTCATTGGTTCATCATATCCCGTATGTTTCTTAAAATTCATTCATATTTGAGACAAATTTCTGTGCCCATTTTATAGGCGTACAGGTGGATCCGGTTTTTTTGGTCATTTTCATTTCTTTTTGATGAAAGAATTAAGGTTTTCCACTGCACGGAGGCCACTATGTGATACTAATTTAATGCTATATTTATAAATTGAATACGTGTTCCCGATTGGCTCTATAGCGATTTCACAGAAAAGGTATTTCTAGTACAATGCAGCGTCGGACTCTAGCTGAGAGCGTAGTAGCCTAAGTCATGGACTCCAAGAAAGGCTCTCCATACACAAATGAACAAACACAAAGGAAGGTAGTCTCCTCCGTGACCAGCTTGATTTCGATGGAGCGAAAACAAATTGGCTGCAGAGGAGACGGGTAATTTTGCCATGCAAATGAGGTGAGTGTCATCCCCCTGGTATATGGCACTCGAAGGCATACCAAAGTAGCGTGATCCGGTAACCAAGAGAATTACGTAACCACTTCGATGCTGAATTGATAGGAAGAGGCACTCCCTAATTAGCATGAGGCCGCATTCTTATTTAAATTAGCCATTGTGTTATAAATTCATATTCATGTTTACCGGTAGCACTTAACACCACCACGTAGGGTAAGCCATGAATAATTTAATGTTGTAAAGTCAAATAAGCTTCATTCTTTCCAGTCTTGAACAAAATAGTAGGCGGAGGCGGGAATCGATCTCGGTACCTCTCGGTTGAAAGGCACAGCGTACGATCACTAAGCCAAGTAACTATCTGCTGTGAGACGCGTGATTTTAATCCTTGATATTGCTCAATGGAATAAATCGTGAAATTAAATCAATAATAAAAGGAGCAGAGTTTTATTTTGGGCTTAAATTGGAGAAAGCTCTACTAGAGAAAAGGGAAAATATTTGTCTTTGCTCGAAAGAAAATATTTAAGTTAGAAAATAATCAAATAAATTTAAATAAATATTTTGAAACAGAAAGTTACGCCTCTATTTGAAAAAAATATATTACAATAACTTGTCTATACTATAATTTATAATTTATTTATTTATTATTAATTAATTAATTAATTAATTAATCAATTTATTAATTTATTTATTTATTTATTTATTTATTTATTTATTTATTTATTTATTATTTAATCACTAACATTTATACTCACTTCATCACTCACTCACTTAAAATTTATCTCATTCTGATGACAAAACAACCCAATTAATTATATCATGAACAATATTATTTAAATTATTTAAATTTTGTAAATTTGACCAAATATTTTTATAAATGTCCCAGATAGATCAATTTGATTGTGCCTGCAGTAGAAAATAGTCTAAAGACAATGCAAAGTTTAAGGCCTATTATGGTGGGTATACTTTTGGAACTACATTTTATCTCAGGTCGAAATATGGTGGAAAAATGAAATGTGTAAAAAACGTGTTTGAAATTTTTTTTAAAAAGTTGTTTTTAAATCTTTTTATCCGATTTGCATAACTTTTAAAATTTTGTTTAATGTATTATCAAAAGTGCATTATGTTAATGTGTCTAATAATGAAAAACACATTGATATAATGATGATTTTTTTATTTCTCTTGACTTCTGTCTCACTTTAACTTCAAAATGGCAATTTATTGCTCGCATTTATTTCAGACAAATTAATTCATCCACCAATGCCAAGAAATCTACCGTCACCACTGTCTATTTTACCATAATGACAGATTCAGTAATCATCCATCTTACAAAATAATATTGTGTAAAATAATATGTGGTCAGTAAATCAATCAACCAATGAACTCCCTCCTCTCAATCACTCTTGCATTCATTAATTTACCTGTTATACCTTCACACTTTATTCCAACAATCAATCATCAATCAATCAATTCATCAATCAATCAATCCATACATCAACATATCAATCAGTCAATCTGTCAGTCATTTAGTCTCACGTCATAAAATTAAAAAGTTCATTGTTTCATTGTTTGATGGTTTGATAAGTCTATTGATCGAAATTGATTATTATATAATTATTAATATTGTTATTGTTTGATTGATTGATAACTTGAAGAATTGATTTATTGATTAATTCGTTGAGCCGTTGCAAGTGAGTACGTGAAATGTTTAAGAGCTGAGTTACTTCAATAGGCCTAAATTAAATAAATAAATAAACAAGCAAATAAATAATGAACAAATGAATAAATAAAAAAATAAATAAATAAATAAATAAATAAAACAAATCAATTAAGTAATTAATTCATACATTCATTCATTAATTAACTAATTAATTATTAGATAAATAAATAAAAGTTGTGCAAGAAAAATCAATGCAATAGATGTCCCATTTCGTTTAGGGCTGATTCTATCTGTATATTTGTTTTGTTTTCATAAAATTGTTGTAGGCCTATTTCTCTTTTGAAATCATTAGGGGCTGTGCAATAATTATAAGCCCTGGGGGGGAATTGGGGGCAAGAATTTTTGGCGAGCCGCAAGGGGGACAAGCAATTTTGGCCAGCCGAGAGGGGGGAAGCGATTTTTAGGCACACATCCATGGGGTGCGTTTTAAATAAAACGCTCTAAAAGGCTTCGGAAAACAGTACGGAAACGCTTAAATATGCAAATTTTCCTGCTCGCTGCGCTCGCAAATTGGGATCAACAAAAGTTGGCATGTGTAAGGGGGGGGGTTAAGAATTTTGGCGGACCGAGAGGGGGTGCAAGCGATTTTGGCGGGCCGTTCGGAAATTTTACCCCAGGGGGGCTCATTATGGGTCCCCGAGGATAAAATTTCCAAACGGCGTGTCAAAAAATGCCCCCCACCGGCCTGCCAAAAATCGCTTATCTGCAAATTAAATTGTGACACCCCCACCCCTCGTTGCACATACAAATTATTGGGATCCGATCCCGCAAACCTTAAATTAAATAGATTCATCAGATTGGTAGATATGCCCTCCTATAGGCTAACAGTAAAACTTTTTTTTTTTTTGAACAAAACCGATTTTTTACTCATTATTGACCATAGGCCTATTAAACAGGCGAAGAATTTGGTTTTGTTCAAAAGACAGTTTGCCAATAGCCTTTTTAGAGCGTTTTATTTAATAGGCGTAGGCCTACCATGAATATGTGCACAAAATCCACCCTTAACCCCCCCCGGCTCAGAATTATTACACAGCCCTTGATAATCTACGGGGATAATCTCCAAAATCATTCAATCATTCTTTTGATAGACTTAAACTCTTCTAGTAGGCCATAGATTTTAAATACTATGAGTAGGCCTACACGTAATTCAACAAGTGACATATCAGTGCAATGTACAAGTGCTATAAACGCCGTGCATCAGTGTGTCACTTCATTAATATTACTAACCGGCTCACACGCTGTAGCGTATAAATCCAAATTCAAAACACTCGGGTGATTATATAATCAGTGGCCTCAGCTCAATTGAGGGCGTTTCAATTTATTACGTGATTTGGGAAATGCACAAGATCAAATAGAACGGCGAGTAATGATTATTTACTTGTTTTTAAAAACAAACTGCTTAGGGCGGTAATACAACGTGTACGTCCGATAACTATAGATTGAATGATATTTATCATCACACGAGGAAACAAAAACAAACGAGGTCAGTGAAGGTCAGTGGTCTCAGCTCATAAAGCGGGCGCACTTTCAAGCTTGGTACTCGCATTGAACAGACAAAGTTCGCAAAACTGAATGCGGCTTTATTTGTCAACCGTAATTAACATGATCAAGGGGACGAACATAAATATTCATAACCGATCGATAACTGGATTCATTTTCTACCAAGCAAACCAGCGGGATTTGTCATAGGTTTGCGTGCTTAATAGAATAACCGTGAATTTAGTGTCACCCCCGTGGTAGTGTCCAATGGTGCTCCCCAATATTGGTAGGTCACAGTAAGGCTTTGCACCCCTAGCCTCTTGACTTGTAATGAGTACCGCAGGTTAGTTGCGAAGCTCCCCTGGTCGGGAAGTATCCCAGGGGTTCTTGCCTAGTAGCTAATTAGCATGGACTGTTGAGCGTTTTGGGGTTTGGCAAGGATAAAGACAGATTCCCTTCTAGAAACTAATGTCAAGTTTATATACATGTACTGAGTATACATTCAACGAAACGGTTACTTTTCATTTATGAGTATTACCTCGTTATGCTAATTAAATTTTAATTTGCATAAATTTAACTATGTTTATTAATTGAGCACCGGTGGTGTTATATAAAATATTACTGTTAATGTTATACGGACTGCAGTAGCCCTCTATGATTTTCTCTTGCCATGTAACATTTGCATTTAAATCGAGCTGTAAATGCATTTGTTTCGTAAGTCTACCTGAGTAACTAACTCAGATTCTACATGTATGTTGTGATACTTTCCATAGTGTTTCTAGAATGTCCATGGTATTCCTTTTGTTTAGCTCGCAGTCCGAGACCGTTACCTTGAGCTATTGTGTTGATAATGGTCTCTGGGCAGCTAGCCACCTCCATTACTCTAGGTAATGGTCACACCACTCCACGCCATACATAAATTCTGCCAGTCACATTTCCCCAATATGAAATTTTTTTAAAGTAAAATTACAATTTTAATTTTACTTCATTAAAGTTTGGCGGAGGCGGGGTTCGAACTCACGGCGGCGGACTGCTTTGGATACACTATGAACCCAGCGCCTTAGACCACTCGGCCACTTGTCTTCTTGGAATTCATTTGAAACTTATTTGAAGATATAATCGCAACTTCAACATAGGCCTACCACGTGACAAGCAAAGGCAGAAAACGTACCATATTTTGGAATTTTATTTGCCTAAAAACATCAATTATTGTTAACTGCGTGTTTTATACAAAAAAAATCCAATAATAAACATGATAACTGGGCGTCTGTATGGACAATACATTATATCGATTTTGACACGTGCTTGTGTCTCAGTACATTTCCATGGTCAGTAAAATACTATAGAGGAAAACCTACCATTTTCTTGTATACACGTTCGATGTTTTTATCAATTACATAAAAATCCATTTTAGACCCCAAATGTTTTTTCAGGAAATAAAAGATTAGATTACCATAAAAACGAAACAGTAATCTTTTGCCGGGTCTAATGTAATATTCACATAGGATTTTCAACGTTTTTTCTATCCTTATTTTTGCTAAATTAAAAAAATATTTTGGCGTATATAAAATTGAAATAAAATTCTCTGCTTCTTAAACGACATCAAATGTGCCACAATTGGGTATCACGAATCGTTATATATGATGTGCAGTTAATATTCATATTTTCTTTTATACAGAGGATGCTTCAGTTTTGACAGGAAAAATATTTTCTTGAAAACCCTCTCACTCGGTTATTTTAAAAAGGTAACCACGCTTCCCTAGAATGTGCAATAAATTAGCATTAAAATTTTTCTTATTCTAACAGCAAGCGTTTCTAGAATGTATTATGGCGAAATGTGGTGTAGGTAATGGTTGTGGCAGCGAACCTTAAACAAAAGAAATGCAATGGATAATCTATGAATATAAAAGGGCTAGACGTATATACCTGGCTAGCATGAAGTAGCGCTATCGGACAGACCGCGGAAAGCGAAAGCCATATAAAAGTTTAAATTCGCGCGGGAAATTTGCTTGCGGCAATCAATGCGATCGACTGTCTAAATCATGATAATAATCTGGGACAATGCATACATTTGTATACACCCTAACCTTCGACCTTGGCACTATGCATGGGCATCATGGTCAGTGGCGTACATTTCATTTTGACATTGGGGGGATGAGACTTTCTTAAAGTATAGTGAATCCAGTCTGTTTTGGCGACAAAATAAGTTTATGGTACATATGCGCGCGAAAAATATTCAAGCTAAACTTATGAAATATGGTGCAAAAGTGGAATAAATTTGAGCATAATGGTCAAATATGAGGTTAATTTGGTCAGAAACCCTCATACAGTCGTGAACATGGTGTGTGTGTGTTGGGGGGGGGGGACCATCACCCCTGGTAAAATATTGGGGAGGTTTATCAACACCCCCACCCCCATGCACCCCGGACTACGCCTATGATCACAGTATAACCGGCTGGCTGCTGATCACCGGATTCGTTTATTGGTAACTCTAAATTAACATGACGGATATTAACGAAAACACCCTCAAATCCTTGGTTCTCCTATAGAGTTGAGTTGGCCGGGCAACACATATGATTTACACAACCATACCAACCATGCGGCATTAGGTTATGGCAGGCTGAGTGTCCAATAATTCGAAAATCTTTGATTTCGGCAAAAGTCTTGGATTTTCGGCGAAAATCTTGGATTTCCAACCAATAATCCAAGATATTCACTTTTCCACTAGCACAATATGTTTAAGACTGGCTGTATATCGGCAATCACGAATGCGCCAAATGTCCACCATCGATGTCCACGGAAGATGGTCAAATGAGATCTGGTAATAAAGCAAACCTCGTCAAGGCTATAAAAGCAGAGACAGATGTAAGCTCAGTCCCCCAATTGCCTGAATTGCCAATTGCCCGTTGAAAACATCAGTCATATTAGATTCTGTGTTTGCCATTCGTCATTGGTATTTTATTAATAGGCATGAAGGTCTTTGAAATTGCTTCAGACCTTAACTGATTGGCTGGGACTTGATGAATGAAACATTTAGGCGTTTAAAATCTTAATCGGACGTTCCATTCAAGAGATATGGCCTTTCGAGTTTCACGGTTTTATATATGGCTGCTGGAACATTTTAAAAAGTTAAAGTCCAAAAAGGAATAATAACCGAAAATGCAACTTCAAGGTACTTTTTCTTAATGTATTTATTAACTAGCTTTATCTGGAACATTATATTTGCTTATAACAACATGAAATAAGAGCATCCTGAAAATTTAAGCGAGTTTTGTTGACATCAAGCTGAAAAATTAGTGCATTATTTAATTAAATGAATAGTGGTAGTCTTAAATATTGTTCAATCTTTTAAGATCAGCACATTTCATCTTCAAAAATGATTATATTTCATCATGACATAAGTTTGGTAACATTAATCACTACTTATTTTGAGAAATTTGCTCCAACTCAAAGGTTATCTTTACTATACTGAGCAATAGACTGTATGTGCATGAAAGCCTTGATCATGGGTAGCATAATATGAAATGGACATGGTGTTCAGAAGTGCATACTTTGAGATTAGGTAGATGGTTTTGTTAATATTAATAATAATATTACAATATTTTGATTAAATTTTAGTATTTATTGGTTTCTTCAACACACCACGCCGATTAATAGACATATCAGTAATGTCGTACATTGTGGTACCGTCCACAGCAAGGTCTGCTATTATTTTGCCATATAGTGGAGTAAACTTGAAGCCCCACCCAGCGTTGTAGATAACTATGTCTTTGTAATGCGGAATCTAGAAGTAGAAGAAGATAATGACAAAGAGAGGGAGATGAAAAAACGAAGAACAAATTAATTGATGATGACAATATAAGAAAAGAAACGTAAAATGTCGTCAACCATACTTTGTGAACAATGTAATACCACGCCCATCATGCCCATACACCAACTCCACACATCCCAACGCAGTCATTCACTTTGACATCCCACAATTCACCAATATACGCCAATTCACCAAATCTCAACACCAACACAATATCAAGCCACACACATCTACAGTTTGATCAGCTCGTAATCGGCAGGCCTTATTACATCGCGGATCAATATCCATATTTCATTTGGAGAATGAAATCTCACCAGAAGTACATGTATAACAAATTATTAATTGAAGTCCTGTACTTTGTCTACTTTATTTAACACGCAAAATATAGGCCAGACAGATCAACTATATTATTACTCTTAACGTGGATCTACTTTTTGGTGTAGTGATAAAAGCCTACTAATTCCCGCTGATCAAAGTATAGTCCATCAAAAGGTACACGAGCGCATGTCAACCACCCGCTCGTGGGTGCTTCTTAATTGAGGGACTAAACACACCTATTGGTGATGTAATTACACTCATTTTGACAGTGACAGTGAGATTTCCAGTGAGAAGTCTGAGTGAATTAACAAAATTATGATCTACCACTTATTGGGTTCGGACATGCAGTGATGACAAAGTATTTTCGGAGTTGGACAGACATCCGGCAATGCCTAAAATGTGATTTTTTTTCTCAAAGAGTGCACATGTGCACAATTTCTTATAAATTGGCTGTGGAATTGGGTGGAAAAATTTCCACTGCCACTTTCACTGATGGCACCACTCATGTGGATATCAGCCATTACATGGGTGGCCCTGAAACAACTGTATAGTTGGAAACGTAATTGTGTGGATATTTTAACGCCACAACTAAAAATAAATAAATTCTTGATGTGGTTGAGGAATAAATCAGCTATAACATACTTTTTAAATTTTTAGAATTGACCATACCGTTCTTGAAATAATTATAAGAATTTTACGAAACATCCTCATTTCAAGTCTTTCCACGGATTTAAATATCAATCGATGATCTATAAGTACAGTCAGAGTGCACAGGTCATCTTGATCTAATAATTCGTCTCAAAGCCCCCGTGCATTAGTAAAATTGCCAGTTTTTTCGCTTTATGGATTGAGTAAATTTCAGTTTTTTCCGCTGTTTTTTTCCCCGATTCACCACACAAAAATATCACGTCTGACATCGTCAGACGTCAACATAGCCCAAAGCGTAAAACTCAATAAAAATTATCTAACTTTACCACAGTGCAACCTCCCTGTGAGATGAAAAGGTTACTAGTATCTATTTTTACTACAGATACACAAAATCAAAGTAAAAAAAAACAAAAACAAAAAACAAATTAAATTGAAACCGCATTCCGTATTAGGTTTTTAACTTGTGCCGGGCTTTGAGATTAAAAAGGATTAACATGATTAATATGGCCATCATCATCATCATGCGCATCATCAGCGCATGATGCGCCCGTTGTCATTGATATAATTATATTGACTCTGTGGAAAGGCTTGAAAACGAGGTAGTTTCGTAAAATGCTATTATTTAAAAACGGAGCGGTCAATTGCCAGAATATGTGATAGCTGAAATGTTCCTCAAAATCACCAGTTATTTAGTTACGTTTGGTTTATGCGTTAAAGTACCCCAAAAAATCAGTTCCCGACGATACAGTTCTTCCAGGGACACCTTGTATAACCGAAACAGATCAGGGCTTATTAATCATAATCATAGATAATCACAGCTTTGCCAACTATGAATTTCAAAAGTATTGTAAACGATAATAATAATATTTGGAATCATATAATTAATGAAACATGTTGAGAGGTAATCACGTGAGCGATGATAAAAAAACGGTATTCCAATTGTATTAATTTTGACGGCTTTATGGCGGGATTTCAAAAACAAAATGTTTTGATAGTATTGATTTTTCCAGTGGATTTGGGTGGGGAAAGGTGATTCTGTACACATTAGAAAGGCTGTGATGTTTCTAATGCGGCCCATACACGACCAATTTGATTGATAGATGCAGGATTGGATACAAAATAATATTTCTTCTCAATATTATTGGAGCGATCTAATCAAGTTTGATTTATTGACGGTTGGACAATAACTCACTATTGATGTTTGTGTGTATACAGTGCACAATGGCAGATTTTGTATCCACTTGTGTATAGGTTTTTTCGATATTGATCAATCAAATTGATCGTGTATAGGCCGCATTACACCTTGCACTTTACGGCTGGACTTTGACCGGGGAGATTATATCGAACGTCCAACGTAACGCCTTTAAAGACGCAGGGCATAAGAAACACTCGTAACCTATATCATTATATGGGTAAGAAATCGTTTATAGCTAGAATGCGCGGTAAACATAGCAGTCATGAGGTAAATAACAAATAATGAAGTAAATTAGTATTGAAGACTTGAGCGCACGAAGACGTAAGTCCACTTGGCCCCTCAACATGTATACACTAAAGTTGCGTATAGTTTGGTAATGTTTTATACATGTTCAGGGCCAAAACAAATCTTTCACAACCTTTCATGATGTATTCACCCTGGAACATGTATTAAACATTATAAAACCCTAAGAAACTATACGTAACTTTAGTGTATACGTGTTGAGGGGCCGTATGGTCTTCTTGCGCTCAGGTCTTCAATTAGTACCTTTGGAGGTGCGAAATCAAGAACAAATCCACCGTCAGGAATCAACGCAGCTATGCATGTTTTATTTTCGACGACATAGTCTCTTGCATCAAGAACCGGCATGTGTCTGTATATCGGGAAAAGTCGTAAAAAAAGGGGGGGGGTATTCAAATATGGAAGTAACTGGACTGATCAGAATGAATTTATCTGGGGAAAGTGGCTGTCTTAGAAGCCTGCTGTCTTAGAAGCCTGCTGACATGGCCGCACTGCGGCCGGTCAGCGCAGGTGTGCTTCCTTGGTGTGTTCATATATAATGTTATTTGTTAAATCCATGGTATGTTATTCTTTGTATGTATTTAATTTGTATTTTGATGTATTTTGTTTGACCCCTGGGCCAGACTGGAAATCAGTGTGGACCACTGAGTTTGTTCCCCAGGCAAAATAAGATCTAATAAAATAAAATAAAAAATAAAATAAGTGTGTCATTCCATTTTAAAAGGAAAGTGTTTTTCTCAATTGGTCGTTTGTTGAGGGAATTATGTTGCAAAAAGAAGATCATTTTAATGACAGTTACTAATTTGGGCTCATAAGGTGAAGATTAAAAAAGGTAATTCATGGGCAACACGTTCAAGAAAGTTCAGTAGTAGCTAATGATGTCGCAAGAAGGTTGCTAGCGACTTCTGATCGATATATCGCTTTTACTTTATAAGTACAATACAAAATAATTTTATCACGTATATAACCCACCTTAAATCTAAACGTACTGACAATTTGATTGATTAGGATTTTGTTAGCTCCAATTTGAGACCAAATTTGTTACCGAATAATCTAAATTGACTATAAAAATTGGTACCAGTATATACATTTTGGTGCATTTGTAAGAGTTGCAAAAGAAGCACGCAGAACTGTAGAGGTAAATTGCAGAGCGTGATCATGTCATAGCCTGAAATGACCGCTGGGTAATATTTGACGTTCAATGTCAAAAGGAGACATTTTGGGCTGGTTATCAGTTTTGAGGTTTTTACATATCTTAAATATATTTTGCAACACAACGCGCCGTTTTCCCCAATGAAATCGGACTTTCCTATTAGCGAAGTTTATTTTGAGATGTGGTGCTATAGGAGGCTGTTGGAAGTATCTTGGAAAGACAAGAAGACAAATATCTGGGTCCTGAATAAGGTTGGCACAGACTTAAACATCAGAAAGTCCATAATTGAGAGGAAATTGTGTATGGCCATCGTGGAAGGAGAGAGAGAGATTGAGTTCGTAAGGTACGGTATTGTAAAATTGGAAATTGAGATATCGGCCTTTAAAATATTATTGACAATGCTGAGAATAGGAATAACCTTGAAAAATGTCTCTACAAAATACATGATGCCAGTTATATTCCGATCTGAAACTATCAGACATTATTTTAAACATTAATAACATCGCAACAAACCCAAATCGTGAAAGAAAAAAAACACACCGGGCAGATTTTTGGCTATTTCTTCATTTACGATCCTGCCCAAAAGTATCTCCTTTAGACATGGGACGTCACATACATCTATCATAGCCATACAAACAGCAGTAAAGCATTGCAACAATCCATGCGTTTCAAATAACAATTGAATAAACAGAGCACTTGAGATTGTCGACAGGGGATCTTCGAGGGAAAGGGAGCTTGGCTATACCTTGAATTCCAACTGCGTGATCGTTTTGTTTGGCAAGTTTTGAAAATGCCACAAATTTTAAATACTTGTGTCAATTTTTGTCAATTTAGAGCTTTTGGTAGCAAACGTGGTATCCAATTGAATACATGAATATGAAATGTTGATAAGCATTCTGCCATGTAATATAAACCACACACTTTCCTTGATTAAACCCATTTTTTTTTTCAAAAGTAACTCTCCAGCAATGAATGTGTTACAAGTGGACTTTTATACATTAGTACATGGTGTTACGTAACCCAGTGCAAAATTTGCTACACTAGTGGAACCAATGCTTTTTAGCTTCTGAATACCCCTACGAACCAAACCTGAGTTGGTTCCATTTTTTTCGAATGTGTCTTCGGCGGCTATTTTGAAATTCAAAATGGCCACTATTTTTAGCCTTTTTTAAGCCGTATTTGTCCCGAAAGCGCACAAAGTCATATTTTTCTTAATGATTATCTATACTTTTGATTGTCAAAATCCACTAAGAACATGATTAGGATCATTTTCTAGAATCCAAGATGGCTGCCAAATCCAAAATGGCCGCCAATTTGTCTAAAATGGTCTGCCAGCTATAAGGACATTGATTTCTTTCCTTTTTCCTGATTATTTTCGCTACTTATGTTTCTGAGAATCCACTGAGAACTAAAAACTAAATTTGGTCCATTTTCTCCAATCCAAGATGGCCTCTAAATCCAAAATGGCTGCCTTTTATTAAAATATGGCATACCGCTTTTGGCAATTACTATCATCGAGAGTAAAATACATGTATCTCATTTCTGTCAGATATGGATATTCAAATGATTCTAAACATCTTAAAGTAGTGCAACAACATTGTTTAAGGAGCATATAGGAGCATTTCACCTTTCAAAATGGCCGCCAAAGTGTTTAAAATTGGCTATGATTAATTTTTCAGCATTTTATATGCAATGAAATGCAGAAAATCATGTTTTTAAAAGTTGAAATATATTGTAATTCAACTTTAGACATTTATGATAGAGTTGACCTTGAGGCATCTAAATGCCTAGTTGTCATCAATACTCATCATCTATGTTATCAGTATTTTCAAGTTCCTCAGTTTGGTGCACAGAGCTGTATTGGTACACTCTTCATCTGCTCCACAAGCACATGCTTCTGTACAAGTCAGCTCAGATAGTGTCGTCTGCAGGAACATCTTCTGGAGCATTTGCTTATTCCACATCTGCACCTAACAAGCTCGACAACAGACTCCGGAGCTATTGCAATGTCTGACAGGATAGGTACTGGAATGTTATCTGCATCACTCGACCATCCTAGCTTGAATGGGTCTGGAATATTTGGATGTACCACAAGGTCTTGACTCAAATATTCTGCATATGCGCCTGCAGAATGTGTTGATGCCACGCACAGAAGTTGGAGGGATTTTATCAATCCCCCTGGTTGGCTCTTGAAGCATTTCCGTCTCAGTTTTTCAGCTGTGTTGGCCTGTATGTCGTTTTTTGTGCCCATGAGCCTGCATAAAAACCTCTCACAGCCTAAAACAACACTTTGAGAAGGCATTTCTGCATCACCAAGTTGACTCAGTGCTGTGAGTTCTTCAGGTGTTGCTTCAGTGAAGACCTTGAAAGCAGCCTTCTTGCCTATACCTCTGATATGTCTACATGTGTCGCATCCTGTTAAACAATGAAATCCTGGAAGCGCTGCTGCTTTTGATGTCCCAAGACGGATATGTATTGGTTTCAGCAAGATTTTCCTTCTGTTGTCACCTCTTCCCATAAGTATGGTTGTCTGAAGACCAAGAACCGCGAGTCTTCGAAGAGCAAGGACCATAAAATCTGTATCTTGGGTCATGATATGGACATTCTTTCCAGCTTCAGAGATATCTGCTGCATGTAGCATGTTCCTCTTGTGTAATAACACCTGTCGATGGCTGCAAAACTTTGTTTGCCAGGTAGATTGTGACGGAGTCCTTAGTTTTATTGTTATAGCCAAAAATAGTTTTGAGTCATGGATGGGGGTTGTGTCAGCAACAATGTAGGCTCTCGCTGATGATTGGACTCCTAACTTGCGACGTCTGATTATATCGTTGATTGAGTTTTCTCTTCCATAATTATCAAATATGACACGGCAACCTTCATAGTCACTCTAACACGTCTGCATGTGAAAAGCAACATGAATGATGTTCCGCCATCGACAGGAATGTGTTGATACCATGCACCAGAAGTTGCAGGGATTTTATCAATCCCCCTGGTTGGCTCTTGAAGCGTTTCCATCTCAGTTGTTCAGCTGTGTTGGCCTGTAGGTCTTTTTTGTGCCCATGAGTCTGCACAAAAACCTCTCACAGCCTGAAACAACACATTAAGAAGGCATTTCTGCATCACCAAGTTGACTCAGTGCTGTGAGTTCTTCAGGTGTTGCTTCAGAGACGGCCTTGAAAGCAGTCCTTGCCTATACCTCTGATATGTCCACATGTGTCGCATCCTGTTAAACAATGAAATCCCGGAAGCGCTGCTGCTTTTGATGTCCCAAGACGGATTTATTGGTTTCAGCAAGAGTTTCCTTCTGTTGTCACCTCTTCCCATAAGCATGGTTGTCTGAATGATGTTCGTCTGATTATATCTTTGATTGAGTTTTCTCTTCCATAATTATCAAATATGACACGGCGACCTTCATAGTCACTCTAACACGTCTGCACATTTATATTTGCAAAGCAAGACAAATTATGTTCAGCCATCGACAGGTGTTAGTACACAAGAGGAAGCAGACACTATAATCATGCTACATGCAGCTAGCAGAGATCTCTCAAGCTGGAAAGAATGTCCATATCATAACCCAAGATACAGATGTTATGGTCCTTGCTCTTCGAAGACTCACGGTTCTTGGTCTTCAGACAACCATGCTTATGGGAACAGGTGACAACAGAAGGAAAATCTTGCTGAAACCAATACATATCTGTCTTGGGACATCAAAAGCAGCAGCGCTTCCGGGATTTCATTGTTTAACAGGATGCGACACATGTGGACATATCAGAGGTATAGGCAAAAAGACTGCCTTCAAGGCCTTCACTGAAGCAACACCTGAAGAACTCACAGCACTGAGTCAACTTGGTGATGCAGAAATGCCTTCTTAATGTGTTGTTTCACGCTGTGAGAGGTTTTTGTGCAGGCAGGCTTCAGGAGCCAACCAGGGAGGATTGATAAAATTCCTTCAACTTCAAGTGCGTGGCATCAACACATTCTGCGGGCACATAAATGCAAGCATATGTTTGGAGTAAATCCAAATATTCCAGACCCGTTCAAGCTAGGATGGTCGAGTGATGCAGATAACATTCCAGTACCTATCCTGTCAGACATTGCAATAGCTCCCGAGTCTGTTGTCGAGCTTGTTAGGTGCGGATGTGGAATAAGCAAATGCTCTCGAAGATGTTCCTGCAGACGACACAATCTGACTTGTACAGAAGCATGTGATTGTAGAGCAGATGAAGAGTGTACCAATATGATAGGCCTACAGCTGTGCACCAAACTGAGGAACTTATGATGACAACTAGGCATTTACATGCCTCAAGGTCAGGTCAGCTCTATCATAAATGTTTGAAGTTGAATTACAATATAGAAATTTCATTGCATAAATGCTGAAAAATTAATCTTAGCCAATTTCAAGACACTTTGGCGGCCATTTTGAAAGGTTAAATGCACCTATATTCTCCTTAAACAATGTTGTTGCACTACTTTAAGATGTTTCGAATCATTTTCTTATCCATATCTAACAGAAATAAGATTGATGTATTTTACTCTCAAATATAGTAATTGTTCAAAGCGGTATGCCATATTACAATAAAAGGCGGCCATTTTGGATTTAGAGGCCATCTTGGATTGGAGAAAATGTACCAAATTAAGTTTTTAGTTCTCAGTGGATTCTCAGAAACATAAGCAGTGAAAATAATCAGGAAAAAGGAAAGAAATCAATGTCCTTATAGCTGGCAGACCATTTTAGACAAATTGGCGGCCATTTTGGATTTGGCAGCCATCTTGGATTCTAGAAAATGATCCTAATTATGTTCTTAGTGGATTTTGACAATCAAAAGTATAAATAATCATTAAGAAAAATATGACTTTGTGCGCTTTAGGGACAAATACGGCTTTAAAAAGGCTAAAAATAGTGGCCATTTTGAATTTCAAAATGGCCGCCGAAGACACACTCGAAAAAATGGAACCAACTCAGGTTTTGTTACCTAGGGTATAAGGAAGCAAAATAACCTTGGTTCCACTAGTGTAGCAAATTTTGCACTGACTTATGATAATTCTACGTAACACCATGTACTACATACTGGATTTCAATCAATGTGTTACAAGACTCAAATCATGGACTTGGGTTGATTCTTTCATACATGCTATTTTTCACATACTCAATAGACACAGAGGATGAATTTGAGTTGTTCTTTCATACATATGACAGGCCTATGTACAATGATGTATGGCAACACTTTCCCATGCTTAACTCAATTTGGCCAAAGTATGGACTTGGGTGGCTTTTGTATTCATATATTCAATTGTAGCTAACTAGACCGTGTCAATCAAACTATAATAATATGTACAGGTTTAGATTTATGACGGGTTATGTAAGGACATTCTTTAGTGTTGTATCTAGTACTCAAATCCGCCACTGTCCCAACCCACGCGGATATATCCAGATGGAAAATAACGAATATTGACCTCCATCTATGTTATTAAGGGTAGACGAGGTAGTGTTGGTCGAAGCAACCTAAAAATCGATTTTCATTATCTAGATCAATATATTATTGAAAATTAATACCTTGATGTTTTGCAAAAGTTCATTCTACAAATCGTATACTTTGCAAACTTGCTTAATTTATTGTTGTTAATGAGTTATGTACGTTTTACAAAAGTGTTGTTGTTTCAGCCCTCTTTACAACGTAACTCAAGAACCGCGGCACCTATAAAAGTATATCTGTGATATTTTAATTCTTCTACACGCTCGCTATGAATTGAGCAATGCAGTTTTTGCCAAAGCTCACTACCATTCGTAAGATGCTGTGAACTACCAAATCACAACAGTATAAAATGATTAATAACCTTAAATAAACGAACACTGTTCGTTTCTGTCATTTGAATTCGATGATTGAGTGTGTTTCTCTTAAAGCAATGAGCTATACAAAAAACACGAATAGCATCAGCGAAATTACCTTCTAACAAACTCTACTGTGCCTTTCACCGCTTCTGGATCGGGAACGTTGGTTCGTTGAGATGGATCAGTAATAACTTTGTTGACAAAGTCTGGGCAAACTCTGACATAACCAGGACGATCAGAAATCCCTGGAAATCCATAGTATAATTGTCTGTTATTACCACCAAATGCGTACCACGTGGGTAGTCTTTGCCTGCTCCCTAACGCTCTTGTTTTGTTGAATTTGAAGTAAATTGAAGGCATTTCCCATATTGTAATGTTAAGTTCAAAGCCCAAGAGTTTTGTAATGGTGTTCACATACGGACCAGGAGTAATGACCATCTTCTTGGCTTTAACTAACCCTCTATCGGTGAAAATATTAAACATGTTGTTGTCACGTTGAATGTCTATGACAAGTTCACGAGATTTCAAAGCTACGTTAAATTTCTTACACAGACCTAGCAGCGTGTTTACCGTGTTGTTGACATTAATGTACCCAGAACCTTGGTGGTATATTCCTTCATATGCATCAGGAAGATCTGAGAACCCGGGAAATTTAGCCTTAAGCTTCTCGTTCTTTAAAAACTCACATGATTGGTGCAATGTTTTGCAATTTTGCTTTATAGATTGAAAATTGCCTTCGGTTGTATTGCCCGAATTGACACCGAAGAATAAATAACCGTCCAAGTTCAGGCATCTACCGTTTCCATTATTTACCGATTCACTGTCCAGCTCATTCCAATATCTGATGCTTTCTTGGGCACGAACAGCGTTACTGATTTCTGAATACATCACGCGAAACTGACGTGTTGTCCCCGCTGATGATCCTTGAAAATTTCCAAAATCAAACCTTTCAAGTACGGCTACCTTGACACCTTTCATTCCGCTTTGATATGCGGCAGCTAAACCCATTGGACCGCCACCTATAACGACAACATCATATTCTTCAGCGTTTATTTTAAGAGCAGCGATCAGTGGTGATTTAATGGCTGTATCGATCCAGGCATGAGGCAATGTTGTGTGTTCTCCAGCAAAAAATAATGGACCTTGAGAGCTGGCTAAAGATTTAGCAAGGTCCTTCGATTGATAGGGATTAAACAGAGCAAAGGCACCAAGACTGTTGGGATCGTCACCCCAGTTCTTCACTACTCCAGTTATGTATAAGCTTCTGACCCAGTCACCGTGAATTTGCGCTACATCGTAGAGGGCTCTCCTTAGACAGTCTTCATCGCTTAATCCTGAGAATCTTGTAGCATCATCACCCCATGTATAAGACGCCAAAAGTAGCCTACACCAAGTCCAGATTCGCTAGCATGACTAGGATAATATACAAACCTTGATGGTAAGTCTGTTATTGAACGCCCACCACGAATACCTTGGTCTTCCCAAAATGGCTTACTAAAGACAAGCACAATTTTGGTGGAGCAATCGTAATGAACGGATCGTATAGCCTTCTGTTTTTCTCGATCCAGTGCAGGAATGAAGTCTATGAATGAAGTAGCTCTAGCAGTGGCCGTTAGCATGACGTAATCTCCCTTTACTTCGGAGCGGTAATCGTTTGAATCCATGTATTGTACTGTAACGGACTGATTGTCGTGTTTCACGGTATGGACTTTGGCATCGAATTGGATGTGTTCTTTCAGCAAAACTTTGAATGCATCTGCAAGTTTGTCACTACCGCCAACAATCTCATAGAATCTGTAAAAGATGAAATCAATTGTATGTAAAAAATAATTACCTAGAGGCCAATGTAAACGGTCAAAAAATGTTCCGATTTCAGTAAGTTGATTTAGAAAAAGTACACGTGCAATGTGTCGCAACATTGCTAAAAAGTAAAGATGACAGGGTTTAATACCATATAAGCCAGGTTATTCGAACTGGTCTGTGGTAATCTGGTTGAAGATACACAAGAAATAACGTTTAAATCCTTAATTACCAGCGCATGCGTTATGGTAAAATGACTGGCAAGCTGTACGTGTTACCTACACTTTATGCAAACTTATGGTAAATCCGTTAAGTGAGGGCTTATGATGTGACTGAAGAGGTTCATCGGGTCTGTTAATTAATCAGCTATTTAGAGTTAATTTGTCAAGACGTTTTTCTGCTGACAGTTTCGCCAGAAACCTTCTGGCTTTCTCAAAGCATTGATGATGTTATTGATCAATCTGCTTGGAGCGGGAAGTTTTTCACTTGGTCTTGACAAATTAACTCTAAATAGCTGAGGGCTTATGATAACTCTAAATAGCTGAGGGCTTATGATGTTGTCAATTCAACTGGATTTACTTACGTTGTATCATCATTTATGATGCTTTGATCCCAGAGTGCCTCTGATATTGCTGTGCTAAAGAGTGCTTCTTCGTCCAGGATGATTCCGATCATGTCTATAGCGCCACGAGAAAGTCCTGCAACCTCAGTCAAGTATTCCTGAGATTATTGAATTGAATTGGATAGAATACAGGCTGATTAAGGTTAGGTGAAAGCAAGGCCAAGAAGGCTAGCTTTATATAATACTGAAAAAATTTTGAATCTCCCTCTTTTATGCAGTGGGTGATTAATTTTATTTGCAGAGTAAAAACAAACGCACCAACTCTGAGCACCACAAGGGACAAATATGACCCATGACCCAGTCATCTTTCTTAACCCCTGGACACTACTGGTCATCTAACAGCATTTCTGATTGGTTGATAACTTGAAATGCTCATTTCAATTATTGCCAATCATGACTAGGCTTTAAAGGCTATTTATGCTCAAACTTGCATTTGCAGTTGATCTTATTAATACCCTAGCTCCTTGATTGGTTTAAAGTTAGACACAATACCGTATTCACTCGATAGTTAGCACATGTGCTTACTATCGAGGGCTTTTGAAAACGTGCAAAAACGAAAAAATATGAACAGCGCCATCCACAAAAGTGTAAAGGGTTTTGAGCAAATCATCGATACACATAGCTATATACGAACAATTAAACCTACGAATTTGTGTGTTAACTACATTAGCTCAGTTGGTAAAGCGACAGACTTTGAATCATCTTAAGAAGAGCGAACTGAACAGTAGTTCGAGGCTCGTTATAAACTTTTCCGTTGCTTTATTTTTATTTTGGGGTTTGAGCTTTTCTTGATAAATTTAATCTTTGTTTTTCATTTTGTTTCTTTATTGTTTTTTATTTGCTTTATTTTGTTTTGTTTTTTTTTTTTTTTTTTTCTTTTCTTTTCTCCTTCTTTCTTTTTTTTTGTTCTATTCATACTGGGGTCATGGGTTATTTATTCAAAACATACCTATATACGAACAATTCAACCAATGTATGTCTGAACCCCATTTGCTCAGTTTGAAAAACGCCGGACTTCGAGACTCGATGAAGTTCAAATCTGTTCAGTATTTCACTATTTAGATTTTTTTCTCTGCCATGTTTGTTTTACAGGTCTTTTTTTAACTACGAATATAGGCCTACATTTGACAATTCTTGAAGGTTTTTTTTGTGGGCTTTTTATTTATTTATTTATTTATTTTTACCAAAGGAACAATTAGAGATCAGTTGGATTAAAGTGGAGTGGTTACATAACTCCTTGGTAACTGGATCACGCACCTTTTTGAAGGCAAATAAATACGCTCATTTCGTTCTAATAGACAAAGTGATAATCGGATTACACGTAACACTTCGCTGGCGAATAATTGGATCAACTTTAAAATTTCACCCCTACATCCAATTTCATGCATTTCTACACCCATGCATGCTACACCTCAATGGCAGACATAGCTGCTGGGACACAATAGAACAATAAATGGCGTTGAATGCCATAGACTTTGTGTTGCGATCATATCGATCGTGGTGCAGAACTCAAAAGCCTGATCCAGCTGACAGTGATAATCGGATTACACGTAACATTTCCCTTGCGAATTGTTACGCATAGTCGTGCTAAAAGTCGGTCGATACATGTTGAACTCAGCACAATTCAGAAATAAGCGTTTTTGCTTTGAAAATTCTCGGTCAAATAAAAAACTTTTTTTTTCAGTAATGTTGAATAAAAAATGTTGAATAAAAACATAGTTCTTGGGTATACATTTGAAAAAAATCCCGGTGTTAAAATTAGGCACGAAATTGTTTCCTGTTTGATTTTGATAGGACTCAGCTTCACATAGACTGCGGAACTTAGTCCTCAATGATAGTCAGTCATTTATCTTTGGGTCGTTATATGACTATCATGATACATCTCCGAGGAGCAATTTCAGACAATTGCTTGGGATTACTGGGGCAGAGGTTAATTGAATCCTTCCATGACCACTGATGCATAGTCAAGTCTGACAAGGACACTCGGCACGAATTGAAAGACCATGTCACTCTCGACAAAAGAATGCATGCATGTCAAAGGTCATACGACACCAATTGGTGTTTGTTATGCTCATCGAAATATGTACAGTAGGTCCCTTCATTGTAATGTCCTTCCATACTTCTCCAACCCACTTGGTGATCAGAATTTGTCTTTGGCTTGCTGTTATGTCATTGTTGGCGTATTTTTGGCCATAGGGACTGGAAACAGATTATTGTCAAGCTATTGTTATCAGATTATCTTTTCGACCTTCGATTGTATAGAGGCCTTGCATTCTTTTCTCGATTGGCTCCAAACAAAGGATTTGAACCGGTGGCCTTAACCGTAGTTATGGCGGAGTGCAGTCCATTCAATCAACTGTTGTCATCAACCTATTCGATCGTAGTGCAGGGTTATATGAGCGAGACGAACTGTCACGGTAGATTGCAATCATGCTTTTGTTGAATGCATTTGAGTAGTCCGCCATATTTACGGGATGATACGTCACATGCAATGCCTCTATGCGAGTTGCGCCGAGTGCGCTATGTTTGAATTTTATTATTTACTCATGTTGCCCTACTAAATATACAAAAAACATCAAAATATTCCAATATCTTTTTTAAGTTATGTAAAATGTCTATCCTTTGTCGAACACAATTTCTGTGTAGCATGGAAAATCATTTACATAGGATTTTGAAGACAAAATGTGATAATTTTGTGGAGATACAGAATGCTAGAACAAACAAAGTTATATTTTTTCTGGAATTGTGTACACCGTACGCTTGGTATTCCTACTGATTTCGATACTGAAATAATTCTGAAGATGATGTTCTTTGAAGATTTATGTTGGCATTTCTAGAGTCTGTCATTATAGGCAAACATGTAGGCTCATTTCGCAATGTACAAGACAAGCCACGCGCTGTGTTGTAACTGTGCTTGGATTCGTACCAGGGTCTATTGATATCAACGTATTATTCATGCTTGCTCAACTGAGTATAATTTGTAAACCAGCAACTCGCATGGTACAATGGGTGGAAGCCGTTTACACAGTCCCTCCATATCTGCATATAGAGGCCTTGCATGTGACGTATCATCCCGTAAATATGGCGGACTACTCAAATGCATTCAATAAAAGCATGATTGCAATCTACCGTGACAGTTCGTCTCACACACATAACCCTGCACTACGATCAAATAGGTTGATGACAACATTTGATTGAATGGACTGCACTCCGCTATAACTACGGTGAAGGACACCGGTTCAAATCCTTTGTCTGGAGCCAATCGATAATTTCATGCAGGGCCTCTATACAAGGTCCCTGATTCAATAAAGCACACAATGTAACAGGCACAATTGAATCGGAGCGGGATTCTACATGTTACACAATGAGCGTGTTTATAGTGAGACAATCTTTCCGTTATTTAGCTAAACTACCGCGCAGTCTAGATTTGCAATGGTTAGTAAAACATAAACAAATATAGATTGCGTGGCAGTCCAGCTAAATACCGCATAATCTGGCTCACTATAAACATGCTCTTTGTTTTTTTAATTTTCGTATTGCACAAAATCATAAAAGTATAATGGATAAGGTTAAAATTATAAAATGCAAAAGATTTCTTTGCGGTTAAAAAGCATGTCCATATCACGTTTAAGTCGCAGTTATTGTGTCCTTCTTGATGTAAAACGAAGTCAGTGTTTTGAAATAGACTGCGGAACTCAGTCTTCAATGATAGTCATTTGATAGAAGGAACCATCATCAGAGCCTTTGAAAAATATGGAATTTCTGTAGCGTGTAATGGCAAAGAGGACCATGACCACCTCATTTTAACATTGAGGGCATACCCAACTACATTGTTGAATAAACAGCCCATGACCCCAGTATGAATAGAACAAAAAAGAAAGAAGAAAAAGCAAAGCAACGAAAAAACAAAACAAAATAAAGCAAATAAGAAACAATAAAGAAACAAAATGAAAAACAAAGCAAAAAAAGATTAAATTTATCAAGAAAAGCTCAAACCCCAAAATAAAAATTAATCAACGGAAAAGTTTATAACGAGCCTCGAACTCCTGCTAAGTTCGCTCTTCTTAAGATGATTCAAATTCTGTCGCTTTACCAACTGAGCTAATGTAGTTAACACACAAATTTGTAGGTTTAATTGTTCGTATATAGCTATGTGTATCGATGATTTGCTCAAAACCCTTTACACTTTTGTCACTTTTGTGGATGGCGCTGTTCATTTTTTTTTCGTTTTTGCACGTTTAAAGCCCTCGATAGTAAGCACATGTGCTAACTATCGAGTGAATACGGTATTCATTTTGGCCAATCGGCAGGTAGTTCTCATGGAGTTAATACTGAGGAGAGAGGTACGCCGATGATTCTCGATGAAAATCTAAAATAAAGAAATAACATACCTTTACGCTGAATCTATCTATTTCCTTGAAGCAATCATCCTTATTATCGAGTACGCACCCATCAAATATCTAAAATAATTGAAGTTAGAATACAATCATTAGTTATTCGACCAGTGACACAAATGCTGAATACCGGAAGCAATAACGAGGAAATTTTTTTGCTTTACAAAAGTTTACTGATTGCATAAGCATGATAAGAGTAAAAAATGAGAGGAAAAGCACACTTTTTTAGCTATGCATAATGCATAATATGGGGAAAGATTAAACGTCAACTCACTTAATTCTTTTCGATATATTAACTGGAACGAGGTACACTACTCCTGATGCATTTTTAGGCTCTTTGAAGAAAAGATAACAGATATATAGTAAATTTATATCAGGCGGAGAGAAGGGATAGTGTCAGATAAATACTACTAATACACGTTTTTCAATGGGAAAATGGCTAATTTCGTGCGGACTTTTCTCATAATTATTCAGAACTCTTAAACGCCACTAATATCAGGTGAAAGTATATGATTTAGATTAAATTAATTAATGATCAACAACTCAACATACTATCTGAGACTTTTCTCGTTTTAATTCACTGAACCGTAAACACCTTAAAATGGCAGTGCGCCCTCAAAGCTAAAAGTCACAATTAGTAATACAGGGTGTCCCAAAAAAAGAGGCCCCTCATTGCGCCCTCTTTTTCTCCTATTTCTGAAATGTTGATTAAATATATTTTGGTATGTAAAGAAACCTTTATTCGTTAGCTTTAATAAACCAAAACAATTATTTCAATCGGCTCACAACTTTTGAAGATATGTTCTTTTGAATAAAAGTACCCGTTTTTCACTCTGTCCACGGATAGCAAACAGAGTTGTTGGGATGGCTCATGCTGTGTAATGGCCTTCACGATCACCAGACCTCACAACACTTGATTTTTTTTCCTTTGTGGCAAAATCCAAGATCTTCGCAAACGTATTACTGAATGCATTTGCAAGTATCCGGCGCACAAGGATGGTACGCAACGCAATTGATGCAACGAGGACCAGGGCTGAAACCTGTATTCGCCAAGGAGGCGACCAGGTAGAGGGCAGAGCATCACAGTAAAATCACTGCAGAAGAACTAAAGACAAACCAAACAGCCTTTTAGGGCTACCTTTTATCCTAAAAAGAGAAATTACTTATGTTATAAATAATAAAAAGAAAGCAAGAAACAACAAAGTAAGAAAATAAGAAACATAATAAAACAAAAAGGCATAAAATAACCAAGAAAAAAAGGGTAATTGCAAGTAAAGCAAAAGAAGTCCCATTCGGCATCCATTTTATACCCACACATTAATGACACTATTAACAAAATCCATTGCCCATAAACCCACCGGTAAAGCCCATTTTCCTTTTTCTGATAAGTCTGTGTCATATCCGAGAATGTCCGGATCGTTATCGACCTCACTGGCTCTAAATTTCTTCCCATTGACATGATAATAAGTGTTTTGATTGCCCTCGATGAATGGTCGAATTTGCAGGTTAAGCTGATCTATATACGTTCTTACTAGTCTGAAAAAGAAGAAGAAAAAAACCCCACTAAATTCAATCAAAAAGAAGAAGATATTGCTGGAGATCTGAGAAATCCCTGTTAATGAGCGAATTCAGACAAGATGTTGATGTATACTAGTATTATATTTATAAATGTCTCCATTATGATGCTCATTCTTATTTAGAAGAGCTTATTTGTTTTACAAAGGTGGAATGATCCTTAAAGGGCAGGTCTATTACCAAAACAACATCATATCATTGGCAAGCTAATATTATGAGGACAATGAAAATGACTCCTTTTTTGAGAAAATAAGACGTTTAAAATTGATATTCCGCAAAAAACCAACTTAAGCGGTGAGTTCCTTCGAACGAGTCCGATTTGGCCTAGAAAAACGGTGACGTCATGCAATGAGATGTGCCCGCTTTGAGAAAAGGGACTATAAACGCTCTCAATGGACAGAACGTATACTGTTGTTGTTCACAGAAAAAACCTCTAATTTAAGTATTACAAATGTAATGGTTTTTAAACATATCAGCCGCTTCTTTTTTTTATATATATATTAGTAAATTGTGATATTACAATTCATATGTAAACTGCTCCAAAAAAGAAACTTACCAGGTAAGAAATTTGTCTGTCAAATTCAAACGACAAATTGTGTTACACTAAATGGGATATGAGTGGAAGCAGTGTTAATTTACGCGAATTTTGACACCTCATTTGTTGCAAACGGATGAGTATTTTTGAAGTTATGCTTATTTAACCGAACCTATCCACTGGAATGAAAGTTGCACTCATACCACTTGAGATGGTTGGCAGTATACAGGTGTAATCAGTGCTCTCCTCTTCTTCTTTGCATGACTGAACATCCTTTCATGTGTCTGTTTATTGTGTGAATTCATTGGACCTGCAACTTTCAAATTTGATAGTAGGCTTGTTCAAATGAGCATAACTTCAAAAGTTTTGATCTGTTTGCGACAAATGAGGTGTCAAACTCCGCGTAAATGTACACCGCTTCCACTCATATGCTATTCAGTATAATACGATTTGTCGTTTGAACTTGACAGACGAATTTCTTACCTGGTAAGTTACTTTTTGGGACCAGTTTATATCAATATCATGAGAAATATTAGGCCTAAAAATAAATACATAATTTGAGCTTAGAATTTCATCTGAGAGTAGCATATAAACCGTGTAAGTCCACAAACTCATGTATCTGATTTCCCTGTATATTGCAATGTTATAGTTTCAGTTGGATGAAATATTACAAAGCAAACGCATTGTAACAATACTGTGTGGGCTTTTTTCCGAAATGAGAACAATAGTGTGCATATTGTTATGGAGCATTGTTATGGTAAATAATAGTACAACTCATTGTTGCTAATGTCAAACTTGTCAAAGTGATTGTGATTGTATGAGGAGAGTGTCCGCTTCATTTACCTACGTCATCAGCCAAACGGGGGAAGAACACGTACGCTTCAAACGGGGGAAGAACACGTACGAGGCTGAACTTTACCCACACAATTTCTCCTTTTTCAGGAGAAATACGCATACAAAATTTGCAACGAGTGTCAGCTTGTAATGTAATAATTATTCTCTTCGAATAGAGATAAACTTGTTTTTGCAATAGACCTGACCTTTAAGGTGATAAATGCCGACTTCGCACGGTTGTTTGAAGGTGTCATTTATTAGTTTTTCAAACAAAACATCATGTATAACCAAATTTTAGGCTTAAACAGCTAAAAGTGATATCGTGCTAATGTATACAGATGCTTTTGAGTCGTTCTCAACTTTAATTTCCCCTCTTTTACAAAATTATTCACTTTTATAGCATTTTTAAAAGCTTTTTCGGATATAAAATGTATCTATTAATGACAAAATTGGTGGCGCTATTTAGTTACAGGATATTACCCTTTCGTTTGATAAAATATGTTTATATAATTTCCTTGTTGCTTGTTTCAATCACCTAACCCTTGCAAATAAAGAAATATGATTTAGGATAAATAGCGCCATCTATAGTTTGCATTTAGTTAATAATGGAGCCAATTCTATATACATCAAACAGCCGTGTTCGACTGCACCCGCCTGTCTACTCTGAGATCTTACAAAAGGCCGATGATTCCTCCTTTGCTGTCGGCGCTCCTCGTATTTGAAATAACATGCCCATGGACATACGCGAAGCTGTGTCTGTGTCTTGTTTCAAGCGTACATTGAAAACATCTTCATATTGAATTTTGTTGCGCACTTTTCGTTTTGTTTTTGATTTGTATATAGCAGGCCTTCTCAACTAGTTTATTTGAAGTGCGAACTGGAAAATTTTAGTGATAATGAAGTGCCAACATGTTTAAGGAGCATTTTGTGAGGGAGCGTGTACGCGACCGAACGCATAGCTAGTGGGGTCCAGGGGGCCGCATTATGGCCCTTGTAGGGTATCAGTGTAAAAGGGGGTCCAGGGGCAGCCCCTCACAAAGCTCTGAGATTTTAAGGCTGTCTAAAGGCTCAGATGTGACCCCTTTTTAAAAATAAAAAAAAATTATGTGGAAAAATGAGTAAATTTACCGTGCGCCACTTCGACTAACTCCAGAAGTGGCGCGAGCGCCGCCAGTTGAGAAGGCCTGGATAGTACGCTTTAAAAACGCTGTGTTCTCAGTGTGTATAGATAGATAGCTGCAGTTTGTTTTTAATATTAACATGTATTCACCTGTGCGATGATGGTATTCTCATAGATCCTAAATCTACATAGTAGCACACACTAGGTTGAGTGCAGTTCCTGTATGTATAAATACGCCCTCCGACACGATCACTGGCCTCTAAAATCGTAACCTGCGTGATAAAACAAAAAATGCCATAAGAGTACTTATACATGAATAGGAATAATTATAACAATATATTATGACATATATCACCTAATTTTGCCATCACCAAATTCCCCGATAGCCCTAATGCTGAGAATCAAAGGGTGGGCGAACCTGCCCCTAGGGCGAACACTCCCCGCTCTGCCCTACCGGTAAAAGGGGTGTCTTTTGGAGCTGCGAACAAGTAAAATTGGGACTTTTGGAGCTGCGAGCAGTCACAATCAAGGGTCTTTCTTAGCTCCTTGGTCGAAAACCGCCTGAAAAAGCAGAAATATGTGGAATGAGAAATTTTGAGGTCTTTTAGAGCTGAAATTATCAAAATAAAAGGTCTTTTGGAGCTCTATATTGGTCAAATATAGGTGGTCTTTCGGAGCTGCAAAATCAAAACAGGGGTATTTCCGGGGGAACATACCCTTATGGTCATTTGTGTTAAGTGCCACCACCAGGACAACTAGCTGTATAGTTGCGAGTAACGCTATGTTGGATCTCGCAGTGGCAAATTCAATTCAGTACGTTCACGCAGCTGTGTCGCCAGTGTACAATGCATGGTGTACGGACTAATTGCCCTTAGGCATATAGGGCACGGTTGCCACGTACCCCCTCCCCCCCCCCATCGATCTAACATTTTAGCAACTCGCAACTGAGTTGAATTTGAAATTGAATTTTGCCGATACAGAATATTAAAGGTGGGTGACCTGATTGACAGCCTCATCCCCAACTTTACCCTGTCAAAATGCAGATTTTGGTATCATTAACATAATGACATTAGGCTTCCTAAATCGTTTTTTTTTTTATTTGTTCGGGTTTTGACAACCCTGGATAACCCAAGAAAGCCTCTATTGAAGCTTATTTCCATTGGGGTCCATTTAAAAACCGGGACGGGTTGGAAACAGTCAGGGGTTAATACCCTACTCTTTTCGAAACTGGCTGCGAGATACATGTACAGGTATGGCTCTCTGCACACGGGACCGACGGCTTAACGTCCCCTCCGAAGGACGGAGTACTTTCATGATTCATTTACCATGAATCATGGGGAGAGCGGAAGTCTGAATTAATCTACAGAGGTTGCCAATTAATTTCAGACTTTTTTTCCCGCAAGTCAATATCCCAACGAAGAAATCATCAAAAAACTGCCGAATTAGTCTCAAATGTGGCATACCATAATTTTGACTAATTCAGCAGTTTTTTGTTGATATCTTCGGAAATACACCGATTTGGAACTCCTAATTTCAGTATGTTAATGAGAGAAATAAGATCTTTCATTTATATCAATTTATTACATGATCATGATGATTATCATTAATAAAAACACTATAAACTACCAGTTTTACGCTGTATAAATGTCAGTAATTCCATGAAGTCGCATTTACAATGAACATTTACATGACCTTTTTGCATGAATGCTTGAAAGGGACAATAGATTATGTTATACAGAAGTTTTAAAGAATTTGAGTTTCCAAATATATCAGGTCACCTTCCTTTAATTTCAACATATTCGAGTAAAGAATCCTTATTTCCATACCTTATGCCCAGCTTCTTTGAGCGTTTTAGCTGCTGTTAATCCTGCTATTCCCGCACCAACGATAATCACGTGTTTAGGATTCGTCGTGTTTTGAAAGCCGTGATTGGCAACATATTCCAATGTACCATATATATTCGAAGCCGTTGGGTCTGTTATTTGGTAATCGTGAAGTTTACCATCAGCCCATCTATTTTTTCCTTCTGTTGTCGATATACTGCAAAGCAGCGTTGCTAGTCCATATACTGCAAAGAAAATAAAAATGGCACGTGTTTTTGATTGGGATCTATTAGGGTTGGTACATATTTTGAGGGTAAAAAAATAAAAAGTGTAATTTTGTAAAATACTAGCCCCCCCCCCTACTATTGAGTCTGGTGAGGTTCCAAGTGATATGAAAAAAGCTAGGGTGGTGCCCATTTACAAAAAGAACAGTCAAACTGAAGCTGGCAATTATCGTCCTGTTTCTATACTCAGCGTCCCAGCAAACACAAAAACGTTTTAAAAACGTTGGCTTTTGGTTTAGGTAAAAACGTTTTAATAACATTAAAATGTCGGGTTATATAAAGGTCATGATAACGTTTTGAAAACGTTTTGTATGAAAACACACTACAACAATGAAGTTTGGAATTAAATCAAAATACTACAACAATGTTTTCACAAATGTTATTGTAAACTATTTTTGCAAAAAATTTTTCCAAATGTTGTGTCAATACTTAAATAACATTATGTTAAAATGTTGGAATCCAGCAAACACAGAAATGTTCTTAAAATGTTTTTTTTTCAAAACCTTTTAATAACATTTAAATGTCGGGTTATATAAAGGTCATGAAAACGTTTTTAAAACGTTATTGTAAATATTTTGGGCAAACATTTTTCGCTAAATATTTTTTCAACCCCAAAATAACATTTTGTTCAGAATGTTTTGTATCAAGTTTTCAAGAATGTTTTTGGAATGTTATTAAAACGTTTTTATACCCTTTATAATAACCCGACATTTAAATGTTCTCTGTAAAACATTTGTGTTTGCTGTGCAGTAAATTACCAACAAATGTTATTTAATGTTATGAAAACGTTTTATACCATTAATGTACCCTTTATATAACCCGACATTTAAACGTTTTCTGACAACCTTTTATAAGCTTTTGCGAATGATATCGAAAACGTTTTGTGTTTGCTGGGTGAGTCTTGATAACGGCCACCCATATAAATGTTGTTTGAGCCATTCAAGGAATGACCAATGAAGCAAGGATCCAGCATAAAAGATCTAACCAGGAATCTGTTGGCCCATTGGTTAAATTAATCAATAAACACAGGATTTATCATTGAAGTTACAGCTGTTCCTTCCTTAAGTTTAATTAGAATGACAAAATTGTTAAATTTATGCATTTTAATGCATACAAATAGCCAATTTAGAAAAGTGCAACTTTTGTTGATGAATACAATTTCATAAATGGCTATATGATTACTCACTGAACCAAAAAACATGTTTGAAATGTGTAAAAATTAATTCATGAACAATATCTTAAGTTATTTTAATAATAATATTAAAAAAATAGAAACATTCCCTTTTGATTAATTGTCTTCAAGTGAAAGAGTTCTGAAACCAAAAGTCTTCTGAAAGAGTTCTGAAACCATAAAAAGCCTAGGTAGAAAAGTGCAACTTTTTTTTTGCCAACAATTTTATAAATGGCTGCATTTCTCAGTGAAGATGATTAAAGATAACAACAAAACCTCGTTCACTTGATGCATAACTAATCAGCCTATGTTCCAAACTTTAAAACAAGAGAATTGATCAAGCCGTTTTTGGATTATACCAAAAATAGCTAGCGGACTTATTTTTTTGGAATCGTTTAGTTGGAAATTATTTCATGTATGTATGAACGCATACTGGACGATTTAATCAAATAACACCTTTGATTTGGACCTTGCTCAACATTTAAAAAAAAAGCAAAAAAAAAAGCGCAGTGAATTATAGTGCGCTACTACGCACAGGTACAACCATATTTTCCGCAATCCAATTTTGTATTTACAGCTTGTACAATTGTTCAAATAAATGTATCATTCTGCATTGCAATCAATTCCATCAATATTAAGGGCTCTGGTATAAAAAACAACACACAAAAAACAACAACAGTGATTTATAGTGCGCTACCCACAAGCCTCAGCACACTTTACAGGTTGTCGCTCACCACTACGGCCCCACCGTGACATCATTCCATAAAACATTACAGTTAATGTGTCAAACTACAGTAGACATCTCCCGTATTAAAGAAAATGAAAATTTTGCATTTTTGTTATATTATAAGACAATGGTAGTTAGTCAAACTCAGAAGTTACTTAGGGCAAGAAAAAAAATGTATGTCTCAGACACCCGCGAGCATTGCCATGTGAAATCCAATTTAGCGCTTAGCGCTACGCGTTGCCGTTGGCCGTATTTTTTTTGTCGATATGTTCGTTTTTGTATCGTATAGCGATCCAATTTGTCTTTTTTTCCAGTTTGGTTGTTGTTTTTTGTTTACATATCGCCATGATTGTAAAAGAGACAAACAAAACTATTCATTGTGTATGTATATTAGGCCTACTATGCTTCTGTATTTGAATATCAAAAAGTACAAAAATATTGTGCCTTGACTGTCAAAAAAATATATATATATCGCATATCGCATAGTTCATTTACTTAAAAAATTAAAAACAAAAACAATACGCATAGCACTTATTTAATGTGTCCGAGACATGCCTATTTTTTTTTGGGTCTTAATATGCTAGGTATTTTAAAGACTCTACTCACCCAATACGCCCATTGTATAACGTTGTTTCACAACTCATGCGTGATCGTACTAGTACGTGTCTCTGTCTGCAGACATTGCATCCAAATGTCGATCTACCAAAAAACGTTTCAAAACGTAAAAAGCGGCCAAAATCTTTCCTGTGTGGCTTTTCACCCTTTTTTAAACTTGGTCCCATTTAGTAAAGTAGTATTAACATGAAGAATGAGTCCTAATTTTTACATGCAACAATGTACTCTTATAGGTTTAAGACTGTTCGAAAGCGGTGCAATATGACGTAGGCTACCGTATGTATTATCAAAAACATTTCAAGGTTTATGTTTTATTATATTGCGTGATCATAAAGAGTAGTAGAGTATTATATATACTTAGCATATTGACTGTGTGTCAACCTGCTACATATAGGCCCTACATCTGTACATAAGGCGCAGAATCGCACATGACGATGAAGAATTTAACAAAGTGAGTATTTGCTACAAAATACATTATAACGTCTATACGGAAAAAAACTTCAATTACGCACGAACATTAATTCATTTGCTCTACAAAATAAACATTGACAACTAAGAAAACCAACAAGTAGCCTATAGATGACTTCGTATGGGTCTTTAAAAACTTTCATAAATGGGACCAAGTTTAAAAAAGGATGAAAAAGCCACACAGGAAAGATTTTTTAAACTTTGGCCGCTTTTACGTTTTGAAACGTTTTTGGTAGATATTAATTCTTTTTTGAGGTAAAAAATATTGCGCGCTAAGTGGTTCTTTGTAGCCATGCGAGGTGAACTAGTTGGATATCCATATTTCGCGGTTAATGGTGCTTTGTAGCCCTGCGGGGCAAACTAGTCGGATATGGCCAAGAAAAAAAAATGTTTGCTTGCCCTCAATTGAATTTTAACAATTGGGTCGGTCGGTCGGGATTTCTTTTTTTTTTCTTTCTTAGGGTCGGTATTCTTTTGTACAGTAAATAGAAAAAAAATTTTTTCCTGATTTCCAAAATTAGGGTCGGTCGGTTGAGGGCAAGCAAACATCTTTTTTTTTTTTGGGCCTATAATCCATATTTCGGGGTGAGTGGTTTTTTGAAGCTCCGAGGGGCAGTACTTCATGTCCATGCTTGATGAACCACCAACTAAACAATCAAGCGATGTAAATGTAACTCCATCAGCAGGTAAAAGATTCTGGACACATGTTAAGTCCGTTAAAAGAGATAGTTGTGGAGTGGCCAATCTTAATGTTGATGGTAGAGAAATATCATCTGCAAAGGGTAAAGCCGAAGCTCTTAGCAACCAATATTATAGCGTTTTCACGTCCGAGAATGTCAATCAAGTACCTAATTTGGATGGAGAGCCCTTTCCTACAATTGATCAATGGTCTATAGACCTAGACGGTGTTGAAAAACTCCTGCAAGAAATAGATCCCAGAAAGGCACAAGGGTCCGATGGCATTCCTTCTCAGTTGTTAAAAGACCTAAGTCATGAATTGGCCCCAATCATACGTCATATCTTTTCCCAATCACAACAGGTGATCTACTGGAGGACTGGCTTACAGCCAACATAAAAAAAAAAAAAAAAAAAAGGAGAGAATAGCAAACCTGCAAACTATAGACCGGTGTCTTTGACTTCAGTTACATGTAAACTTATGGAACATATCATTTTCCGCCATATTATGTGTCACCTAGAAAAACACAGCATCCTTTCAAATTTCCAACATGGTTTTAGATCCGGGCATTCTTGCGAATCTCAGCTTATCATTACGATAGAAGATCTTGCACACAACCTAGACAATCATTGGCAGACTGATGTTCAAATATTGGATTTTCAAAAAGCCTTTGATGTTGTTCCTCATCGGCGATTGCTGCAAAAGAACGCAGAGAGTAGTCGTAGACGGTGAAATTTCAGACGCAGCACAGATTAAATCTGGAGTCCCCCAATGAACTGTTCTAGGCCCCTCATGTTTCTCATTTACATTAATGACATAGCAGACCATATTGACAGTTTTACCAGGATAAGATTATTTGCAGACGATTGTCTCTTATACCGAGTTATTCAATCACCGCCAAAATAATTTAATACCGCCAAATGCAAAACTGTCAGGATTACAACCAAAAAGCACCCACTAATCAAATCGTACAACATGTGTAATGATCAACTGGAACAAGTCCCTCATCAATTGAAACTCTTTATGATACCAACCATAAAAGTATCTTGGTGCTCTTGTATAAACTAAGCTGGGGAAACCAGCTGAAGTGTTCTCTGAAACATTCTCAAACAAAGACTGGAGAATATTGATAGTACATTGATCAGAAAAGAGTTTAAATTTGCCATTTATATAAGGTACCTTCTACCATCGCTTAGATACCACCTTACGGTCCATGAACTCGACGGGGCTGACCATCCTAAACTACAATGCTGGCCATAAGTGTTGGGACGGTTTGATAGGGTAATGTAAATAAGTCCCCCACTCCCCCCGATCAATGTTGAATCCGACTTTTTTGGTCACACGCGCATTGTGGCACCCAACATTGATTGGTGGAGGGTTGGGATGTTAGGAAAGGGTTTAGGCTTGACACCAAAGAAACCTCCACTTTATCACCATGATCACGTTCATAATACCGGAAATAAGGCCATAGTATAGTGTACGTTTTCCATAAGTGTCCCAACACATTTTGGCCATGGTTGTAGTGTTGTGGAGACCCAGTCACGGCAAAAGAAGTGTGGGGCGGCCGAGCAAGACCTATGTAGATCTTCTGTGTGAAGACACTGGACAGGAACCAAACGAAATCCGGAGCTGCATGCAGGACAGACACATCTGGAGAGCCATCGTAGGAGTCCGACAGAAGTCGACCGAGTGAGTGAGTGAGTGACAAGTGTCGTTGGATTCTTGTTATCTATTTTCCTAGTGCAGTCAGATGGCGTTCTAAGCTTTGGATATTTTGTCAACATGGACCAATATAAAATATAACTACAATTGAACTCGTTTTGATACCAGTCGACCTGGAGTATGTCTTGTTGCTCTCTTAAATCATGGGCGTAAACATTTACATTTACAAATTTCAATGCAGGTATACAAATTTCACTTTAAAATAATCATACTCGTTCTGTCCAGCCAATCAAAAATGAGATAAGCGATCCAATACCACAGTACGTCTTTAACCTAAAAGTGGCCCCTTAAAGGTTAACAGTGCGGCAGCCATGTGCATGATGCTTGGAATATGTAGTTTTCCCGTTATTATACGTACTAATAAATATTCGAATATGTGCATGCTTGGCTTAAAAAAAAACACGCTTTAACCTCACTGGTAAAGAAAGAAGAATTATAAACATCATTGACATTGTCAAACGGTAGGTCTGAAACTGTACTATTCTCCACGGACCCACGCTTTGAATAAACATTTCAATGTTGCATACGTATGTTGGTTTGGGATCTTTTGAAATGGGTTTTAGGATAAATGTACCCTTCTGGAAAAAAGACTATGAAGAAGAAATAAGCAGAAATAGTATCTGTATCGGATCTACATTTTGTACTCCATACGATTTCAGTCAATATTTACTCTGGTAGTACCGTATGCGGAATTTCCACTGGTTTTAAAGAATCTATGTTTGACATGCTTAGTATCTTGGATATAAAAATTGCATACCGCGCAGAAATGAGAATCGCACCATCCACAAAAGAGTGGCGATCAAACAAAACTGGATTGTAAGCAAAATGGCTTACTTGGATAAGGTGTAACATCCACCGCAGAAGTTGAGTCTGTGCGATCACTGATCACAGCTTTTGAGATGACCCTACTTTTATACGAGCCTGGGTTCAGCATGTGAACTAATTTTTGATACAGTTATAAGTAGCTTCTCTGATGCTATAGCAGTCTATTTTATCTACCCAGCAAACACAAAACGTTTTTAAGCAGGTTCTATTTTTAGTTTTGGTTTTGGGGTCTCTAAAGTTCATGAAAACGTGTTTATAATACTGTGTATGAAAACACATTACAGCAACACGTTGTCAAAATGTTATTGTAAAATGTTTTTGCAAATATTTTGTGCCAAATATTTTGTCGACACTTAAATAACATTATGTTAGAATATTTTCAATGAGTTATCAAAAAATATTTTTTGAATGTTGTGAAAACGTTTTATACCGTTTATACACACCTTTTTAACCCGACATTTAAACAATTCTAGCAACCTGTTCTAACTTTCTGCGAAAATGTCGAAAACTCTTCCTGCTTGCCGGGTAAGAGCCGTTGGTGAGGTACAAAATCAAATGCCTTTGAGAGTCTTCAATGTTTGGTATGTTTCGCATTCAGGCAAAACACACAATAAATATATGTTCCTGTCTTTCTCTTGCCTTAATCGGGAATAGCTTTAAATGGTACTTGGAACATTAATGTATAGTCATTGTGTCGTACAAAAATGGCAGTAACTTTTTTCCAAGCAAACTAGGTTTTATACTGTGCGTGAACGTGTAACATTGGTACTACACTTATCCGCCGATACATCGCATATGACGCTACTGATCATCCCTTGTCACATCGTCTACAAAATGTTCATCTAATTAGTTTTCTACATGCATATATGTTCCAAGAAATAGTCATTTCCTGTATTGAAAGTCCCACCGTAACAATAAACCAACCTGTGAAATCCTATGATGTGAAACACTTCGTGTTACTTGGACGGAAAGCCATATGATGAACACAGATCCAACAAGGTCGAAGTCTCCACTTACACATTTGGAAACAATCAGTTAACTTTTTTTTTCCGCTTGCGGCTGTTCCATCGATTTCCAATAAGGAAAACACGCTTGCTTTACCTGAATACCGATTCCACATCGACTTAATGTATACATTATTAAATTAATAACCGCAGCGAACACACTGTAGAAAAATCATTGTTTTGAAGCTTACTATAAGCGATTCCTTTTTACATGATTCCTTTACATACAAATATTTTACCAGTAATTACAATACAATAATTGTTATATATCATGATGAAACAAAATAATATCGTCAGCCTCATAACAAATTTGCCTAAGTCATTCTTACATGTTCTCATTTGCAATTTTGAGTCTGAGTAATAAACCCATAATTGATCAAATTGCCAGCCGAATTCTTCATTAACTTGTGGAATACATCTCTTTTGATGTTATACTTCATTGTATTAAGAAACACATCCAAGGTGAACAATTTATTGGTTTATTACTGAATAGGGTCAAAGATGCAAACAAGTAACATGGAAAAAATGACTTAGGTAATTTTGTTATAAGGCTGACGATATGTCAAAGTGTTGTTATTTTAATTGCTCTTAATTGCTGCAGGGTATATTGTTAGCACTTCAGCACAAGATGTGTGCACATAGAACAGTACCTGAAAGGTGAGACTTGTATTGACATAGTCACGTCTTCATCTTGTGATACTATGCTATTGCTTGTAATGTGTGTGTCCATTTAACCCATTTAACATTTTTAATTTGATTTCAAACACACTAAATTGGAACATGCACAATTCAGAACTATTTAAACCAATTGTAATACATTTATTTACTTCTGACTTGTCTATCATCTCCTCCTCGACCTGCACGCAGGGATGCTTAGACTCACAATGATGACAGTCAGTCTTATCTCCGTCACGTCTGGTGTTGTATTTCGCTAGGTTGTTACTCAAATGAATGGGACAAGCCCAAGGTCTACGTTATATGAGATGTTGCTTTGTATCACGTTATGTGTAAAACACGTTTGAGGAGAGAGGCACATTACCCTTTTCCATGCTTTTAAAGGGTTACAGTATTCAACTTATTAATTCTATTTCATAGTCGAGTGTACATATTCTTATGTAATGAAAAGGCCCAGAAACCCCCAAACCACCTCTAAAACACCACCCCACCACCACAACAGCTTGAATGCACTGTTTTATAAGATCCACTGAATATCTTTGAGCTGCATAAAACAAGTCACTTAACAAATGATATGCGAGCGGTGGTTTTTAAAGAAACAATTACATTGCGAGGTATTAAAATGATGAAAGATCAATGTTTTGATTTCCTCTTATCAAAGAAGTATAGATATTTATCTTTTTCTATACCAATTGAATTAAAGAAGATTCAGAGCTTTGACAATTGATAGCAGCAACATGCTGCACACGCTTTACTGATATCTAATTACAGTGAAAGTACGCCGTTTTCGGCAACTGAGTTTATATAACATTTAAAACTACAACTGTATCTTTGATTAAAAAGGTGCATTTTCGTTGTAAAAAGATTAACTAACCTCGTATCAGAAGTTAAATAAATATATACAATTTTCAAAATGCACCAATTACGCGCACCAATTAATAACATTGATGATAAAGGACGTGCTCTGACAAATAATACTTCCGCAAGTGCGCACCTAATAGAATACAGGTAACACCGATACGACGGATTTTTGGATTAAGATTAAGATTTTTGGATCAAATTTATTTGATTTCGACATTCAAAACACTACAACATGCCGAATCTCTAATTGAATAATTACGCAGCCTTCTCATTTGAGAAGAACATTGGAGTCATGAAACCATATTGGACGTGGTTAAAAGTAAGCGTATGTAGATAATTGCCGCCAACCTCTCTACCCAGTTTGATATTATATATAAAGTGACCTATTTTCTATATTGATTATGTAATGAAAAATCACAGAAACACCAAACCCTACACTACTATACCACCTCCGCCACCACCACCACCACCACCACCACCACTACTACTACTACCACCACCACCACCACCACCCGCTTGAATGCACTGTTTCATATCACGAACTGAATATCTTTGAGCAATATATAACTGCATAAAACAATTATATTACGACATGTACGAGGTATTAAAATGGTGAAAGATCAATGTTTTGATTTCCCTCTTCTTCGTCTTATCAAAGAAGTATAGATATATATCTTTCTCTATACAAACTGAATTAAAGAGGATTCAGTGCTTTGACAGTTGATTACAGCAACATGCTGTATAGGCTTTCCTGATATCTCATTACAGTGAAAGTACAGGGTGAATCAAAAGTAGGTGTGCATTACTTAGCAAAAACTCTAACAATACTTAGCAATATCTAAAAAGACTGGCATGTTGTCGATTACATCTGAAAGTTTGACATGCAGGTGTATATTAAAAAGACGATTTTTTAATATCAAACTGTTCAAAGTATAGCACCCAAAAGTCAATTTTTGCATAAAGCTTTTTTTGGGGAGAAGTTCCACCACTAACAAAATGTGTAAGGCACTGCCACCACATGGTTTTGTTTGACATAAAGCTGTACTGTTTAATGGTTAAATAAACCTGAACTGAAACTGAAAGCAAGTTTACGATATCTAAACACACAGAATATAAAATAGGATCAATAAGTTGAAGGCATGGAAAAGGGTAATGTGCCTCTCTCCTCAAACGTGTTTTACACATAATGTGATACAAAGCAACATCTCATATAACATAGACCTTGGGCTTGTCCCATTCATTTGAGTAACAACCTAGCGAAATACAACACCAGACGTGACGGAGATAAGACTGACTGTCATCATTGTGAGTCTAAGCATCCCTGCGTGCAGGTCGAGGAGGAGAATACAGACAAGTCAGGAGTAAATAAATGTATTACAATTTGTTTAAATAGCTCTGAATTGTGCATGTTCCAATTTAGTGTGTTTGAAATCAAATTAAACAAACATACGTATGCAACACTGCTTCACTGTAATGTTTATTGAAAGCGTGGGTCCGTAAAGTATACAACAGTTTTAGACCTACCTTTTCACAATGCCAATGATGCATATAATTCTTCTTTCTTTACCAGTGAGGTTACAGCGTGAGTTCTTTAAGTCAAGTAAGCATACATTCGTTAGGCAAGTCACGCGAATATTTGCTAGTACGTACAAAAACGGGAAAACTACATATTCCAAGCATCATACACATGGCTGCCGTAACATACGTTTGTTAGGTGTTTTTGTTTTGTTTTGTTTTGTTTGTTTGTTTGTTTGTTTGTTTGTTTGTTTGTTTGTTTGTTTGTTTGTTTGTTTGTTTGTTTGTTTTTGTATGGAGGGGAAGCCAAACAGGACAGAACTGGAAATATATTGACCCCCTTTATAAATAAGTAAAACCAAGGAGGTTAAATATAGAAAGGAGAAGAAATAGATTACGTAATGCTTTGTTCTTTCGATGCCGATTTGAGTTTCCGCCAAGCTATTCATCGTGAGGTACCTTTTGTTCGGGACAAATGGCTTCCGCCATTAAATCGGTTACTGACCTGACAGCGCATTAACGCCATAATAGGCAGCATAAAAAGGCATGGCCATATTGGATTTTTGATAATACATAATTACATTATTACATAACCTAACATACCCTAAATAAGTGAAGTAGAAGTAAAGTTACATATTGGGTGACTCTACACGACAGGCGGGGTCAACATTAAAACGCATTTCTCGGATGCGTTTCAATGTGAACTCCTTTTTTCCCCTCTTGTACGCGCAGACGGCACTGCGTCATGAACGCTCTACAAGCACACGCACTGTAACGGACTTTATATGAAACGCGATCATATCCCGGATGCGGACTCGAATGTGCATGACAGAAGATCGCATTGAAATGTTTTAATGCGGATTACGCTCTCGTGTGGAGTCACTCACTCTAGATACTCCGAAGTATATGCAAAATAAAGCAAATGTCATTATATATAAATAACATTTTAAAGCAAATCACGCACCTTTAAAACTCCTAGTCGATTTAACTAGGTTTCTGGTAAAATAAAATCACGCTAGATTTTAAAAGTCAAATTTGATCTGATTCTAGATATGGGTTTGACTCGAAAAATCTAGTGCGATCTCATTTCACTAGAAATCTATAGTCGCTAGATCGTTTTAAGAGTGTAGTGTATCCCTCCTTTAGGCTGAGTGATTCTGGGTATGTTTGAGCAGCACGGGCCATTTTCGGCAACTGAGTCTATATACCATTTTATACTAACACGGTATGTTTCATTAAAAAGTGCATTTTTCGTTGTAGAAAAATTAACCTCGAATCAGATGTTAAATAAGTATTCAACTCTCACAATGCGTAAATAACGCGCACAAATTAATAAAATAGATAATGTACACGCTTTGACCAATAATATCTCCACGAAAGTGATGCCTAATAGAATACAGGGAAGATACAACGAAGTTTCGGATTGAAAATAACTGGAACACAATGATTTTTACTTTTTTCATAACTTCTGCTTCATAACACTGAACGTATGAATAGACGGCATAATATGACCTAGACTAGCAACGTCCAATCTAAGGTAGGTTTCACGGTGTATTTCCACATCATCTAGCCTGTAGTCGTTATTGTTTTCTTGTTCCTGCTTAATATCCTTTATACTGAACCTTCCCCGCGTCTGCATCCTCTTGCGCTCTTTGTGCAAATCAGCATCATGATGTTTACCGGCTGATTTCGTACTACCTTTAATTTTCAACTTCATTTGATTTCGACTTTCATAACACTCCAACATGTCGAGTCTCTAATTAAATAATACACATATTTATCAATTGAGAAGAACATGGAACTATAATGGAAGAGGTAAAAAGTAAATGTATTTCTGATACTTGCCGCAAAATTCTTGACCCAGGGTGATATATTATTGAAAGTGACCTATATCTTTATCTTTTTATGTAATGAAAATTTCAGAAACGCCAATACCACCACTACAACCACCACCACCACCATCACCACCATCGTCATCAGCAACAACATCCTTATCATTATCTTCATTTCATCATCTCCATCTTCATCTTCATTATCATTATTATTATTATTATTATTATTATTATTATTATTATTATTACTACAATTTTTATTATTGTTATTACAATTATTATTTTTTTTATAATTTTTATTATTATTATTATTATTATTATTATTATTATTATTATTATTATTATTATTATTATTATTATTATTATTATTATTATTATTTTTATTATTATTATTATTTTTATTTTTTTTTTTTTTTTATTATTATTATTATTATTATTATTATTATTATTATTATTATTATTATTATTATTATTATTATTATTATTATCATCATCATTATCATTATCATTATTATTATTATTATTATTATTATTATTATTATTATTATTATTATTATTATTTTTATTATATTAATATCATCATCATAATCGTGATCAGCAACAACTAATTCCATATGAAATGCAGCATCCACTTGAATGCACTGTTTCAAATTATCCACTTAATATCTTAAGTTAGGAATGCCTGACCAAATTTGTATGGTTTGCTCTAAGCGTGGTAAAGGGTTTCTTAACTTATTAACGCTTTTTATGACTATCAACACATGCGAATAACGAGAGGCGACATAAAATGTTTCACAATACATGACACACCACACAAAATAATACTATTTACACAGATCATCGCTGGAACCGAAACACTCATAGAAAATCAGTAAAACCTGTGGGGCATTTCACTTTATTCGGTCGCTTAGAACTACCAATATACTTCAGCAAACAAAACGGTCAAAATTCGACTTTCTGCATTCATTATGTAATTTTTGAATTTTTTGTGATTTTGTAAAAGTTGCCACATAATGTTTAGTCTATGGCGAATTTCAAAATATCAAATTATTCGATATCAGAAGGACATTCCTCGTATTCAGAATGCCGTTTGATGTGGCTGATTTGCTCCCATGCCCCCCAAAAAAATATTGTACAAATATTGCTATCCCTTAACGTTTTCCGCTTAAAATTTAACGACATAGTGCCCTCCAATTCTTCCGATTTAATACTTTATATAGAGTGGGTACATACACCCCTCTAACAGTCGTAATGTGTATAAAATAGGGGCTTCGGGCAAATATAATAATAATGTTTTTATTTTTATTTGCGTCTTTTTTGCGTCTACATTTTCACAAAATGGCGGATGTAGTCAAAAATTAAGCCAAACAAGAACATTTCTGCATTCATCATGCATGGAGATTGTGTACTTTCAGAAATACATTAATTACAAGTGCTGTAGCTTCTTAATTATTCATGCAAGAAAGAAATCTAAATATGAATACAGACTTTCAATATGTTGGAATATATCATAGAAAAAAAGTCCAAAATGTGAACTTTTTGAGATTTTTAAAAGACACTCCATTCCAGTGACTCTTGGGATATGGGACTGATTTGTTGAATTGTTGACCAATCAAGGGCTACTCTAAACCACCGCTTGAAGTGGAATACTGTTTATATTAAAGCTTTATAACTTCTCCATCCGAGTCTCAAAATATTTTGGGACCTCCTGTATGATAAAATTAGTAATCTTAAATAAAACTAGACCAGTTAAAGAGGTAAATATATTTGGCTTGAGAAAATGGAATAGAACCAAGACAGAAATAGAATAATACTTCTATGGAGAAATGCATGAATAAGCTGTACTGTGAAATAGGTAAGTATGATTGCATATGCAATTTTTCAAATAGTGAGAAAGCTATACTGACACCAAAATATCACTGAAATAAAATAAATCCGATATACTCTACTGATGCCGTTGTTGTCGAGGGAATCCATTATTTATCAAACTTTTGGAAAATGTTGCCAAGTTGCTGAATACGTCCACTAAATGCAATGTTGCCGTGAATGTAGTCACGAACGTCTCAAAGGCAGTTAATGTAATAAAGCCTAAAGTTAAAGTTAATTCAAAATGGCGCGTGTAATGGGTTATTCCAGTTGAAATGCACACCCCCTATGAAAGACATGACCTTAATCTACGACACTGGGGGTATATATTTCAAATGGAGTCACTCATTTATTCACAGGTAAACCCATTTGAAATTCACACTTCCTGTGTGGAAGATTAAGATTATGTCTACCACGGGGTGTGTACATTTCAACTGGAATAGCCCAAAGTATCGGACGAGTTTGCATTACCTCGGAGAATTGTTAAATCGAGTGAGCTTTGAATTTCTGGGACCTATAAGTAAGCCTAATGAAATAACTGCCTGAGTCTTTGTCAAGAAAATGCTTTCAAGTTATGATGTTATACACGATTTGTGCAAAGCCCTAAGCATTACAATTTTGAATTATTTTATCTAAGGAAATTTAAAACCACAATTAAAGAACGTACAGAACAGGTACAACAAAGAACAGATACGTCACTTTTCTTACATCAAATACCACTCTGTCCCTCTAAGCCTACAGCGTTTTAGCCCAGCTGCAATAGATTGATCAAACATTATGGTTTTTAAGTAGAACATAGGTGCTGCAGGGACATTCGAATGCAACATATTAAGTTTGTCAGACATTTTGCCGGAAAATAGTTCTGGCTTGAAAGTTTCTTAACCTCAAGCAGACTTAAAAGGATACCTTGAGCTGACCTTGAAAAATGTAAGACATAACGTTCTCTGAAAGTCAAGTAAGCAAAACAAATCTCTCAAATAAAGGTTGCATACAAATCAAAGGAACTAATCCGTTTTGGGTAGTTCGATAGACTTATGAATGTGAGATGAACATAGAGCATGCATTTGAATTGTGTATTTAGTTTTAGGGAGATCGTACATGTTATTTTAAGGACCTTCGTAAGAGATGAATCACGGTTTATGCAATAAACATGAAGCATACTCCCACACATAAGAGCATTGGTGTGGTATGAACGGTCATCTTCTCGTAATGTGCTGCTGATATATTTTGCGGATATTTAGTCTGGTCGAGTAAAAGGACATACCGTAATAGGAAAGGACGGATTAGCATAACCCTGGTCTTATGCCCTGTCAGGCTTTCCTGCCGTTTGCTGCTGCGGCAAGCGGCATGACTTAACAACCAATGAGAAGCCTTGATTGTGTCCGTTTGTCTGGCAGCGGCAAGCGGCATGACAATATGAAACCAACATTACTGACGCATTTTGTGATTACACCTTTTACCAACGGGACAGGGGTAACAATCTCCCTATGGATTTCTCTACCAAACCCCATATACCTTTCAAAATGGTTAAAACAAGTACCACCATCACCTAAAATTACAAACCATTTGGTTGCATAACTTCTTTCACATTTCGTCAATTTGAAAAATCCTGTAAAAAGAATAAACATTTGGCTATCCATCCAACGTTGTCTTTATTAAAAAACTATCTTTCTTTTCTTCAAGAAATCACTTTTCCCAAAAATGATGTTTAAAAAATGCACTTTTCAAAATCCGACTTCTGAACTGTGGTAGTTCCCATCATCTTGCGAATGGTAATGAGATTTGGCAAAAATTGCATTGATCATTTCATATCGAGTTTATAGAAGAATTCAAATATCACCGATTTACTTTTGTAGGTCCTGTGGTTCTTGAGTTATCTTGTTGAGAGGGCTGAAACAACAACAACTTTTGTAAAACGTACATGACTCACTGACAACAATAAATCAAGCAAGTTTTCAAAGCATATGATTTGTAGAATGAACTTTTGCAAAACATCAAAGAGTTATTTTTCAATACTATTGATTTAGATAATGAAATTTTTTTTTGGCTGATTCGACCAACAATACCTCATCTACCCTTAATGCAACCAATTTGTGCAACCAATTTCATAATGATGACCGTGGGCAACAAAAACATGATTAATATTCCTGTGTAAACAGGAATATACTCTAGAATGTAATTTTGTTAATCTTTTAATTCGTCGCGTCAACAGTCAAAATGTTCCACATTATCATGATTATGACTCCAAATTGGGAAATTCTTGCCATTTACAAAACGTATTAAGCCAACAAATGATTTGTTTGGGGCTAAAAAAGCAAACGTCCAATTTTCACCGGAAAGTTTGAACTGCCGATTTGAGCGCTTATTTAATGGGGCTCTGAGAAATTTCTTGGGAAAATCAAGTCATAAAATATTCATTTATTATGATAGATTAAAGCCTTAGATTTAGTGGACGAAATCTATTCAATTGAAAATAAGAGACTTATTGTTCACAATGCGTTAAGCTTATCTGCTACAGAACTGATCCGGACATTAAAGGTCCATTCAGTGATTTGAAAATGATCAAAATTCAGATTTTGGTACCTTTGTCATTGTCATAGATGTGCTAACATAGCCTGCTAGTGGTTTTATTTCAAAAATATGAAATTTGAATGACTATCCTTCACTTTTAAGCAATTTATAAACAATTTTATTTTTACACTTGCGCAGGGATCACTGAATGGGACCTTGATTACATGCAATTTACTGATTTGAGCTTAGATATTTTAAATGCTGATTAGTGTATGATCAAACATTGCGTATATGTTAAAAACTGTACTTTGACCAAAATAGAGGGCGCATTTTTTAAATCTCACAAAACACCTTTAAGCGTTTTAGCGCAGAAGAAAAAATAATATACAGAAATGCACCAGATAATAAGTTATGCAAATCAAACTAACAAAGAAAAACGGATGGGTCAAAAATCTCAGACTGTAGATAATCATACTTTTGTCTGTTTAATTTATGTAGCAGCTACAGCTAATTTTCACCTATTTTTTCCATGATTTGCCAGCAACATAGTCACACCAGACATGTTCACACCAGGCGGCGGATGACATGATCGAGCCGGCAACTTGTGAAACTGTCCGGGCGTATGGCATTTTCCAATATAGTCGGTTAGTTTTGTGGGGCTCATTATCGAACCCCAAAGGTTTTAGTTTGTATTTATATTATTTATCAACATAGGCCTATTTGTTTGTGATATTTCAAGCGTTTTAAAATTTCAAAATAATCCCATTCAATTACACGGTTGACGATGAAAATTTACTGAATATAGAGAATGCAATGCGGCAACCACCTGGTTCACACCGTGCATACAGTTGTCAATTGACAATCACATTGCTTGATAATAATTAGATTACTCAAAGACTGGAATAGTTGCATCGGCGGAAGTGTCTTTCCCTTTGGCAGTATTTGAGTGTTTTAATAGACGTAAAATCGCAGATAATAGGCGATTTTGCTCTTCGTGTGTTGATTCTGTCTGCGATAATGCCTTCACTTGTTTTATTGCCGTGGGTATTAAAACCTTGGTACCCAATGAACTTGACCGATTTGTGTCACTTTGTGAAGTTCACCTGCACAATAAGCTGCAGAATAATTGAACGGGTATAAACAGCGCTTACAATCCAGCCAGTCTATGAGTAAACGTGTAATGATTTACAGAATACCGTAATACCTGTAAATCATATTTAGACAAACTTGTTAAGCTCCAAAAGTGGGCAATAAGGACAATTTGTAATAGTCACTACAGAAGTCATACTGCACCCATTTTTGCCAAATACAATGCTTTAACCATCATTGATATGTATACCTTTGAATTGGGTGTTTTTATGTATAGATACTCCGTGAATGAGCTACCTTCCTCATTTCAATATTACTTTAAGAAACGGTCTGATATCCACAACTATTCGACAAGACACTGTAACAACTACAATCTAACTAAAAATAAGAATCGGATCATTCTGTTCGTACTAGCGGTCCCTATCTTTGGAATACACTAGAAAATGAATTTAAGCAATCTATATCAGTTAAACATTTCCGTAATCAATTTGAGCAAAAGCTAATTTCAAATTACGTTTGATATTTTTCTCTTTTGAGCACTTAAAACAAATTTAAACTATGGTTTATAAATTTCTTTGAGCCCCGTCCTTGTCTTGTTTGGTAGCTGTACTATTTGGCTTTGTTTTTGTTTTTTAAATATTTTTTGTTTGATTTTGTTTCTACCCCTATAGGGGAAGGCATTTTACAGGCCTTTTTGGCCTTCCAGCCTTCTCCTCCATAACATGACCTGTTAATTGTTGTAATAAGTTATTTTTCTGATTTTGATGTATTTTGATAATTTAATAATGTCTGATTTATAAATGATGATAATGATGATGATGATGATGATGATGATGATGATGATGATGATGATGATGATGATGATGATGATGATGATGATGATACCAAGTTTAGAAATATGTGGGTATAAAACGGAGGACAGTCTAATTTACAACGTTTATTTTATGTTTATTCGATCACCGACTGCCATTTATTTTAAACCCTAAGAAGACCCTTTGGTAATATTATAATATTTTAATCCGTGAATGATTTTACAACAGCGCCCTTGGATACACGTAAAGTTCTTGTGAATTTTCTGTTGTGTTTGTTTCTTATTTCTCAGCCTCTTTTCAACCTCTTTTCGAAGACGAAATTGATTCCCGAATGGTGGATGGCAGATCATTCCATTCCTTCGGAGCGAAAGCCCGGAATGATGAAGTTGATTCACAGGACATACATCATAGGATATCTGAACATATAAAGCAATAAAGCATGCTTTTAAACAAAATATTATCATTCACTGGCAGCCAGTGCAGATCAGTCAACAGAGCTTCCGCATTCTGGTCTAAAGGAGCCTAAAACACCAAACGAGCCGCTCTGCTTGAAGCAAAGGTTTTAGGTCTCTAATGTTGACCCCGTACATCAATGCATTGGCATTGTCCAAGCGAGATACGATCAGCGACCTAGCAAGATGGTTGCAACAGCCAAAAGAAATGTACCGTCTGAAATGTTGCTCAGATGGAAGTGATAAACATTACTTTTATGCTTGGGCGTTGTTGTGTCAATTTCTGCATTTCTAATCGTGAGTTTAAGCTCATGTAACGTAATTTGTAGGAAGTTGATGTGATGAAAAACGCAGTTTTCTGTTCATTTAGTTGCTTGTCAATCAATCTTTTACGTCGTCAATGTACGTAGACAGTCTAGAAAGAGCAAGTTCATCATCAGCAGTTACACGCGGGTCAAAGAAACGTACATTTGGATGTCATCAGCATATGCATGGTACCCAACGAAAAGCTTTCTTATGATGTTTCCCAAGGTATGTGTATATTAAACAATTGGGGGCCCAAGACGGATCCTTGAGGAACACCAAACTCGACGGACTGAGGAGCAGAAAAATAATATTTGAAGGGAATAATGTATCAAATGTATGAAAAATGAAATGTGTAAAAAAAGTTTTAAAAAATGTTTATTTGTTAAAAATCAGCAGGTTTAAATCTTCATTAGTCTTCCAACTGGCCATTCATATGAGACGGCATTTAAAAAAAATCTATTAGGCCAATGTAACGTCACCATGGCCTTACCTAGCTGCCTGCATCACACAATACAATGACCACCACTGCCTGTGCATTTTCAGGTGAATGGAATTTTATTCAATTGGATGTACAGCTACTCGATGCGGGAAGCATTGGCATGATGGTGTTACAATTACCTTACATTTTCTGCAAATGGCGCGTCCCACAAGTGATAATAATTATTGTTTTACTAAAACAAGAATTACCTGAAGTTTATGATGGTAAGTCTTTTAAGACATTTGAACATATTATTTTCAACAATATACTGGAGGCGAAATCATGTTGTTGTTTTCCTGTCAAGAAAGTGATTTCACTTGATAAAATATAGACTGTTTGAAACATGTCGTAGTTTTGAAATAAACGCAAAAGAGAATACATACCTAGAGAACTGAAACGTGCATGACACTATGAAATGAGATCGGCTTATAACTTCAGCAAACAGAACAAAATTACAAATTGGGAATGATGTTTTGCTTTCTTCTGCCTTTTCAACAACAAAAACATGCTACAAAGCAAATGTTTCGTTTCTCTCGCTGAATTCAGCGTCACTTATAAAACGACCATCATATTCAAATATGCTAACTTAAAACAACAGCAACGAACTCAACCCATTTAAAAGTAGCAAACTACATCGATATGGCACGCTCCACCCACATAAATTATGGTCTTTCAAGGAAGATAAAGTGGTTGGTTGAAATTCTAAGCTTGCCACCGTTAATGGCTCGTTGTATTCAGCGGCTTCAAATGACTATTGGTGTCGATATAACTCTTCACCTTGCTATTCATAGCAGACAAAACCACAAAGAAAAGACATTTTAGAGAAATCAAACGCACCAGAGTCAATACGTGAGACGCATCAAATGTAACAGTTTTGTTAGTTTAAAGTAAAAAATGGTGACGTTGTTCATGAAAAGGTACTTCCCATATGGAAATAGCACCTGGCAAGTTGGCCGTTATTGCTTAAAAGGGTTTTTGAGGTTGAAAAGCTGTCTTGGACATATTATTGGCTCTTTCAAGTAAGACTATTAGAGGACAATGGAGATTAGGATATTACTCTGGAAATATAAATTATTTAATGATGTGTATTTTAGCGTTTTAAAAACAGCAGAATATGCTATTGATTAAAATATAATTGAAATAATAGAGATAATCATCCATGCGCGTATTTTTTTTGGGGGGGCGAGCACCCCGGGGTAAAAGCTGGGGGCGGCCAAAACGAAGGGGCGGCGGAAGAAGAAGGGGCGGCAAAAAGAATTAGTAAAGAAAAAAGGGCGGGAAAACTTGAAAACGTATAAAAATCACTTTTTCAAACCGCCGAAAAAAATTCGGTCAACCTTTTCGGGCTGTTGAGGAAGGGGCGGCAAATTTCCTTCAGCCCCCACGGTAGGACCCGCCACGGTACGCCACTGTCATCCGTAACCAACAACTATGCTATAAACGTGTAATGTGATACTCGGGCGAATGAGATTCTTTCACAATGTTTGCAAAACTAAAATATTTTAGAAAATACTTGAAGACGGCAACAAAAATCTGTTGACGGAAAGTTTTATAACATACACACAAACTTTGCAACATTTTGCATCAAAACTGGAAAGTTTCGTATTGATGAATTCTGTGTGATACACTGTTAAGCCTGAATCGCTTAAATGTGATTTCTTTGAATTAAATCTGTACTTTCTTTTGTCCGCGAGACTTACAACTTTTATAAGTAGTGTCTGGTAGCGTTGCGTGCCGTTGTTAGGCAACGTTCTGTCTTGTGTAGCCAAGGAAACAAGAGTTGCAAGATTACCAGTATTATCTTATATCCTATACCAGATTATTGCTGATATAGGAGGCACTGACGAAGTATAATATATTCAACAGAAACAAACATCTTATGTTGAACATTAAATCCAGGATTACCAATATGTGTGACTATCTATGGGGTTAAATGAACTTATATGTTCCTTTTGCACGAATGACATACTTAATCGGTTTAAAGTAGCGGTAATAAAGATTCTATAATGAGACTTGTACACCCGCAAGAAAATGGTCGCAAAAAGGCGAAATAAAACCGTTTCTTATATATCTTAATCAAAAGAATTTTGGATGAGCAGTATTATACAATGAACTCAAGAGAGTAGATGGACCTAAAGTGGAAGAGCAGAAGATGGACTCACATACTGCTCCAAGAAACTATCCTTACACGTGGAAAAATAATCACAATTTCTAATCCGGCACATTTTGACACCCCATTGAATCCAATGTGACTTCAAGAAGGAAAGTAATAGTAAAATCATTTTCTTTTGCACAAAACCAAAATATTTTACTCACTTGACGGTTTCGCCTATCATGGTCGATAGGCATCATCAGAATGATGTTGGATGATCCTTACTTCCGGTAGGACGTATTCCGACTGTAGAGGGTGTATTTACAGCCAGGAGAGGATCATACACGTGACTAAGGTAGTGGGCCCTCTCGTCTCTATTCATGACATTGGGTCCTCGTCTCCTGATCCATATTGATTCTTTGACATATCTGGCATTTGCATCACACTCCTTGCTAAGAATTTTGGCATTGTCCCAATTGATGATATGATTTTGTTGCACTGCGTGGTCTGTTATAGCTGACTTGGATTGTTCACTCGCTGATTGTTTTCGGGTTCGCCGGGTGTAATTTGATTTGGTTTTGACACCCTGTCTGTCTCTTTCTGGTGTTCTTTTAGACGAGTCTCAAATTTTCTTCCCGTTTTACCAACATATGAGTGATTACAATTTGCGCATGGTATTTCATAAACGCAGTCAGTTGTGCTAAGTGGGTCTCTTTTGTCTTTGGGATGAACCAGCATTTTTCGGAGCGTGGTGTTAGGTTTCATAGCAGTGGCAATTCCGTGTTTTCGGAAGATCCTATTAGCTTTATCTGCGAGTCCCTCTACGTACGGGATCACGACAAATCCCTTGGTCCGATCGCTACTATATTTCTTGGTGTTGGGCTTGCTCTGTTTGTTAACCATTTTTCTTTCACTTTCTTAAAGGACCAATTAGGATAGCCACAACGCCCGAGCGCCTGCTTGATCTTCTCTTCTTCTTGTTTTCTGTCCTCGTCTTCCGTTACAACACTGTTCATTCTGTCTTGTTCCTTGTTGGAATCTGTTTGCGCCTTGTATCTGCCAATTTGTCACTTTTAAAACTGGACCTTCGTCTATTCAATTGCTTGTAACTTTACTTGTTGAGGTCATATTGGATTCAATGTGGTGTCGTAATATGCAAGATTAGATTTAAATTTAAAATTTACCACAATACGGTACAGTTGTGAAATTGTGATTATTTTTCCAAGTGTAAGGATAGTTTCTTGGCGCAGTATAGATTTCAAGTTTATGCCTAATCGTTGACATGAAAACAATTATTGTGATTAAAAAATTAATTGGGAATGATGTTTTGCTTTCTTCTGCTTCTGATGCTGTTGTTTCTTCAACAACAAAACATGTTATAAAGAAAAAAATTCGAGTTTCAGCGAACCTTAAAAAATGACCATCATATCAAACAAGTTAACCTAAACCAACAGCAACGAACTCAACCCATTTATGGCCCGCTCCGCCACATTGTCTTTCAAGGAAGGTTGGATGAAATTCTAAGCATGACACCGATTATGGGTCGTTGTATTCAACGGCTTCAAATGACTATTGGTGTCGATATAACTCTTCACCTTGCTATTCATAGCAGACAAAGATCACAAAGAAAAGACAACAATTAAACGCATTATGGTCAAAACAAATAGTTTTGTTTAATAGTTTAAAAGTAAAAAAGAACGTACGTGAAAAGAAACTTCCCACAATTCGGAAGTCTTGGACATATTACGGATTCTTTCAAGTAAGAAACCTTATAAAAATGACCATCATATTCAAACATGTTTACCTAAAACAACAGCGACGAACTCAACCCATTTAAACACAACTTTTAAACTACATCTACATAGCCCGCTCCATCACATATGATCTTTTGAGTAGGGTGCAGAAGTTGGTTGAAATTCTAAGCTTCGCACCGGTAATGGGTCGTTGTATTCAACGGCTTCAAATGACTATTGGTATCGATATAACTCTTCACCTTGCTATTCATAGCAGACAAAGATTACAAAAAAAGAGATTTGAGAGAGACCAAACCCATATGGGTCAATACGTGCTAGGCATCAAATCTAATAGTTTTGTTAGTAACGTCGTAATAGTAACGTCGTACTAGAAAGGAAACTTCTCATGTAAAGGTAACACCTGACAAGTTGGAAGTCTTGGACATATTACTGGTTCTTTCAAGTAAGAAACTAAAGGGAAGTGAGGATTTTTCTCTGGCAATATAAATTATTCAAAGGCGTGTCTTCAGGCGTTTTCAAAACACCAAAAGGTGCCATTAATGAAAATAGCATCGCTAATGTGCTCTGGGAAGTGCTGTTATGGGGAAGAAAAAACATCTAAATCGTTTTCTGAATTTAAATTTTACTCTTTTATCCGCAAGACTTACCACTTGCAGATTGTATAATATAAGTAATGTATCTAGTACCGTTTCGTGCCGTTGTTAGGGTAACATTCTGTCCCGTGTAGCCCTAGAAACAGTTACAGGATTGCTGGGATTATCCTGGATCCTATACAGACATTACCGCCTAAAGAAGGGTCTTACATGCTAACTACTTAAAAAGGAAGCACTGACAAAGTATAATATATTCAACAGATAAAAACCTTATGAACAGGATCGGCCGCTATGTGAGACTGTCGTAAGGTTTTCGTGTTAAATGAACTGGCTATGTTGCTTTTGCAAGAATGACATACTTTATCGTTTTAAAGCGATGATAATAGTGATAAACAAAGATAAACTTGTTCCAAAATGAAACTTGTACACAAAAAAGAAGACATCTCTTTACATACGTCGTATCTTAAAATGAAACGACATTTTTTAATGGAAATAAATTTGAACATTAGTTCCATAATAGAAACGAAAAGATAAACACGAACCACAGAGTTTAGAGGTGACATCCCTCTGACATTACAATAATAATAATTTGAGCTACTACTGCAGACATAACTTAAATAACGACAAATGAATTCAACCATTTTCTTGTTTACGTATTTTAGCCTTGATTCAAACCCGTAGCTGCCAGTAGCCCACATAACTAGTTACGGTGAAGAATCATTTAGCAATGGGCATGGTAAATGTTCTTGAACAATCTGTATTAATTGGGAATGATGCTGCTTCTTCAACAACAAAACATGTTACAAAGAAAATGTGTATTTTTTCTCACGGATTTATTTCTAGTTTCAGCGAATCTTATAAAATGACCATTATATTCAATTATGATAACCTAAAATAAAAGCAACGAACTCAACCCATTTATAAGTAGCAAACTACATCAATATAGCCAGCTCCGCTACATATGGTGTTTCGAAGAGGGTAAAGAAGTAGGTTGAAATTCTAAGCTTGACATCGGTAATGGGTCGTTGTATTCAACGGCTTCAAATGACTATTGGTATCGATATAACTCTTCACCTTGCTATTCATAGCAGACAAAGATCACAAAGATAGAACTTTTAGAGAAATAAATGTCATTAGGTTCAATACGTGCTAGGCATTAAATCTAATAGTTTAAAATAAGAGAAATAGTAACGTCTTACTTGAAACGAAACTTCCCATGCAAAGGTAACACCTGGCAACTTGGAATTCTTGGACGTATTACTGGTTCTTTCTAGTCAGAATCTGAGACGAGGTGAGGATTTTTCTCTGGCAGTATAAATTATTCAGAGGCGTGACTTTAAGCGTTTTTAAAACACCAAAGGTGCCATTAATGAAAATAGCATCACTTAAATGTGATCTTAGAAGTGCTGTTTTGGGGAAGGAAAAACATTTGAATCGTTTTCTAAATTTGAATTGTACTCTTTTATCCGCAAGACTTACCACTTGCAGATTGTATAATATAACTTAAGTAATGTATCTAGTACCGTTTCGTGCCGTTGTTAGGGTAACATTCTGTCCGATGTAGCCCTAGAAACAGTTACCGGATTGCTGGGATTATCCTGGATCCTATACAGACATACCGCCTAAAGAAGAGTCTTACATGCTAACTCCTTAAAGGAGGCACTGACAAAGTATTATATATTCAACAGAAAAACAACCTTATGTGAGTTGATCAGGATTGCCAATATGTGGTACTGTCAAAAGGTTTCGTATGTTAAATGAACTGCTTTGTCGCTTTTGCACGAATGACATACTTTATCGTTTTAAAGCAATGATAATAGGGATAAACAAAGGAAAACTTGGTCCAAAATGAAACTTGTACACAAAAAGAGGACAATCTGTTTATGAAACGACATTTTTTATGGTTTGGACATAAATAAGCAGCAATTAATTACGAACTCAAAAGAGATAGACATGGACCATAGAAATAAGAGGTGCGATGTCTCTGACATTAAAATAACAATTTGAGCTATAGCTGCAAGACATAAATTATATAACGGCTAATGCCTTTAACTCTTGTTTTGTTTACGTATTTTAGCCTTGATTCAGGTCCGTATCTGCCCGTAGCCCACCTAACTAGTTACGGCGAAGAATTATATAGCTAATATTACGGCCTTGAACAATTTATATTCCTTGTTTTATGTTTTACCTTGGTACAGTTCTGTGATTTCGAATTACCAAGCACCTTTGTTTCATAAACAAAGTATATAGGACATTTTTGGGTTAGCTATGGCGCCCTCTCCAGAAGTGTAAGTGTATTCGTATTTGCTCAGTATCATTTGATGTGTTAGACAATTGAAAATGGTTTTTATTTTATGAGCCCTTTAAGTGCCTAAAGTGGCCTAAAATGAAGCTATAGTGCCCTCTCCAGCTTTCTCTAATCTTCATCTCCATAGACTACATGCAAAATGAAAAAGTCCATTAAACGAATCCCATTCAAGTTTGAAATAAAATTTTCGATAAATGCTAATTCAGCAAGATGGGGCTATACAAATTATTTTTAATGTATTATATGTATGGTCTGTTTAAAAATAAATGTCCATCTGAAACATAGGTTCTCTATAAGCCCTCTGTTATATTATAAACGGATAGTTATGATCCTTTTCTATCCAGTATACCAAAATAAGTACCAACGTTTCCCATGACCTCATAAAGTAGATGCGCCCTCGCAAAATCGGGAAATTCAGGCTATATACAGGGTGTATCAAAATGATTGGTACCGGGATATGTGACATTTTCAAAAATATATCAAAAATATAAAATTGCTATTTAATATAATTTTTGTAAAATAAATAGAAAGGTGCATATGTTAACTTATTGATCTAATAATCTGAAGATAATAGGTTGATGCATCTGGAAGCTATTATCATTTAAACAAAGATCGTCGTAATCATAGTTTTACTTACACAACACAAGATGAATATATGTTCACTGCTTGAACTATTTATTGCATACATGCTCTCAATCAATATCTCATTTCAGTCTACATATAGCATAAAATTGCTTTACATGTACTTTTAGAAAGATAGTTCCTGAAGTCTCTGCCTTACGACTATGGTAGCCTGAGGTGAAGCCCCATCATGAATGAACTTAACACCTGAGATGGATCCATTCTGTAACTGCCCATATCAAAATTTGAAACATTGTAAGTTATAGCATGTTTGCATGGGATACTCCTTGCACTTGGAAACTGTCTTGTAAATCTTCCCTGCACTTCTCCATAGCTTCGTGTCAACCAGTAATTCTTCACTAGTATGAAACCACGTTGAAGTGTGGAATACTGTGGAGCCATAGCTCTTACCAGGTCTAACTAACCTAACAGATACTGTCTACAGAATAAACCATTCTGCCACACCATCTATTTAGTAATCTCGATGCATCTTATATTACAATTTAAATTACCGTCCTAAAAGGCATTACTCTCAACCATTAATTATTGATTATATCATTTATTTATATACATTATGAACTAAGAAATAGGCAAGGAAAAAAATAAAACATTTCAAGATTTCAACATATCATTCATTCTTAAAAAGTATTTGTAGTGAAATAGAGCTTTGAAATTGGTGCGCTACTGATCCAGCGTTGCGCTGAAGATTGTGAAAACACCTACTTTCATTTAGAATCATGTAACTTCTGAACAAAATGCGCTATCTTTATGATCTAAAATTCTTAGAGAAGATAAAACTACTATAATTTTGAATATTAAAAAAATAACCCCAATCTGGGACAAAAAATAATTTTAAAAAATCTGCAAAAATGAGAAGTCGTCGGTACCAATCATTTTGATACACCCTGTACAAGACAAACCATCAATTAGATATCAAAGTTTTCATAGTAAAAATTCCAATAAAAAACTCACGTTTTCCATACAGTTTCGGCAATCCTATCTGTTGCCTTTCTCAATGGTATATGCCAATAGATCCCTTGTTGGATGGTATGACGTCATCGGAAGATGATGACGCCCTCAGGATCAATTGGTCATAGACGTGACTCAGTTGGAAGGCCCCCTCGTCGCCGTTCATTAGGCTCTCTTTCATGCTTGGTCGTGATTTCCTCCGGATCCATCAAGCCATCAATTAATTTTTGAATAAATATGAAAGGAATTCGCTAAATCTAAATAGAAAGTTTGAGTTCAATATCATTTATTATATTTTGATCAAATATCTAAGAGCTTGCTCGACGTGCGTGGGTTCGAGTCCCAGTCTACCCTCGCTGTTTAACATCATAAATCTGTCCTAAATTGTAAATTCAAGCGGTATGTTGTATAATAATAGCCTTTTTGTGCACTGTTGAAGTTATTGTTAAATGATAATGAAATAATGACCAGACAAGAATATATTTGGCTGAATTTACATTCCAAACAGCTTTCAGCCCTAAAAATGCCCTATGTCTGCGTTTGAAATACATCATGCTACCAGAAAAGAAAAACAGTGAATCAGCAAAATAACAACAACGGCAACAACAATAACATCAACGACCGTGAGTCAACCTTTTATAAATATCGTTTGTTTTCTTTAAATTCGTGTCTAAGGAGTGGTCCTTTGCTGTTATCATAGTGGTGAGGACTGTCATTATATAAGGTGTTGTTGTCTTTATATTCAGAAAAGACCCTCAAAGAATAGGATTTGTGTGAACATGTTGCTCTAACCAGACGCTCTGAGCACGAATGCAACATTAAGTGGCAACATAATACAGACTTGATTCAAAGGTTACCCAGCATCATATCACACATATGATAGGACCCTAGAAGCCTGGGAAAGATTTGGAGAGGTTTATTTTTTCCTGCAATGTCAGGATGTGACAAATATCCAAGAGGATATGAGGAGCGGATTTTTGCACAGCGAATTAATTTATACGGTATATATCTTGTTTAATTATTTCAAGTAATCATTGGGTTACCCATCACCTTATTAGAATTTGCCGATACACGAAATTAAATAAGTTATTATTTGTTTGCAAGTCATCAGAAAACATTGACCGCCTTAGGCAGGTTCCCATCTGTCACCCTAGCTTCATTTCCGGGGGGGGTACTCAGTACAAATGACCATACGGGGATGTGCCGCAAATATGGGTATCATTTTCGGCCTTCTGGTGACCCCTTTTTCAAAGCCTATTTTGGTATATGAATGGGTCCTTTTTTCAAAATTTTCTCAATTTTTTCGGAAAACTTTTCAAAATTTTCCCAAAATTTTGGGAAAATTTGTAAAAATTAAGACAATTTTGGTTAAATTCGGCCGAAAATTTTGACTTTTGGTATATCAATGGGCCCAAATTTCTTGACAAATTGGTATATTTATCTCAGCGGCACGTCCCTACCAGAACCAAACTTGAGTACCCCCCCGGCTTCATTTGCTGAAAATGACTGATTTTGTTGTTTCCAACATTATGTTGCCGCTCAAATTACGTCGCTTCTAGCAACCTTGATTTGTTTAGACGTAGTGTTGGTCTGTCTTGTCACAAAATACGCAGCTAAGTTTAGATTAATGTTCACCTCTTTCCACACTTTGTTTACAAACGAAAATGTCTTTTAAGTGGAATTGTGAGCTATACACTATGTCTTTAAGTATTAGCGCATCGAGTACATATTGCCCCCGGGATATTGCCATGTATTTATTAGTACAGGAGCAGCAACCTCAAAAAATGACTTCGTTCATCCCCACTACATACAAGGTTTGACACCATAGGTAGTTAGTATGGACCCTCTAGATCACTGCTAGGTAGGTAGTGGACTCAAATTGTGGTATCACTTTTTTTTACAGGTCATTTTATGTATGGACGACTAATCGCATAAAATCACAAAAAATAGGACAAAATTAAGGGGTAGGGGAGATATAAACTCCAAGAACTCAACTTTTTACTCGTGATTTTGAATTCATTTTGGTATCAATATGTAGCTAAATGATTCTCCTAACAAAAACAGGTTTTAAACAAAAACAGGTTTCATTTAAGCATATTTGGAAGTATATAGTCCATAAATGAGTGGTAATCTGATTTTTTTAAACCATATGTGTAAAGTTTGACATTGGCCTCAAATCTCACAACTATACCACTTTATATTTTCAAAATTGATTCAGTTTCCATTTTAATTTTTAATTTAAATTTTAATGTTTTATTTTGTTTTTAATGTTAAGCATATCAAGGGAAACATTATTGTAACAGTTCCAATCATTATAATATGTACGAGTTCGTTGGGGTGTCTGTGGGAGGAGGTTAGACTGCTGCCCTCAGTCGTCAACCGTCTGGATTGACGACTGAGAAAACTACGTGGAAAAAAAGTGACGGATTTTGCAACAGGATTCCTGTGGCATAGAGCATGCGCAGTTGTGTCCAAATTGACCTTTTGACCGAGTTTGTTGTTTTAGAAGTTCAGAGCGCGATCTTGTCACAGCGGCGCGGTACAGCGACGCGGTACGCGGCGCCGCTAGTCAGTCGCGCTACGGCGCACAACTGAAGTCGCATTGAATAGTTTTCAGAAGTCCGTCATGATATTGGCTGTAAGATAATCAGTCGTCACTACGAAGCATACACAGTACATGCGAAGTGTAGACGGCTGATTGGAATTAGTCTAGGAGGAGGTGTGTGTGGGGTGCTGGGTGTACATATGGTATGTGTGGGGGTGAGGGGATGAATGTGTGTGTACATGAATATGTCACTACACTGCACCAACTTCCATTTACAAAATCCGTTAAGTTTCCATTGATGTAATATTTTGAATATTTACGTGTAGGACGTGAGTAACCACTGGGAAAAAGACAAAAAATGTTTATCATCAGAACTCAATATTTTACTCATAATATTGACTTCATCTTGGTACTAATTCTATTCAATTCAATTCAATTCAATATGTATATCTAATTGATTGTTCTAACTTTTTAGTATTATTTTAAAGCAAAGCGACCATTAGTTGTCAGGTAGATACACAGACACTGTGAGAAAAGGGTACGTTTTCTATGTCTAACAGCGTAAATATGACAATATTAAGGGGTAGGGGAAATATAAACTGCCATAACTTAACTTTTACTCATGAAAATGAATTCATCTTGGTATCAAAATGTATCTAAGTGATTGTTCTAACTTTCTAGTATCATTTTAAAGCAAAGCAACCATTAGTTGTCAGACAGATATACAGAAACTGTGAGGAAAAGGTAACTTTTCTATGTCTAACAGCGTGAAGATGACAATATTATGGGGTAAGGGAAATGTAAGCTGTCATAACTCAACTTTTACTCATGAAATTGAATTCATCTTGGTATCAAAATATATCCAAGTAATTGGTCTAGCTTTCTAGTATTATTTTAAAGCAAAGCGACCATTATTTGTCAGGCAGATATACAGAAACTGTGAGAAAAAGGTAAATTTTCTATGTCTAACAGCGTAAAATGACAATATTAAGGGGTAGGGGAAATTTGTAACTGCCATAACTCAACTTTTACTCATGAAAATGAATTCATCTTGGTATCAAAATGTATCTAAGTGATTGGATTGTTCTAACTTTCTAGTATTATTTTAAAGCAAAGCGACCATTATTTGTCAGGTAGCTACACAGTATTTGTGAGGAAAAGGTAACTATTCTATGTCTAACAGCATAAATAAATATGACAATATTAAGGGGTAGGGGAAATATAAACTGCCACAACTCACCTTTTACTCATGAAAATGAATTCATCTTGGTATCAAAATGTATTTAAGTGATTGTTCTAACTTTCTAGTATTATTTCAAAGCAAAGCGATCATTAGTTGTCAGGTAGATACACAGTAACTGTGAGGAAAAGGTAAATATTCTATGTCTAACAGCTTAAATATGACAATATTAAGGGGTAGAGGACATATAAACTGCCATAACTCAACATTTACTCATGAGAATGAATTCATCTTGGTATCAAAATGTATCTAATTGGTTGTTCTAACTTCCTAGTATTATTATAAAGCAAAGCGACCATTATTTGTCAGGCAGATTATACAGAAACTGTGAGGAAAAGGTAAATTTGTCTAACAGCGTAAAATGACAATATTAAGGGGTAGGGGAAATTTATAACTGCCATAATTCAACTTTTACTCATGAAAATGAATTCATCTTGGTATCAAAATGTATCTGAATGGCTGTTCTAACTTTCTATAAACAAAGCGATCATTAGCTGTCAGGTAGATACACAGAAACTGTCAGAAGGGACCGTTCACCAAACACTTGTAAGCCCCCTCCCCCCTTTACAGACCTCAAAAATTTTAGGGCCCCCTTTTTGACATGAAAATTATGGGTCAACCCCATAGAAAATCATATAAACTCAATTTTTCCAGGAACATTTTTGGTCATTTTTTTCAGGCCGCCCCCCTTAGGAGGGCAAAAAAATTTCAGACCCCCTTTTTGCATCAGCCCCCCCCCCTTACAAGTGTTTGTGAACGGTCCCTAAATATGACAATATCAAGGGGAAGGGGAAATATAAACTCCTATAACTCAACTTTTACTTGTGATAATGAATTCATCTAACGTTCTAGTATCATTAGTTGTTATGTAGATACAAAGGAAATGTGAGAAAAAACTTCCATGTGTAACAGTGTCAAATATGGTAATATTAAGGTTAAGGGGAAATATTACCATAACTCAACTTTGGCTGCATTAACTGTGAAGGGGAACACGGGAATACAAATCGTTGCACCAAAATTTGAATGTAGTATACGATTGAGGTTTCTTACGTTAATTGGTGCAATTGGACCATTTCTAAAATTTGACCTTTATTTATGATATTTTGATATATTCAACGTTATAACCCCTGAACTAAGCTTCGTAGAACTATGACAATTGTCTTTTTTTAAATTCTTAGCGATGAGAGGAACAATTTGAGATTACAACATTACAACATGATAGGATCATTTTTTAGTATTGGCCCCATTATGACCTTCAACCCCTCATGGGAAAGTTAATTGCTTTTAAAATAATGCCAGAAAATGAGAACAAATAGCTACATATTGATACCAAAATGGAATTCATTTTCGTCAGTGAAACTTGTATTTTGGTGATTTGTATGTCCCCTTACCCCTTAATATTGCCGTATGGTACGCTGTTAGACATTGAATATTAACATTTTCATACATTTTATGTCTATCTACCAGACAACTAATGGTTTAATTGCTTTTAAAATAATGCCATAAAATGAGAACAATCAAATAGCTACATATTGATACCAAAATGGAATTCATTTTCGTCAGTGAAACTTGTGTTTTGGTGATTTGTATGCCTCCTTACCCCTTAATATTGTCATATTTTAGCGGTTAGACATGTAATATTAACATTTTCATGCATTTTATGTCTATCTACCGGGCAACGAATGGCTTAGTTGCTTTTAAAATAATACTAGAAAGTTAGAACTATCAAATAGCTACATATTGATACCAAAATGAGTTCATTTTCATCAGTAAAACTTGAGTTTGGGTGATATGTATGTCACCTTACCCCTTAATATTGTCATATTTTACGCTGTTAAACATTGAATATTAACATTTTCATACATTTTATGTCTATCTACCGGACAACTAATGGCTTAATTGCTTTTAAAATAATACTAGAATGTTAGAACTATCAAATAGCTACATATTGATACCAAAATGAATTCATTTACATCAGTAAAACTTGAGTTTGGGTGATTTGTATATTCCCTTACCCCTTAATATTGTCATATTTTACGCTGTTAGACATGGAATATTAACATTTTTCTCATATTGTATGTTTAACTACCTGACAACTAATGGTTTAATTGCTTTTAAAACAATGCCAGAAAATGAGAACAATCAAATAGCTACATTTTGATACCAAAATGGAATTCATTTTCGTCAGTGAAACTTGAGTTTTGGTGATTTGTATGTCCCCTACCCCTTAATATTGTCATATTTTACGCTGTTAGGCATGGAATATCAAAATTTTCATACATTTTATGTCTATCTACCGGACAACTAATGGCTTAATTGCTTTTAAAACAATACTAGAAAGTTAGAACTATCAAATAGCTACATATTGATACCAAAATTAATTCATTTTCATCAGTAAAACTTGAGTTTGGGTGATTTGTATGTCCCCTTACCCTTAATATTGTCATATTTTATGCTGTTAGACATTGAATATTAACATTTTCATACATTTTATGTATATCTACCGGACAACTACTGGCTTAATTGCTTTTAAAATAATACTAGAAGGTTAGAACTATCAAATAGCTACATATTGATACCAAAATGAATTAACAATTAATGGTTATTTTGCTTTAAAAGATTACAACAACCAAATAGCTATATATTAATGCCAAAATGAATGAATTATAATGAATAAATGTCAGAGTTACGTTGGTTTGTACGTCCCCTAACCTTTAATATTGTCAAATTTTACGCTGTTACACATTGGAAAATTAACATTTTTATCATATTTTATGTCTATCTTATGGTTTTTCTGTTAAAAATAATACTCGAAAGTTAGAGCAATCAATTAGCTACATGTTGATACCAAAATGATTACATTATTATGAGTAAAGGTTGAGTTATGGTGGTTTTATTTCCCCTACCCTTAATAATGCCATATTTGACATGGTTATACATAGAAAAGTAACCTTTTCTCACATTTTATGGCTATCTACCTGACAATTAATGTTTGCTTTGCTTTAAAATAATACTAACACGTTTGAACAATCAATTAGCTACATATTAATTCCAAAATGAATTCATTATCATGAGTTGAAGTTCAGTTTTGATGGTTTATATTACCCCTACCCCCTAATATTGTTACACACGCTGCTACATGTAGAAAAGTAACAATTTTTTTAAATTTTCAGTCTATTTTCCTGACAAACAGCGGTTGATCTCACCCCACACATATAAATATTCAAAATATTACATGAATGGCAACTTACCAAACAAATATTGTTAATATAACTTATATAGTTCAGCCGAGTGACATATTAAGACATGTAAAACACCCCAACCCTGAACCCTATACACACCCCGCTATTAACACATACCGCAAACCCACACAACACAAACCAACATGCAAGCAAACATGCACATACATAAATATTTGAACCAGAACATCAAAGTTTGCCTAGATATGCTTGATATTAAAAACAAAATTAAAAAATGGAAACTTAATTAATTTTGAAAATAAATATTGGCACAATAGTAAAATTTGAAGCCAATGTCACAAAAACACACACCCTACGCATTGTTGTGAAAAATCTGATTTTTCACTAGTGTATGGACTGGCCACTTCACATCATGATGAAATGAAACCTAGGTTTGCTTTCAAATAATACTAGGCAGTTAGAACAATCAATTAGCTACATATTCATACCAAAATAAATTCATTATTATGAGTAAAAGTTGAGTTCTTGGAGTTTATATTTCCCCTACCCCTTAATTTTGTCCTATTTTTGGTGAATTTATGTGATTATACGTCCATACATAAAATGACCTGTAAAAAAGGTGATACCACAATTTGAGTCTACTACCTACCTAGCAGTGATCTAGAGGGTCCATACTAACTACCTATGGTGTCAAACCTTGTATGTAGTGGGGGATGAACCAAGTCCTTATTTAGACCCCCTGTGGGATCTTGCTCCTGGACTATATACGCATACATGGTTCTAGTATGGACTACGTCCTACGCAAAAGTTTGAAGTTCAGCTTTATTCGGACTTTCCACGTTCCTATGTCAGTCCTTCCTCGACTTCTTCCAACAAATGGGGACAACGAATGCCAAAACAATATAGTAAGTAACTATCTCCACTGCTTCTGAACTAAACCGTCCCACATTATTGGATCCATCTCTTGGTAAATACTCAGAGTAAGACCTTCTTCCCCATTTACTCCACAGACAATACCCGCACTTGTATAAACCAAGCAAAGTTGAGTTGCCACAACGAATGCACTGCATTGTGTCCGACTCTTCATTGCTTTCTGTGATCATTAATTTCTCTACCCAATTACCTTCATAACTTGATCTGAACTTGGTATAGACGCGGTTTCTGAGAATTGTGAGAGGTTGTGCTATCAATCCATGAAACGCGATACGTAAAACAGATGTCATGAGTGTATGCGATATTACACCTACCTATGAAGATCACTGTTATTACCACACAAAACGTGTTCCATCCACATGGCTACGGAGCTAACCATGAGCGAGTCGTCCATTCAAAGCGTGTTCATTCATTTTATGCTTGCTGATGATTTGGATTAATTTGTAGTATTTTGTTTTAGTTTTGTTAATTTTTGCTTCATGTATATCGTTGTTCCTGAAATGTTCTTTTGTTGATTGCATTTGTTCTTTGTTTCCATTTTTCCTCTTGGTGGACTGGGACTCGAACCCACGCACGTCGAGCAAGCTCTTCGATTATGTGTCCAAGGCCGTAACCACTGAGCCACCGCGACCCCCTATCTACATTTATTTAAAGAAGCCTAGAAATAAGTTTAAATATTTTTCGTTGCGCTGTGTGCTACAGTTTAGAGTCAATGGCGAGTACAGTGCGCAAAAGAATTAAGGTACCAGTTATGTTCACCCGCGTATATCCTAAAAAGAGACTCATGTCATAATTGGATCCAACAGCCAATAGCTGCATCTATTAGCTCCTTGAATTTAAGACATCATTCGTTGAATTCGTTCAAGAAATAAAAACAAAAACCCAATAAAAATGCAAATTCAAAAGTTGCAATTTGCTCCGTTGCATGCATTATTGATTTGTACAAAGCCTTCTCAATCAAGATAACTGGTGCCGTGCTTCCATTGATTAGCACATTATAACCAGTAGACTATGCCATAGTCGATTTTTGATAAATACAAAAAATATGTTATTAATCATGATAAACGCATTCAGTTGAACTCGAAATTATACTGATGTTTATAACATCAAAATACTAGTAAACGGTTATATAAAAAGTTTATATAGTTAATGACATTAAAAGTAAAGTATATGTAGCCTTATCATTATTGAATGCGACATATCTGCATAATTATAATGGCTCACTTCAATACTGAACAATTCTGATTTGAGAATCTACCACTTTCGTGAAAACCCGAGTTGGGAAACTTACAAACAGAGGGAGTACGATGACTGAAAAGATCAGATGTGAAAATCTATCAAATGTGCACAAATTGATACAAATCAGTTTTATACTTAAATGTAATAGCCAGAGTATGCACAATGGGCAAGTGGACTACGGAGAAGTATATATAACCATCGACGTGCACAAAGGTGTATCTTTTGATTTCGTTTCTTTCTTAAGTTTTAGATCAGCGTTTCTTTAATTGTCAACCAATTTCAAAAAATGAGATATTAAATCAGAGCTGAAGAGTACAGGTATTGGCTGTTTGTTTTAAATTTGGCATTATTCTTTTTGTTTAGGACATACACTGGTGAACATAACTGGTAGCTTAATTCTGTTGCGCACTGTATTGTCCTGTAAAGAGTCTTAGTCAAATGGACTAGAAATCTGGTCCGAGGGGGCATTGATTAGTAAGATTATTGATTACAAAGTTGATTAGATGTCAAAAATGATTAAAGCTTAGATTTAGTGTGTAAGCTTCAATTTTAGCTGATTTTATTATGATAGTTTTACTTTCAACTCGGAGCCCTACCGAGTCCTAAATTGGAAGAAAAATTTAACCTCTGAAAAAGTAAAGAGGTCTTAAGTAATTTTTAGGGTTTCGGGAAAATCTTTGGACAAAGCTTGTAGTGGTGTTAAAATTTTAAATATTTTTTATTTGATTCGGCTCTCATTTCTGAAACGTTGGGATATTTTGATTGCAAAATGCATTTTTAAATAATTTTTACGTAAAAAATTCAATATAGTTATAACTTTGAAAGTAAACCGAGAACAGACTTCACAATTGCTATGGAGAGTACACATCATAATATGCCCCATATGCAACATCAAAAATATTGCATATCTATAGATTGATACAAAATTGGTGCATTGTTTTGGCAATTTTGTCAACTTTTAACAAGCAAAAACCCCAACATTATGTGGGAAAAGTTTAAAAAATAAAATAAAATAAAATAAAAAATAAAATAAATTTCGGATTTATATAGCGCCTTTTTCCAGCTAGATCTTGAAGGACTCATAGCGCTGTAATTTCGCTGTCATGGTGAATCATCACAATCAGATCGCATCATCTAGGCCAGTTGCATCCGAACCTGGCCCAGACCTATTCGCACTTAGATTTTTCTGACATAGGATGCTTGTGGGTGTATCGAATTAACCAAAATAATTTGGTTGCCAGCTTTTACGCGAACTTGCCACTTTATGCTTAAATAAGCATATATTTCCAAAATAGGACCAGTCTATCATCGAAGTTGGAACAGATAATAAAATATTACATGTCGGAACTTTTGAGGTTTATTATGCTATCAAAAACTAAATTTTGAAAGATTTAAGGAAATATTAAGAACTGTATAGCATGCAAATTGACCTTGGACTTGTCGAGCCTCATAACTTGGTAACTACTATGTCCTACAAGCAAGTATTTTCATTTTTGTCATAACAAATAATTTTACAAATTATTTAATTTCTGCCCCCTATATGAGCATGTAGGGTTGGGGGTCTTTCGGCGGGTAATGGGCTTCAAATATAGCTTGACAGACCAAATTTTTGAATCCAGCATACTCGAATTAATCAAAATAATTTGGTTGCCAGCTTTTACGTGAACTTGCCACTTGATGCTTAAATAAGCATATATTTCCAAAATAGAACCAGTTGAAGAAGAATAAAATATTACATATCGGAACTTTTGAGGTTTATTATGCTATCGAAAACTAAATTTTGAAAGATTTAAGGAAATATTAAGGACAAATAAATAAATTCAGTTTTCTAGTATTCCCTCACTATAAAAAAACAAACATATTATTTGCAATATCCAAAAGTAAGTTTCGATTTTAAATCTGAATGACAGACAGCCAATAAGCAATATCTAAAAAACATCCGATTAATTCAAACTAGAACTTCAAATGCTAGGTTCCTTTTCATTGCTTCCCGTGTGAAATATCTTGCCTTCGGTGCAATATGCCTGTCTCATAACTGATTAATAAACTGCGCAACACAACGGAGTCTTCAGCTGGCGCATTCACATGCCGATTTAAGGAAAAAAATCTATACCCACAACAGAAGACGAGCGCCATCTATTGATGAGCAAGCATTACAGCTTGCTCATGAACAGGTTGTCATATTATATATTTTGACTTTTTAAATGGTTATTTATAACTTTTTCTTTATTTTTTCGCTTTGCCGCTCTCCCCACGTCCTTTTATTCTTTCTTCTTCTGACGCCACTTCTTTGTTTTCTTCATCTCTTAAAGTTTCTGCTCGTCTACGCTTCTCTTATTTTTCTTTTATACCATCTACATGTTTTTCTTCATTTTCGTACTACTACACTTTAGTTCTTGTACCAATATTCTCCCTCTTCTCGTCCTCGTTGTCTATACGTCTTCTTTTTTCGTCTATTTCGCCTCCGTGGCCTTTTCGTCTTCGGCAAATTCTTCTTCTCTTATAATTTTTTCTACAAACAACTAAAATAAAATTAAATAAATGCACTGTTTAGCAATTTTGTGCGCGCGCATGCTGCCAATCATTTTATGATTACCATGACAACTTCTTTGTAATCACAGACATTCATTTGAGAACAAACCCTCCTATACTCTCGCCTCACTTCACTCCAAATTAAAATGCCACATATCACTCGTAGCTATTTAACTTAAGTCACTACTAGGGCCGACGGGCTGTGCACACATAGACAACGCACATGGTTTTATCCTTTATTCGCCTGATGTCCATTGCGTTAGCGCGGAACCAAGAGAGGAATTGTATACGGGTACGTAAAACGGCGCATCGTCTACTTGGATGCTCCGTGCAGTAGTCAGTATCCGCTTAGTCGCTCTTAAGCAGAGCATCGAGTTCACTGAGATCTACTAGAAGTGGGAGCATCACGCACAAGTGGTGAGAGTTATCTCTTGTTTTGATTTTACAGCGTTTGTTGACTGGGGATTGTCATTTACTTAATGTGTACCATTTGCTTGGACAAATATATTGTCATTCGCATGGGATTTTGATTATGTTGAATGCTTCTAAGCGAAATCGCTTCAAAACAGGACAGAACTTAATGCTGTGCAGCCTGCATATTGTTAAGGTAAGGAATAAGGAGAATAGGCGCGAAGTAGGAATTGCAACACATAAGTGATAAAATTTGGTGCGATATTAAAACATCTGATTTTACTTTTATCAGACTATGACGATACTTTATGGAATTGAAGCGCCATATTTAACACATAATTCGACATATGTAGTAAGGAAATTATATTGAATTCATGAATACTATCTATATTACTTTTAAGTAATGAAATAAACACATGCTTCATGCGCAAATATGAAATAATTTACACACGTCTGCTGAGACTTATATATTTAATCAACATTTATTTACCGGGAAACTATATTTTAGCGGAAAACTATTACTACTTATATGTGGCATCAAAACCATCTGAAATGTTTGGCAACGATTTTAAGTAGCATTTTGAAGACGTTTTGATATTTAGATGCTCAATATTCTACCAAAAATAAGGAAGGTTTCAGTTTTATCATATACAACCACCTGTGTTATATTACCGTTTCGTTACCTTGTATTTCAAAGACACAGATTTGTCGGTTTGAAAGTTTACGTGAATGATACAATGTTAGGTGTGTGTATGGGTTTAAACTCTACCAATTTTTATTATTTCGCCCCTCTGAGCTTTAAGGTGTATGCAGCGATCTTTCAATTTCCAATAACGCGGAACCAAAATGTTCACACATTTTCCGAGTTTTTGCATTGTCTGCAAAGCTAACCAATATAGTAACATACCTCGTGACATGAATAATGAATGATCTTTTTGTTTTTCAATTCGGATTGAGAAAATTCAACACAGTAGCATTTGGGACCTGAAATATACAGAAATTATCGAAAAATGAAAAGACATAATTCGTTCTGTTTTCTGTAGATATAAGGACAAAAAACAGGATGTTATTATCACAACCGATCTCCGAATAAAGCTTTAAAACAAGTTTGCTCTGTTCCGTGCCAGAAAATGGTAAAAGAACATTGATATAATATTTTGTTATTACGATACAGATTCACGCAGTATAAATTTACCGAATTTGTACAGGAATACCATTTAGGAATTAGGTGAACTGATCTCTACCTGTATAGCAATGTTGAAACTATGCATAAATCACTTGCACTAGAAATCTAATTCGGATAGATATATTCTCCGTATAATGTCAACTTCTAAACTGCATGATACATCTTGGTACAATTTTATCAGGTTTAGTTCGCAAGCTTATCAAGTTTGATGTAAGCTGGCTGCCAATGCTTATCTTTTCAGTCAACTATGTGCTGCGGGTATTTTTAAAGTCATCCACTATGTGTGGCAAGCTACATTAAGGTTGGTTAATGAATCTATACTAACTCACCTGACATGATCTATGGATATATATATGGAGGTACTTTAGTTTGAGCAATTTTGCTTCTTACACGCCAAACGGAACAGAAATGTGTTTTTTTGGTTTCGACATTGTCGTTTTCAAAAAGATTTCAAATTTGATAATATATTTCTAAAGAAACGGATATTTACATTGTTTTTAATTATATCAGTCAATTCTTGAGTAGAATTCACATTGAATAGAGAATTTAAAATAATGAAATTCCGCATTGTTGAAATGTTATTTGTAGAAGAAATTACAACTCTTCCGCACCGGACACGTTCCGCGCGCACATAAATGGTGAAACAGGAAGACAACATCCATTACTAAACCACATAGCACTTCGGATACGAAAAGTTAACGTTTTGGTTCTGTCTAAGTATTAGATTAGTACTGTGAGATAGACTAAACAATAGATGCTCCAGACATGTAAACAACTAGAAACACAAGGGAGAATGACGGGAACTTGGAACAAAATCAATCAAATATTAAGTAGGGAAGAGAGAAAGAGCTAATTCAGTTGAAATATATATATATACGACGTACACCTCCTATGGAAGACATGGCCTTAATCTTCCACACATAGGGTGTAGATTTCAAATGGTGCCACACATTCAGGTACACCATTTGAAATTCACATTCCTTGTGTGGAAGATTAAAGCCATATATTCCATAGGGGTGTATGGATTTTAACTGGATTAGCCGTTTCTCTCTCCCCTACTTAATATTTGATTGATTTTTTGTCAAGTTCTCGCATCAGATGTTGCCATCAGATAACGAGATAACGACCAGAAAGTGCGCAACGCTTCATCCTCATTATAGTTGAATAAAAAAATATTATCATATTGAAAAACCATTTGCATGGCTGTGAAAAATAATGATTTTCTTTGCTAACATGAAAATGTTAATGAAAATGAAAAATTTGTTAATGAAAACATTATAGGGACGAACCCTTACTGACGTTACAATTACAAAAATGAAAGGCACATACTATTGAGAAGCAGAATCACTCCAATTGAATCTCAGTAATATATAGTTTAACAAATATAACAAACATGACTTATTTTATATAATCCATCTTAGCATTGCTTAGTTTTAACATTAGTTTTAGAGCATCGTCACTGGAACAACAAGAAACCCTGATATTTAATTTCAAAGGTGTCAAATGCAGAACATGTAAAAGTAGGCCCCATTACATAAACCTCCCACAGGCAATTAGGTCAAACTCTGTGTGTGTCAGCTGAAAGAAAATGTCCCAACACACCTGATACTTCCCATTATAACTGTAAACTGCACGTGTTTGTAAAACCCAAGCAAACGCTATTTGCTTTCTAAGTCCTGTTAATATTCAACCGTTTAGTTGTGTCTTACGCAAAATGAAAAATTCACTACATTTCACAACATGAAGGTTTCGACTTCAGAGATCAAAATTATATAGCCGGTTTTTCCTACCCAGTTTTGTTTAAAATATGTAGAAGTAGATTTAAAAAAATGGCAATCCCAATATGAGCTACAAACAAACACATATTGGCATTTTATAGTTACCACACACGCCCATGTATAATTTAGCACAATGGCACGGATTGTAATGGACATAACATATTGTCAGCTAGGGTGCTTTGTTTGTGTTAACAAATTATACCAGGTAGTAGTACACAACATCACAGTTGTTAACCCTATACAAATTCCTTCTTTATTTATCGCATTCAATTAAATGTGGACAATCTTGACGTTGAGATGTTCTGGAATTAATGTGAAGATGCTATTGTCTTAAAAACAAAACGAAATCATTTATTTTCAGTTTAGTATGAACACAAACATGATAAATAGAATACAGATTTGTATTACTTTATTGACATGTCTAACACACAAGGCTGATAATAACTAAATAAATCCATAAGAAAACTAATATTTGACTCCTTTGCTCCTGATTCGACATTCTAATATGTTGAAAACCGCAGCTTTTTAAGGAGCAGTGTTTGCAAGACTTATAACGCCTTTAACTCTACTAGACATAAAGGTGCCAGTGTTTAAGATATACTGGTAAGAGTACCATAGGTATTACACCTGGCTACAATTGACTGCGAATACAAGTACCACAGGTAGCACTCCAGAGTCAAAATAAATCCTGAATTATTCACGTTTTAATTTCCAGTTGACGGTGTTTCTGCGACGGAAGTATAAAATAACTGTTTCTGATATCCAATGGGTCATCTACTGGTCAATGTAGCTGTTATTTCATCTTCATAAACAGTTTCACATTCTTGTCGCCAAACACTCGCTCTCTCAGTCAGACACATCTAAGTAAGCATTCATGTCATGAGTCAACTATCTTTATTCGCATAGCACTTCTTTTTGTTATAACCGCAAGAAATCTTATTTTTGTTCGTTAACTTTCATGACACGTGCGTGATGCATGCCTGTGAACAGAATTTTTTCTTCAAGAGACTGCAAAGGTCCGGCTGGTTGAATAACACAGCTCTCAATTCCCGCAAGAAATCTTTGGATTTGACTAGTAAAGGTATACCCCGTATGCCTAGCACGCACATATGGATTTCACTGTGTAAAAATGAGCTTCCAAAAATATTCTGTCTGAAATATTAAGTTTACTTTTATATTAAGTCAACTTTGTGGTATGCGGCACCAATGTCATGTATGTTTGTAAGTTTGAAACGCTTAAAAAAATGTCCAACCTATAGGAACTACTTTCTAAATATCTATCGTATGCTTATTCATTACATTTGATCAAAGTTGGTTTTTGCAGCATTTGCAATAGTGGTCATGTTATTGTTCAGGCAATTAATACTGCATGGTAATTGACTTCGTATTTAGAAGCAGGAGCTCTCAATCGGTGAACACGGGCCGGACCCGGTCCATAAGGACTTGTCGAGTGGCCTGGAAAAGCCCATGGGAAAATAAGGACCTTTAAGTAACCAAACATTTTGATATCAATAAAATATCAAACGAAAAAACAACAGATAGATGATCAATAGGAGAATATTTTATTATAGAATTCAGAAATTTTAAATGCTTGTCTTTCTGTACGATCATCAACTATAAGTTTTCGCTAACGTATTTTGAAATAAATGATAAAATATTTTACGAAAGTAATAGATATGTGCATAGCATTATTTGATTTATACATATGGACCGATTTAGTGTTACACATCATTGCGCTCGATCACAATAGTGCCCACCACGTTTTTAATGAGTCCAGGTGGTGACGGATGCGATATCGCCATATTTGACGTCGCCATTTGATTTACACGTAACCATGAAATCTTCACAAACAATTCTAAATGTGTTATGTGGTGTCCAAGCAAAATTATGTTATTCTAAAACCGTTGGGGTACAACAAAGTACCCCACTGTAACTATGTTAATTTTCCATTTGTAATTGCTGAACGTCTATTTTGAATGGGGCTGTCAGCCCTGTATCTTCGTCAGCCTCGTATGTCACGTGTCGCGTGTCCTATACCGTCTGCATGAGTCCATAATAGGAGTCAACTTTCTAAAACAAACACATGAATAGGCCTGATCTACTGTATTGTTTGAAAGTTGACTCCCATGGGTTTAGATGCAACTTTTAAAAAAGCATCTTATTTTACATAATGAAATATTGTGACCGAACGCAATGATGTGTGACGCTATAAATTGATCCAAATGTAAAAACAAATATAAGGCTACAATTACGATTTTACATTTTTACATTTCGTCTTTTTTCAAAAAGCGTTATGGGGATCTTATAAGCGGATACTGTGTTTAACCCCATGAGAACTACCTGCCGATTGGCCAAAATGAATATTGTGTCCAATATTGAACCAATCAAGGAGGGTATTAGTAAGATCATCTGCAAATGCAAGTTTGACCATAAATAGTTTAAAGCCTAATCATAATTGGCAATTGAAAAGAGCATTTCAAGTTTTCAACCAATCAGAAATGCAGTTAGATGACCAGTAGTGTCCAGGGGGTTAACATAATGTAACATATTCAATTTCAAATGCAATATATTTTTTTACTTTAAAAGAGGTTGTTTTGATACTAGCTAAACCATTTTTATTTGTGTGCCAATGACGGTCTCTTATCCCGTGTTATCTATCCAAATGGGTTTATCCTGCACGCAATTGACCTATAACACAGACATCTTATATTGGAGGATTATTCAGACCTATTGCATCAGTTGCTTAATTCCTTAATGGATTCTTTACACTTGTCTAACTCATGAAAGTATTACACAAAAAATATACACCCAAAATGGCTGCTTCATCCAGTCATGCCACCCCAACGCATTGTTATGGTATTACTTTGCTCCGGAACATACGCACCTTTTTCGAGAAATGCTGTATTACTTGGTCTCTCACATTTATTTTTCTGTAAGACGTTGCTCATAATTGGGAAATGCAAAATGCACTGAATTGACCTAACATGCATGGCGTATAACAAATATGATCGGTGCTACGCGATATTTGTGTATCAATACTTTAAGACATAACACATTATTTAAAAATTCAACTAATATTGTCATAATGAATGGAAAGAATAATTTCATTAATGGCGATTCACCTTGACAATAAAAGAATAATTGTTTTTAGGGGAAGAGTTGCAATAAAGATTCCGGCATATTGCCTGAACACATTTAGTGATATTGAAATGCATTAAAAGATTTGATTAATGTCATGATAACCTACCTTTCCTAAACAAAACGTAGCTTTAGATGTATTAATTATACTGCAGACGACAAGTTCAAAATTTTCTTTAAAAATTCAAAAATTTCAGAATTGTACATTTCCATGACCATATTTGGAATCAGCATGAAAATTGCATTTAAATGAGCACAAACAAGCCTAGTATTGGTTCAGTGGATAGATCTGGATATTATAAGAAAATATATCAAAACTTAGATTTTTTGCAGACTATGGTTAGCACGCAGAGCATTAATTGACGAATGATTGTTTGGTAAACGCCAGCAGGAAATAATTGTGATAAGTTGTCTTTCTTTCTCTCTAGCCCACTCTCTCTTTCTCTCTCTCTCAAAAAACATGAAGTGCTGGGTAAGGAAAATTACCTTTTGATAAGTTAAGCAATTAGGAATAGACTTTATTTCTATCAGGTATCAAGAATTGGAAATGAAAAATGGGCGACATAATTAAAAGCCTGGCGGTGAAACTTATGCTATGAAAATAGAATTAACATAAACACGTGGAATACTATATTGTACACAACCATATGTGAGAGAAGTGTGGAATACCAGACGACTATAGACCTGATTGCCACGATCAAAATTAATATGTAGACAAATCGCTGCACCGGTGAGATTTCCCGATAAATCATTTCCAACATCAACAGAATAAATCCTAACCTAGCGATGCATAACGACAGTGCTGGCGCTAAACCCTGCGGGAATTTACCAGTCCTCGTCCCCGGCAATCCTTGAGGACTAACGATTAATATTGCGTTCCGCTGGCTGGGTCGATAATTAGCCTCCTCAGAGCTTATGCAGCGTGAAAACAACAGGTTTCATCGATAATTTAACATGCATAAGTATGATATTTATGAAACGCGGGAAACCTTAGGAGGTAGCGCGTTTTTTGCTGTTGCCGGAAACTGATTGGTCAAAAACAGGTCGCTGGTTGCTCAGCGATTGAGTTTAAATCCAGCTACTATATTCTATATGAGTGAATTATTTCTTTTTCATCACGGATGTCGAAGTTAAATGATTAAAACGGATATTAAAAACATAAACAAAACAACTATTAATAGAAATGAAATATAATAATGCTTCATTTCATTGATAGAACATGACTTTGTATCTTCATGGAGAGTAAATTATCAAGCAAGCGGCTTGCTTGAAACTTGTGTTATAATATATGGGCACAAAAGGCAATACCCACTGATTTTTGGTAATATTTAGAACCAAATATAATAACGTTTTAATAGATAAGAAATATTCTAGATAGACGATTTACACAAACACATGTTACACATTTGCATAGCTTCATCTCTACTGTATTTCCTATCTAGAATTGTAAGTGACAAGCTTAACTTGATCGGTTTGTGTAGTCATAACAGCATCCCTGCAATCAAGTTTGTAATATTAAAAACGTGGATAAAACAATAAAACCTGTCATATTGGGTGGAAAAACAAATTAATAACACAAAGTTAGGCTAACAATATAATAACATGCTATAATATACACAGAAAAAGGACGAATGACTCAGGAGCTTACAAATAATTCCGCATGTGTGTGTTAAATAGAATACATTTTTGTCTGTTCCTCGACACAAGCTTTTCATGAATGCTATTATTTAGGATTATGTATTTTGCATTCCCAAGACTGCATGTGTTATTGATTATAAAAATTTGACTGCATTATTCAATTTAAATACTTTTTACTATACATAATGGAAGAACTTAGAACAGAAATATTATAGGTAAAAGGGTTACAAAAATAACAATTGGAAGTACAGTTAACAAATTCATCAGCATCGCGCGCTTACCAGACGCCGGTACACCGAATAAAATAGTGCGTTCAAGCGTGGTGCCTTATTAGCAAATGGGAATTATGCAAGAAGTGCTAGCGAAAGTTGTTCAAAGAACAATTTTAAAGATGATACAGACGACAATAATTTTGATGATGATGATGTTGTTGTTGTTTATTGTTGATAATGATGATGATGGCGATGATGATGATGGCGATGCTGCTGCTGCCGCTGATGATGATGATGATGATGATGATGATGATGATGATGATGATGATGATGATGATGATGATGATGATGATGATGATGATGGTAACGATGATTGCGAGTAAACCAATTATTCTAAATAATAAACAAATAAACCTGACTTATATTTATATAATCCATCTTAGCATTGCCAATTTTTAACATTATGTTTAGAGCATCGTCACTGGAACAACAAGAAACCCTGATATTTAGTTTCAAAGGTGTCAAATGCAGAACATGTAAAAGTAGGCCCCATTACATAAACCTCCTACAGACAGTTAGGTCAAACTCTTTGTGTGTGTCAACTTAAAGAAAATGTCCCAACACACCCGATACCTCCCGTTATAACTGTAAACTGCATGTGTCTGTGAATCACAAGCAAACGCCATTTGCTAAGTCCTGTTAATTTTCAACTGTTTTATTTGTCTTAAGCAAAATGAAAAATTAACTACATAGGAGATTATGTTATTGGTCATTTATTTTTATTACGTAGGAGGTTTTGACTTCAGAGATCAAAATTACATAGCCGGTTTTTCCTACCCAGTTTTGTTTAAAATATGTAGAAGTAGATTTAAAAAAATGGCAATCCCAATATGAGCTGCAGACTATACAAACACATATTGGCATTTTATAGTTACCACACACGCCCATGTATAATTGAGCACAATGGCACGGATTGTAATGGACATAACATATTGTCAACCAGGGTGGTTTGTTTGTGTTAACAAATTATACCAGGTAGTAATAGACAACATCACAGTTGTTAACCCTATATAAATGTACTTGTTTATTTATCATATTCAATTAAATGTGGACAATCTTGACGTTGAGATGTTCTGGAGTTGATGTGAAGATGCGATTGTCTTAAAAAATACGAAATTATATATTTGAAGTTTAGTATGAACATAAACATGATAAACATAACACAGATTTGTATTCGTTTATTGGCATGTCTAACACACAACGCTGATAATAACAAAATATATCAATAAGAAAACTAATAATTGACTCCTGGTTCGACATTCTAATATGTTGAAAACCGCATCTCTTTAAGGAGCAGTGTTTGCAAGACTTATAACGCCTTTAACTCTACTAGACATAAAGGTGCCAGTGTTTAAGATATACTGGAAAGAGTACCACAGGTATTACACCTGGCTACAATTGACTGCAAATACGAATACCATAGGTAGCACTTCAAAGTCAAAATAAATCCTGAATTATTCACGTTTTAATTTCCAGTTGACGGTGTTTCTGCGACGGAAGTATAAAATAACTGTTTCTGATATCCAATGGGTCATCTACTGGTCAATGTAGCAGTTATTTCATCTTCATAAACAGTTTCACATTCTTGTCGCCAAACACTCGCTCTCTCAGTCAGACACATCTAAGTAAGCATTCATGTCATGAGTAAACTATCTTTATTCGCATAGCACTTCTTTTTGTTATAACCGCAAGAAATCTTATTTTTGTTCGTTAACTTTCATGACACGTGCGTGATGCATGCCTGTGAACAGACATTTTTCTTCAAGAGACTGCAAAGGTCCGGCTGGTTGAATAACACAGCTCACAATTCCCGCAAGAAATCTTTGGATTTGACTAGTAAAGGTATACCCCGTATGCCTAGCACGCACATATGGATTTCACTGTGTAAAAGTGAGCTTCCAAAAATATTCTGTCTGAAATATTAAGTTAACTTTTATATTAAGTCAACTTTGTGGTATGCGGCACCAATGTCATGTATGTTTGTAAGTTTGAAACGCTTAAAAGAAATTTACCAAACTATAAGGAACTACTTCATAAATATCTATTGAATGCTTACCTATTACATTTTATCAAAGTTGGTTTTTGCAGCATTTGAAATAGTGGCCATGTTATTGTCCAGGCAATTAATAATGTATGGTAATTGACTTCGTATTTAAAAGCAGGAGCTCTCTCGGTGGACACAGGCCGGACCCGATCCACAAGGACTTGTCGAGTGGTCTGGATAAGCCCAAAGAAAAATAAGGACTTTTAAGTAACCAAACATTGTGATATCAATAAAATATCAATCGAAGAAGAACAGATAGATGTTCAATAGGAAAATATTTTATATTTGTTTTTCTATACGATCGACAACTATATGTTTCCCCAAACGTATTTTGTAATAAATGGAAAAAATATTTTACGAAATGAATAGGTACTATATGTGCATAGCCTTATTTGATTATACATTAATACATATGGACCAATTTATTGCGTTACACATCATTGCGCTCGCTCACAATAGTGTTCATCATGTTAAAATTGCACATGAGTCCATGAGTCAATTTTCTTAAACAAGCACATGAATAGGCCTGACCTACTGTATTTTTTTAGAGTTGACCTTCATGGACTCAGATGCAATTTTTAAAACGGCATCTTATTTTACATCATGAACTTTTGTGACCGAACGCAATGTCTGACGCTATAAATTGATCCAAATCTAAAAACAAATAAGGCTACAAATATGATTTTACATTTTTACATTTTGATATTTGTTTGTTTATTTCAAAAAGCGTTAGAGGGATCTTATATAAGTGGATCCTATATGTAACATAATGTAACATATCGACAGCCTGCTACGCTAATTGCCTAAGTCATTTTTGTAATTTTGAGAACAAAGAACAAAATTTGGTTCAAGCATGCATCAGTTATGTAATCACCCTAATTATTTCGGATTATTCCCTTTCATTTGTATCATTGGCATTTGTTCATGTGCAAAGATTGGTGAATAAATATGTTTAAATGCATGCTTGAATCGTACTTTGTACTTTGTTCTCAAAATTACAAAAAATGACTAAGGCAATTAGCATAGTAGGCTGACGATATTCAATTTCAAATGCAATATTTTTTTACTTTAAAAGAGGATGTTTTGATACTAGCTAAACCATTGTTTGTGCCAATGACCGTCTCTTATCCATATTATCTATCCAAATGGGTTTATCCTGCACGGAATTGACCTATAACACAGACATCTTATATTGGAGGATTATACAGACCTATTCCATAAGTTGCTTAATTCCTTAATGGAGTCTTTACACTAGTCTAACTCATGAAAGTATTACACCAAAAATATACACCCAAAATGGCTGCTTCATCCAGTCATGCCACCCCAACGCATTGTTATGGTATTACTTTGCTCCGGAACATACGCACCTTTTTCGAGAAATGCTGTATTACTTGGTCTCTCACATTTATTTTTCTGTTTTATGCACAGAATTGACCTAACATGCATGGCGTATAACAAAAATGATTGGTACTACGCGATAGTTGTGTATCAATACTTTAAGGCATAACACATTATTTAAAATTTTAAAATCAACTAATATTGTCATAATGAATGGAAAGAATTTTATTAATGGCGATTCACCTTGACACAAAAACAATTATTGTTTTTAGAGGAAGAGTTGCAATAAAGATCCCGGCATATTGCTTGAACACATTCTGTGATATTGAAATGCAATAAAAGATTTGATTAATGTCATGATAACCCACCTTTTCTAAACAAAATGTAGATTGAAATGTTTTTATTAAGCTGCAGACGATCGTTCAAACTTTTCTTTAAAAATTTAAATATTTCAGAATTGTGCATTTTCATGACCATATTTGGAATCAGGATGAAAAAAGCATTTAAATGAGTATAACCGGATAGCTCTGGTTATTATACGAAAACATCTCATGTTTATGTTGGATACCATGGTTAGCACGCAGAGCATTAATCGACGAATGATTGTTTGGTAAACGCCAGCAGCAAAGACTTGTGATAAGTTGTCTTTCTTTCTCTCTAACTCATCATCTCTCTTTCCCTCTCCCTAAAACATGAAGTGCTGGGTAAGGAAAATTATCTTTTGATAAGTTAAGCAATTAGCAATATATTTTATTTCTAACAGGCATCAAAAATTGGAAATAAAAAATAGGCGACATAATTAAAATCCTGGCGGTGAAACCTATGAAAATAGAATTAACATAAAAACGTGGAACACTATATTAAACACAACCATATGTGAGAGACGTGTGGA